>NC_082598.1:59658471-60324096 GCF_030936135.1 Gavia stellata | reverse complement strand
CATATGAAACACGAACACTTTAAAAACAGTATGCTGCCATAGCCTATCATTATTATTACAACAGTTCTAGCAGAAATCAGGACCCTCCTTGATGACAGACAGCCTGCACGGCCTTTATGGAGAGATAGATATATATATATAGACACACACATGCTTTTTAATATAGATGTAACTTGTAGCATAGACAGCACAGCATAAATACCTAGAGACTTTACCACATGCCAGAGAAATACATCACCCAGGCTGTTTTAATCTTATCTTTAATTCTCTTTTTACCTTCCGCAGAATTTATGAAAAGATTGCAGAGATCCACAATATCTCATCAGATATTTATTTGTTCATTTAAAATATTAATATGGGAGAATCCCATTACAGTATTGCCAAGCAGGAAGCACCAGACAGAAGCAGAAATGTACTGCAAACCAGGACACGCGGCTGTACATCACACCTCCCTAACATCTTTCCAGGTTTTATTTCCCCACTTCTTTGAAGCCAGCTGTGGGGAAACCTTCAAGTGCTTTCTGGTCTTGCAAGGCAAATTGATTTGTGCTAATATTTGGAGGGGGTTTTGCAACGGTTTCTGTCTGGCAGGGATTCAGAATGGGACTAAGACCTCTGGTTTCAGCCTCATCAGGTTTTGAGTGCTCACCTGGAAAGATCTCCAAGGAAGAAAGCTTTGCTGAGCATACTGAATATTTGCCCTCTAACCATCTGATCCCTTCTCTGTCTCTTATTTCGAGAACGATGTGGACCTTTTTAGAGACGGGGAAAAGTGATATGTTTCACCAGGGAGAGGAACCCTAATCCCAAATTTCTCAAGAGGGTGCTACTCACTAGTCTATACTCTTTGAGCTGTTAAGGCATTTAAATCTGATTTCCCCAAAATCAAAACACTCTTGATTCAACAGGCTCACTCAAAAACATCACTTGCAAACTTTAGTAAAAAGATGACGTTGCTCTGCCTTGCAGCTCTGCCTGGAAAGCCCTTTCCCCCCAGGCACCCGTCTGCGGCACCCATCTCCCCTATTTGTACAAATTCATCCATAGGAGCCCACTGGCTTCTGCTCAAGCCCCTTTCCCAGCGACATGTCCAGCACCGCTTTGCCAACACTCAACGCAGACCTGCAAATTAGTATCTGCAGCTTGCAAATGTTAATTCACCTGCAGCAGGAGCAGGTTGGGGATCACTCGTGGGGTTGGTCCCTGTTGTGCCAACAAACTCGGGACACAACCATGATGACAGTGAGAGCTCTCAGGGCAGGGGTTGGAAAATTCAGACTTATTCTGGGACCCAACAAAACGTGCCTCTCTCCACCTTGGCAATGAAGGTGGCTGCTTATTTTCATAGATCACAGGCTTTTTCCTTCCCCAGGTTTAATCCCCAAGAGGATTTGATGGGATCCTGGTGTGTCAGCTGGGGACGCCTCAGACACCTTTGCCTCTGCATCCCACCAAAGGCAGCGGTGACGTCGGTGTTACCGGCAGCAGAGCCCCTCTGAAAAGCTGATCCTTGCAGCAGAGCAAAAGCCGGCAGGAGGGGGACAAAGCTGTACATACTCCATTTGAGCAGGAAACCCTTCACCTAATTCAGTAAGCATGAGAGCAAACGTCTTTCACTCAGAAGGGGGATAGAAAACGTAGCTTTAAGCAATTAACACAATAGCAAATGTCCCTAGCATTGCCCCATATGGTGTGTAATTTAAGTCATCTATCTTGTTCTCTATAAACGCTGCTAAAATTGATACATGACAATTTTAAAGCCAACTGAAGTTTAATTAATGCAAATTGCCTCAACATCTGAGATTTAAAATACTTAAAAAAAATAATTAGGATCAAATCAAACATGTTCCACTCATGCTGAGACATGCAAGGTAAAATTGGGGAAAAAACCTGATAAATTATGACATATGTTGTAAGTGCAGCTTCTCCCCTCAGTTAAGCAACAACATCCAGGAGATGGTTCTCCTTTCCCTGTGTAGGACACGAGGGGTGTCCCTGAAAAGCGCACCCTCCTTGCGCAAACACGGCTTGCACAGGGAAATCAATATTAGCCAGGGAAAATGGAGAGCTGAGGGTATCTCCACATGCAACTCAAACATCAGAAAGTCGCTCTGATTCTGTTTCTGGACCTATGTGACAGGTTTCAGAGAAATCCTAGGGAAAACAGAAGCCCTAAGCAGCATTTCCAACAGGTTCAAGCCCTGTACGAAATCCACACTGAAATGCTATACACGTGGTTATGCACTTGGCAGAGCGGGCTGAGAGGCTTCAGGCATATGTGTGTGCGGAGAGGGAAGAAAAATAATCCTGGCAAACCCCTGCTTCTCAATGTCCGACCAACAAATGGCCTGAACACTGAAGTGTCTGGGGGCAGCAGCTCCACAATGTCCTCTCAGCTTTACGGCCAGCTGGCTGGAGGGCTGGGACCTGTGTCTGCAGTTGTTGTTGTTGGTGGTATTATTATTATCATTATTATTATTATTATTATTATTATTATTATTATCATCATCATCATCATCTTCATCATCATCTTCATCATCATCTTCATCATCATCATCATTAACTACCCACTGTCCCTACTGTGAAAATATTGCATATATAAGTGAATGAATGAAAGAGTTTAGCCAGGGCAATTCACACCACCGAAATCCGCAGCCTATAAATAAAATGGGAAAGGCAGGAATCGCACAGGATGCCTCACTCGTTCCCTTAGATCGCAGCAGATTATTTGCCTGCAGCATAGCTTCCCCAGGCCTTCTGTTCCCCCTTTTCCTTAAATATTTGTTCAATACCCTCCCTGTTGTGAAAGGACACCCCCTTCAAGGCATAGTCAGCCTCAAGGGTCTTCTGACAGTAGGGGTATAACTGACCTGAGGTATTTCTAACTCCAAACACCAGACCAAAGAGAAAATAAGCAAAACTAAGAAAGTGGATCTGCTGTCACAAGAGCACATCTGCAATTACAGGAGCATGCTGGAAACCCTGCATTTGCCTGTCTGGTTTAATTTGAGCCTTTCCTCTGTTTCAGAACACACATTTTCCACCTATTCTCTAAAACTATACGTATTTATTTCTTAGGCTTTTGAGGATGGATACAGTGCCCTGAAATAAAGATTGCTGTGAATGGCTGAAACGTCCCTTAATTGCTATATCGGTCCTCCCACATCTGCTCTAAACTATGAACTGGTTTAATTTCCAAGGTACAACAATATGGCCTGTAACTCTAGTTTGCAGGAACAATAAATACCATCGTAATCAGTTTCCTTTCAGAGTTTGAATTTACAGGAGGAAAAACAAGAGCAGAATCAGGCCAACCTACAAACAAAATAGCAAGTTTGTAATCCCCGTTCAGTTTTCATTCTTCCATGCAACACATCTCCGCATTTCTTATTAATGAAGGTTTTGCTGCTGCAATGTGCATTATGTGCGGTAGAATATATTTAATTCGATATGTAATTATTATTGTTAATGCAACTAAGCTCAGTGTAACAGTTTCCCTTATCTCCAAGGTAAAATACGGTTCTCAGGTGAAATGTGCAGCTCTTTAAATCTGTCTTGCATCAGGATTGCTATTGATTTGAAGAGGGTTTCGTTTGAGTGCATTGTGTTATTGCTAACGATTAATCAGCCTATGCTGCAACCCCCCCCTCGAATGGCTGCGAGTTCTTAAAATTGAAATTCAAATGAAAATAGTTGCCAGGTTTGGGTTGGTTTGTTTTTTTTGTTTTGGGTTAGTTTGTTTTTAACTAACTAAAACACACCTAGGAGCTGCAGAGAAACATCTCCTTTAAAAACGAAAATGTTTACATGTGCATGAGCAGAAAAAAACAGTGCTTCATTTTTTGCCAATATTGGCTGAGTTTTTCAAGTCCACTGCTGCAATCCTAGAAGCTTCAGCTCAAATGCATCTGCTGTATGGGTGAAGCAGCTTTTCTAGAAAGCTATTTAATACCTCAGAATGATTTCAGAACAGATTATGGTTTTGCTGCGAACATGGACATCACAAATGTACACATAAAGGTATGAATTACGGTATGCTCTTCTCTTTCATTAATGACTAGGTTTGCTCTAGCAAAATGTAGGTCATTTCGTTCCTTCTCGCTTCTCTTACTGTCAAGTTCACACGCAGCCGTTTTCTCAAGCCGTCTCCTCTGTGGCCATTTGCATTTTGCTCCAGTCCCCAGATCTTCAGCTGCGAGAATATTAACCCTGCCTATCAAGTGCAAGGGAGAACGGTATATTCCCTACTTCAAAATTAATTTAAAAGCATCCATTTTTGACAAGGTCCTGCTTAATATTGACTAGCAAATACTTACAGTTACTCACAAAGGGGAGAAAAAAAACGCAGAGTGAGTGGCTGTGCAGACAGGGCTGGCACTTACATATGAACTCATCTTAAATATCAACACCGGCACTCCTGACAGCCCTTGGAAATGGACTCTGGCAATAAAAACTTCAGGGTACTAGTCTTCATTCTAAGAATATTTTCTTCCAAAAGTGTATGTACATACATTAGAGGCAGCTAAACCCCGCAAAATGCCTATCACACCCTCTATTTCTATTAAAACGAACACATCGCCCACGACTCTGTATAGTTGCTTTTTATTCCACCTGGCACAAGAGAATAAGGCGCCGTTGCATGTGGCGAAGCCAGATTTTTTCCTCTTCCTCTCCCCAGTCAAAACAAATTTCCATAGACAAAAGGAAGGCTTCTAATGCTTGGTATTCACCCTTCCCCACCCATGTATCACACATAATTAGCAAGTTAAACCTACAAATTAGATGTCGTAATTTGGTAATTACACCACAATCTGGTACTTTTTAACCTCCTTTTGCCCGAACAAGAATACTCCACGTGATCTTCTGCTATTGCAAAACACAGTCCAGTTGTCTGCCCTTATTGCTGATTTTTCATTCTCAGGTGAGAACTTAAAGGGAAGTTGAAAGTACGTGAGTTTGAAGTTTTTGCTATTATTGTACCATTTTGCTTAACATCTACAGCCGAGACTCTCATCAAAAGCTGTATTTAACGTGTCCACAAAATACAGTCAGCATACATTCTACCTCAGTTTGCACACAATATGATATGGAAACGTTTTTTGTAAACTCTTTTTAAATTACAAAACACAAAGAGGTTTTGCTTACAGAGGATAGTGCTTATAAGCGTCTAGAAGAAACCCACTCCTTTTATTCAACTGGTGAAACATCCAGATTCTTTCTGTGCACTGATGCCAGAGTCATATTTACTTACAACTGTCAAAGTGGAGCTCTAAAATACTTGCTCGCATTAAGCACATAGGGAACGACTCTTAAAAAATACCTCTAACCTCTCAAAGTAGCTTCCCAGAATAAGCAGCCAGTTCAGCGAGTTCTTCAGAAAAAAAATGTGCAAAGCTATTACGGGCAGGGTCCTGAGTTGCAAGAAAAGCACGGCAGCACAAACAGCAGCAGACGAGAAGCCCCGTTTGGAGAATCTCTCATTTTCCCTGACTTTGTAATCAGCCCTTTGTGAGCACCTCTTGAGCCTCTCCAGTTCCTAATCAGTGAGCGCGATGGAGAAGTAGATGCTAGAGGTATTTATATTTTTTTTCCTGCCTTTAAAAATCACCCCACATGCTGGAATGATTATTTAGCGGAAAGGAAAGGAGTATTCTGCCCAAAGCTTTCATATGGAGGGGGAATGTGGGGAGCAGGAGGAAGTCTTAAAAATTATGTGCAAATGCCCGGTAACGCAGGTAGCCACGGGGTGCCGAACACTCCTGATCTTCAGCTTATTTCCAGCTGCATTTGCTATCAACATCATTATTATTCCTCGGCCATGGCTTTGACTGGGGAAGGTACTCAAGCAGGCACCTCATTTTAAGCACATGAGAATTCCCAAAGGGATTAACGCGGCAAAGAAATATTTGGCGGCGGCGCTCGCCCTCCCAGACCCCAAATGGCGATTCTCACCGTGTCCCGCGGAGCTTCCCATCGGGATAGCTTATTTAAAGAAAGGTTTGAAAACGAAATAATTGCCTTTTCGTTTCGTTCCCCCGCCACACCTCTCCTTACAGCAGCAGGCTCTGAGCATCTCTCCGTTCCTGTTGCTGGTTTTGTGGTTTGGACAGTGCTATATGGGAAAGAAGTCGTGCAATGGAGCTCTTTTTAAATACTGGTGTTCATGAGCAAATATTAGTTAAGCAGGGCAAGGCATTTAAAATTGCTCTGGATCTGTCAATATAATCAACAATGCAATTAATATTTTTGCCTACTTTTTCAAGTACGCTAACTGGAAAAAGTGTCTGAGAGGTTTTGCTGTTCTTACTTAATGGTGCCATAGAAAAATGCTCGTTCATTCCTTTGATGAAGTCTCTAATAGCACAAGTAAATCAAGGTCAGTTATCCCAAATCATGACATAAAACCTGATAAATAACTGACAGCACTTTCTTTGCAACACTTTAAATGAGCGATTTCCCAAAATGTCAGGAACTGTGGTAGGAATCAAAAAAAGTCAAATGATAAAGGAAGCTTTTGCCTGATTAAACTGCTTGAGAAAATGAGTATGGAAAGGTGAAAAAAAGGCTTCAAGGAGTCATTCCACTATTTTGCAGTGGCCCTTTTTTGTTCCAGGTTAATGAAAATGTGCTGCTGGAAGTTATTGGTTTTTTCTTTACGTGCTTCAGTCTGATATCTTAAGATGGCTTTCAATGCCAAGTGTTGACTTTATGGAGGAGATTTTGGAAAACAGAAAGCAAAGTCATAAATAATACTACTGCATTTAGCACGGCTCTGGCTTTCCCCTTCAAACCGCTACCTTTTTAACCTACAGAATTACCCAAAGCCGCAGCGATCGGCGTTGCCTGGCACGCCTTAAATACACAAAGAGATAATGCTTGTTATTTCTTTTAAAATGGTTATCGTCAGTCCCCTAGTAACAAGGAGGAAGAGAAATACCTACCCTGAAATCAGTGTGAAAATGAAAAACAATACAGAAGAGAAGCTGTCATATTTGATTTAAGGATTACAGAAGCCTGAGCTACCTGCTGGGGGGTCTGCGATAATGAGAGGGGAGAGACTTTCAATAATTTTTCAAAAGCTCCTGAGTGACTGAATAAACTTGCCTGAAACTCAGTGGGTCCTGGGACCCCAAGGAGCCGTCTGCTTTTGAAAAGTTTCCCCTCTATCAACTCCCATTTGCAGCAGCATTTTCCCACGTGCTTTGCTGCAGCGCAGACAGCCGCGGAAGGATAAGCCAACTAAAGAAAAATCAAATATTTGGCCGAGACGATGCTGTAAAAGTCAGTCCTCCTGCAAATATATATTGCAAAAGTAATCACCTCCCCTTTAGCTAACTAGTTGCAGCCTCTTTGCTGCGGGTGTCCCATCTCCCCTCCTGTGGCTCCCTTGCCCTGCAGCCTCCTAAAACTCCCCAGGTCTCAGCTCCTGAAAATTTCCAGCATTTCTCCTTTGGTGACCTGCTTCAGCATCAGATTCAAACGTGTCTCCCAGATCTGCCTCCCCCAGGTCTTTGCCTGCAGACGGCTGCACGGCACGGGGAAAAAGCGGGACAGCCCTTGGAAATGATTACCCAGCCAAGCTCCCCTACCTGGGCTTGTGGGACAACCTCAGCCTGTTTTAGAAATTCCTGGAAAGCAGGTGTAGAAAGTGTAAGAGGCGTGTAGAGATAATTACTCCCCATTTTGGGTGCATCGGGACTGAAATACCTTAGAGTGTAGTTCCACCAACTTCACGGGACTTGGCCAGGACAGCGTTTTTTCTCTCCGCTGTGCCCTTCTCACGCGCATCTCTGCCCCGCGCCTGCTGTGGAGCCTTCTCGCCTGTCCTCCTCACCTCCGCAAACACTTCCCGTAAAACGCACAACTTGGGTGAAGCCAGAAGGTGTGTTTTCACGGCATGCAGGATCCCCATCATTTCGCCTGGGTGTTACACACTCTGGGCAAAAATCCACATGCTGGCGGGAGCTGCAGCACCCCAGGGACATTTCCAGCACTTAATCTGGGCGCTACCGCAGAACAGGGGTGGCCCCAAAGCAACGAGGAGTTTCCCAACCCGTAAATAAGGGCAGCGAGATGGAAGTGTTGGCCTCATGAATAAAAGAAACCCAGGAGGTTTCAGCAGGTGCAAAAACTAACCTGATTTATTATTCCCCCCACCACGTTGGTATTTCCTATGGATTTTCACTCATTTCAGCTTCAGAAGGAGAAGAGGGGGTTGAATGACCCACAGACCTTCTGCACCTCCCAGGCTCCAGAAGAAAACCGGCAGTTTTATTTGCATTTTATTTCTTCATAGCTGGAGCAAGAGAAGGTGGGAGCTCAGGAGGTTAAAGGAGGGGGACAGGGCCTCTGTGGCATTTCTACAGAGAGCAAGGTTTGCGTGTGTCAAACCTGCAACAAAAGCTCCCACAGCCGAGCAAAACTTTGTTGCGGTGATGTGCCAGAAATCGCAGGCAATCTGCTTTGAGTGCCTTTGAGCAAACCCGCCGCTCTCCCTGGCCAGGGGGGAGGTGGGAGCGAAGGGACCCCCGTCCCTCATGACTAAAACATGAGCCACTGCCACACCGCTGGCAGAGTTACCCACCGGAGACCCCGTGTAACGCTGCATTTTGCTGATGCGGGAAGTGCTTTCGCCTGAGGTGGCTTTTGTGGAGGCCATGTTTGCGTGCAAACCTGCATTTAGAGCAACACAGGGCAGCCGAGCCGATGTTCATATGAGTGTAAACTTACAGCGGAAGGCAGGAGCCGCTGGAGACGTTAGAGCGCTCGAGCCAGTCAGCGTGGCGAGCGGCCTCATCTTTTATTGAAGTCCTCAGAGGAGAGCTAAAAATTCACTCGACGTCGTCAGGAAAGTGTCTGTTTTGGTTGCAGAGAATGGTTCCCGATCACGGAAAGATAAAAACATCAAAATAAGCTAATAGGGATATGCCTTGAAATTTGGTCCCAGCGGGCGGGGGGGAAGGTTTCCTGGGGACGCATTAAGCACGGCTCAGGGCATCGCGGCACGCAGGCGCGTTGGAGCCAAGCAGGGCCGAGGCAAGCAGGGAGGAGATGCTCCAGAAAGCATATCCAGTAAGGGAAAAAAAAAAAGAAAAGAAAGAAAAAGGACTAATAAAAAAAGATCCGTTCTCTAATCTGCCAAGGGGCAGAGTGCAGTTGCCAAGCAGGATTAAAGCCTGGCCAGGGATGAGGGATAGGCATCAGCCCCTGTAAGAAGCCTGGACCAGCTCCCTCCTAAAACCTCCCCAAAACCCCCTGTGCACCCCTACTTTCACGTAGTTACTCTGTTTGCCCTTATGAACCCATTAATGTACCTCTTAACATAGGGATTTATCCTTTTTCACTGTCTTCTCAGCTGAGAGGTTGACATCTAATGAATTTGAGGTTTTAGGGAAAGAAAGCTTACGTGTGTGCAGTGATTGAGCCCACTGCCCGATTTCAACCAGTTTGTCTTTTCTGTTATGCGCTTCCTACAAGTTTCCTGCACAGTGGTGTTGAAAGAGAGATCTTATCAGTGTCTCTACTGAGGGAAAGCTGTCAAAAGTGCTCACCCCTTATTAGACACAAAAAAACCCACGTGAGAGCGAGCTGGACTTGACCGGGCTGTGCTAGTTCTGGGCTGATGCATCTTGTTTTTCCAAACCTGGTGCCTATTTCTCCAGATCCGTACACTGGTGACCATTTTTAAGCACCCAGCTTGTGCTCCAACACTAGGTTTCTTAGTGTAGCAGTACAACGTGGTGTAGCAAAAGATGGTGCCTTATGTTACAAAGGCAAGCAAGAGGAGCAAGTCCCTCCCCAGAGGAGCTTCCTATCTAAGTAGATATAATCCCATTAACGTCTGCGCTACAGTGGTTAAAATTAAAATGGGGAAAAAAAGAGTAAGATCAGACTTCTAAACCATAGGTGAATAACCTGCTAGCATGGGGTGAGACTCAGGCAGAGACTCTGCAGAGGTCCTTCCGCCGCACACAATCCTACGCAACAGATTTATCTTCTTTTTCATCTCTAACCCTGCCAGCCATTAACAGTTTGAACAGTGCAGTGCTTTTTTTAAAGCCGATCTAACTCATGAGCAGACTTCTTGATTATATTTATCCAACTGACCTATTTTAAAAGATCATTTAATAAAATACCCTGCCAGAATCAAGTACAAGAGGTTAAGAAAACATACGTTACAGCAGTGTGGCTTTCTTAGCTCAGTACTCACTGTGCGTCAGCCCAAGCTCTCCCTAGCACTTATTGAGCGTCCCAACATTTAATTATTGCAATGGGAGAAATCATGCAACGGTATGATGATACTTTAAGATGATATCTATGATCACATAGAAGAGTTGGATCAGATAGCCCCAAAGCAGACCTTAGCAAGTGAATCCACCCCCTATCAACCCAATGGTACTCATTGTCAAAAGTAAATTGACTGTAATTCTTTGTGCCTGTCAATCTGCCTGATTTTATCGGATTCTGCTGGATTTTGAAAGAGAAAAGCCCCATCTCCTTGCAATGCCTATGCTTGCTTTTAAGGCCTCCTCACAGCGAGCTCTGAAATGAAATGTTTTCAAGCTTTTATTCCACTGATTATCCTTTTTCTTTACTAATTAGCCATGTAAAAATAGACTGAAAACACTGAGACTGGCAACATCACCTATATTGCCACCTATATCTTCCACTAACATTGCTGTATTCACCAACAGCAGGATTTACAGGACAGCATTTTATGTTCCCAGTTGTGCCATATTGGGGCTGCACATCCTCCCACCTTTTTTTTTAATTATCTCAAAAAGATGCACGCTACTGAACTAACTGCCACCGCCAGTAACGCTCTCCCTTACAGACGCATGCCATGACGATTCCATGGGCTCCCCTGTCTGCTTTCTGATCCTCGGGTGGAAAGTGCTCTCTATGTGGTTATGATTATTTTCCTGGCTTGTAAAGCAGTATAACTTGGCTCACCCTCTGTGAAGCCGGCAAAGCTCTGCCAGCTTACGCCAGCCAAGGACCTGGACCAGATTATCCCGACAGCTCCTGTGAAAGCCAACTATGGACAATGAAAGAGAAGTATAAATAGAGCTGTTTCTCCCCTCAGCCATAAAACGTCACCGTGAGGTTTTTAATAAAAAAAAAAAACCCAATTATTTTAATTGACTTTTGATTTATTCGCACTGGGTCATATTTTCAAGGCTTTTCTCAGAGGACCTGGGCAAAAATTTGGTTTGTGGTCATGAAAGCTGGGATTCTGCAGGACTTGGAAGTTGCCAAGTCCCACAACTTACAAGAAGATCTCCAGATCCAGCCGCACAACACAGGAAGGGCAACAACACCGACACAGCCCGCTAGCCAAGAGTACGGTGATAAGAAACCCTGCCAAAATATGAGGTTCCCAAAGGCTTGGAAACCGAGCTCGAGCCGCCAGCGAGGACCCATCTTCTCAGGGGTGGGACTGGATGATGACATTTGCTATTTCCTTAGCATGGGATTCTTCCTTTTATTTATTTTAGAAGCATAACTTCTGCAGAAATCTCCATCACAGAAAAGGAAAGTTTTAAAGTACTGCTGACACCTCCTGGAAAACTTTGAAAAACCTCCTAGATCACCTGAAAATAAAATGATGCCTCTATCACATTTTTGCCTGCTCTTTTAATTCTTGCTAAAGGGCATTTGTGTAGGTACAGCAGCCAAGGTTAAAAAAATGCATATAACTAAGAGAAAAATTATTATTACTACAGTTAACAATTTGTTTCAGATCTTGTTCTTCCACTCTACATTCTCCATGTTTCCTTTAACCAAGAAGAAAATGAATTAAAAATTAATTTTTCCATGCTCGTCAAACTCTCCTCTGCCAAGGCAGGACTTTTCAGGCCTCCCCCCGGACACTGGGGCAGCCAGCTGCTGAGCACAAGGGTGAAGGGAAGCGGAGAAAAACCAAGGAGCTGCCTCGCCCCGCTGGGCTACGGCTATGCCAGCCATGATCTAAGGGCCCCTTTATATATGTATGTAATTATTTTTTTTTAACTTATAGATACCCTTTTTTTTTGGGGGGGTCTCCCTCCTGTCTTATCTCTAGAAATACATGGTGCTCGGTCTGTAGCAAAGCACTGTCTCAGGCATAGCTGAGAATAAGCCATTCTGAGACATGCAAAGGTGCTCAGCGGACAAATAGAAGCCACCCAAGTCCCTGACGGATCCAAGCTGCTGTTTTCTGTCAGCCTTTGCCAGTTCTCTCAGTCTTTTAACACAACATTGATAGCACCACGTAATAAAAACATTCTGAGGCAAGCCCCCAAATCCAGTCCCCAAGAGTAAAACTGAAAGCATTTCATTGGAAGTATAACATGCTGGTTTTCTCATTCATTTTCTCATTTCAGATAATTTCTTTCCCATTTTCAAGCTCATGTCCGTAGCTGCATGTACAAGAAACATCAGGTTATATGTGAAAGTTGAGACTTATCTTGAAGAAACATGCATGTTTCGGAGAGGAGCTTTGTCAGAAGCACCAACTATTTAGGAGACATTTGCTGAAATTAGGAAAATAAAAAAGCAGCTATTGTACTGATGCATTGATCCTCCTATGTGAACTTTTTTTGAGATGGTCTAACTAAAAGCTATCCCATATTAAAGAGCCTCCTGACGAATAGGTGTGCGCTGGCTTGTACCCCTGGCTCAGCCAACCAGGGAAAATACTGCCCCACTTCCCTTGCTATCTATCTCCATCGCCATCAAATCAACTCCTCGGGTTTCCCTCTTGTCCTTTCAGCTCTTGGCTGCTGCTGAGCCTCCCAAGGCTCAATTCACCCCCTGAGGAGAGAAAATGTTAGCTGGAAATCTCAGAGCAGACATCAGAGGATGAGAAATGTGACCCCGGCCCGTTTCACAGCCTTTTAGCCCGGGCATGAATGACTCCTTGAGAAACAGAAGGATCGAGACCATGAACTGATGCATTCATCATGTAACCAAAAGCTCTGCTAAATAGATCCATTTTTAATTTCTGTTTTGCTGATTTTATTTCTTTTGCTTCAGAAAAATGTTCTTGTCCTTCCCTGCAAGTGCATACACATTATTTATTTATCGCCCTATGAATATCAATTTGATTCTGGTCCATAATTAAAATCTGCTGCTCTGTATCAAATATACCCTGTCCCATCGTTTCGAGTATCTGTCACCGCTCTGCTAGGGCTGTGTTGCTCCTTTTTGGGCATCCCTTGGGCCCAGGGCTGCCACCGTGGCTCCTGCCGCAGCTGGATTTTCCCTCCCAGGCTCCCAACGCATCTTCCCCTCCTGATTTTCAAATAGGTGTGGAGCCAGGTATTTCAAGAAGGATTTGCACTTGCAAGTTTGTCATCTCCACCTTCTTTCCAGCAATCTCAAAGGGGAGGAGCCCGCAGCCTGGGTCTGAAACTGTAGGGGATAGTATTTGTTTCATCCAGAAAACAACAGCATCAGGCAACTGATCAAACACTGATATGGGAGGCCTGACAGCAGAAGCGGTAGCCTTTCCCAAATAAATATTTCATCGAAGGGATTAGTTGGTTCCATTAATGTTACCAACTACTAAAGGGGAAAAGTTGGAGGGGGAACTCATTTGTGCAACTCAACTGTTTTAGAGAAAGAAAAAGAAAACAAGAGAAAGGAAGAACTTTCTTTGTCCCAGTGCATTTGCAGCAGCGGAAGGGACCTGAGTGGGGAATGTGGTTTTGCTTTTTTCGGGTGTTCCGTGGGGCTGCCTGCTCATCCTGTTCCATTAACATTGCCAGCCAAAGAAAAAGGCTGTAACAGCTCTCTCTGCAGTTGCTCACCACATCAGAAATGAACCTGTTCATTCCCTCCTCATCAGTGTTGATTTACAAGCTCTTGCCCCTATGTTATCCCTCAAAAGGAAAGGCACAGAATAAATGGTTTTGGCGGAGTTTGCACTCAACATTTTGCGGCTCGTGCTTTGACATATGATCAGAGTGGGTAAGCAGAAAAAGCAAAGCAGCAGCACCTGTTTATTGTGAGCGAGCTGTCCTCTCCACTTCAGCTTTTCTATTTATGTCCCAGCATACAACATGGCAACCCACATGGATTAGAAATTAAACTGTAAATGAGCCTTTTCCATTTCCTGCCTAAGTAAGGATTAGCATATTTTAAAACGCGCTCAGGGGTTTTGCACTTTCTGTAATAAAACCTGCTCAAACAGATAATTGATACGCAGCCACTAAATAAACATCTGACTGGAGGAACAATGTTCTCTCTTTTTTTTTTTTTTTAATACATTATTCTCCTCCTCTCCGTAAACATTTCCTACCAGTGACACTCTCCATTGCAGTGGGCAGTCTCCACAACAAAGTTGCAGCAGGTAGAGAAGCAGAACAAGCATCCGAGCCTGAGTAAGAAATACCGAAATCCTCCAAGAGCACAGCAGAGAGGGAAACGAGGGTTCGAGCAGCACCTCCTACCCTTTTATCCCACTGAAAAAAACCATTTGTCCTCCGTGCTGTGGCATGGAGGAAGAGTCCCCATGTCTCCTTACCGGAGACACCTCTGTACCAAACAGGCATGGCTGTGCAGGGAAATGCAAGGCAGGACAGGACAAGAGGAAATGGCCTCAAGTTGCACCAGGGGAGATTCAGACTCGATATTAGGAAAAATTTCTTTACTGAGAGAGTCGTAATACAATGGAATAGGCTGCCCAGGGAGGTGGTGGAGTCACCCTCCCTGGAGGTGTTCAAGGAGCGTGTGGATGTGGCATTGTGGGACGTGGCTTGATGGGCATGGTGCTGTGTGGTGTGGTTTTCTTGTTTGTGTGGTGTTGTGTGTTGTGTGGTGGGTTTTTTGGGGTTTTTTTTTGTTTGTTTGTTTGTTTTGGGGGGGGTTGTTTTGTTTTGTTTTGTTTTGTTTTTTTGTAATGGTTGGACTTGATGATCTTACAGGTCTTTTCCAACCCTAGTGATTCTGTGATTCTGTGAAGGCAAAGACACCTCTTCTTGGGTTTTGTCACTATTATGCTCCCAGTTGGATTAACTCCCTTCCCCCGAACAACTTTTGCAGCCCCCCAGCCTTCCAGTCCCCAATGCCACCCCTGCAAATGCCTTCTGCATACAAGCCCACCCAAACAACGCAACAGCAATTACTCAAATAACACTTCGTACCAAATAACTCAGGTTGAGCCTAATGAGTTAGTGAGCGTATGAACAAACACGATCTATCGCATGGGGAGCTGGGCACCTGCTAGGCCACCGTGTCCTCTGCTTGGCCCAACTCCAATAGTTAATTAATCTGTCATCTTTCGTTACATCGCTACGAGGCATGTAAATATATTCCAAGTCCCACATCTAACGAAACAATGTCACCACGCCGACAGAAGCCTTGGCAGTTTGGTCCTGATGGTCTCTAAATATCCATTTCGATTCAAAGGCACTTCAGCCTCCAATTAAAATGGGATGGCCAGCCAAGATTATTAGTTTGAATACAGCAATGAAGCATTTGTTCTTCAGTTTTTTTAGGTGACGATGCACAGAAACAGATGAATTACCATCTGACTGAGTTTAGAGTAGAAATAGAAACATTATGCACTTAGTTCAAAAGTAGCTGTAAGAGCTCCCTTAAAAAAATGAAATAACTCCAAAATTAAAACCGGGCATCTCTGAAGTCCCTAATAGCAGCTACAGGGTATGAACCTTCCTGGGAAAGTCTTAATTTCCCCCACAGACTGGGGCCAGCGAGCAAGGCAAGAGGTTTTTGGAGAAGGGAAAAGGGCTTGTGGGCTGCGATGCTCTGTGTGGAAGCGGCGGCACAGATCATGAATTTGCAGATGTCAGCTTGGTTAGAGACACCACACGCCAGCTGACAGTCGTGGCAGGTGAAAAAGCACATATTGCCTTTCAAAATGCAAAGAAGGGCTTAATGTAATTTGTGGGGGAGGTTTTTCTTGTTTTTAATCAGAAAGCGTCTGCCATTCTGTCACCAGCGCTAATGGCCCTAGCTGCCATGGTCACGTCATTTAAATGTGTAGCTGTACTACCTTCATCCCTAATCTAATGGCGTGGGAACCAAAAGAGTGGTTTTTTGGATGTACTTGCTGCTGTTTCAAACTCCTCACATTAAGCTAGACAGGTAGAAATTCATCCCTTTGAAAAGAATACGTGAAAGGACAAGTTTCTTGTTGGAGGTGGAAAGTTGAAGAGAAAGCCCTGGCAGATTCAGTCAGAGTCTCGCAACTTGGGCATTATAGTCCCACGCGCCCCAAAAAAACTTTGGTTTGCTAATGGTGCACGTGACAGACCTGAAATACAGTTAGATATTGATGTTGTATATAAACAGCTTTTGAATACTTCTATTAACAGTGATCTCATTTCTTCTTTCAGGAAGGAAAACATCTCCAAGGTATCTCTTTTGGGTACACACAAGAAGGACATGTTTTCCGCTCAGACGACACGATCCTGTCCTTCACAACAATGATGTACCCTGAAAGTTTGCCCTTCAGCAACACTTGTTACTTCACTCTGAAATATCTTTCTCTCGGTTGTCCCTATGCACAATAAATGGTGCGTACTCTGCATCCAGCAAAGCACATGTGCAATTGAGGAGTGAATTACCATTTGTGGTGGTGAAGCAGTTTCAGGAGCCTACTTTCATACACTACTGACCAAGCAGCCAGCTGGAAACCCACTAGCATGAAGAGAAGCTGAGCTACAAGAAAGCTAACTATGGTGCTTTAGGGATTTGTGCAGCACAAGCCATAACCAAAAGCCCGTAAGGAGCCACCACGCTCTCCTGCGGCACGAGCGAGCACCTTGCAGGCTCACCTCTGCACCCAGTATTCCCTTGTCAATGCTTGGACTCTTTTTCCCCTCCTGAAAAAACCAAACAAATTTCAAAGTGAACTGTAGATCGCATCTTAAAACACATGGCAGGTACACTTGCTAGGACTGGCACCAAAATCCTATTCCATCATAAGAATATTTTCTATTGTATTATAAGCCCATGCAGCTATGATTACTGGGCTTATAACATTCAGGACAAAATAAGTACCTGCCACCAGTGCGCAGCAATGATGCTTTTTCCCATATTTCCTGCTCCAGCCAGAATCCTGAAAATGAACGCTTTTTTTTAGCCCAATGTCAAGTGAGCGTTTAAACAAGGAGATCATTTTTATTTCATACTTTTAATCACCTTTCAACTAGCCTCTCTGGAGGCCATAATGTAGGCACCCGTAGCATTTAGTTGAAATCAGCACCAGCCCAGAAGGGGTTAATCCAAGATGGAAAGGTTAAACCCTGGCTTGCTGACAGATCACACAAAGGCCATTTGGTGTGTCATGCTTTCAATGGTTACTTAAAGGAAATTACATATAATTAATTCACCATAGCTATCTTGCTTTATGCTAATTAAATGTCTGAACACTTATTTTAATATTAGGTTTTTTTAAAATTAACTCAAGTTCAGGGTATTTTTTTTTAGAAGGCAGCAATACCATGTTTATTACTTACGTAAATTCTCTTAATTATACCCTAACTAGGTTATCTTCTTTATTGCATTTCAATCCTTCTAAGAGTCAGTAGCTCTTTAATTAAGTTGAGAGAGCAAGAGGTGTCTTGTTAATTGTAAATTAAATAGATTTAAACAGACAATGGATTGCAAATGGTAGATTTACTTTTAAGTGCTATCGAGGAGTCGCTGGAAGGCTTCAGCGTGCCATCTGCCTTGGTTTGTCGGCAAAAAGGAAACCATTCAAGCCCTCCTACCTTTGCTGCAGAGAGATTCCAGCACACTAGTGGCCCATCAGCCTTCAAAGAGCTTCTCAATGAAAATTTTAAGAGAGATTAAAAAGAAAAAATCCCTCCTATCAATCCAGAACTGTGACAATGCTGTGAGCAGTGCAAGCAGCCTCACTAAAAGTGAAGCTCAACTTTGAACATTAATTAGTTCAATTTTTCTGCAGGAGATTCGCAGGTAGCCATCGCACAGACTGCAGTGGTTCACCCGGCACCGGCAGACCAGACCACGGGCAAGTTCACCTTTTTGCACCCAACTTACTTCCTATGCCTTACAAAGATGTCAGGGATGCTCTGAATTATAGACGTATTGGAAGATGCACATTCTTACATGCTTATATGATATTGTTGGCATCAGCTCTGAGACCAATGAATCAGATACATTTACATACCTAGAAATAAATTATTGTTAAAAGCCATTACTGCTAATCATTACCGCTAATGTCCCAATGTTGCCACAAAGACGAGCAGGACTATTATTCTGCGCTAGGGCAAAGTGTATACTGTGTATGTGCTTTTACTTCCAAATTAGAAGTCAAATTGATCATCTCTGCCATTAGGAGTTATGGCTCATGGAATTTTATCATTCCTATAATGTGCTGTGAAAATGCAATATGGGAATAAAACAGAACAGCAACTTACAGTAATTCTTTATGAAATGCAACAACATTGAATGTGTCTAGAGTGTACTGATAAACAGATCTATTGTAACAACCAGTGGATATTATGATCGCACTAATGTTAATCTTCATATGATCAATTTTCCTCATGGTACATTGGGGAAGCCGGATGCACAAATGCCATTAACATAAATGGGAAGTGAGGGCAGACCCGTGGCCGGTGTAAATCAGTGTACCTTCTCAAAGTCACCAGACCTACAGCAACTTACACAGGCACATACACTTCCCTTGGTATCTCTTTCTTCACTTCATATCTCAGCGTAACGCAGCAAGAGGATAACACTGGTGCAGATTGGAAATATCTTAGACTTTTACTGAATGGCATTAAAATTAATGAACACATACATGAAAATATCACAGTTTAAGATGTTCCTACATGTGTTCACTTGATTTAAAGGAACACTCTGCTTGAGAGGGATAAATAGGCTTAAAAGAAATAATCCTATTTTTGCATATCTAGATAAAAACGAACCCGTACCTCAGGAATCACAGACAGCATACACACAAATAAATGCGCTACTTGTTGCAGCAGACAAACAAGAGCCCAACAACCTGGATGCCAAGTCTTAATTCAGCAGTGAATGCAGCAGCTGTCCTGTGGAGGAAAGGAGCTATCGCTTCACAGACATTTATATAGCATATAACACAATAAAATTTTCAGGTTGTGAAGTGGCGGTGCCTGGGATTATTGCCAACAAAAGACCCAAATCAAATGACGCTGCGTCATCAGCACTAATGAAAGTCGAGGCATTTTTCTGAGACTTCTGGAGGGATAATGCTCACAGCGGGGGAAAGCAGCTCCATCCACACTTGTCTCTCTTTTGTCCCGTCCCAAGGCTCCCCCGAATCCAGCCTTTGCCCTTCCCGAAGGCACCGCCATGGCTGACAGAGCCACAGTGACATTGGGACCTACCTACCCTTGTGCAGGGACACTCTGGAGCAGGGCTGGGCCAGCGCTTATGGATCTGTCCCACCGCAACTCCGACCTGGAGAATGTTTTCTACATCGCCATACAAGGCGAGATTGCATTTTCTAGCCTTTTTTTCAGCTATGGTGTTTGAGCTTTTATTTGAGGGGGATTGTGAAAAGGAAAAGATGACAGCTCTGTTAGACATGTGATTTTCAAGCTGACAGTTTCCCTTTCATTTTAAGGAGCTGAAAAACATTTCCAGTGTCAGACAGATTGAGTTTTAACAACATGACAAACAGGCCCATTTGTTGATCTCAAGTCCTCGCTATCCATCTTCAATTAACATGGTAAAAAGGTGGCTTGCATCCAGTGTCAGACATTTGTATAAGCAGCACTTGCCCTCGCAGTCAGAATCAATGTTTGCCATTGACAGAATGGGAAGGATAATTTATGGTATGACACTGGGCTCACATAATCAGAAGAAATCAGGTACCTTGTGAAAATATCACTCTTTCAAAATCCAAAAGTCACAGAATCACAGAATCACTACAGTTGGAAAAGCCCTGTAAGATCATCAAGTCCAACCACCAACCCAACCCCACCATGCCCACTAAACCATGTCCCGCAGTGCCACGTCCACACGTTCCTTGAACACCTCCAGTGATGTCCCTCTAAGATTTATAGTGAGGAAAGTCATCATGGTATTATAAGGGCACAGGAAAAAAATTTGTAATGAATAACCACGCAAAAGTACAGCTGATTCTGGAGCCAGCATAGAGCACCGCAGCGATGCTACTAATGCAGATGTGCCAAGGCCGTTTCTGTCCAGGACCTGTTCACGATGGGCATTCTGATTTATTTTCTCTCCTATTTCCTGATAAAATTAGGATTGGCTAGTCCTACTTTAAAACCTCCTCACAAAATGTCAGTTTTTACATAACAAGACAAGACAGACAGAAAAACCAAGTACATTTTAGAAGAAAGAAAGAAAATAGCTGTAACTGGGAAGATTTCAGGATTAGCACAGTGGAAGCCTGGGCAGAAGTCACTTGGGTAAGTGTGTGCAAACCAGACATGCAACGTACAAATACTAGGAGAGTGCAATACCATAATCTAGATAGTGACACTGCGGATCATTTCTTCTGATTTCAGCCATCTAAACATTTGTCATATCAAATGGGACAGTGTTTCTTACTACATCAAGGTGTTTAATGAGATGAAGTGTGGTTAGTGGGGGCTGAGCTCCTATAAAAGTCCAGCTCTTTAGCTCTACTGCACATTGAAAATGTTTCTCAAGGGAGGACGTTTTCTCATCCTTATGTGACTACCCATATAGACCAAAACAGCAAGGAGAAAAATTAAGCTATTTTCTTATTGGAAAGATTATTTTAATGGTACTATTGACTCCAACACAACAATGGCAACTTAAAAGCTATTTAAGATTAAGGTGCATATTTGATAGCTTAAACTAAAAATGGCCAAATTTTCCTGATGGAGTCAGCAAAGCCTGAGATCTTATTTATTTTAAAAGACCTGAGGGTTGCTCGGATAATTGGAAAGAATGCAATATTCTAGTAACATCTAGCAGCACAGAAGTGACAAATGCATATTCTAAATCCAGATTTTCTGGAGAAAATAGTCTCTGTTTCTCCCTCTTTGAGCACAGACAATACAGGAAGGGTTTATAGTTAGTAAAAACTGTCCTCTTTTTTGTCCAATAATGGTGACTTAACGGACATTTTAAAATCAAAAAGAAAATCAAATCCAAGTGGGGTTTGGCATGTACACTTGCCAACTGTCTTATACAGCAAATCGAGCCATCTGAATATTCAAATACCCCTGTTTTTCTCTGTATGCACAAAATAAAATTTCACACCAAAACGTTTCGAGCAGAAACCAGGAGATGCTCATTAAGCCAGAGCTCCCAGTCACCAGTGTCTGAGCTGACGGCTGCTCTCTCGAATCCCACCCCACTCCAACCTGCCACACAGAGCTACCCCAAGGTCCCTAAGGATGACAATCCCCACGGTCAGGGGCCACCCGTCTCCTTCCCACGCAGCACCAGCACTACGCAAGCCCCTCTTGGTGCTGGTGCACAGGGCAGGGCTGAGCTGAGCAATGCTCTGGGAGGAGCCAGGTCCTTTCATGCTGGCACCATTAGCAGCATCCAGCAACATCCTCGGGTCAAGTTTACTCAGCTCAACATTACTATTCTGCAACAGATGGCTATGACTGGTGGAGGCCAGATAAACCTATTGCACAGCCCTATGTAGACTTCACCTTGCAATGCTCAAGCTTAAATATTGTTGTAGGAACATAAAATAGACCAAGGGTCCATCTGACCGCTGTCTCCAACAGCGGCCGTGAGCAAATGCCCAGAAAACACTAAGAACGGGATGAGTATATAAGAACCTTTCCCCAGCTACCCTCCGTTCCTCTGTTTTCAGCCAAAGGAATCTCCTGAACCAGTTCATGTTTCTGGCTATTCAGTGGCCCCCAAACAATCTCGCATCCAAACACTTAGTCTCTTCCGAAAGAAATTCTGGACAAAATTCAAGAAAGCAGATACTAAGCAGGCAGGCTGAAGCGAAGCTTGGCTTCAGAAGAGCTGAGCGCAGACTAGTACTGACTGAGACCATGTGGATACGTGGCAAAAACACGCAGCGCAGAAATTGGATAAATGAGAAGTTTGCAGTCTGGATTCCTCGCAATGCTACGAGCTGGCTCATTTTCAGAATGTGGGGTATTTTTAGAGCAAAATGAAATGTAAATAAAAGAATTAACCCTATTCAAAGTAGCACATTGTCAATAGCATCAAAACCAATACCAAAATAACTAGTTCAAGCTACAGGAAAATGATAACATTTAACTTCTGTTCGTATTTAACTAATAAAGACTTCCAACATACATATAAGTGAAACCAAAGAACATGAGCTCAGCACAACAGAGAAAAGCTCCTTCTACCGTATCATTGAACCTCTCTCCAACCAGTTCCTCACTATCCTGGCTTCCCACTGCAATAGCTGGTGTAAATAATAGTGGTATTAGTTTTCTTTCCCCCTTTAAGTCTTAACTACATTGCCTGAATTTATCCTTCCGTCAGAAGTTATTAATAAAAATGTACTAGGGAAAATCTTGTTTCCACCATATCTTACATACTTACAACAGCTCAGCTGAACACTTAATCCGAACTGTGGTATCAAGTCATGCTGTGCCACCATGTAATAAATTCTTATAAATTGCTTGATTAAAATAAACAACAAACTATACATCATGCAGGCAGGACAAACTCTTCGAAGTCAGTTTACTGATATTACACACCTCATCCGCAATTTCCCTTCACCCAGTGGTTTGATTTAACATTCAAAGGCGCAGATTATCAGCTTGCTCTCACTGAATTTAGCAGTAGTCTTTACAGTAGAGTGTTTAAGTTAGTTTTGGATAACTCCATTTAAAAACTCAGGCCTCACAAATTAATTTTGGATACAAACAAACGATACCTAGTATTTCCTCTCTGCAGAAGGGTTGGTGGGTTTAATTATCATGAAGTAATTAGTTAAAGCTCCTTTTTCCAAAGATGCTACCTTTCAGGAAACTCAGAATTTCAGATTTATGAAAACATGCTGTGCAGACATTGTTTCATGGTCATCACCAATCCTCCTACTTTAGATATATGAATTCCCTTCCTCTTACTGCTCCAATTCTTTGCCCTTCACTATTGAAAGGGAGCCCTGTAGCTGCGATTTCCTATGACCGTGAGGGTCTCCAAAGCACCAAGCAAGCTGCAAACTGCACATCAACATGTCTCCTCACCCGCTACACCTACTGCTAGGTCCGGGCTCATGCTGAGCCTGCTCCTGTCCTCCTTTTCTTGCATGGCTGCTAGGTGGGAAAGCAACTTGGCTCACGACTCAGCCCCGTGTCTGAAACACCCCAGCAAAGTTGGTTCCCTGCGAGTCCATCCCACTGGACAACTGTCGTGGGAGCTGACACTCATAAGGCAGCCTAAAGAGCAGTTGGGGACCTTCACTTGTTGGATTCGGGTCAAGGCCAGGAAAGTAAGTAGGAGATGGAGAGGGAGGCTGAACAAGTGCCAAGAAGCAACGCTGCTTTTTATCCTGCGAGAGTGGGATATTCACCACCGGCTTTTGTAACATCACTGGGGTTGAGTCAAGCTGTCTCTCCTTCCTCTGAGATTTACAATCCACAAACCATGAATAGGCCAAGGAGCTCATTGTCCTGGGTGACTGCGTTGCCCCGAGCAAGGAGGAGGCACGTCGCAAACGAATGAGGCGCTAAGTCCAAACTCGGGGCAAAGCCAGGGCTCACATCATGTTACTTGCTGCCCTGACGTAAGTTATGGGTGAAGCGCCAGGGTGTTTGTGCATCTCCATGGTGCCAGTTTGCTCATTAAGCACAGATAGAAATAAAAGTCTTTTTCAAACCCTGGAGGCAGAGGGGGGAACTTCCAAGTCCTCTATAAAGCTGACTGCATCCCTGTGCTAACTTCACCTTGCATTTTTGACAGGAAAACAAGAAAAATACATGACACCCTAATTTACTTTTCCTTAAGAAGCAGCTCACAGATGCAATTTTTAGTTCAATCTTTTAAAGTTACTTTTTCTCCTCAATTGTAGCAGGGATGGCTCCCTGCTATATACAAAGAGGACCCAAAAAAAAAAAGATCTGTAAGTCCTTTTCTTCTGCTGCTAACACAAAGCTCCCATTTAAGGGATAAACGCAACTCCTCCCTTTGCAAGCCGTCATCCCCTCTATGCCGAGATCTCCAGTAATTATACAGTTTAACTGCTTGGCTTCATCTTTAAAGCCCACCTGCCATCTGGATGAACAGAGACCTAGCGTGATGGTTCGTGTGCTGCAGGTAGCTGGGGAAGCAAGGGGAGATCGGGTGCTGCATGGAAAAATGAATGCTAACTCCTCACAAACCAAGCAAAGCCTTGGTGAGAAACACTAAGCCTTCAGGCCGGGAGACCAGGCAGGGATTGATCAGAAAAAGCCCCCTTGCCCAATTCAGGTGGATAACAGGGGTAGGCAGTTTCACAGGGAGCAGTAGACACATGGGAAAGATGTTTTGTCAGAAGTTGATCTCCAAGACATTAAAGTTAATAAAGACTCCCTTTAAAGGGAGCTTGGGATCCCATTTCTACATTCCCACATCTCATGCAGCAAGGAGGGTGCAGAGACTGCATCGGTGGCATCACTGTGCCAAGTCACAGCTCCATGACCAGCAAGGGAAGCCCACTCGTGCACCTTCTGGCTGGGTGGCAAAAGGGCTCCTGTCCCACCCGCTCACATCCAGCTCGGCATTTTCTATCTGGGCATCGGCGCTATGGTGAAACTAAGTGGCCTTGTTTCCCTTGACTTGGGGAAAACTCCCCGGGTGCTCCCTGCGCACAGCCAAAGCCGGGGGGTATCGCAGCACGGGTGTGTTTTGTGTTGCACAGCACTATGTCTGTGGGAGCAAGGGAATACAGGGAGCAGCAGAGACCGGCTGTGTTAAAACATACGACTGTCTAAATATGAGAACGAAATGTTTCAATTACATGTCTAACACCAGGCACTTAAACCAGATCCAAGCAAAACAAAATCAAACAAATTAAGGCAAACTGACCATGCAAAACACGTTTACTCACAGGACCGCGTTTTGCAGTTTTTACGGATATGGGGAGACTTTAAGAAAGGTCAGCTTAGACTCTTCAGCACAGCACGCAGAATAAATATGCACTTGATCAAATATAAAAGGCATCAATAAAACTTCATTAGTAGTACTTAAACACTAACAGGAGATTGAGGAACTCAAAGTTTAGGGCTAAAGCAGCACTTAGGAACGAACTCCTCATTTCATGTCCATCACGGTCAGAAGATGTCACACAGCGGTTCTCCCATCTTGCCTAAAAACTTGTACAGACCTAGACCAATTATTTTCAAAGTAACAAGTTGTCTCGATTTGAAGATTTTAAATCCATAAAGATCCACCACATCTTCTGGGAAATTGTTCTGATGATTAATGTGTGCCTGTTTTAAAACATAAATAAATAAATAAAAAAGCATACCTTGTTTCCAGGATGAACTCTTCTAGTTTCAGCTTCCAGCTCCTGGCTCTCGTTATATGGTTCTTGGTAATTAAAAAAACTTCTAGTATCAGGTAGCTTCTCCTCTAGTGAAGTGTTGAAAAAATAGATACACCCCAGCATCATGTTGCCTTTTACCTTTCTCTTACTGGTTTAAATTCCCAGCGCTCCCGGAGCCCCTCACCCAAGGGGATTCATGAAGAGCCCTACTGACTTTCGCGAAGAATAGGACTTTTCGGTAAAAATGACAGGATACCAGCTACCTTCTTTCTCCACCAGGAGCGACGGCCTGTCTAAGAATCTTGGTTCCATTTAATAGATAACAGGTCATTGGAGGATTTGGGAGAAGCATTTTTTGGGAGGAGAGCCTGGGCCAATGTCCTAGGCCACCCTGAGCTATGGGCTGTGGGAGACACGGTTTGGGGAAGGGACAAAACAGAGAAAACCAAAAAGTGGCAGTGTAGAGAGGAGAAGGAAAGGCCGACTAAATCTAGGAAAGACCATTTTTTAGCACAAGCAGCCAGGCAGTCTGAACGCTATGTGCCCTAAACACAGGGCTGGTGACTGCTCTGGGCTGTAATGGGGGTCAGACGCTTCCATTTCATCTGACATCTGGAGGTACCTTTGCGGTGAACATTATATCAAACCAATACATTTCAGCAAAAAAGTTGTTTTGACAAATCACTACTTCGCAGTGGAAAAATACCACCATTCTGAAAAGTTTCCCAAACAGCTCTTATCTAAGCATGGTTAGCAAAAGCTCGCTACTCAAGACCTGAAAACGATGATAAAATGTTTGATGTTACACTTTTTCTCTTCCAACCAAGCCTGGCAAAAACATGCCTTTACATAAATTAGCACACAATCCACACTTGCCAAGGCAAAAATATTCTATTCTTTTTGAGAGCAGGGTGAAGAAAATATCCCAAAACCCCTGAAATTATTTGTTGCCGAAATAACGCTGATTCTAGGGTTGCCTCAGGGGCATGGCTGATCAGTTGATGGGGGAGATGCACTGTGGTTTTCCAGTGATCACCATGGAGCTGACAGAGTGTGCTATGCCTTCAGGGTGGTGCAGGGTGCCATATATTTAGGTGCCTAAATGTGGATTTGGAAGCTCAGTGGTACTCACCTGCTCTGCAAACATCAGCCATGAAATCCAAATCACATTCTGGTAATCCTGCAGGGAAAAAAAAAAACCATACTGAGTTGATGAGCGACTCTGTCCATCACTAAGCCTGACACTTCTGTGCAGCATCATTTTTCACAGCCCTCTTTCATCCATACCCTGTGTGCTCTCAGGCTCTCAGCCACACAACATCTTAAGCAAATGTTGTTTCCTATTCACAGCAGATATAACCAACTGTACTGCAATTTTTCTGTGCTTGCACAACGTACTGATACTGGGATTTCCAAAAAACTAGGAGGAAATCAGGCACTAGAATACCCTCGAAATACTACCCAATTTGGGAATCTCTTCCATTATATCTCAAATTCACCTTCTGACACTTTCTTCTCTTTCACGCTCATGCTGGAATAGCATTAACCAAGGCACACTTGAATTTTGCTGCTTCCCAAGCACTCATTTTCTGTGGGATGGATTTTCAAAACCCTTCCCCACATTAGAAGCCTATTATCATTTTTGGATGTGACTTAGCACCACTGGACTTTGGTTCCTCACAGAGCAAGTCAGAGAGGAGGTATGCGATCATTTAAAGATGCTCATAGGGGCCAAACTCAATTTGCAAAAGCAGGGAAGAAAATTAAGTCACATTAATTTTTACTGACATACGTTAATTTATGGAGATTTAAAATCATGAATCTGAAAAAGAAAAGGGATAAAGGGATACAGAATTAAAGTACAAGCTCCACTATAGACAAATCAAGGTACTGAACTGGAAGTCATGATTACTGGGCTTTGCTTGCACTTGTGCCCCGTACAGGGTTGCAGGGCCACCTTTGGCAAGATACTTTCTGCTCTCCATCTCTGAGTACTATCCATAAATCCTTTCTCCCACTCCCTCTCCTTAGACTAGAAATCCCTCAGAGCGAGAATCACCTCAGCATGTTTGCACAGGACTGAGCACAGCGGCATCCTGTCCTCTCTACACAACGGCGGAACACAATAATAAACAACGGTAAAAAACTCAACGCGGTGTCCCACAGCTCCTCCCAAGAGCATCAACAAATGCAAAAAAGCCCAAAAGTGGGCACCTTATATCTATTCTCTGTGAATTTATGTCCTTCCAGCCCCAAAAAGGGAAACAGCCTGAATCAACTGGTCCTCACCTGTGGACTTCCAAATGCTAAAGAGCAAGAAAGATATCCTCAAGTGATAGATGCAGGGGGAGGGATTTGTTTCTAAGCTCAAGGAGTGTAAATCCACTTTCTTGACCTCTTTTGGCTCTATCTCCTTTGCCACTATGAGCTTGCCCTCTACCTTCAGTGCCTTTTTATTTTTTTTAAACAAATCTCCTGAGATCACTAAGCTAATAGAAGGGATTTTTATTAAATCTGGCAAGTCATAGTAGTGTCGTAAGCGTGAAAAATATCAATCTACTGGGCACGGAAGTGAGGAAGAAGGGTGAGTTGGAGGCAATTACAAAATGTTAATTTGACAGCAAAGGCACAACTTTTGAAGGAAAGAACAATATGAGGCAGACAACAGAAAAAAAAGACAAAGCGTAGCATGAGCTTGCCAAAGAGAGATCACACAAGACTTAGTTGGTAGCATTCTCTAAAAAGATAACTCATTTTCTAGATAAAGGACATGCAAGAATGGAGACTATTCAAACTTCAATAAAGCATTGGATATAATGTCACAGGGGAAATACTCAAAGTGGAGAAAATGGGGATTAGCAGAGGGATTGAAAGCAGCAGCTATGAAACCAACTAAGAAGCAACAGATTGCACTGGGGAGGGATGAACCAGTCTGGAAGGTAAAAATTGGTTTGGGGAATAATTTTCTGTATTATTTAAATTAATAGCCTCTGCATGACTTCTGGAGCGTACCGATGTGATTTGCTGATGACATGATGTTGGAATGAACTGCCATCCCATGGCAAAGTTGGCACAGTTTGCAGCCAAAATTAGCTGGGGGGAGGCCTGAGGGATGGAGCTGAGCAGAGTCCTGGGATTGCTGATGAAAAAACCTGCTGTGAATTCACTGCTTGAAATGATAGCAGGAAAAGACTCGTAGGACAGGCTGATCGTAAAATGGTTTCGAACCACCTGGCCGAAGGTGCTGTGAGAAAGTCAAACCTGCAGAGCTGACAGTGAATGATGGCCAGGACTCCCATGGGATGGGCAGAGCCTGGAAAGCAGGAGGGAGCTCAAGTGCCACCTGTGATCAAGACAGAAAAAGGTATGGACTAGGGCTACTTGAATAAGGCTAGTGGCCAGCCCAGTTTAGGAGAAGAAACTAAAATAACTTGCTATGTTTTGCATAGCAAAACAAAAGCTGAGAGGGCACACAGCTTCTCCTCAGCTCTCCAAAAAAAACCAAAGGTGGCTATTTAAACCAGTGTTAACATTAAGCACAGCTAGATCTGTTTCCACCGTAAATAAATTTAGCCTGAAAGCATGATGGTTTCTAACAGGAGAGGTAGCAGACCCTTGCAGTAGGAATAAACGGGGACGTAATAGATGCAGAGTGAGAAAGCAAAGATTACATCTTCTTTTTCCCACTGCTGCACCTCATTTTCCTTAAGCTGTGGAACCAGCAGCACTGCTTCAGATTGCTGAAATACAGTGAAATTGTGACATGATTTTCTCCAAACATTTTTAAACACAGAAATTATTGCCTGTTTTAAACTCATGCTCTTGAAGACTGAGAAAGTTTTTTCTCCTGCAGTTAAACTTGGATATTTAAGCCAAGAAAAAAAAAAGTATCGGTGTGAAGACACTCTCTTACGCTTTTATAAAAATTACTATATTGACACAATTAAGGCTGAGGCAACCTGCACTAGAAATTGCTTACACGACCACTCAAAGATGAGGAACATGCTGCTAACGGGGGGGGAAACTCTCACAAAAGCGTCACTCCCTCGCTGATCCCTCAGTCGTGAGCCACCTGGGAGTCCTGCAAAATGCCATACAACAGCAAACGTGAGAACAAGACTGATAGCTGTACAAAGAACTGGAAAACTCAACACAGGTATTAGTCATATGGAACAGTATCATCTCTGCCCCCTCTAACCTTGCTGTGTTTCACAAACTATAAAGGACCCTTGTTTTCCTCCAGGAGAAAAGACGCTCATCACCTGCCTATCCCTTTGCCAACGTTGCCGCTATGCTATAGGCACCAGCCTATAGCATAATATTTTCTTTCAAAGATACTTTAACTGGTACACATGTAAGTGAACTTTCAGAAAATGCTTTTAGC
This sequence comes from Gavia stellata, assembly GCF_030936135.1. Taxonomy (NCBI): domain Eukaryota; kingdom Metazoa; phylum Chordata; class Aves; order Gaviiformes; family Gaviidae; genus Gavia; species Gavia stellata. The sequence goes on along the minus strand of NC_082598.1, from coordinate 60,294,277 downwards.
TTATATCTAACTTTGCGAAGGGCTTTTGCAGCCAGAAACATACTACTATTTTTCAGCTATATTAGCTGGTTTAACAAAAGATGCTACTTCTGTTGCCAGCATCCTCTGACCATCAGACAGCATCACTAGCAGGACTTTCAAGCTGCAGAAGATGGTCTCTAAGGGCAGGCAAATTGAAAAAGTCAGAAGGTCATGCAGCAAAGATGCAGAATACAGCTGGAGTTTCCTCATTTCTCAAAAAATGCACAACTACTCAGTGGAGAAGTTTGGAAGTTCTAATCATCAGTTTTCCAGTAGTTCAGGTAGGCTTTCACAGCAAAAATTGCTTCTTCCCATTACAGAGCACAGTAACTCCCCTAACGCTATCCACATAAACAGAATTTAAAATAAACCAATAACAAGTTAGACAGCTAACAACAAAACTTAAATCTAGTGCTTTGAACTTCATCTCTAGGGAAAGGTTTGGGTTGTTTTCCAACTTACAGGAATAAACCACAGTAATAATCCTCCTAGGATGTGTAAGGCACAGCAGAAGCTTCGGATGCCAGCACTCATTTCCTGCTCCATCGCAGAGGAGTTGCTTCATTTCTTGTTATTTATGACATTTCCCCCCATACATTTTGATGGTTTCCTCATGACCAAGTCTTCATGGGAGCTGGTAAAAATGTTCCCACTCAACAAATCATCCTCATGAAAAATGAAGTTTCAAAATAAATGAATAAATCCATTGCCATCCAAGAAAACGTCACTTTTGACAGGATGGTCAGATTTTCTGTTGATTAATGAAAAAATCCTTCTAAATAAATTCTGGGGATTTTCTGTCTTTAAAAACATGCCCTGAACAATAGAAATTTGGGATTGTTTCCCTTTTACACATTTGTATCTAGACAGAATCAAGGAAGGCCAAGAGTAGAAGGGGAAGCACAGACTAACTCTCTCCCTCTCTCACACTGTGTTTCAAGGTGTTCTTGACAGGAGTTAGAGGAGGAAAATTAATTATCAGCAGCTTGTAACGCTCTGAAATCTCCACTGTTCAAAACTATGAAGGCACACAATTAAATGGATCCCACTTACTATGCTGTGCATTTTCCAAGTCTTGAAAAGACGTGTAAAAAAAAAGGTAAGCAGCAAAACAAAAGACACCTAGGAATGCCTATTCATTTCAGAAACAGCAAAGAGAAAAGAGGAGAGGCTGACCAACTCTAAAATGCAAGGACACAGAAGGTAACAGGAACAGGATGTCTGGAGAGAGGGAAAACTCCAGTCCCTCTACTTTTCCATCCCTTTCTGTATACACATTTAAATAAGATTCATCTAAGAGCGCAGCAGTAGATGCGGATGTTAAGCTACAACACAGTCGCCATGTCCTGTCTTGATTCGAAACACTACGACCCAGCATGGTCCCTTAAAGATTCATATATGTACTACGTTGGTATATACAGAGCAGAGGTACCTACCGGTGCCAAGTCCTGGGGATGGCTAGAAGAAATCTGCTCTTCTCCATGGCATAGGTTAGGATTTTGTGACACGTCATTTCCAAGTACGCTGTTTCACAAGGTTAAAACTGCTCAGTCACCCACCGGTTAAAGCGGGGATCAATACTAGGAGGGATTTACTACCTGTCTCAGTGCATTCATCTGCAGCAATCAAAGCTTGTATTGGAAAATCTGTCACTTTGAGCAGAGTTTTTCTTCTTTTCATTAAGGAAAGGAAATGCATTCATTTCAAGGATACAGCCTAGATGCGAACATATATGAACCACAGCTATTAATATCTACGAGTTAATGTAAACATAAACAGCAATGAATACAACCAGTGGATATTTTCAAGATGGGTAGTTAGTAAAGTACAGAATAAACACCTATTTTTGCCTTCCTCCAAAATGTCAAGTGTCAGTTCAAGTAAATATTTCCCCAGGAAATACCTTTTCTAGAATATTTAGCCTGCTTTTCTTAGGTTTATTATGCAAGCAGACATATATTCAAATTTTGAAAGGTATTATTAGTTCGGTTTGGGTGCACAGATTATTTGCAAGCAGCTGGAGATATTAGACAGCAAAAACAATCAAAGCAAGGCAGATCAGTCAGTGCTCATTGCACACAGATTGCCACCTTATAAATTCTCTTATTTGACAGCTGGCACGGACTCCTGTCCCCCCCAAGGCTGGACCGAGTAGCAAAGCCTGCTCAGAAAACCCACAGTGCTGCCAATACAACCCTTCCTGCAACCGGGCTGCAAATCACAGGACTGACCTGTGCTTCTCGGAAATAACGGGAAAAAGTAGGGAGGGCTTAGTAACCAGATGTCCCTGCAGCCAGAATATTGCGCACCCGAGCTCTTGGGCTCTGTGTTCAGCATTAGGATTCAGAAGTGAACATTTTGCTTTTTGCAAACGTGCTTTTGTATTTGCTTACTTCCCACTCTTTCAGAGAAAATTCCTGCTACTCAAAGTGCTTGCTAGGGTATGGAAGGCAAACACAAAGAACAGATGCGAAGGGAAGGGAGTACATCTCTGGCACGGATGCTATATGAAATTCATCCTTTCAAAAGAGCTCGGCTGTTCTTCTCAGGAGGAATTGCAGGGAGTTGAGTCCTTTTGGAAATTTGGCTCCTGAATCCACAGTAATATGAAAAAAAAAAGCAGCGTATTTTCTCCTGTTCTTTAGTTTTATTACTGATTTCATGGGAAATACATTTAGGCCAATTTGGACTGTTCCCCCCGCCCCCAATTCCTACACTTTCTCTTGCCATCTAAAGATCTGTGGCACCAGCAGGAATTTTTCTATTGACGGCAACTTGGGTCTGGATTGGGCTTTCCATTTTTATCCCTCTCTGCTATTCTCTTCCTGGGGAAATACAGAGCCTTAAATTTTCAGTTAAGCCAGGCATATAAGCAAGGATGTAAACAAGGGAATGAACAGATTGCCCCCCACTTTTCTACCAAGAGAAGATTCCGTAGATCTCCATCCCCTTGCCTGGAAAAGGTGGTTCACTACCTCTAACGGGTCTCAGTGGATTGATGAGGGAAAGTCAGGAAAAGACCCTAAAGCGGCTGACCAAAACCACCCTACAGTTAGTTCAACCAGTGTGGTCCTCTGCAGATGGAGGAAAAGGTCTTCACTGAGACTTTAACTTCCTTCCTGCTCCAAATCACTCTTAAGAGTTAAATTTCTCTGCCCAAAGTACAAATTAACATGCTGAAAAGACTGACTCTGATGGGATGGAAATGCCAGGTTTATCTACTGAGCCCCAAACACTCTTCCCCAACATGTATTTGCAAACTGGCGGTTGCATAAGAGCAAAAGGAGCCCTGAGAAGTGTGTGTGATAATCACAGCGTAATCACTGCTGATGAAACTTGATGTTCTTCCATAATCGCTGTAATTTTAAGTGGATTGAGTGCCATTTAAGTGACAAGAGTGTTATGATGGATGAAATATATGCTTCCAAAGTTATATCAGCTTCTTTGACATTCATGGCATGGAATGCTTAGTGGCATTTCATGTTTGTAAATCTTTAGAAATAAGTTAAATATGTTAATTACCACTGGAAAAATCTCTCCAACTGAAGTACTCAGTGACTGTATCACAGCTGTCGTTAGTGCTATATTCTCTTCCTCCTATCCACTAAGTAAGCATGACATATCAGGTCAGTGATTACACTCCGGATTTGCATTTATTTTTGATCTGTTAGTCCTTCTAGGTAAGTCAGTAAGCTGGCACCCCGCACGCACTGGCTGCTTTCCCCTCACCCATGTTTTGGGTGCCCCGACCTGCTGGCACTGCTCCTGCCTTAATCTGAGCGGGCTTGCGGCTGTGCAAGGTGCCGTGTGCTCCCACCCTCATCCTCTCGCACACGTGGGCTGAGCACGGCAGACAGCAGAGACCCACAGAAAAGCAACACCAGCTTTGCCGCTGTGCCAGAACGCTCAGCGAGCAGGGCGCGGGGCAAGCCAGGCGTTTCCATTCCCTCTCCCAGGTGCATCGGATCATCTCTGGCTGTCACATGGGACAAAGATCCGGGACCAAACCCAGCAAAATGGCTACACTGCTTTAATCCAAGCTCAAAAAACCAGGATCAAGAATGGGGCGACACTGAGTGTTATCTGATGGCAGCCTGCAACCTATCGTAGTCAAAACGGGTGACAGGACGAGGTTGGTATTACCAATGGCATCGTTTTCCGGCATATGGGCCACAAAGCAGCTTGCTGGAGAGAAACCATCTGCTAGCCATCCCTCACAGGAAGCGCTCCCCACTTCTGCACCCCTCCCGCTGCAAACTCTAGACAACAGATTTTACACCCCAAAACTGCCTGGAAATGAAAAGCAAGTTTCTTCAAATGTAGCATGAGATAGTTGCTCTGAACCAGGAACATAAGTTATCAGAACAGGGCAAGCGATCAGGGTATGAAATAACTCAGCAACGTATTAATTTCTTGGGATCTCAGCAACAATTTCAAAAATTATCCAGGTGAGATTCCTGTAAGAATTGCAGACAATGAACAACAGCAATGGTAGGTCAAGGCAATTGACTTCTCTACAACTTAAAAAATCCTGTCTGAAAATGACTTGGGATATTATTTAAGCATTTTAAAAACAGGTAAGATACCACAATGAAGCAGACCATTTTGTAGATTAAGCCTTCGCAGACCCTCAGTGATTACTTTCCCTCCCCTCATTATTGGCTTCTTTAGAAGGCAAAATTACCTCATTTTACAAAACCAGCATCCTCCAACTTCTAATTTTCAAGTAAAGGCAAAGAAAGTTAAGGGTGCATATGCATGACTAGTCTGCAAGAAGCACAGGGTATCTGACTGGCAGGTCAGGCTGCTAATTCAACTCTTCCTTTCCTTGAGCTTTCAAGAAATTATCCTCAACAATAAGGCCCCAAACAGCCCCACTCTGCTAACAGGGTGAGGAAAGTCAGGATAGAAAACCATAATCCATTCTAAGCAGCGCATCGGGCACTGACGGGAAACACAGCTTGCCAAAGCCAGCCCTTAGCACCGTCGCCCAAAGTGACCTGAAACTCATGGAATGAGCTATTAATAAGTTAATGCACTTATTATTTGCTCCGTTTTCATAACTGTCATCAGTTGTTAATTGCAGATTATGAGCTGCAATTCGGATTTTTACAATTTGAGCTTAAAGCCCCACTTGCCAGCAGCCTCTTTAAATATACGCAGGCTCCAGGCAGGCAGAAGAGCTCAGCTACCTGGCCTGAATCGGGGACGAGGCCTCCAATACAGGAAAGGGACTAAAAAGCATCCTGGTTTGGCATGTGCTTCACCTTGAAAACAAGCCTATTCCTAATTTTAAACACATGCTCCAGGGCTAAGCTGAATAAAAGCCTAAAATCCCATCCTGCAAACTCTTAGGCATGTTACATTAAAGCAGCTTCATTGACATTGAGAGGAATTTTGTAACTCGAGGTAAACTATTCATGAGGATGTTTTGCAGGATTGGGTCCCACCCAATTCCAGACCAATGAGAGATTCATAATGCTGATATTGCCTTCAGAATATTTCCCTTGTAGGCTGAGTCCATTTCCACCACATATAGACTACATTTTATGGGGAATATTGGCAACTTTGATATGAAGAAAAATCCTCTGGGCTGTATCATTCCCTGTAATAAACCAAGATAGAAGCGAAATGGAAACCTGGAATAAGTAATGTAACCGAGCTGTATGATAAAAGCTATTTACAGGCTTGAAATAATCAGCTCAAAATGCAAGTCCAAAAGTTTTGCAGTTAAAGGCACAGATTTCTAAACCAACTCCACACAGGAGTTGGGGAGAGGTTCCTAAATGAACACAGTCCCCATCTGAAGCTTGTGTAGTTTGATATTGGGTCCTCGCAGTTCCTGGTGCTCGGCATGGCGGCGGCTTGATGCTGAGCACTTCTGAAGACCCAAAGGGGTCTGAAATGGCAGTCTGCTAATCTTTTCCCCTCCGTCCTTCAGGTGCAGTATTGCCCTGCACGGCAGGCAGGCAGGCAGTCATATTTGCCTGTGTTGGAGCTAATAAGAAAGAAGAATGTTCCTGTTGAAGGTTGTCACCACTAACGCGACCTTGTCTTCATTGGTGCCCCTAACCCAAATCTATGGACTATTCCATCTGCCCTTTCTAAGGCTGAAGCAGCAACTTCATTTGCTCCATCCAAAACCACCAGCTCAGAAATGGGTTTAATAACATTAACAGGAATACCAGCTGAATAACCGGCCCTTTGATTATTACTACTTGAACACACACTCCTGATGCCAACATATTTCTGAGGTGGCAGTGAAGAAATTGTTCCCACACCTCATACTGGTTAGTAGTTACGCTAAAAATTATAGAAGTACTTGCAAGACAGAGGGTTCACAGAACTGCTTATGTGGTCCCAGTCACCCCAAAAGTTAAGTATGTACTTTATTCAAAGTATCTGATTCGGCCTATTGCTCTCAATGCCGCAACGCGAAAGCTTACAGCTGCATAATGCATAAAGGATCGCCAGATCTGGTTTTCTCACGGAAAGCTGAATTTTCTGAGAAGAGAGGAAGCACTGGGTATATGGCTCATGAGATATATTACTTAAAAAAAGAAAAAGGGAAAAAGTTGAGAATACTTCAATGCAATGTGTCATTTTCCACAAGGATTTATCATAACTCTACTGAAATCAGTGGGGGACTTTGACATTGACTTTAAGAGGGGTAATATTTCACTCTGAGTTCTCAGACGCTGATCTGATCAGGTTGGAGTTTCAACATGTCATTTTACTGTTTGTAAAAAGAAAAAAAGGAAAAAAAACCCAAGCCGTTCCATTCTCACAGAGCTAACTCACCAAGACAATTTTCTAACTTCAAAGATTTTTCATTTTAATCCTTTTCAGAAGCTAATGACTTCATCTGATAATGTCCAAAAACTTATAAAAGAAGTCTTGGTGGTAGATTCTTAAATGTATTTATTTAAAAGTTGCATCACAGTTTCTCCTCCCTACCTGTACTTACTCCAGAGATAGGGCCAAGCACCCACAAGCAGAAAAAGAGATGATGGAAAGTATTTTTCCCCCAAGACAATTTGCAGAAAATGAAAACTTAAAGAAAATAAGCATTTGCAGAAAATTAAGATGTTGGTGGTTTTCACTGAAAATTGAAAGTGTTAAACTATTCACTCAGTGAGTGTTTTAGTAGTAGCTTGCCCTGTCTCAGCCAGCAATGCAGTGCCAAGTCTGCAACAGGGGAAGAGGAATCATAGCCACTGCTAGTTGGGCTCTCTGCACTGCTCCTAAGAGTATCTCCTATGCTATTTTCTCAGGAAAAAATCACCAAAATTACTGAATTAAACATAACATTAAGTCCGAATAGTTGGGCCAGCAACTGATGAGGATCTTAGGAGGAAAGCTGACTAGAAATGCAAAGGGAGAAAAACGTATTGGTTTATGTACACCCTCTTAAGCAGAAAGGGAAATGCTATTGCCTCTGCTTGCTTGTGATACAGCCGAATCTTGGAAGTGCTACTGCAACCATAGAGAGGATGAAGGGCTTTTCTGTATAACTCAATGGCGTTCAGTAACCAGATGTCATAGATACACGACTCGTAAGCTCCTTGTAAAATCCCAGCCGACACAACTGTGGTTTTAAGTGCAGGCACACACCCACCAAATCTCTGGTGCCCAATGACCTGCGCAGATTTTGCCTCCCTGATCCAGCTGCGGTGTTTGTTTGGTCTCTACAACTACCTGAAAGGGGGTTGTGGTGAGGTGGGTGTTGGTCTCTTCTCCCAAGCGACAAGTGATAGGACAAGAGGAAATGGCCTCAAGTTGCACCAGGGGAGGTTTAGGCTGGATGTTAGGAAAAAATTCCCTGAAAGGGTTGTCAGACACTGGAACAGGCTGCCCAGGGAGGTGGTGGAGTCACCATCACTGGAGGTGTTCAAGGAACTTGTGGACGTGGCACTGCAGGACATGGTTTAGTGGGCATGGTGGGGTTGGGTTGACAGTTGGACTTAATGATCTTACACGTCTTTTCCAACCTTAACGAGTCTGTGATTCTGTGATCCTTACCACAGGCAGGCCTTTCCCATCCAGAGAAGGGGCTGCTATCATTTATTTCACAGAGCTGTTCAGATACCGCTTCCCTGGAAATAGCAGAATTTTTGAGAAAAGTCGAAGGGATATGAATCTGAAATCTGTAATGAGAAAATACACAGTAATGGCCATATCTATTCTCCTTTCGGTCTTGTGACCAGCTGGAGTATGTTCATCCTGTACCATTTTAGGTAAGGCATCGTCTTTATCAAACGTGAAAATGCCTTCAGCCAAAACAACCTTCTTTTCCCACTCCAGTCTCATTTATAACTCTCAAAGATCACCATTGGGATAATAAAGTGGGGGAGCCCATGGGAAACCTGTAAATAGTCCTAACAAAATTCACCACGGCATTGTAGGGCAGAAAATTCCTAGGTGAGAAGATGCACTAAAACAGGAGCAGGAGCCTGACTGTGCCACACTGTTTTCACCAGAAGTGGAAGGAAGAATCTCACTAGGGTAACAGGAACAGGAATTATCCTTTTCAAAGAGAACCAAACTGGTTGAAATATAGGTAAACATACATTACACATGGAAGACGGCACCATGTGCCTGCACCTAAGTCAGGAAAATTCCTTTTAGGACTGGAAATCTCAGGCTTTACCCTCCAAACCACACCATAAGCTCTTCCCATTCAAATCCAGCAATCAAATTGGGAAATCAGAAGAAAATATTTGAACCAAACGACTGGATACACACGCGCTCAACCTGTGCACGTTAAAGTAGCCCCCCTTCCTGCGGGTGCAGACCTGCCCCATACATGTTACCACTGCTTGAAGTTTGAGCATTTTCCAGCTTGTCTTGTCAGTGAGGTCGGCTTGCACCGCACTCCAGCTGGAGAAAAAACCTGCGCTTTCATGTCGTGAAAAAATACCACAGTTGTGAAATTTGCTTTTGTGGCAGGAAAAAAAGAAGAGTCCTTTGGAAAGCTTTCATTACAAGATGTGAGGTAGAGCCCCCTGAGCCGGCACCAGCCTCCTAATTAATCAGCGTAAGGATTGTGGAAATCCTGGCAGAAGTCTCCACTCTGCCTGGCTTACCCCTGGAGGTTTTGACCTGGAAATGGAAAAAATCTGAATTTTGTTGGTTCCCCCTCCAGTCAAGTGAACTCAGAATAACCAAGACTTTTTTAAAGTCTATTTAAAAATGTTGCATACAAACCGTGCACACACACACGCACTAGTTTCTACCTCAAAACCACACAGACTAGTTTTCAGGATAGTGCTTTGGGGCTGAATCCTGTAAAATCAAGCAAGGAAAGAGAGAGAGGGGAAGAAAGCAGGAGGGGTGGCTTGTAAAGGGGGCATTTTCTGAGCAGGAAATCAAAACTCCAGCCTGGGTGTGTTGTTTATTGATCTCCTGCGTCGGGGCAGCTCGTGAAGAGCTTTCTGGAAGCAGCAGAGCCTGGAAACATCATACTCACGCAAAACTTTAATTTTGCGTTTAAAAGCTTTCCTGAACTAGGCTGTCATTGTTTATATCAAAGTAATTTCTTTCAAATGGGAATTTTCTTCTGGATTTCCTATGCTATTTGCAAAAAAAAGATGTATTTTTCAAACCCGGCTCGCATGTTTTCTGTTTCGGGATAAAGCCACACTAAGGCAACCATTTATAAATATCTGCCCACATAACTGCTCTCTGGAATTCAATTTGATTTCTGCCCTCACTTTTAATAACTCTGTAGATAACAGAAGTTGTTTCTCATTTCAACTGTGCCTCACTTTAGAGTCACATTATTTCCTCCTGGCCATAAGACTGGTTTGTTTTTAATATACTGCTACTTTTCAACTGCCTTTCTGGGCCTCGGGCTTTGGCAAAATTTGGCTGTGATTAACAACATGCTGTTCACTTGCCCTCCACCCTTGGATGTGTCAAGCTCAGATTTTTTGTTTCCACTCTTCACTGTGTTTTTGGGGGGGTTTAAAATTTATTTAGCAAGTCATCTAACTCTGCTCTGAATGCTACAATACTTTACAAACCTAGAAAGCAGTTGGTTTATTTTTCACCGTGAGGTACACTTCACCCTTTGAGATTATTAAGCATGGTGGCTGTCATGTGTTTAGCTCATGTTTAGACGATGCAATATTCAACAAAGAAGATTTTTCCAAGACAAACCAGAATCATATTGGCCAGCTCTCACAGCCTCCAGCACTTCTTGTGAAAATCAGCAGTGGTGATCCTTGCCACCTCCAACAAAACATATTTTTATCGGCCTTTTCAAAGGCAGATCCATAGCACCAGCCCTATAATTTCAGGGAGAAAAATTATTCAAAGGGAAGGGGCGTGCAAATCAGGAGACTGGAGCCATGGACACCACCAGGGCAAATCCAGATTGCCAAAAGCAAAGTGGAGGCTTTGCTTAGGGCATAGTTTTTGGGGAGAGGAGCTACTCCCACTGGACCTTCCCACTCTACAGCACGCACCAGGGGGATGCCGCCGACGCCGCTGCTGCTGCTCATTTTGCTTCTTGGCTGAGCAGAGCTCAGCTTTCAATAAACCCACCTGGCTTCAAGTGACATCCAGTACAAACCTCTTTTTCCTCCTCTTTTTTCTCTCCCCTTTCTCCTTTGCCCATAAATCAAAGAAGAAAGGATCAAATGGGCAAAACAACAAAGTGGTAAAGTGCTCACTTCAGGGTTGTAGCCAATCTAATTAATTTTTCATTTAGGTCTGATGTATTAGAGGCCAATCAATCAAGGATTATGTTTACAGAGTTGTAGAAAGAGAGGAGACCAAGTCCTCATTTGTTGTCTGGGCTGTCCAAATTAGTCAGTTAAACGATCCTGGGGGAGATCATAAAGGATATGAATAGGTTCTTGTAAGTACCTTTCTTTTAATTACAGACCAAACAGTCAACACTTCCTGCAGTCCTTGACTTCCTGCCTGAAGGGCAGAGCTGGCTTCTTGGAAGCCAGATGGACGGTGGTGACTTCTGCCACCCACCTTTGGGACAGTGCAGAGTTTCTTCATCTCTGAGAGCATCAAAGCAGCCCCTCGGGCTGAGGATACCTATCCAGCAGGAGCATGCGGTAGCTGGCGCCCAGTGGGTCCCACCAGATTCAACAGGCTCCAGTCTTTCTTAATTCTTAGGGAGCAGAAAAAGAAGCATAAAACTGCAATCAGACCTCATTTTCAGGACCATCCGTATTTCCAGAAGAGTACAAAGAGGTTTTAGGGAAATCAGAGTCAAATCTGGCTGTGCTGATTTTTCACTTTTGACTGAAAAACCCTTTTTGGGGCTGATTTAGCAGATTGTGCCCACAACCGTCACACGAGTGCTTTGCTATTGCAGCTTCCACCACTTGACTTTAAATTACAGTATCGACAGAGGCCTTCTGGTCTTATTCCCCCAAAAGTGCATGACTTGCGAGGTACATGTTTTGTCTTATAATTAGCTGGGCTACATAGACAGTGTATGGCTCTTAAAATATTAATGGTCCTTAATAGCAAAGAGTCAATGCAGTGACAACTAAATAGATAGACGGCTTCAAATGACCTGATAAACACAGGAGGAAGACAAGAGGAAGAGAGAGAGTCACTTGGTCAGTCTGATGTGACCTTTTCCTACAGTCATTTCACATGGCAAGGTCCCAAGGACCTTTTTAGACCCGAGATGATCAGCGCCAAAAAGTCACTTTCCATATTCAAGAGCCAAGCAGAATGCAGGGCTCCTATTGACGTACACTGCTTGAGTGGGGGACAATACAGAGTAAGTTCAAAGGCAGCTCCTCTGCCCTGCAACACGATTGCTGAAATGCAGACCTAGCGCCTACGATGTCCACTTTTCACAACAGACACAATAACTAGAGCTTTCTGCTGTAATTGTTCAGCATAGAAGCAGTTCTGATGGCTCCAAATATTTCAGACTCTTTATAACATTATGATTTTGAAGTATCAGCAATTTACTCCATAAAAATCTCAAATTAGCAAAAAGCTCAGTACGGTAACGCAACAGTGGCCCAAAATGCCGTTCCTTAAGGTTTCTCTTTGCCTGCCACAGCAATGTACTCGCTTGCTATGCAACGTGTTTCCATTTCTGCAAGGAAGGCTATCGTTTTGTGTATGAGATATGTTCGGTATCTCAGGGACTTGAGGATACAAGGAGCAATAAATAACACAGAAACAGAGAGGGGATTGGGCCTTTTTTTTATACGATGGATTTCTATATTTGAGAATGGCGCTTGAGAGCACTCAGATTCAGCTTTTATTACAAGCTCGCTGACTCACCGCATTAAAAACACAAAAAGCAAAGGGCAGCAATAGCCCCAAATAGCTGCATCCCTGCACCACCCAAAAAATGCACAGAGATATTTCAGATATACTAGCACAGAGTGCCATCCCAACAGCGATCCTATCCCAGCCTTATCAGACTGGAGCCCTGTCTCCTTTTGCAAGGCCACGTCTAATCTGAATCAGTTCAAGTTGACGCAGAACAGCTTTCACGTAGATAAACCCTGGCTTGAGAGCAACTAAAGCTCTTACAGAAAACATCTGGGTGCCTAATTGCTCTAAGTAATGTGGAAAATAAGAAAACTGGTGGAATTTTCTCAAATGATGATTTTTATTGTATCCAAATCAGCTTTTCAAGCAAGGTAACTGTACTTGCTGTAAAAAAGATTATTTACATTCTTTGAAAATATAGTCAACTATAATCATTGAAGTCAAGGTGCCTTGAAAATCCAATGTCTACAGACACACAAAACCCATAAAATTCTCAACACTGGAGCTGACAAAACCAGACTTAAACCAGAAAAATCCATTTAAGAACGTCTGTACTCACATACTACAGGGATATGTGGCACCAACATCACAGGTCAAAACACACGTCTTGATTTTAAAAAAATGGCTTGGGATCAGTGGATGACATGCTCTTGTGTTTTGTGCAACTAGTTATTTCCATGTCGAGTAAATAAAAATCAAGTTTAGGCAAAGCCTGCCTCTGTTGCCCTTGTGGGGGATGTCAGCTGGCCTTTAGTGACCATTATTAGCTCAGGGAGACAGATGGGGAATAGCTGTAATTATAGCAGCAGGAAAAGGTAGGAAGGGTTGGGGCCTGAGTCCACTCAGAACGGAATAGGTAAAAATGACATGTTGTTCTCGAAGGGATGGTGATGCGGTGGTGGAAGGCATTTACCCAGGGCTTGCAATGTTTTTGTTGTCAGTTTTTTCTGTTTTGCTGATTATTTTTTGTCTTTCATACAAAGGTGCCTTGCCACTTTAGGTGAAGGTTCACTAAACATACCGGCTGGTCCCAGCTCTCGGGGCCAAGTTGTATTTGTGCCCTAAAACTGGACCGTGTGTGACATAAGAGTGGTTGCTGGTAGACTCTTATCAATCTAGGCAAGCACATTACATACTTAAACCTTCTATTGCTTTAATGCGAATATTACAAATCAGAGATGGATGAGCCTCTGGTACCGTATTTCTGCAAACCGCAGGAGACCTAGCCTCATAAATCATACCCAGTGAACTCCTGAGATGTTTAAGCAAGCAAATGGAAGAGGAGCGGCTTTTCCTTACCTCCTAGGCACTAGTCACCAGCAAGAGACAGTTGATAGTTAGCTTTCCTTGGTGGCCTGTGCTGGGAAATGAGGAGCCGGGTAATTCGACCCCACTCCAGGGGCTGTCGTGAACTGTGGTGTGGTTTTCCTCTACTAAATGCATGTGACGAACCTGATCTACAGGCGGGAGTACTGGTTCTGTGACAGATGGGGATGTCTTTTGGGCTTATGCAGGTGCATCTGCACAAGTATTTGTCTGGCAGGGGAAAAATGTGAATCCGCAGTTCCTCTTTGCAAGGTGGCGGCTGCTCAAAATCATGTCAATGGAGAGCTGTAACACGATGCTGCGTGGTTTGGTGTCTGCCGTAATAGGATTCACGACGAGATGGGTGGCTATCAGTCCCCAAAGCCTTAACAGAAATCCCTATGGGCTCTAATGAGCAATCCTCTTCCAGTCACATTAGAGTTGTAATGCTGTATATGGGATTTAGCCTTTTAATTACCGGTCTGGAATAAAGCTTTAATCCAGTGTTCATGTTCCTCAAAGGAAACTGCTTTTAAAGTGACATAAATCCAAATTGTCGGGCTGAAAAAGTTAGTTTAATCCTCGAGCATTTATACTACCCTTTTTTTTAATGAGAGAAAGAAATGATTAGAATAAAGCACTTTAAAAAAAAAAAAAAGAAAAAAGAATGAGATGGCAGAGTATTAACTCCCTCCCATTTGTGAAGCTATTGATCAAAAACGCTAAGGTGCCAGTAAAAAGTCAATCCAGCCCTTCCTGGCAAGAGCTGTCAGCAATGCCTTGAAAAACAGTGGTTTCTCTCTTTGCACTTGGGACTGTGCAGGATGGGAACTAAATGCAGTTGTCAAGCTAAGTGCTTCATTCTCCTTGCTTTACTCAGTCCCCAACGCACCCCTTCTTCTGGAAGAACAGTTGGGTGTTTCCCACCAAATCCTTCCAGCAACTACCTAGAGCCCTTCCTGCCTCGCAGTCGCTGTTGCTGGGGGGAACATCAGTGCAACAGAGGCAGGCTTTGCCTATACTCACTTCTTATTTACTAGACACCGAAATAATTAGCTGCACAAACACAGGAGCGTATCATCCACTGAGCCAAAGCAATGCTTTCTGCCTCACTCTTTTGCAAATTTTTTGCGGCTGGCCTGCAACTCACCCAGTCTCTTGCTCCTGGAATGCCAAGAAGACCTGGAGCCGGGAAGCATAGGCAGGGATGGTGCACCAGGTCTGCTCAAACATCAGGCAGTGCGCCACGGAGCCTGAAGAATGGATTAAATGATGTGGCGGGTGTCATGTGAAAGATGACAAGAAGCCGATAGAGGTGGACCCTCCAGAAGATGATTTTGAACCTATGGAGACTGACTGACCTCCAACAAAGGTGGCAGGGCACACAAAGGAGGTATTAGCACAGCAGGCCTGCACGTGTCTTCCAGCCATCAAGAAGAGAACAGTGGAGTTTCAAGCGTTGCTTGAGTCCTTCTTCCCAGTCCTCCCCTCTCCCCCTCCCTAGCTCTGGAGCCTCCAGAGGTGGTTTCTCTTCTGCATGGAGTCCAGAGGGAGAGGGGAAGAGATGGCCTGATTTCCCTGGGGCTATTGCACGGGGGTGAGAGCACAAGCCTGTCACAGGGCCACCAAGGCCATTGGGGACCTGGAGGTAGGTTTTATGTAGTCTGAGCCCAAGAAGCCTCATGGGAGACTGCTGCCTTCAGCTACCAAATGCGTGGCTGAAGATGGACTCAGATCCTCTCACCACCCCACGATGGTGCACAAAGAATAACACCAGCTCAATCAAAGAAGCTGTATAGAAATGAATGATAAAGGGGAGAAAAGGACACAATAAACTCTCTCTGCTACATGTTCATGACTGGAAGCCCCAACAACACCCCCCCCCCCCCGCATACACAGCCTTCTTAAGCTCCTTAACCAACAAATACAGAATTATCACTAATGCTGTCATGAGACAGGCATACAGATCTTGCTGATTTTTAAAATTCGGTTTAAAGTATAATCATCAGCTTTGGGCCCTCCAAGGAGCAGAGGAGGGGGCTTGCTTTGAGAGACATCCTTTACTCTTGGTCCACATCTGAAAGGCACTCCTTGCAACCGTGATACCCAGAAACTTATTCTTCTTGAGAATAAACAAACGTTAAAGGGTCATTTCTGAAAAATCTGAATTTTTCACACTGGTCACATCAGCATGTCAAGCAGGCCATGTGCATCTGGGAGGACAGCTGATTGACATTTCTAACAGAGGACCTTATGCAGCTGCCCAGACTTGGCACGTCAGAGTTCGTTAGTTACGATTTTAAGTAGAAACCTGCAAAACTTTATTTCTCATAACAGCATCTGACACCATACAAAGCTAAATTGTTTCTGTACGCATTTGCCTACCGCTCTTTCATCATAACTGTTCAATCCGTATGAAATTGGAACAGGAAGGAAAAAATGCCACAGAGATGAAAGGAAGAAGGAAACCCATTCCACGGTATGATAACCCACTTCAATATTCAATATAGAAAAGAAATTGCTACCCACCAAGAGCAGATGTTCCTCACAGTTCATAAGCACCCATCAAACGCTAAGTCCCTGGTCGTACACACACTTCCTTACAGCTTTGATCTCTAATGTTACCCATGTGAGTAATTTCAGTTGCTTATAATACAACCTATAAACAGGCACCTATTGTTATTTGAATTAGAGCAGCACATACAGATTCCAGGTAGGGACTGAGGCTCAGCTCTACTAAGGTACATGTAGGGCACCTGCACACACACAGAAAAATGAACTGACTTCCAAGAGTTGAGCTACAGTTTTTTTCCTTCAGTTCCCATAGCAAAATGGACTTCGTCTCAGACTCACCCACACTAAACAAGTTCAGAGGACCTCATCTCCAATGCTACTTGAAACAGTCAAGTGAACTGAAAGGCCTTAAAAACACCTCGAGACCCTGCATAGGATTTCCCAAAGAACCTGGTTCACACACATCCTACCGTGTCATCTGGCTGTGGTTCTCTATTACTAATGCCTATTTGAAAACAAGCCTGATTTTGATTAAACTGGATATCACATAACGTATGTGGGTGCCAGCCACTGTATACTTCATGACTGAATGAGTACTCATTTAGTAAGGTAACAAAATAGCTGAGTTTTTGCAACTGCTCAGCAGTACCACTACCCCCAGGGAAGTCCAAAGGGCCGAAAGTGCAGCAGCTCCTAATATCTGGTCTGTGACTAAATGCAAGCTGAGCTCCCAAATGGCCAGACCCTGTCAGGACCACCAAATTTATCTTGAATTCTGACCCAGATTATACAAGGAAAGCTGAACTCCATTAAGCTAAACACATGTATTTCATAGACTTGTGCTTTATACATTTTGTCGATAGCAGAAGAAGCCTCTTCTATTACTAATACAGTTTTCAAAGCCAGCTTTTAAGGAATGAGAATTTGGACAAAGGAAGCACGTTTCAAGCAGCTCACCATATGCAACCTGTCATCGGAAGTGATGGATTAACCAGAACATGCATTTCTTTGACAGCATAGCTTGAAGGGCTTGGTGAGCCCAAGTTCTTTTCCCCTTAATCATGACGGCCTCCATGAGAGATTTCTTTTTTCTTCCCTTAGCCACATTTACAACGTGACTCGCAAACTCCACCACAGCTCCCATGCACCCAATGAATTGCTGTTGTCCTCCCAGTCCAAAATCCACTCACTCCCAACGGCCAAACTGATTGTGCCACCCACCTAAACAAAGCAGATCGTTCATCTGGGTTTGGTGGTATCAACACACCATTTTTCTGTCTGATGCCTTAAAGGATACAGTAGACCGACTGTCATTGTAAGACTATACCTCTATCCACATCCCACGTCAGAAAGCTTTCCTGCTGCTGGACAGCAAGAAAGTTTCAGACATAATTAACCATCTGAGGCCATCCATTATTTTAATGAGTCTGCTGAAGAGCACTGTTCCCTGATAAAAGGCACGTGGAAGACAGTAACCCTCATTATCTCCCAAACAGAACCAAACTGCTAAAGGGGGGGAAAAAAAGCCCTTGCACAAAAAACAGAGAGAAGATGTAGACTGCCTCTGATGTCATGTTTTAATCCTGTGAAGACAGAGGCGATGGTAATGTTGCCATTTTCCCAGCGATGACAGATGGTGGAGACTCCTCTCACTGCGATGTTAAAGGTGGCATAGTATCTGAAGCTACAGGCTTTGACAATCTCCATCCATTTGCAAAAGTCGTCTTCAGAGGAGAGAAACTTGGAACAAGGAGCACACGGGCTCATTGTCAGCAGCAGAATTAATTGCCCTTAGTAAGACTGACTCCCTCCTCTTCGCTCCGGCTCTCTATCAAAGACACATGTCGAGCCTTCCCTTCTGAAAGTACTTTTGCAAAGAGATGAGGGAATTGCTCTTAACTAGGCCAGCATGAGTGGCAGGTCTTTTGGAAAAAGGGACCTAAACCACAGCCAGGCACAATACAGTGCACAGCAGCACTGCTCACCATCCCCAGCTGCCCAGCGAGGCTTCCGCTGAGCGTCTGCCACCCAAAACGCAGGGCAGGCAAAGCTCTGCCAAAAAATAACGAAAGTGCTGGCTGTGACTGCGTAACTTCAGATCCCCTATGCAGAAGAGAAGGAGATAAGGCAGGCTGTGAGAAACGTTCTTGGGAAGATACGGAAAGGAGGGAGTTGAGGGAGGAAAAAGAAAGACAGAAGCGAGCAGTGGCATTAACAGACTCAAAGAGCTGGAAAGAGTACAGATGGTGACCAGAAGAAAGGCCCCAGGAATCTGTGAACACGCAGCATTTAACAAGTGGAGCCTGTGTGGACCTCTGAGGTTTAATACCTCCGGCCTCCCAATACCATCGGACATCTGGCCAGAGGATTAGAGAGATTACTGAGCTACGCAAAACTCAGCAGCAACACATACAGATGCTGCAGAACTGTTAGCAACCAAGATGAATACAGGCCATCCTCCCCACATGGCCCATGCTAGCAGAATCCCTTCAACAGCCCTCTAAGGTGGGCTTAAACACTTTGGCGGCCAAGAAGGGTCTCTATCAACCTTGCCTAGTGAGCCCCCAAACGTCATACGCGGCATCCTAAACAAAGCAGCTGGGAAGGAGCCCAGGGGTAAGGGCTGAAGAAGGCTCTTGAGCTGGTTGCAGCTGCAATGAAAGAAATTAATAAGCCAAAATTAATAAGCTCAAATGCCTGTTTTGTTTGCAGCAGATATGCAGTGGGACTTAACCCAAGAGAGTCCTCGAAATGGCTGCCAGTGTGCCCAGGGTAATTGTGCCGGACTGATTACCGGCTGAAAGGTTAGCTAAGCAAGAGCAGTTCTGAGTGGAATCACAAATAGAACATGTTACAGAGGTCATAAAAGCACTAAACCTATTATCTCAGTATGTAATAAACATCATCCAAAGCAAAGAGATTATAATGCGTAAGAAGAGCAGAAAATCCTGATGTGCCAAGTTATTTTCAGCTAATCTGCATTAATACGGTAAACCAGCACATTAGCACATAGGATTAAAGTGGAACCCCAAAGCCAGGCAGTTGGAAATGTTTTGTTTCAAGAGCAAAGATGATTGTTTCCAGCATCAGAAGAGCAAACACAGCACAGGCTACTGAGGTAGCATCCTGCGCTCCTACGTCTGAGGCAACAAATCGTCTAAAATGGCTCGGCTACTCTTCTCAGCTGTGTGTTGAGTAAAGCGGGATAAGCACAGATAATAATTATATGAACCTTCTAGACAGAGAGGCTTGCAGATAAACTCCTTTATAGTCCCGACCTCCCTTGTTCACTCCAAAAGCTTTCAAGCTGTCAGCATGGCTTGCTCGAGGCCCTGCACCTAGCCATGCCTAGCCCCAGCACTTCTCTATTTGGGCAGCCAAAGCACAGGGAAAATACAGGGAAGGGACATGGTGAAGCTGGATTAGGAATCAGCACAGTGGGATCCACCCCCCCATTTCTGTTCCTGACCAACGGAAGTCAGGTATTGAAGTGCCAGAGCATTGCAGAGCACCCTTTTCTCAGCTTGCAAGCTGTGCACCAAGGTACCAAAGTACAGCAGAAAGCATCCAACAGACCTCCCGCCCTCGCCGTCTACCCAACGATACAGCATCTCCAGCAGCAACCTCCAGCATGGAGGAGGCAAGTTACCAGCCAAGAATCCCTTGGATTATTGACCATGGATCCAACTCTTCCTTCTGCAAATTCCCACATGAAATTTAGACTCTGTAAAGAAAAAAAACAAGTATTAAAATATTTGTTATGCAAACAAGATTAACAGAGAATATGACAGGTCTGACAAGAATGCTCTGGCTCTCTGAAGCTAGAAAAATTTACCTAATTCATTTATGGTTTCACCATTCAAGTGTGTTATTTTGATTTCACTCCTACTAAGCATTTAGACAACTTGACAACATCAGTATCTGTTCATCCATCCTTCCTAAGTATATGAAGAACTGAAGTTATTCCTGCTATAAAGACAGGAAAACAAGCCTATCACAGGCAGTTCTGCACTCAGACCCTACAGATTGCAGCCTGAGTAGTTTATGAACCAGCTCTGGGCTTTATAATCACTGTCTGGATTCATCTGTTACCACTTACAGTTTGTACTCTGGGAATGTACAGATCCCCTTCTGCTTTTTTGGACTCACCTGCTTCTATGTAAGCTTACAATATTTATTTTTTATGTTGCCTCAAGGGGACGTGCATGATGTCAAGAAGTCTGCTCTTTGATGGTTATTCGATAGGCATGCAGGAACTTAGGTCAATAGACGATATATTATTTCATTCAGCCCGGTATACAAAGGAAATACCATTTATACTATGCATTATATTAAGCAGATGTTCCTTTTAATTAACTAAGATATACAGCCTGGCCATAGCTCCTGTTCCACATGTGACAATAAATAACTGGTGAAACTCTTAGTTGGAGGGGAGTTCTGATGAAGAGGAGGACCACTTCAATGCTCCTGAATCACATCCTATGTAAAATCTAAAAGCGAGGACATGTGCAAAACTGCAAGGTAAAGTCCCCTGAGTCTTCACTCCAAAATCACTTAATGAGTTTTCATTCCAGTAAGCAAATGAAGTGCTATTGATTGGGCTGGTTGGAGTTTTGTTTTGTTCCTGGGACTGTGTCAGACTTTTCTTCCTCAAAGGGAATGCTGAAGCTTTTCAAAATAGCTGGGAGGATTTTATCATCAGAATACCCCTGCGGCAGGAGGACCTGAAACAAATCAGCTCCTTGCTCCCTGCTTGTTTTGACCCCTTTGCACAGGACACAGTCTGGAAAAGCAAAAAAGATCTCCAGCAGATAGAGACAGAGGCTGCAAAGGTTTTCTCCCACATAAAAAAATGAAGAAAACAGTAAAAACTCTTACGTGCCCATGGATGAACCTCAATGTGGTATGAGGCACGACGCCCTGAGAAGGTAAATGGATAGACACAGTAGGTATCCACCACGTCCCGGGGAAAATCCCATTCCCCTGTAATTAGGTGGGATCTCAGTGCCATGCAGAGTTTTTGATGCTATTTTTCTTACGCTGTGATGAAATAAATGTGTTTGTCTACAGGGAGGTGCAAGAAACGGGAACAAGCAGGTCTTTGAATGTGGCCTTTGTGGCATTCTGCCTAATGATTCACCTGTCTATTAGTCACCTAATTTCACAGTTCATAAACTTTAAAGGTTTCAGTTATGAATGGGTCCAGTGGTCCTGAGATAAGAAAGTACTCGTCTTCCATAAAGAAGAAGAAAATAGGTTTATGTGATGCTGCTCGCAGCTGGTTTTAATTCTCAGATGTAGGTATGTGTGAGAAGAGAGGAAACCCGTTCAAGAAACCCCATATCAGCCCCAACACTCTGCCATCCGAAACAGAGACACGCTTGCCTGCATCAGCTTGCTTGCTAACAGACCCGAGGTGTCCATTTTCATACACTTTTATAATAAAGTTGTCTTTTCTTACAGATAACAGCCTATAGCTTCAGTCTGAGCACCAGACCCAGTGCAAAGCTGGATATTTATGTCACCACTCCCTCCCATCACTATGGAAGTTTTTCCTTCACCGAAAAATGACTGTTTCCTTGCTGTTTACGTATCTAGTTACGGGATTTGAGCTGCACATTTAAAAGCTATGTCGCAAGAGCAATGTAACTGGAAAAATTAAATCCTAACATTGTTAGTAGACTGTGATTCCATGTCACGGATGAGGTGCCCATGGCACGAGGCTTTCTATAACCGGAGAACATAAAAAAGTCACAATAGGAACTCATCAAATTCACTACTCCTATTTCTCAGGAGGATTCCTGCTCTCCTGTAATCAGTAGCTTTATGCAAGCAATGACTTAAATAAGAAAAGTTAAAAGAAATTTTATTCCAGAAATGCTTTTTAAACCCTGGCAATAGTTCAGTGTTAATTTCCCTGGGCGCATGAACAAAATTACTTTGAAAAATGCAAGAATCAGCTGGCAAATGTCAATGGCACGGTAATGGATACATCCTGGAATTTGCCCTATAGGCAGAAATTCAGTTGCCGTCACCCCTCAAGCAAAAGTCTGAGCAAGCAGATGGGTTGGTAAGGTAAAGGTCAACATCTGTGCTCTGCTTTGGGACAAACAGGGGAAAAAATGAATGCCCGCATGTCCCCAGACATTTTAGGTATATCCTTACCTTCAGTCTCATACCAGCTGCCATGACTAGAGCTAGGAAATAGCTGCTCTTGGTTTGCATGACCTGCCACCAGCCATAACATGACTGGTGCCGAAAGGCACAGGAGAAGCTTTAGCTCGCGAAGGAGAAGGAGCGGTCAAACAGAGAGTCTGCTCTGGAAAAGGCGGAAAAGGGCAGGGAGTGTTAAAGTAGTAGGCCCGGCTGGAACGGAAGAATTTGGAGGCTGAAGGAAATCAGTTGTGATGAGGATCACAAAAAGGAAGTTGTGCAAAAGGAGAGAGGAGAATTATTTGTTGAATTGATGGGAAGAGCAGAGGCCTGAGGTATTTAAGAAAGCCAAGTAGGAAGCACAGAGGGCAAGTGAGCTCCCACATAGCTCAGTTTCCAGCACTGTCCTCCCCGTTGACCAGGAACTCATGCCTGGAGCTCTTATGTATTTGACAGAAGAGGCCCTCAGTGGCTGGGCAATGTAAATCAGAAAACAAACCATTATAGCCATAAACTTTTATCCTCAAAAAATTATTTTTCCAATACTTGAATGCATGAGACTAGGAATAACACCCAGCAACAGAAATATATTTCAAAAGGCTACCTGGTGCACTGTTGGTTTTTGGTCCTCAGACCTGGGGACTTCAGGGCCTGGGTCTGCTCTTCAGGAAGAGACTGCCTGAGTTTGAGAATATGCCAAAAATCAGAGTCTTCCATGGATGAACTGTGTATCACCTGATAAGCAAATGGCGATCCATGGATCTTCAGGCTTTTTGATCCCAGTTCTTTGAGATACTGCAGTGACATTTTAGAGATGCACCACCACCACTTGGAAAGGAGGGTGAAATGAGATTTCTTCTTTCTTTCTTTCTTTGGTAATGAATGATGAATATGCTTTGCTGACTACTGCTCAGAAAAAGAATAATTGCCATTTAGAGGCTTAGTCAAAATGTAGGCTTCAAAACAAGCAGCCTGATTTTTAAAAACAGTCAACTATTTAGTATGACAAACAAGTCCCATTTTTCTAAATTAAGCATGTTAGGCTGGACTGATAAAGCACTATTTTGATTTTTGAGAAACATTGGAAAACTGATGGAAGCTATATTTCCAGTCCACCAATAGCTGCTGAGTTCTAATCATCTTCGTAGATGGGCTAAGTCATTTAGCACTGCAATGGAAAACAAATATTTTCAAAGTTGAGCCCTCAAAGGTTAAAGGAGATTCAACATTTCAGTAATGTCGCAAGCGATTTCTTGAAAACACATGCAAAAATATCAGAATAGATGCCATTTCCAACAAGAAAATAAAGTGTAGGAAAGAATGCAAATTGACAAGTGTCATTATTCTTTCCTTGACCAGTCCTTGGTACCTCGCAATTGTCCTACTTTTTTTTTTAAAAAAAGATGTTGCCATAGTGATATTACAGAACCTGCAAAACTGTCCCAGCTATTCATCATCAGAGATTAAAATATATTATGAAATGGGTTTTAATATATTATAAATTATACATACTGCAATACCAAATTCTATTATAAAACAGGCTTTAAATAACATATTGTGGAGCTAGAGTAGCTGTCCCGCAGTTCAGGTGGAAGATTGCTTTGTATTATAAAGTCTGATTTTTCAGTCTCGCTAATGGCCCTGACAAGGAGTCACCCACTATGAAATTTTATCTACAGGCTTTTATTCATTGCCACGATTCTACCGAGCAGCTGGGGCTGAAGGGAGACACAGGGTCAGATCCAGTGCCGCTGCCTGGGCACCCAGTGTCATTCAAGATGCTGTAGCGGAGCCGAGACTTTCATGTGGGGCCAACAGAGGCAACAAAGGAGCTATAGGAGAACTTTGCTTTTCTAGACAGCAGCTGGAGGCCAGGAGTGATGCCCCAGGGCATCTCTAACAGCACTAGATGCCTATTTTAGACCGAATTGAGCCAAAGAAATGTATTTTACTTTACTTCAGGGAAAGTGAGGTTAAAAAGGGTCTTGCCATAGCATTTCTTTTCTCCATGTTTAGGAGGGCAATGGGGAGTGGCAAACAGGGAAAGAAGCCTGAAATTCCCCCCCTGAATTCTTCCTTCTACCCCATATAGTGGCACATTTAGTAACTACAAAGCCAGTTCTAGTTTCTGAGCTGGAGAGAACCTCTTCGGAGCTAAAGCCTGACAAGGAAGATCTCTTCAATTCCAGGTCCCAGCCACGACCCACATGATCCTAAAATACTGGGACACCTTGCCATGCGCTAAAAGCAGGAGCCCACTGCGTCATGTTGGCGATAGCCAGTGTTGCACCCCGGTGCTACGCTCTGCTGGGAGTATTAATTCCTACAAGCAATAGGAAGAGTAAAAAGTGGCAAAAAAGTTCCCTCAGGTCCCCAGACTAGCAGGGGGCTGCACTCACTGGCGTAGAGATGTTTGCAACAGCAAAGACCTTAGCCTGCACATTGGTGATAAATGGCTCACTGAGCATAATTTGCACACAACTTGCACAACGTCATTGAGGCACATAAGTTGCAAAGCACATGCTGCTGCCTTACGGACACAGGCTGTGAGCTCTCGGGGAGGCAACTCCTGTTGCCTTCTAGAGCAACATCCAGCTGCTTGCATGGCTGCAGAGCCAACACCTCGGCACTACCACAGAGCAAGTAATCCAACAAATAACAATTATTCTTAACAACAAATAGTTTCCTTTGTCGAGCACTAACTTTGAAGTGCCTAGTCAATTTTATACCTACTTTACATGAATATTTTAAGCTTAATCGCTGCTTGCGAGAATTTGGGTTCTTAAAGTACAAACACTTGCATGATCCCAGGAAACGCAAACACGGACCCAAGTGTCTTATCGGTTCAGTGCCAGCTCCAAGGTGTTTTCATTAACGGCCAACTGTTCTGGGTGCTCCTCAGTGGCTGGATGCCTAGTGGCCAGCCTAACACACAGGTAAGTGCTGCATAACGAAGGATTTATGCCATTCTTCAACATGCTGTGTCAAATGCAGTTTTCCTGATGGTGGTAACTTCTTTTCCCCACAGAAAGTCAGTGTCTTATGTATAGGGGGCCCACATGACTCTGGAGTTACACCAGAGCTCTGCGTAAATCTCTGTGGCATTTACTGTTTTTCCGAGCAGCAGACAAGTTTTTTTTCCCGACTTGCTAGTGGAGCAACGCATTTCATTAACCTGGCTTTTATTCATGCCAACTCGAAAGGTCAGAACCAGTAGCCTGAAATAGTTTCCTCATTTTAACAATGAGGTTTTACTGCTGATGAGCATCAGGCACTGCTGAAACCTCAAAAAATAAACATTATGCTCTTAAGTCCCTTAAGCACGGTAAACTCTCCATCTATCTTGCAGCTGCCAAGCAGGAGAATTTCACACAGAGCCCCCCGCTTGCTGCTACAGATACACCACTTTCGATCGAAGCTTTACCAGCCTTGTCTTTAATTTAATCACACACTTTGTGCACATGACACACGAGAGCCCTGACATTATTTGGGCTCATCCTAAGTCTCTTCAGGAATACGTATTTGACTTGTGTGATCTGTAGGTTGTTTATGCCCCGTATCAGAAACCCACCCTAAATAAACTCTGAGCCTGAGGTTTTTATGCTCTTACACCATCCAAGGATTCAAATAGACAGCAACTTCCCATTCAGAAGATCACACGTAGAGCCAGAGTCAACCAATTTGCTTTGCCTCCTTGCCCTGCCTCATGAGCAAGAATCATGCTTGCTCCCTTAGACTACATGGCATTGTAGGTCAGCATTTGTTGCCTGAAGAGATGTAAATAAAGATATAAACTTTATAGGAAACTCAGTCTACTTCTAGAGAGACAAAAACCCAAAAGATTTCCCCCTGAACTAGATTACAGTTTAGCCTATTATGGTCTTGTCATCCTTGACCCTCTTTCTGCACTACCTTCACCAGCATTACTGGGGTCCTCGATCCGCAGGTAGGATCTGCTGAAAGTAACAAGAACTGTCACTTCTGGTTGATGCCCAATTTCAAACGCAAATTCCTAATTCATACAGGAAGGGGCACCTATGACAAGGACCAGGCCTCTCTTTAGTGTGCTGAGTCAGGCATGCAAAAATCATGAGTTAACGTTGAAAACTCAGGCTTGTTTTACCAGCACTGTCAAATGCAGGGATAAATCAACCCATAGTTTTCCCTGGTTCTCTCCAGCTAAACTAAAAAACCCATTTACGTTGAATCGGAAGTCTTCTGGAGTATGACGAAAAATAAAAACAAAGATGAATCAGCATTTTTGATCTGCAAATTTCTCTGACACAAAAGAAACAAAACACAAATTTGAACCAACGCAGATCAGATAAACCCTCAGCAGGGAGCACTGACTCTCTGGGATGAGCTGCTTGACATGTTGGCTTGATCGTCATTTCATACACACTAAATAAACCCACATGAGTCTGCTGATATTTAAATTAAAGTAAGTACCATTTAAATTGCAAACTAACTCTAGTCAAGCATGTACCTTTGAAAAATCCGAGAAATTTAGCCAAAAGAGATAAGCGATGAAACCAGCAGCAATTTATGGAGATGTAAGGTTTGACAAGTCTTCCAAAAGAATGCCTCGATCACATTTGAACACTTTGAGGCATATGGGAACAGAGCCATGTATTTTTCAAGGCGGAGAGAAAGCAAGGAGGGAAAAAAAAAGGATCATCAACATGTGCTGCTTGGCTTACGGCTGTCATCTCAACTGACTACGCAAAAGGGTGCAGCCTGGGCAGGATGCTTGTGCTGTCCCAGGCTGTCGCTCAGTGGTGTCACGAGATGGCATCCTGACCACCGCCAGCACATTCAAGCTTGCAGGTCAGCGGTAGTCACCTCCTTTGCAAGTTGTGTGATTACAGACAAACATGAGAAGAAACAATCCTGCAAAGCCATCAATTAACCTAAGAAGGTGGCTGATAGCTCTTGCTGTTGGCAAGGTATTAGGATCGCTCTGGGTGATGAAGTATGTGGCTTTGCATATATTTCCAGCTGCAGCTTCATTGCTTACTGAGGCTGGAGAAAGCACCGGAATAGTCACTGCATGTTCAGAAATACATCACAGAGCTTGGAGATGGGCACGAGTGATGTCAAATGATGGTGACCAGGTGTGATACGGTCCCACAATACTGATACGTGGGGAGAAGAACGTTGCTTACACCAAGCTGCCACGCTTTGGGCACGCACTGCTGCCCACTGCCCCTTACTGTACCGAGGGTATTTAATGCAGAAGGGTGCTTTCACATTGCCAGTTGCTCATTTTCAGTATCTTCATTTAGAACTGCAGGCCCTGAGCCCAAAACCCCGTTACACAGAGACTGGCACTGCATACTGTGAAAAGAAACCTGGTAACGACTATAAGAAACATTTACTCTCACCTTAAGGCCACCTTGTCTTGCCAAAGAGATGAAACAGCAGGCCGGTAAATGACAGTTAGAGGTTTTCTGACTTTTTTTAAAAAATGAAAATTCCCATGATATAGTTGGGTTCACCAAGAAGGCAGGGGGAGGGCGGGGAAATAAATTTCCTGTTTTCCTTAGCCGTGTTTCTAGAAATGGTTGAATAATTTTAGTCTCTCACTTTTCCAAAGAATCAGCTTCAGGCAGAGAGCAAAGACTGAAAATCACAAGACCACGGGAAAGCTCTAAATACCTGCTCTCAGCTTGAAGTCTCCTGCAATGCCCAACACTATTATAAACACCACCTCATAGGATTGCCAAAGTTACTGCAGCGATATGTACCCTTCCTTATGGAGGTCCAGTACCTGGGGCAAGCCGAGGGCTGCGTTTCCCCTTCTCCATCTCTTCGGGTGCTGCTGGTACCCATCCACATCCAGAAAACTGGCACTTCTCAAAAGCAGCAGAGAAGAAAGTGCAACACAAATGAACCCCAAGCCCTCCCAAAAGCCTCTGTGGGCGCTGCAAGGGCAAAGAGCTCAAGGAAACTGAGCTCAAAACTGTACAAACCAGCACTTGCAGCTATTTTTGCATGCTTCAGGTTCAGCTTGCCCCTGTGCAAGTGGCAAACGTATCTCAGTTGACTGCCCAAACCGCAGTACCCGAACACACTCAACATCCTCACCAGCGAGAAGTTTGTGTATTTGTTGAGGCAGATGCAGCCGGTGGTGCAGTGACTGACTTCATCAAGACCTGGAAACAAGAGCTAGCATGAGCGAACACACAGATTGCTCTTTGTGTTGTTATTTTGCAACTTCTAAACTGCATTACTATGGAAATGAGACTGGCATCTCCACAAGACTGAGAAACTCCAGGAAATCTTAAGCTGTTGGGAGAATTTTTGTTGACTTTTTTTAAAACGACTGTTTTAGAAATGACAGATGCTAAAATTATAAAGACACATTGTATTGGGTTTGCATGGCCAGGTTTTGGTACCGGGAGGGCTACAGGGGTGGCTTCTGTGAGAAGCTGCCAGAAGCTTCCCCTGCATCCGATAGAGCCAATGCCAGCCGGCTCCAGGACGGACCCGCTGCTGGCCAAGGCCGAGCTCATCAGCGATGGTGGTAGCGCCTCTGGGATAACATACTTAAGAAGGGGGAAAAACTGCTGCGCAACAGCCGCCAGGAGAGGAGTGAGACTATGTAAGAGACACAACGCTGCAGACCCCAAGGTCAGTGAGGAAGGAGGGGAGGAGGTGCTCCAGGCACTGGAGAAGAGGTTACCCAGCAGCCTGTGGTGAAGACCATGGTGAGGCAGGCTGTGCCCCTGCAGCCCATGGAGGTCCAGGGTGGAGCAGATATCCACCTGCAGCCCGTGGAGGTCCACGGTGGAGCAGATATCCACCTGCAGCCCATGGAGGTCCACGGTGGAGCAGATATCCACCTGCAGCCCATGGAGGTCCAGGGTGGAGCAGATATCCACCTGCAGCCCATGGAGGACCCCACGCCAGAGCAGGTGGATGCCCGAAGGAGGCTGTGACCCCGTGGGAAGCCCGCGCTGGAGCAGGCTCCTGGCAGGACCTGTGGTCCCATGGAGAGAGGAGCCCACGCTGGAGCAGGTTTGCTGGCAGGACTTGTGACCCCGTGGGGGACCCACGCTGGAGCAGTCTGTTCCTGAAGGACTGCACCCCGTGGAAAGGACCCATGCTGGAGCAGTTCGTGAAGAACTGTAGCCGATGGGAAGGACCCACATTGTAGAAGTTTGTGGAGAACTGTCTCCCATGGGAGGGACCCAACACTGGAGCAGCCAAAGAGTGTGAGGAGTCCTCCTCCTGCGGAAGAAGGAGTGGCAGAAAAAACATGTGATGAACTGACCGCAACCCCCATTCCCCGTGCCCCTGTGCTGCTGGCAGTTAAGCCCAGGGAGAAGGGAGGGGTGGGGGGAAGGTGTTTTAAGATTTAGTTTTTATTTCTCATTAGCCTACTCTGATTTGATTGGTAATAAATTAAATTAATTTCCCCAAGTTGAGTCTGTTTTGCCCCGATGGTAATTGCTGAGTGATCTCCCTGCCCTCATCTCGACCCACGAGCCTTTCGTTATATTTTCTCTCCCCTGTCCAGCTGAGAAGGGAAGTGATAGAGCAGCTTTGGTGGGCGCCTGACATCCAGCCAGGGTCAATCCACCACACACATGAACAATCTGTACACGTACATTTGCATCTGAAAAATGTCAACTGGGGATTAACATTTTTAAGTCCTCGTTTTCCTTCTTAAAAAAAGAGAGGAGCTCCAACTGTCTTTAAATCTAAGGCACATACTAATCTTTCCAGCACACACAGTAATATTTGCTAATTACTTACTAATTTTTCACATTCCTATAGAATTCCACTGAAAGCAAAAGTTTTGGTGGGTGAAACATCACTGGAATATTAAGTGACTTAGGACAGAATATACTAGATGATCAAGAACATTTTCTTAATAGGTATTTTCATTTTGAAGAAGGGATTCTGAAATTTTCCATGCGATTAGTCTGGTTTGATTGGACTTGGTTGGAAAATAGATGGAGGAAAGAGAAATCCTAGTGATGTCTAAGATACTCATTCATTTCTCTTGTCATTTAAACATTCAAAATTGCATTGAAATTACAGAATCCAAAAAATGCCACAGAGCTTTAAAGTCAAATCATTCATCTCCTACTTCCATCACATCCT
Organism: Gavia stellata; assembly: GCF_030936135.1. NCBI lineage: Eukaryota > Metazoa > Chordata > Aves > Gaviiformes > Gaviidae > Gavia > Gavia stellata. Next base: position 60,263,905 of record NC_082598.1, on the reverse strand, counting down.
TTCACACTGGCGGCATTTTATTGTGTGAAGAAGAAAAAAGAAAAAACAAAACAGAGAAAGAAGCAATCTCATTTAAACTCATTGTTTTTGCTACGAGGGGGCTCCGTGGATAGCAGCTGGGCATCGTTGCTATCAGTGCAGGGCAAACATCACAAAGGACAATCATTGCCTCAGCATCTTTATATTCAGGACAGCTAAGGAGTCCAGAAGATGACAGGAAAGGCCGCAGATACATATGCGGAAAAGCCTAGGAGATTTTTCTGGCTCTCAGTTCAGCCCACCAGACATGCTCAGGTCTCCCCGGGGGAGAGCGCAGAGGAAAGGAGAAGGGCACTTTCACAGAGTTCAGTGGTACTAAAGAAAAGCCAATTTTCTGAGGGCCAGCACTTCATGGATGTGATGGAAATGAACAATTTGAGTTTGTCTTTCAACAAGAATAAACAAAATTTTTCACCCGTGCAGTAACCAAACAGCAGCTGTAGAAGTTTCCCTGATCTCAGACTCATTTTTGGAGGATGCTGTCTGTTCTCTGAGGGGAGACAGGAGAGGGACCGCACGTGTGGATTTCCCTCACTCTTTCTCATCGAAGAACCGAATTGCACTTGCAGTCCTAGCTTATGGTGTGAAAACTGAAACCTCAACCCAGAAACAGGACTCACGCAGCGGACTCCAAAGCGCTTTATCAACACGTTACTCCCTACATCAAAACTGTGTCAGGACCAACACTGTGGGAAATGTCTCCTGGTTTTCTAGCGACAAATCAGACGAGAGGTAACCTCCAAGTGCTTGCACTGCAGCCTGTCTTACAACGAGTCCAGATGGCACACAGGGTAAGTTCCTCTCAATGTCATTTTACAACACCAGGGAACGCTCTTTAAAAGTTCAGTGTATTTATTGAGATCACAGGTAATGTCGGTATTCAAATATGAGAGGCCAATTACTCAAAGCTTTGTTCAAAAAATAAGGGTGTTGTTCTCTCGCCTGTATTCAGTCAATGACAGTCATAGTGGGAGGATGTGGCCTTTGCAATGTCCTATGATGTCACTATTGGGATTATTGCAACAGACATGGAAGAAACATGAACTATTGGCCAAGCAACTCCTGAAAGCAAGGATTAAAGCAGTAGAACAAGTTATTTTCCCAGACCTGCTAGGCATTCAAATTCCCAGTGTCCCATTGTTTATAGCAGAGAGCATAACAAGAAGAAAAGTGACACAAACATGAATCTATCTAGGTGACTGTGATTGACAATAAGCCAGTGAAGGACAGCCCTGAAAATGGATCTTTGAAGAGACCACAGAACTAATTCCTTTTGTGATATAATCCTGACGCTAAGCTACAGTAGAAATGCTAATACATTTATCTATGTCTCTAATGTCACCATTCTAATTTAGTACATTACTAGGGAGATAAATCTCTGAATACATCCCACATAAATAGCATGCATTGTTATGATTTTCTTAATAAACCGTGGAAAATTAACATAGGCATTGCTAGCAGCTTCATAGCCTACGCAAATGCAATTTATTGTTTTGGGGATGTAATGCTATACACATATACAGACAAGTTATGATATTACACTAATTTTTGCAGACAGCCTTGAGACAGTTGACAAACTAGAACTGTAATGTGCTGCCTGATCCTGTCTCTTCTCAATGCAGCTCTTCAGCATGAAGTATAGCAGGGCTGACACAGGACCAGCAAAGGACATTTGTAGCTGAAGAAGGAGGGTGGAAGATGGCAGTCTGCTCTTCTGTTGATACAGCTGCCGGGTGGCGAGTTTGGGAGGCAGGGGACGAGCGCGCAGACGCAATCTGCTCGCTGCCTCCTGGGGAAACACCGCAGGACAGATCATGTTTCCGTTTTATGCACTCACACAGCAGCTCTTTTCTCTGCTCAATCCACTGGTGTAGTAGGAAACAGCTGCTCATCCTAATTTTACACGTGAAAAGTAGAGGAATGTTTTTGCTGATTCCAAAACAAGATGCGAAGAAATCTGTTGGGCTCCCGGGCAGCTCCACCCTATGGTTGGGTACTCTGAAATGGCTGGACTCTGGTACAAGAAAACATACCTTGGAGCAGGGGACACTGAAAGTTGCAGCCTGGGGATGGGGCCAACCCATCAGCACCGTGTAGCATCATTTTATTTAATCCCACAGTCCTCCCAGTTTGACAACGCCAGAGAATGAAACAGGAAACATCCTGGTATTGCTATACAAATCCATGGTGCCTTGAATACTGCAAGAAGAACTCTCCTCACATGCCAAAAAATTACAGTAGATCTGGACAAGGTATAAAGAAGGGCAGCAAAACCAGTTAAAGGAGTGAAATGGCTTCTATGTAGAGAGGGACTTAAAAAGAACAGGGCTCCAGCCTGGAAAATACAATATGTTAGACGTCTATAAAATCATAAGCAGCATGGAGAAGAGTGTAGGGAATGACTGCCCAGCATTTTCTGATGCAAAACCTCAAGGCCATCAAATGAAGTAAAAAACCATTAAGTTCAAGAGCAGACCAAAAAAGGTACTTCTTCACAAGATGTATAGTTGAGCTGTGCAGCTGAGCCACGGGATACTACAGATGCCAAAACCTTTCTGGGAATTTGAGAAATTAATGGAAGAAAAATCCTTCTCGGGTTAGGAAAGACAGAGATGCTACCTGTGGTTCAGGAAATCCCTCAGCTATAGACCAGCAAAAGTAGAGGAGCTTCATGCCCTGCCCAAGCACCCCGAGGAGCCCAGCTGCACCAGTCTGACCCAGACAGCCATTGCAATCTGGCAAGGGATGCTTCTCTGCCACCGCACTGACCGGTGTTTGACTCTCTATGCATGCCTGAGCCTCAGCTCGTGTGGAAAACGAACAGCTTGCCTGCGGAGCTGTAAAAAGTCACCATCCTGCTACACACGATCCATTTGCACGTGGAACAGCAAAGCCCAGCTCAAGGGCAGTGATGAGAGGTCAGCACATACTATGCAGCGTAAATCACAGCACTGAGAATGCCCCCGTCCCCAAAAAAGAAATGACTGACCTCCAGCTCTAGCTCAAAGAAAAGACCCAGCCTATCATTAATAGCATGTGTAGGCTCATTTTCCAATAGGGGCTCAGCAGTCCGATGATGGAAGCAGGGAACATATTTTGGGAAGAAGTAGGCTCTGCCCTAAGCAGAAGGCAGCTGCACTCATGCTGCCCATTTGCCTCCCGAGGCTCGTTTGAGGCTGAGCTCATGTCCCCAGGAAGGGATGGCAGGGCAAGCTACGGCAGGGGTAGGCACCCCCAGCACCAATTTGCCCTGGTCATCCCGTCCGTCCATCCCCCCCTGCCCCGCAGTTGCTAGAACAAAGCATCTCACTGCAGCGCAGCCCCAGACAAGGGGAAAGGCTCAGAGCAGAGCCTGGATTTGTGCAAATCTGGTGTTCGTCCAGTTGCATACATTACACTCTTTCTGCCCTTACGTTCCCAAGCTCAGGAGCTGCAGCATTTGAGAGATTTGCCATTAAGACAAGCGTATGGTGCAGGGCCACTGTAATGTTTCCTTTCAGGATAGCAGTGCTTTCAACATGTTTTTTTCCCCCCTCTGCAGATGTAGCTCTTTCAATTGCAAACATTGTTCATTTTAGGTTGAGACAACCCAGAAAGGAAAGAAAAGCTTTTGTGTAAACAGGCGCATAAACTTGTTCTCTTTGGAAAATACTGAGATCATCCTGGAGAATGCAGATCTGCTACCTGATAGGGCACCTGCTGCCTAATGCAGCAATACACATTTTAGGGGAAAAATCCCACAGCCTTCCCAGAAATGCCATAGCTAGTACCTGGCAATAGGCCAGGGTCACAGCACCTCTCAAGCTGTGTAGAGCCCCCAGAAGAAACAAGAAGAGGACAGAATGAGTGGTACTGATGAACTGCTGCTCTTCTGGGATACTGGAGCGTGGTACAACCTCTAAGTTAGGAATTATCGAGAGTCACAGAATGACTAAGGTTGGAAAAGACCTGTAAGATCATCAAGTCCAACCATTAAGACAAAACGGAGTTAAATTTTTGTGTCTACATGTTCAGTCTTCTCTATACCAGTGAACTTAACTTGAAAAAACTCAGAGCAATGTATTGCAACCCAGATCTCAGCCTTCACCTGTTTGCAGTGTTCGCAATAAGTAGCCCTTTAAACATGATGCTACTGGCTCTGCTCCACCACAGCCTCATGACTGCTCTTCTTCAGGATGGATGGACTCAAATCCAAAAGGTTCACTGCTGAGCACCACAGAGGTCCTCACGGTATGGGACAGTAGCAACACAGCATAAGATAACAGACTGGTATCTCTTTTTACCGTGTGCGGTGAGGAAATGCAGAAAGGATACCTCTACAACAGCAAACCCGCTGCACTTGGGTAGCACACGTCTGGCTTTGCAGAGCCAAGCTCTAGCACGCAGCTGGCTGTGAAGCACTGCAACAAGTCAAGACTTCCCCCCTTCCCTACACAAAGATACAGCTGCCAAAGAATTAATCTGCACTTGTTTTTGCCTTCTTTGACCAAATGCTGTGCTGCCATACTGCACGGAATTCAAGTCAGCAGGGCAGGTTTGATCTTTGCCAATACTGTGGCAGGTTTGATTTATTCTCCGCTATAATACCCACTCGGACTGTGGCTTCTGGCAGCTTGCTTTATTTCCAGATCAATGAGAAATTGTTATCGTGGAGAAGCAGACTTGGGGAGTGGATCTCATTCACCCTCGGGCACAGAAAGCCCGGATTGTTCACACACAGACAACTCTCTCCAAGTTGCCTTAGGAGTGTAATGGCTGAGTTTCAGAAAAAACTTCTAAAACTGATGCCAGGCCTGGAGCTGAGCCTGTGGCAAGGGGTCACTCAGATGGCACTGCCCTCCATGGGGATGGCTCAGATGCACCAGGCACCTCCAACAGGGCTACGTGTCTGTACAGAGGCAACTAGATTACAGCTGGTTATGCTTTTGAAAAATTTAAATTAAATATTGAAAAACAGCAATTACCTTTCTTTTCCCCTGTGCTTTATCTAGATCCTTTCCAGAGCCATTATACACACCTGTGGCTTAAGAGTCCCTTTTCAAGGGCCAACAGCATGCACAGCTCAGTGAAGTCTGTAAAGGTGACTGCAATACAATTAAGGGCTGTCCAAAATTGACTCTTGGGGGTTCTCAGGTGGATGGACAGTAATAATAAGTGTATAATTCAAAGCACCTGGAATTTTCTGTCTCCTTGTGGGCTCCACAGTTTAAGAGAGAAAAAGATTTGGTAGCAGACATGGAGAAAAAAAAAATACCTGTATTTCTGCTTTGTGGGAGACTCCTGTAATTTCAACATCCTATTTCTATTCAGAAGAAAGCATTGAGTGTGGAAGTTCAGAATATAATATGAGCAAAAAGTCTCAAATGTTTCATTTGGGGCTGAAACATTTAATCCAACTTGCAAATGTTTATCTGCCAGCATACAAAAAAGGGGTAGAGGAAATTTCTAAATAGAAAAGGGGCTCCTAAACTAAACAGCACTAAAAAAAAAAAAATCAAGATTTTACTTGCTGGAAATCTGTTCTGGAGGAAGATTTTTTTGGACAGATATGTGAAAAAATAAGCTTCTCAGATGGCTTCTTTGAGAATCAATTTTAGATAAACATTATGAAACCACAAGTAGCATGATAAACACGCATGCCATGTTTCTTCACCCAGCTGCAGCTGGGAAACCAAGCAATAAATACTATTTATTTATTTTAATAGTATGCTTAGTGAAAGTATTACCAATATTTCCTAAGCTTAAAATCATCCATGAATGTATTTTACCATGAGGCTCAGCATTTTCATAGTAATTTACAACTTTAAAAGGGTAAACTCTATTGCTCTCTGTCAAACTAACAACTGGGTAAGTGCAGAACGTTACCATATGAAGCATGATGAAATTTATTGCTGCAGTCATTAGTACATATTGATTTTGTTTATAACAACCCAAGGGGAATACTAAACCGATTACGCTTGTGCTGGGCTCTCTCTTGCTCTTTGACAGGACGCAGACATGGCAATGCCAGCTTGCAAACTGCCGCTGCTGCCTGTTTTTCTCTGAGGACGGGTTTTTGCAAGAGATCAACATTGCTCCTTTGGTTAGCGCGTCGGGTTTTGCTCCATTTTGTGGCTACTCCACGCATTGCTTCATTTTTAAGAATTTACAGCTCTCATACAGCCTAGGCAGCACAAATACCGATTTGGTATTAGTCAACACATGATTAAATCATATCAACTCCTTGTTAAGTATGATTTTCACAATTTAAATCAGGTTTTGGGTCATTTTACAGCGTTATGAGTCCCACACCTAGCCTTGAATCACAAGTACTAACAGAAGAACCGGCTGAGGACTTCTCTTAAACTTATTTAATTATTTCTGCAAAATACAAGTAAAAAGACTTTTGCACAGGAAAATCTGAAGCAAAATGTGTTTTCTGGGTTTGACTTGTGTGGTAAAATAGCATTTTACACAGATGCTGACTTTAATTGATCAAAGACATGACATTTCATACTTGTGTAGGAAAACCAAGTATGAAATTTGATTTAAAGAATGAGAGAGTTGCATTTCAATATTTAATTGAAAAATATTCAATTATTTTCACTCTGCAATTAGGACAAAAGAGATGCTGAAATAGAGTTTCCCATATTCACATGATTTTAAACATTGGGGGTAGCTCAGGAATTTCCCCTAGTTAACCTGAAAAGACTGATACAGTTATTTCATTCCATTCTTTCTACCATTTTTACTTAAAAGGTGTTTCTTTAATTGAACAGAAAAGCAATTTCAATCTTAATCACGTGAGTCCAGGGAACTGAGCATTATGAAAATAAATTGCTGACTTCATATGCAAGAAAAGGGGAAATTACTAAGCTTGTGACTACAGGGCCAGCTTAGGAATCACCTTCCTCCAGCCAAACTCAGCGGTTGGGAGGCTACAGATGCACTTCTCAAGCTTTGGAGTCGCAATAAAAATACCTCAAGGTGTGCGTTTTGCTTTTTCAGCCCCATGATGCCAGAAGAGCAATGTAACACAACCCAACCCACAGATGCACCACCCTGCTAATGGGGGTCAAGAACAGGGTAAGCACAGGAAAGCTATTGACTCCAGCTGGCACAGCAAGAGTCACCAGCAATGCCAAACAGCATGGACCCAAGGAGGAGAAAGTATCTCCAGAAAGCAGACTTTTGCGGTTAAGGTAGTCCCATCCTCCCGGATAAAAGAATACCTGTTGCCTTGGTTCCCTCCCTCCATCAGGCCAGTTCTGTGCAAGTTTCCCCACCACAGACTTACGTTGCAATACCCTCCCTTCGCACAGAGAAAATACAGCTTGTGAAACTGGCCAACAGTTGCTTGTGATGGATGGTTTATGGTGGATGGCCTTCAGGTAAAAAGCCACCTCTACCTCAAACCCCCTCAAGATACTTCTCTTACTCTCCTCCAGGCACTCCTTTTATTTCGCTTAGTGCAAAGAACATGTTATTAGCAATCATTTGTTCAAACTGTCACATCTTATAAATACTGAAGGGGTGGGTGCCAGGAGGATGGGGCCAGCCTTTTTTCAGTGGTATCCAGCGACAGGACAAGAGGTCACAGGCACAAACTTGGTCATAGGAAGTTCTGTCTGAATGTGAGGAGGAACTTCTTCACTTTGAGGGTGGCAGAGCACTGGAACAGGCTGCCCAGAGAGGTTGTGGAGTCTCCCTCTCTGGAGATACTCAAAACTCACCTGGACACATTCCTGTGCAACCTGCTCTGGGTGACCCTGCTCTGGCGGGTGGTTGGACTAGATGATCTCCAGAGGTCCCCTCCAACCCCCGTCATTCTGTGATTCTGTCTCCCCGCGCTGTGGCTACTGCAAGAGTTCATTAGAGGCCACTAGGATGAGAGACCACAGAAAATTAAAATAGAAAAGAAAATCACAGCAACTACACAATCACTTTTTATAGACTGCCTCTTCCCACTGCTCCCGTGCACACAGTCTCGGTACTCACCACATTACTCTTGCAACAGGCGTAAGGAGCCAAGTCACACAAGCAGCCCAGCCTTTGGGCAGTTTCTGTCTCGTGCCCTTAGCTTGGCTTATCTCACTACACAGAGCTATTTCTTCCATGTTTCTATGGAGGCTGCAGGAACCTCAACTCACAAGGCAGAAACTCAGTTTACACAAAACTTAGGGACCTGGAAAAGCTCCCCACTGGCAGCCGATGGTCGCAATTCATGCTCTGTTTTGTTCCTTTCTTTGGTGTGTCATCTCCCTCCCATTGTGCAGCAGCACAAGGAAGGACCACAGAATCACTAAGGTTGGAAAAGACCTGTAAGATCATCAAGTCCAACCATAAAAAAACAAAAAACAAACACACCACAAAAAACCAAAACCACCCACAAACCACAAAACACACCACAACCCACACCAAAACAACCCACTCACACCACACAGCACCATGCCCATCAAGCCACATCCCACAATGCCACATCCACACGCTCCTTGAACACCTCCAGGGATGGTGACTCCAACACCTCCCTGGGCAGCCTGTTCCAATGTTTCACTACTCTCTCAGTGAAGAACTTTTTCCTAATATCCAGCCTGAACCTCCCCTGGCACAACTTGAGGCCATTTCCTCTAGTCCTGTCACTTGTCACTTGGGAGAAGAGACCAACACCCACCTCCCCACAACCCCCTTTCAGGTAGTTGTAGAGAGTGATGAAGTCTCCCTTCAGCCTCCTCTTCTCCGGGCTAAACAACCCCAGCTCTCTCAGCTGCTCCTCACAAGACTTGTGCTCCAGACCCCTCACCAGCTTCGTCGCCCTTCTCTGGACACGCTCCAGCACCTCAATGTCCTTCTTGTAGTGAGGGGCCCAAAACTGAACACAGCATTCGAGGTGTGGCCTCACCAGCGCCGAGTACAGGGGCACGATCACCTCCCTACTCCTGCTGGCCACACCATTTCTGATACAGGCCAGGATGCCGTTGGCCTTCTTGGCCACCTGGGCACACTGCTGGCTCATATTCAGACAGCTGTCAATCAACACCCCCAGGTCCTTTTCTGTGGGGCAGCTTTCCAGCCACTCGTCCCCAAGCCTGTAGCGTTGCATGGGGTTGTTGTGACCCAAGTGCAGGACCCGGCACTTGGCCTTGTTGAACGTCATACAGTTGGCCTCAGCCCATCGATCCAGCCTGTCCAGATCCCTCTGCAGAGCCTTCCTACCCTCCAGCAGATCAACACTCCCTCCCAACTTGGTGTCATCTGCAAGCTTGCTGAGGGTGCACTCTATCCCCTCATCCAGATCATCAATAAAGACATTAAACAAGACGGGCCCCAAAACTGAGCCCTGGGGGACTCCACTTGTGACCGGCCGCCAGCTGGATTTCACCCCATTCACTACAACTCTCTGGGCTCGGCCATCCAGCCAGTTTTTTACCCAGCGAAGAGTGTACCTGTCTAAACCACGAGTCGCCAGCTTCTCCAGGAGAATACTGGGATGTTTTACATCAATCTGGCAAGGCATGCTCAGGGCACACGCCTTCCCACCGAGCCCACTTTCCCAGATGATCAACCAGCATCCTCAACGGAATAACTTCCCAGTGGTGCCCATGTTTGTTATTTGACTTAGTACATTTGTGACAGCATGTGCACAGCTACATCATGCCTCTCTGCTTGGAAAATGACAACCTAAAATCAAGTTATCCATTGTTCAGAAGATTTTCATTTTCCATCCATCTTCCCAGATGGATTTCCTTTTTTTTTTGTTTTGTTTTCCCTCATTTGCTGTCATTCTTCCCCTACATGCAGCAGCCGGCTGCTGGACACTTAAAATCCCTCATGAAGTCACTAAGTAAAGTCACCACTTACTGCTTTCCACTTGCAGTCCCATCATCACTAATTACAGCTTCCATAAATTAGTTCATTGGTGACATCTAAATGAAGCCATTTACAAATTGCAGTAATGCCGAGCAGCCCGACTCCCAGATACGGGTAATGACTACATGTAAACATCGTCAGCCTACACAGAAGGGATCATGTGCTGAATTCGCCATTGTTACTCTCCAGCCACGGCGGCACAGATTTAATTTATCTCATGCATATAGGATTTGCCTGTGCTGCTCAAAGCAGAGAGTGGGTGCTTGGATTACCAGTGTTCCCTGCATTCACTGCAAATCAAGGGAACAGGAGAAAAGCATCCTGGAATTGGAGAGCTTCAGTTCCTTGGAGAACACATTGAGCCTATCTGTACATCAGCACAGAAACCGGGGTTTTGCCAACCTTGCTTACACATAATGCTCCCCTACAGTATCGAGATACCTCGAAGGGTAAAAGCACAACTCAGGATAAAAAGCTATCACCTTGCGACTAGAAAGCGGAATAAAACTTCTCTGTGGCCTCCCTGTAAGATTCGGCACAGAACTGGATGTCCTTGGAGGCCTCCATCACTGCAGACTTCTCCAAGCAGCCATCAAGATGCAAGAAGAGGTCCATGCTGCCAGTCAGACTGTATCCAGATACACCTCAAAGTACTTCCCTCCGTGAGCCACTCAATGAAATCACTGTATTCCCCAACACTTCCTTACGCAGCATCTTCAAGAGAGACACCCACCCTGCACCATTTTGGGTCACCCTACCTGTCCGACTACTCAGCAGCAGCCTGACCCAAGCGGCACAGCTTGGGAAGCAGCACCACTCGGCAGCACAAAGGCCAGTTAATATTCAGATGGCCATTTGGGGAAGCTTTGCCCCAAGCCACCTCATGCTCTGGCTAGACTGTGCTGCAGAGATGCAAACTTGCATTGCTGGTGGTGGGCCGGGAAGCCTTTGTACCCTGGTTGCAGGAGGCTCCAGTACCATATTCCCAGCCAGTAACCCATGTGAAATAAAACCATGCCTTCCATTGTTCTGCGCTTGCCAGTCCTGCAAAGAGCTGCAGTTTTTCCCCCCCAAAAGCCAGAGTTAATTTGGTAAGCATTCGCTGCTTTAAACCCACCCTCCGCAACCCACAGCATCAAAACAGAATAATCGCTAGGTAATCGTTCTGGAAACACCCACACTGCAGAACTTCAGTGAAGGCATGGTAGAAAGAGCAAGCCAAAAAATAAATTTAAAAAAAACCCCAAACACTAGTTTTGCCACGGATGCTGTTCTAAGAGCTTGAAGTAAGGTGCTTTTTGAAAACAACCCTTCCAAGTGCATTGATTGTTTCTTGCTTGCAGAAAATCCCAAGTTAGGGCTCCCATTGATTTATGCCACATTTAAAAGCCTAGTTCTCTTGAGTTATTCCACTACATTTCAAGCCAAGCAATTAATTCTTGTTTTTTTTTAAAAAAACTATCTAGTGCATAGAAAGTTTCTGGAGCGACACACACCACTATAGAAATGTGTCTCTTCGAAAGATGCTAAGCATTCCTGTGCCAACATATTTCACAGATTGAACTGCTCTGATATTAGCAGCCTTTGTAGCACATGTACGCAAACGTACGACACGTCTGGAACATTTTGTCACTTCGGTGGCATTTGGATGTCTAGCGCAAGAAACTTGTTGGCAGTCAGTCTGAAAGCACATCCTATTTGCCTGTCACACAAGCGCTTTATGTGCAGAAGTAACCCAGATAAGAAGGGGTTAATTGTTTGACCACATAGATACAGGAACATTATTCTTTCCCTTTCAGTTAAAACTTCATAGGAAAAAAGAATTAAAGGTAATATACTCCAGCAGCTGAAAGACTGATACTCGCACGTGCTGTTAACCTGGAGGGAACCTGCAGCTCTCTGCAGTGGTTTGGCTGCCATTCTCACCATCTGCGAGAATTTTCCCTGTTCAATATCCCAGCCTATATATTTATTTAAATGCTAAGAGGAGCTTTTTCCACCACTTCAAATCTGTGCTTAAGCACCTACAAAGTACAAGTAGCCCCACCCTGTTTGAAAGCGCTCCCTTAGCTTTTTTTGCCAGGCACGCTCTTCGTGCGTGGTCGGCTACGAGGAGCTGGCCATAAGCTGCACGCAACATGGAGACAGCACCATCCTTAGCCCCAAGTTTCAAACTGTGGTACTGAGAGTTCAGAGAGCAGCCGCAAGCAAAGTTGCATCAACCGTCATCTTCTCCCCAATGCTTACCACAAGCTATGAAGCAGAAAGAATGATTTTCAGCATTAATTGGCTCCCTGAGCCAAGGGCAAGAGCTGTGCTGGGGTACGTGCCTATGGCACATCTAAAAGTGAATCCCCAACCACTCAGAAAATGTTATGTCAGACACCCAAAGACTGACTGCTACAGCATGCCTTTTCCCAAGGATATTTACCATCCTCCACATGCCTAATTAACAAGAGCACACAAAGAAACTGAATTCCCCTCCATCCAGCCTGGTTTCACCAATACAAACATCTCACTGCTGCGAGGTGGTTGCGCGTATAATGGCTTAGTGTCAGGCTAACTATTAATGCACTCATTAGCTTTTGCACAGGACTCACTCCACAATCAAAGTTATTGGAACATCATTATGCCATCATTACGCAAAGAAACCCACCAAAAATCCCTCACTGAAAAACCAAACGCTCATGAAAACGCCAAGATGACCGAGGTCAGGGGGTGGCCCAGATCAGCCCAGTACAAAGAAAACAGCATTTTTCTGATGAGGTTTCAGCCCAGCCGTGCCATGTGCCACACGTTTGCTCTAGATGCTGGAGGGTTTTTTGTGTGTGCGCTTTGGGGTAAAGCCTAAAGCTATGGTGGCGCACGGATGTTGCCAGGAAAGAGGAGGGGTCTACCCACCCAGCCATCCTCGATGAAGGCGGCACTCTGGGCACAGGGGGGGCAACAGCTCCACACCCCCACTGCACAGGGACTGTGGGTACAGGAGGAAAAAAGCCCGGCAGCCTCCTCACCCCCATCCCAGCTAAGCATTTCCCTATACCGCACACACCATGGGCAGCTCTCACAGGACTGAGAGACAGCTCCAGACTTACTTGTGGGGCCACCCCCAAATGCCCCACTACGGGGCAAAGCAAGGGCAAGACAGGCTGCTGTGGCAGTCGCTGCCCCATTTCATGTCAAACACAGCAAAACACGGTCTTTCCAGCTAACACACAGTAATAAAGAAGGCCTAATTCCTTTCTAACACAGCCAATAAGCAGGATACACCCCCAAGAAGCACATACCTGCTTCATTCCAAGGAGCTCCAGGAACATCCGAGTCATCCCTGCACAGGCAAAGCACTCATCCTATATCCCTTCCTCCCAACTCCTCGCAGCGGCTGCCCCAGCCCCACAGCACCCATCTTTCCCCGCTGCAAACGAGCCCTGCATGGCACAGCCGGACCCCGCTGGGCCTGACCCCTCCAGCACCTCTGACACTGCCATTTTACAGCCCCCACTGACATCACCGCTCCTGGAACCCCAAAGCAAAGCCAGGCCGACAGCTTTAAACCGGCCCCCAAGATAAAAACCACAAAACTGACTTTTTTGACTGGGACTACGTGGTAATGGTACGATTTGAGACAAGTGTGAAAAATCTCGGGCCGGGCAGCGTTTCTTCAGACCGTGATTTTCATGTTTCCCTGCTAAATAGCTAAAAAACTTCTAGTGTTTTCCCAGTAGGGAGGCTTTCTTTTTAAAACCTACCCTGGCTGAGTATCTTCTTTATTTAAGAGTTCATCAAGGATTCTCTTAAATTTGCCTTTTAGATTCCTATTTTTAAGGCTTTCCTTTGCAGCTACAGTATCTAGAAACATGGATTTTATTTCTTTGCTGATTTTGAGTGCTGGATTTCTCTGCAATTACAGGGAACCCTGCAGTTGCAGGACTCCAGCGGACTTTCGGAAAAGCAGCAAATACCGTTGGAGTGTGAGAACTGGCAAGACTGCAGAGCTGTCACAGCAATAACAGGTTTTTCCTCTGTGATTGTAATAAAATTCATGAAGTTACATGAAGGATGACTTTTACTCGTCGTGTTTTGATTTGTTCATTAGAAATAAGCCTGGAAATTCAGCTGTAGGCAGATACAGGGGTTGGCTGTGTCTCTGGGACAGGACTGCTGCTCGTTCCGTCAATGCTCCACGACCGAGGAGGCGATTGAGCTCAGCACAGCTCTTTTCACTAGAGAGCAAGTCACAGGACCGCGCTTCTTAATCTGCCCTGTTTTCGGTTATTACCTCAAGCATTTCTGAGGGACCTGATGGACATCTCCGGTGGATTTTGATGTTGCGATTTAAAATACTTTCACCCACGGCGGCCTGGGTTGGAGGCCACTCCATGTACCTCCAGCAGCAGAATGAAACCTGCTTCCAGAGTTCAGTTCTTGAGCATAAACCCTTCGTCTTCGTTTCAAGCACTGGCAAATGCATCTCTACACCTAGACACAGGACTGTGACCTGGGGGACTTGGGACACAGGTACATGTCCCCTTTGGCAACAGCATGCAAGTAGAAAAAGGCACGACAACTAATGCAGCCTTCCTCCCAATCACACAAAATACATATATATTCGCTCTGCCCTTTGGATTCAGATTTTCATGCTGAGAAGGCTGAGGAAAGGACAGGTTTCAAGAGGATGGCCTCCTGTTTGTGGGCAGGGCGAAAGCCTTTTGCAAAGAAGAGCAAAGTCTGGCAGCAAAGCTTCCCCTTGAACTATGCTGACATACTTCTCCTTGCCTGTTTTTCCTGAGCCCTTCAGCCAAGGTAGTGGTGCCTCTGGGAAAACATATAAATTCAATTTTTCCCAAGTCAAGACTGTTTTGCCAGGGATGGCAACTGGTAAGCAATCTCCCTGTCTTTATTTTGACCCATGAGCTTTTTTTTCGCCTTATTTCCCCCCCGGTCCTGTTGGAGAGGGGAGTGAGTGTGCGGCTGGATGGGCGCCTCGCAGCCAGCCATGGCCAACACCAGCATCACAACCGCAACACCGCAGAGAGAGGATTCAGAAGGAGGTCCCGCACGTGGAGAAAAAAACTGGTCGAAGAACAAGTCAGTGACAAAATCTGGAGGTTTACCAGTTGCAAGCCTTTTCCAGGGACATTTGCACTTCTGGCCCCACTGGCAGAGAGCTAACTGCAGACTTGCTGGTTCTTATTTGTAAGGAGGCCAGCGTCCCTTTTCTTTTGCATCTGTTTGTTGGGGGACCGGCGTGCTGCCAGACTTACCGCCTTACGCTAAATTTCAGGACTGTGGAATAAAAATCATTTGCTGTTAGTCAACCAAAGCTGTCTTTTCTCTCTCTCTATTGATTACTCCTGAATAATCAATTGACATTTGGCACAGTCTTATTTATAATAATTCAAGTCAGCAGCAACATAATTTAGAAACTGGCTACTAGGCATGTGTTGGTAATGAATCGAATCCATGGATAATTCAAATTCATAGACTAAAAAATTACATTTAAATAATGTTAAGGTTGTGACAACCTGACAAAAGACTGTAAATTCAATGTGAAAACTTTTCCTCCCTCCGTGGCTGAGGGGAAAGCCTGGAGAAGACATGAGAAGGGACTGACATTTGCTGCCTCCCCCATGTTCGTGCAACACCTTTGGGTTCATACCTAGGTGACATCACCTTTGTGTTGAGCTGAACTGCATCCCTCCTCCTTGTTCACTCATTTCCAGTGGTGTTATTTTATCCCATAGCAGGGAATGGATGTCTATTTTTACACAACAGATTGCTTGGCCTGGTACGAAGCCAATAGAGTGTGGTGTGTAAATCTCCCCTAGTTTTGTGGATTATGGAGCTGTGGTGTGTTTATCGAGCTGTTGTGTGGAAGCAGGAGAGACCAAAGCCCCCAGCCATTCCCTGCCGGGCGTGAAGCTCCCACTAACACCCAGCTCCTGTCGCAACCCCAGAAATGGCCACCTTCTCCTTATTGCACCCTGTGCCAAATTTTACTGTGAATAGAGCCTGAATCTAGCACGGAGGACTAACCTTAAACCTGCACCAGGAGATACCCGGAAACTGTAGGTAACTTCTCGCTGAGCAAACTAATGGTTCCTTAAACCTCTCCTTAAACAGCTGGTTAACCTGCTCATTTTCCCATTGGATTTAAAAGCCACAGAAACCCATCCGGATGGCTGGGCATACCTACAGGCAGTCCCAGAAGGACAGGTACTCCCGAGAAGCAAGCGCTGCCTGCGACCACCAGCCCTTGGCACTCTCCCGTCACCGTGTGCCAGGGTGGGTTTGTGCTTTTGAATTACCACGGTGCAGGACAAATTATTTCTGTTTACTCTAAAGCCATTCCAACAAGTTAGTATTTCTCCAAAAGGAAACCACAGGGAGTGCTAGAGATAGACTACAGTGTATTTTTTTCAGTGGGATTAAATAGCTAACACTTCATTAAAGCCACCGTGCAGCCAGGTCAAAGTGACGGAGTAGCCTGGCTGGGCAGAAGCCCTCACCCCAAAGCAGCAGCACCCGGGGCTCACCGCTCCTGCTCTGAAGAGATGCCCGAGACCACGTTATTGGCACCCGAGCTCTCAGAAGTGCACAGTCCACAAACATACGTTCTGGGAAAGAACTGGGTTTCTCTAACAAAAGTCCTCCCCGTAGCCTTCAAGAGGCTCTTCCTCCTTGAAGGGTCAGAGCCAGAGACTTTGGGCTAAATGCAAATCCTCTCCCCTTTCCACGCGAATGAGACTGACACTTTGAGTTTCAAACCCACAGCACCGTCATCTCCCTACCTGCCCTATTAAGACTGAACTACACAGATAAACACATTAAATGAATTATTAGGCATCTTAGGTATTCAGCAGTAGGTTGACAAAAGGCAGCCCTTCATGGTAACCTACCTTTTATATATATTTTTATATATATATACATATATATATATATATCTCTCCACCAAAGAAACCAGAGAAAGCTTATGGCTGTGTGCTGGCTTGCAAACACTATGGGCTTTGCAGTGGAATTTCAATTATGGGAAAATGCACTGTCAAGCCCTCATTCAAACCCGTAATTACCAGCGCTTAACCACCACATACTATTGAAGGAAACTATAATTCACTTTGAAAAAGACCTGGTTTATACCTATAATTAAATTAATCATAATTAATTCCAACAGCTACTGCTATAACTATTGAAGGAGAGAAATATTAAAGAAATGCCTTGTCAGGGATTGCTTACAGCACTGCTATGGTGGAAAAACAAGTGCGCCAGGTTTCCCATCAGTTCTGCATCCAGGTATTTAGCAAAGGACACTAAACTCGTTACCTTCATTTCACTCTTGTTCTTTAACGGGGCCTCCTCCCCAGCCAGAGCTTGGACATTAGCTAGGTAACATTTCTAAGGTCTGGCCTCTCCGGTCCGTCTAGTGAGTTCATCTTTTGCTGGAGCTATTCTCTATCTCTTCTGCCAACTCCAAACACTGGCAAGGGATCATCTTTCCAGCCTGCTGTTTGAGGTAACATCGCTTGCCCTCGGCACCCTTCAGCCAGACCCCTAATCCCATGCAGAAGAGCTTTTCCCCCCACCTATAAGGCTCTCCACCCTCAGCTGCAGCACAGCCTCTTTCCCTGACTGTGGAAAATAGTACCGTTCCCTCCACCCACTGCTGCCTTGCTGCCTCTGCTGCTATTTTCTGCATATTCTTGCCATCCCCTCTGCAGTCTCTGAGCAAAAGCGGCAAAGGCTAACTGCGAGGAAAACCCAGGCAGGAGGAAAGCTCTCAGGGAGCAGCAATCAAGGCTGGGGGCAGTAATCAGGGAAAAGAGGGTGGAGAGGAGCCGCAGTTTCTTCTCCTTCTTTAAGCAAAATGACAGACACGCTGAAAGGAAGGGAAATATTCCCCTACAAATTCTGGGTTATAGTGGCAGCGTGGTGCACTAACAGATTATAGCATTTTATTGCAGAGTACTGCTAAACGGCAGGAGGCTTTTCAAGCATCAGTGTCAAATATTGTGTAATCTGCTAAGTAATAAACCATTAAAAGAATACGGGGCACATCATATTTCTTGACTCGCACAGTTTGCTCATTGGCTTTTATACATGTCTGCTTTCTAATTTTACCACCAGAATACATCAAGCTGCTTTTATTCTTTCCTTTCACAGGGCTGGCTTGTTTTTGTTTTGTGTTTGAAAGGCAGCTCCTTTTAAGTGTATGGGTTCATATCCCTTAGCAGCCTTCAAACAAATCCAAGTCTGCGGGGCTTTCAGTACATCATCGGTCGGCAGAGCTGCCTGCGCTGTTTCTTCTTCCTTCTAGCTCTGCACATTGCTCCTCTGGCTTCATCTGCAGTGAAACCAAAAGCTTATTTGTTCTTTCATGATTTCCCCGTGCCCCTTCTGCTCCATGAACGGGCTCCCTACGAAAACATACGTGTCTGAATTTTTTAGCAAGGTCAAAGAAAGGACATTTGGCGCTTTAAGACCATCTTTCAGGGCAGACTTAAGCAAACTGCTCTTGTTTGAAGATGTGGTTATTCATTAATGTCAAATTAGAGATGAGCTGAGATCCTTCGCTTGATCAAGGCCTGAATTGCCTCTACTGGGCTCTCCTGAGAAGCAGCTACAACCTGAAGTCCCTGCCAGAGCTCTTCCATATTTCACTAGTGGAAGGATTACTACAGTTGACAGAGAAAACTGGAAGTAAAAATCCTCTGGTAATTTAAAGGAGAACTTGTCTCAATTGTCCCCTGTGTCCCAATGTCACCATCTTGTTGTTTCCATAACCATCTGCCCTCTTCAACCACTTACTTTGCCTATGCTTAAACCCATAAATTTCAGCAGTCTTTGTTGAAAAGATGGGGGGGGGGGGGTGGTGTCATTGCTCTTTTCCCCCAAGCTGGGACCTTTTTATTCCTTCTGCTGAGACAATGCCAAATCCAAAACTTGAACACCGTAGTTTCAGAATCAGATGGTTTTCATCTTTGTTACACCTTGGGAATACATCGCTAAAAAGAAATGACCGTTCCAAAACTGTTACCCTCCAGAAAGCCTTGCCATCCACACATACTGTGCTGATCCTACTCAGAAATCCAGAGAAGCGTCAAAACAAGTCTTTCTTTTTGAAAATTATTCTCCTAGAATGCTCTCCTGAGTATTTTATGTTGTAGCTTCTTTTTCTATTGCAGTTATTCCTACCACATCTTGAAGAGACCCTGCAAGCGAAGCCTCGAAGTTGATTGTGAAAAAAATCTCTTGGAAAACGCGTTTGGTCATTTCTACTGGTTTCTCCAAGACTGTTTACTGGGTGAACAGAGAACCTGACTCAAGACACCCCGCAGGTGTTTGTACAAACCAATGAGTGAACTGTGTGGGTAAAGAAAACAAATCTTCCACCATTTATCTGCACTTTTTCCCAAAGGCTTGGGAAGAGAGAGAGATTCAGTAGGAGGTAATATATCAAGATGAACAGCATCAGTTAACGAGGTGTGAGGTCCGTGGCTTCCCAGGGAGCTGCATACATGCAGGTGAGAGATTTCAGCCTATCTGACATGGCCACTGCTGGCAGAAATAAGAAATTTCATGACAATCTTTCCCAACAGCTCAGACAGTCAGAGTTGATCTTTTGCTGCCACTTTTAAAGACAACGCTTTGAAAGGAAACAATGCAAACACATGGGCTTGGGCTAGCAAACTAGGAGAGTGATGATCACTTCTCCTAAAGTGAACATTTATCATCACTATCCAACAGGTCCCCTCTCATCCACTGCTAGGAGGGGAGAAGGGAGACTTAAAAAGATCACGTGTACTGCTGACTGCCGAGGTCCAGCGGCAGCTCGCCCGTGGGATCCCGTGTGTGTTTGACACATTTTGTGATCTGCTTTTAGCCCTGGGTTATGCTTTGCATTGACAAAGCAGGGCGTTTTCTCAGCTGGCAGTACCCTCAGAGCTTTGCATCTCCAGCGGGGCTAGTTCACAGAATCACAGAATCACTAAGGTTGGAAAAGACCTGTAAGATCATCAAGTCCAACCTTAAAAAAAAAAAAAAAAAACACACAAAAAAAAAAAAAAACCAACAACAACAAACCACAACACACCAAAACCCAACCCACCCAACACCACACAGCACCATGTCCATCAAGCTACATCCCACAATGCCACATCCACAAAAGAGCAAGAGCTTGCGACTGTGAGACTTCTGCCAGTCGCTTGTAGAACGCTTCATCGGCCTCTACGCCCTGGTCGGGTGGTCTATAACAGACCCCCAGCAGGATATCCAGCTTGTTGGCCTTCCCCCTCATCCTTGCCCATAAGCATTCAACCCCGTCATGACAATCATCGAGCTCTATACAATCAAAACACTCCTTGACGTACAGAGCCACCCCACCGCCTCTCCTTCCTTGCCTGTCCCTCCTGAAGAGCTTATAGCCCTCCATCGCAGCACTCCAGCCATGCGAGTCGTCCCACCATGTTTCTGTGATGGCGACCACGTCATAGCTGCCCCGCCGCACGATGGCTTCCAGTTCCCCAGATTTCAGCACAACTGCTCTGCTTCCCACTGGGTGCGACCTTGGCCCCTCATTGCCGGGCAAGGGGTCTCATGAGAGATCCTGTGGTGCAAGTACCAAATCTAAAAGGCAGAGGCTGACCTATTCTGCGATGTCACTTTGATTTTAAAATTACTATTAACCTTCCACCTGGAGTTTTTGTTCTGTTAACTTAGAGAATATTCACACGTACCCTTAAGAGCTATAATGAGCTGATGGCAGTGATTAATTATCTACAGCAGTTCTGTAATAGATGAATGCATATGATATCTCATTTATCAGGGAAATAACCACTTCTTTAAAGTCCACGATCAATCAAGTGAGAAGACACAGGATTTGTTGACAATGCCAGATGCACTTTAAGATGAGAAGGTCTTTAGCTGGTAAGGAGACTGCTGTTTTAAAGAAATTATTTACTGAAAACACGATGTTTCCAGCTCCATCCTGTCCCCCTTCTTGCTCTGAGCGTGTTCAGTAAGCAGTCTGATTATAATCAACACATCAAACACTGAACGTGAAGGGTAGGATTTTTGCCACAAATGGAAGAATCATTTGCTTATTTCCCATTTATATTCCTCCCATTTACATGAAGGCTCCAGTGGCTAGTCAAAGCTGCAGGTTGTTTTGATGCCTTCTCTAATTTAGCTATTTATACGAGGTATTGCACTAGAGCTCCGAGGGGACGGGGGCCCTGATTAGGTGGTAGAGTAGCCTGGAGCCTACAAAGCCCCTCTGAGTTCACACTTGCTAAGACATCTGCCAGTCAAAGTCACAAAAAAAATGCGATTTAGAATTTTTTACCCAAAAACTGGACTTGCCTTCCAAGATTTGAGTCTTTCATTACATTCTGTCCTTGACAACTTGGTGAATAGGGTATTTTTTATTTTGTTCTTTTTTTTATGTAGAAGATGGTTTTTTCAGTGGTGCATTTCAAAGGTAAAATTAGCTTTGAAGCACCTGTTCTGACATACGCCATTTATTTTGCCTTTCTAGGTGTGAACTAAGACTGGACCTGATTTAATGGAGAGCAAAGGGTTTGTCTTTTGCCAGCTGAGTGAGCTCTGGGATCAAGGTATCGTCTGAGTGACTCTTAAAAGTTTACATTTTATTTTGACTTATATCTGTCCATATAGGATGAAACACCCTGGTCTCAACAGTGCATTCCTCTTCTCCCTTCTTTGTCCACCGATGAAATACAGACAAATTATTTTAAAACAGCAAAGCCCCAAGGGAAAAGATGAAAAGGGGAGTCTGCAGATCCTAGGGAGAGGACTGGTGTGAGCGAGCTGCTATTTGCAAACAGTTTAACCCCTGGCTAGTCCAGCGTGCAAGATGAAAACACCTAATGAAGGCAAAGGACTGCTCAGTGATTCTCTGTAGAAAACGTTACGCTCCGGGCGCTGACAATCCTTACAGCCAGAGTCTGTAAATAGCAGCAACCTGTGTGGTAACCTTGGTGTCACCTCCCTTCATCTGTGCCAGGGTGGTGGGATGCCCTGCTCAGAGTGGCACTGGGGAAGGTTCAGCTCCTGCCTTTCTCCGTGACCTTGAAAAGGTTATCTGCACCCTCAGCCAACACAGCTTTAAGGTGGGGATTTTTAATTGTACTCAGGGGCACTTAATTTTCATGTGAATTGAGGGCTATTTGGATACCAAACTGCCTTAGCGCTTACAGAAAACCAACTCTGAGGTACATAAGTAGCCCTGTTAGAGTTAAACAGATTCCCCTCAGATTTAAAATTGGCTATCTGCCCAAGGAGCTATTTTTTCTGAGTTCATTATTTGGTCTGAGAGTTCATTGTTACAGGGAACTCTGCTACAGGCTGGCTCAAGCTACCCCGGTGCTTCATCACCACCAGGCCCCCCTTCACCTCCATTTGGCCTTCCCATGCCACGTGCCCACCCACACTTGCTCCATCCTCTCCAGCCAGGCTGGGTGTTTGCTAGACCCTCCTCAAGTCAGTGCTGCTTAGTAAAACCAACAGCAGAAAACACAGCTATTTTCATGGTGGGTCATAGAGGGGAACTGCATCAGTGCCATGTGCGGTGGATGCCAAGACAGGTAGCGAAATGCATGGATAGGAGCTGGGGTAGGGAGATCTCTCTGTTGGGCAGATGGTCATGAGACCGACGCAGTCACCTCACAGAATCACAGAATCATTAAGGATGGAAGAGACCTGTAAGATCATCAAGTCCAACCATCAACCCAACACCACCATGGCCACTAAACCATGTCCCACAATGCCACGTCCACGCGTTCCTTGAACACCTCCAGTGATGGTGACTCCACCACCTCCCTGGGCAGCCTGTTCCAGTGTCTGACAACCCTTTCAGTGAAGAAGTTTTTCCTAGTATCCAGCCTAAACCTCCCCTGGCGCAACTTGAGGCCATTTCCTCTTGTCCTATCACTTGTCACTTGGGAGAAGAGACCAGCACCCACCTCTCTGCAACCTCCTTTCAGGTAGTTGTAGAGAGCAGTGAGGTCTCCCCTCAGCCTCCTCTTCTCCAGGCTGAACAACCCCAGCTCCCTCAGCCGCTCCTCATCAGACTTGTGCTCCAGACCCCTCACCAGCTTCGTCGCCCTTCTCTGGACACGCTCCAGCACCTCAATGTCCTTCTTGTAGAAGGTTGCCTCTGGACTGTAAATGCCTTTGAACAGTTTTGCTCTTGTATCCGTTCATGCTGGGCATTACCCAAAAGGCCTCTTGATATTTAAGTCACTCTCGGCTGGGATCTCCACCTGCGTGGTGATACAAACAGGACTCATTTGCAGAGAGGAGGAACAGCTCATGGCAGAACCAAGGAAGGGCCCAAAATGGGTGTATGTGTTTTGAAACCTCATTAATCCAGGGCATTTTATGACAGTGTAATTAGCACTAGAGGCTGAGAGGAGTGGCAAAATACATTTATCTCAACAAAGGCGGATAAAACCTGTAATTCTCACCTGAATTATGGTTTTCAAAACCGTCTCTAAAGAGACAGATGTTATGCCAGACCTCGCTGTTATAGATTGCATTTTTCTTGAAAATAACAAATAGCTAATTAGTTATGGGTACCTTTTGTAAAAAGGACAATTTTATTGCAAGGAGAAGTTTCGATCATAAACAATTTCTTTGCTCTGAGGTTAGCCCTTCGTCCCTCTGAGTGCACTTCCCAACGCACGATGATCACAAATCACACCTACGGCGGGGATGAAGTCAGTGCAAAGCTGCCATTCATTGAGAATATATCAGTATATGAGAACCAGGGAGCACCTGCGGAAGCTGGTACAGAATCTGATTAAAACAGAAAACAAAGCAGGTCCCAAAAGGGATTAGACAAATTCATGGACAGCATATGAATGGTGCAGTCTGTGAGAACTGTGTAAGAACGGGGTCTTACCAATACGCAGGGATACCACCTTAAATATGCCATACCTAATGAAGCATCCCTATCCTCTTCCCCCCAAACACACACATGCACAAATTCATGGCTACCAGCAGTTAATGACAGATTTGTTAATTAACAGCATGAGGCAAAGCCAAGGTTGATGTTCTAATAAACAGGTCATTAACTTTGGTAATGACCAATTTGGGAAGATGATTGCTCTTACAAACTGTATTCCACGGCTTATAAAAAGCAGCAGTGCAGCTCTGAAATACATCTGGCAGCCAAGACGTTAACAGAGCAGTTGGTCTGAAACACTGGCCATTCCCTGGGAAGTTATCATCTCCATTTTTCAACAGACACACTGTGTAACCGGGAATCAGAATAGATGTAGTTTAAGCTACAGCAATTAAAATCCATACAGATGTAAAAATGAAATAAAAATTAAACAGCTTCGAGACAACTGACCGTCTTTGCCAAGGTCGTTCAGAAAAGGTACTTGGTCTTCGGGACCGGCTTTCCCTGACACCATTCTGCCGCCGTTTAAATTGGACTTTTCACTATGTTTCTCTATGAGGCCAAAGGACATGCCTATCCAAGAGACTGGGCTACTCCAAGGAGAGAAGTCTTTATCAGTGGTGTGTCACTGGCAGGGATTTTGTCCCTCCCTGCAGCGGGAGGCAGGGTGGCAATGTGTGTAAGGACTGGGATAAATAGTCAAGCCATCTCAAACAGCCACAGGGGGAACGGCTTTGAAACAATAACCCAATTTCCCGTGACACAAGAGAAAGGAAGGCACCCGCGGTTTCATCGCACTGCAAAGCAAGCCCCAAAAGGGACCTATTTAGAATGACTCGAGATCAGTGAACTACAAAAATCTTCTGGATTGGGAATAGAAGCGGGCTGAGATCATGTTGCAAAAAATTCCTCTGTTTGCAGGACCTGTGCCATTTTCTGGTGTTACTGGAATAAGAACCAGAAGCAAAGGGGGCTAATAGTAATGTGTGTCGTGAGCCAGAGGATCCATTAGTAGCACTTTGGGGCCTTTCGGGGGATAATTAAACATCCTAAAGAACAGTCACTTAATATCACAATACTTAGTAGTTACTAGAGAGTTAGTAACTGGATACCAGAGGGAAGAAATTACTCTTTCTATGGTTTACTATCAAATGATTAGGAAAAAATAACTCCGAAGTTTCGTATGTTAGAAAGGTAGGCGCATGGGAATGGTAGCCTGGATCGGACCCTTGCAAACAGGGGTTGCATGGAAATGAATGATGTTAGGGGAGCAGAGTCCATGGAGGATACTTACCCACAGTAAAAGCAAAGCACTTGAAAACATTTTGGGGATTAGTCCTGACAGTGGCTGAAATTAGCCTGTGAATCTAGAGTCTGGACTTGTGGCACAGAGATAAGAGGTATACACACGCGTGGCTCTAAAGTTCTGCGACTAGTAGTGCTGTCTGTTAAAACACAACATTTAAAAGGCTAAGGGAAAGGCAATTTTTCCAAAAGTGATAAAACTGAGCAAAAAGGAAATCTGCCTGTGATACACAGAAAAGGCATTTGCTTGTGGCATGAGCTTTAGACTAAAAGTGAAACTACTGTGCTTTACCAGGGGAAATACAGATTATGTATTTTTCTTTTCTCATATTCCCCTCTTGCATTTCAGCCTGGCTATGCAGTGCCGTTAAGGTGAAAGCTATTCTGGAAGAGGTTACATGAGCAAAATTCAGCAGGACTGGAACAACCCCACCATCAGGCAGGGATCAGTCAGTCTCCGCGACGGACAGCTATGTCATCATGCCCAACCCTGGGAGCTGTGCCAGAAATCCTCCAGCACTTGCATCCTTGCACAGTCATTTGAGCGCACAAGGGCTGTTCCCCGCTAAATACTCCTGTGGGCTCTTCCTTCCTGGAAAGGAATGAAAAGACATGGGTAACCACTGATTCGGTCTCCTCGCAGTGAGCTCAGTATCATGAAAAGCTATATTCTACTGTAGGTAGCTATATGGATTTGGACTGAAGGACCAAAAGTATCTAAGAAGCTTATCAGGATTGCTTTTATACCTGCAGAATCAGACCCAATGATGCTACACCATTTTAATTAAAAAAACTTTGAAATATTGACTTCTGACTTTCAGGGAAGTCCAACTGATTTTGCATCAAAACGTTCTTACTAATATTTTCTTTCTTAAGCTACTTAAAATGGGCTGAATAGATTATCATGATCAATTTGGTCCCATAACTCTCTAGAAATCCAGAGATTACTTATGAAAACCTTCCTTATTCTAATGAAAATGCCTTCTCTTTCTGCAAAGGTAACACCACTCGAGAAGCAAAAAATATTGATAAATCGACATGCATAAAAATGACAACAGAGGTGTTTTTGTAAACAGACCCCTTCTTTAATTTGTGACACAAGAAAACATGGAAGTTGACACAGATGAAGACTAAATGGACAGAGACTGACTATATCCATCCACCGATACAACACTGCAAACTCATTTTGGGTGCAGATGGGAATTTACCAACAGAAGATAAACGATCCCGTAAGGCAGAAGAGAATGTTACTGAAAATAAAAGTTAGAGATGACAAAGCACCCGCTATTGCCTGATGTAGCAATCAGAGCCGACACATTCCAATTGTCCATCCTGAAAAATGGGCTTTATCACCAAAGAAGGTCTCAATTCGTTATTTCTTCATTGATGTTATGTCACATATGCAGGGCACATCATCAGCCTGCTATCTAAGAGTGAGAAAAAGCTAGAGAACACGGTTAAGGACACAGAATGAATAAAATTTACAGGGGTGATGGAATTATTTTTAGAAGTCACAGCCAAGTAGAAATAAAATTTGGCAAGAAGAGAAACAAAGTGAGCAAACACTCCCTCGTTTTACTGTTAAGTTCCCGACTATATAAATTGGCCTAATATTTCAAAGTGACTGGCATGTTTAGGTCTTTTCATCTTTGTGGGCTGAACTTGAGGGACTTATAAATAGGCCAAGCCTTTGTAAAGTGCTCCAAATTGAGGCTGAGATAGCTGAAGCTGGACATAGTCAGGATAAAATAAGAGATGCAGCGTTTAACAGGGAGGTGGCTCTCCCTTGGAGCACATCTGCGGATGGAGATAGCAGCTTCAACCTCTTTTGAGTGGATGTGGGGGTGTTTGACGCATAGACATTTCCGTTCTTACGGCCTTTGATTTTGCTCCACGGGAATCCTTTCTTGTCATTGAGTGAGGGAAAGACTAACTGTAGAAATTTAGCATTATCAAGACCAGACCAGGACCAGAATTTCCTTACCCAGTAAATGACAATGCTGGATGAAACAAGATGCATAACCCAGTATGTTGTACACCCCACAAAGCTCTTAGCAGTGGCTTATCTCTGTTCATATGGAAATTTATATCGATTTCACTGGGAAGAAATTTAAGACAACACCATGCCCCAGCTCTCATGGCTCACACAGTATTTGTTGTCTTTCTTAAAACACCAGCTCCTGGACTCAGGTGATCACACAAGAATCTCAAATGCAATCAGCCCTCTGGGGTATGCAGAAAAGCTTGAAAATCAGCGCACTCGAAGGGAACAAAAGTCAGCAGAAAAAGAAACCCGCCTGATTTAGGGGGTTTGTCCTTTTTAACCTTCAGATGTACTCTCTCCTTGCAATCACCGTTCATCCAAGTTAGGCGAAATAGTGCGGGGCAGTTTGCCTAGCCAGGGAAGGGAGACAGGTGAACGGAGGGCGGTTTGCATTGCTACGTGGCATCTAGAGACCGTCGCTTTGCTTTATACAGAGAAGGACTCCTTCTGCAATACAAAGAAACCTGCAGCCAAGTGAACCACTTAATCCAAAAAAGGTGCAGGGGGGAGAGGGGTAGGATTTACACTGGTTTATTTGGAGGGGGAACAAAAAGCATCCTCCAGTTTCCACCCAGACTTGAAAAAGATACATTTGGCTCAGAAATTGGGTTGGGGCTCGCCACCGGTAACTGTGCTATTCACTCAAAGCCGTTCTTAGCAAAGATAACAGGGAAGGAGCCAACGCCATCAAACACAAGCAGTGAGTGCAGAGAACAAGCAAGAACATGCCTTCGATGCATCCACGATTCGGAAACACGGTGCTAGGCCAGTGATTTGCAGCTCTGACAGATGCACAATACGGTATTTGGCTCTGAGATTATATCTGTGGTCATTGGAAGAAACAATTTGATGGCATCTGGGAGAATTGGGAATTTTAAAAAGGGAATTAATCTTCAAAGGATTCAACGACCTTTGCTAACTTCCAAAAAAGAAAAGAACTCATATGGATTTTTATATTCAATGTGCATTAGTTGCTCATTCTCTCTGAGGTGATTCGCTTTTTTTTTTTTAGTTTTATTTGCATAAAGCACAGTCTGCATGAAAAGACAAGCCAGCAGGCTTTGTATGTGCTTATACAGGATTTTGCTGTAATGTTTTTGGTAGGTTTAATGTTTTTTTCCAATATTTGCAATCTCCCATCATTTCCGTTCCAGAGAAACAATTTCTTTCCAAACATAGCTGTACACAGCCCTCTCGGACCTGACCTGTTCCCCAGCTTTCCACTGCTGTTAAAGCCAAATCACATTTATATTTAACAGCTTAATTTTCCAAATTGGTTTTATCGGTGACCCTGTTGCCCTGGGAAGACAGCATGGGAGGGGAGATGAGACCTGAACCGTGGGCCTGGCTGCATTGCTGACCTGCTGGCTGACACGACAGTGCGTCCCTGTGCCTCTTTCTCCTCTAAGCTTTTGCCGATTTAAGACGGTAAATCCCTCAGAGCAGCAACCACCTTTTGCTGAAGGGCACACGATGGAATCGCTTTGTGCCCAACAATGCGACAAGATGGCCAACGGTGGAGGGAGCTCAAGGTAGAGGTGAGCCAACAAGCCCAGGGGAGAAAGGCACAAACCACCTGCAAAGTATGGGCTACAATAGGCATCTTGTCTCTCACATGGCACGCCTGACTCCTTCAGCGTGATGACGCTTTTCTTTTCACGCAAGGAACCTTAGTTCATTTTCTACTCCTTGACTGTCCGTAAGATATCCAGCTTATTTTTCCTTATTACCCTGAGAAGTGTCACTGACTGCTCTCTCTTTCCAGTCCTGCAGCTTGCCTTTCCCCTGTCCCAGCCTACGTCCAGATACTTTAAGGATATCTCAAGCCTGTGAATAATTTTTTTAATTTAAGCCAAAGAATAAAGAATTGGCAGAAGAATAAACAAATCCAAATTGTGAAAGGGGGCATTTAAAAAAAATTATCCCATGACAAACAAGCTGGAGTCTTTTGCTCTCATTATAGTGCAGAAGTCTCACTTCTTTCTTGAAGAGGTTCAGGGCCAAAATACCAATTAATTTTGAGATGGAATTCAAGCAGTAAAGTGTAAAACAGTAGGGAAAATGCTCCTTGGTGAAGCAGCAATGACAGTACAACAGTACCTGTGGTCCTGTGTATAGGTACAGAGAGCTGGACCCATAGATGAACCAGTCAGTGGCACACAGAAACTACCTACAGCCACACCGATAAACACGTGCCTGCGCTTGAAAGAGATATACGCCAACACACCTATTCAGAGAAGTGCTAACGAGGTCTCAATTTCCAGGTTGTGCTTGGATGTCAGTCTTGCATTGACAAGAGCGCCGCCATGAAAGGGAAATATTCTAATTTCATGTGTGCCAGGATCCTGTCAGTTTTCAGACATCTCTATTTCTCCTCTCACGAACCCTCTTAAAATTTGTCCCCTGGGAATATTGCTCAACTGCAAAGTGCCAACCAGGAACCGGAAAGAAAAAAAGGACGGAAAAACATGCAGACCTTCAAAGGCAGCAGAGAATTATATTGCTGGAAAGGAGATTGCGGCACTGAAAGGAAAAAAAAACCCTGTGGCTTATCTGCACGGAAGAAGTCATGGGTTTCATTCTGCCAATCTTTGCTCACCCTGATCAGCGGCTAATTGCAGAAGTGCTGACTATCTCAGTGGCACTACGCGGTGAGCACTCGAAGATCAATAGCCGGCCTCAGTCTATCAAGCCAGCTGTGCCATTGCACGCTACGGGATTACTGCTGTCCTTATTCTTCTTTGCAGCTGTAGTTTTGGAGCTGCTAGGACCCCTTTGGGGTAAAGACAGGAGCGAAGGCTTCTGACTGCAGGATGAGAAGAAAATGGGGGTAAGAGCAAAGGCCAGAGGCATATTATAGGGACCTTGCCTGTACACAAGGAGCCAGGCAATATGACCCTACAATATTATGTGCTGGACCAGACAGCTGTAAGCCCCAAACATCTGGGAAATACAGGGCATAGGGAAGGAGAGGGGGGGCAGCAGGGAGAGAGGCATTCGGGGAGACTGGAGTGTTTGGCAGAAGCCAGGATGGATAGAAACGGCAGATGAGCCAGTGGGATGGCCACAGTAGAACAGGCTGCAATAGCTTCAATATGCCATACGACATATGCCCGGGCTGTCTGAAGGAGGGATCTGTGAGCTGGGACTGCTTTTACAGTTTTCACGTTGGAGAGGATTGGGCAAAACCGGCAGGGTTCACTTTGCTTTGAACAAAATAACCTGCCCAATATACTACATTAGAAAGAGTCTTAAAGTTGCAAATGCATCAGAAAATTTCAATGGAAGGAAGCGTAACAAACAGCAATTCCTCTTGCTGTTTTTTTTCTGGGGGCAGGGTCACCTGCCTCCTCCAGAAACAGAAACAAAAAGCAAAGGGAATTAAACCAGAAAACATCTGCTTTGTTTAAAAGGAAAATGGATATTTCGACACAATCTCTTGTCTCAAAGGCATTCAAAAGTTTTTTCTTCATCCCAGAGATGTTACAAAGCTGAACTGTTTGTCCTTCAGACTGCCCCATCTGCAGCTTTAATAGCGTTTTCAATCTATTCTCTACATAATTAATATTTACATTTCAGTAGTAGCTAGCAGCTCCAATAGACACTAAAGGCCCTATAGTGTTAGAGTGAAAAGGAGCTGTTCCTCTCTAGTCAGACAAGAAAGACAAAGACTGAGGAGAGGGAAATACAAACAGGTTATAGAAATGATTTACACAAGGTGATTCATCAGCTCAGAGGCAAACCTGGGAATAAAGCTGAGGTCCCTGGCTCTGATGGGGAGCTTTTGGGACTCTAAACCCAGCTGCCCAAGATCAAAGCTTTCCCCAAGGTCAAAGCTTTCTCCAAGTCCACTGAATCCTCAGCCTTTTCCGAGCCCAGCCTTAAGTTATTTATTCAGAACAGGAAGGTGGGTACGGCTCAGGTTTCAGCCACTACGCAGTTTTAGGCAGGTGACTAAACTTCCCCTTGTCCTTACCCTCGTGGGTAGGAATTACAAAATAGGTGATTACGGGAATGTTGGGAGCCCAAAATCCACTGTTGACTGTTATGAGTGGAAACACGAGACGGACAGACCATAGACAGAATTGCAACTAACTTCGGACAGCCACAGTGCCAACAGCCACAGATGGGCTAACGTAAGCTCATTTCATAGCCAAGGAAGGAAAACCAGCTTTAGGATGCTTTTAGGATGCAATTCATCTGAACTATTAAGGCACCTAGATTAAGATAAGATCATCTGGGGATAAACAGCAGGAGAGGTTAGAAAAGTATTTTCTAGACTGATGTGTGGATACAGACATGGATATGTGACTTCACCCCAGTAACATTTTTTATGATGGATTTCTTTATGTGGATAAAACACAGCTGTCCACAGGGCACCCTTACACCTCAGGTGGTCTCTGCCCTTGACGAGGTCTTGTAAAAAGGTGCTGTGCTTTCCACCTCTGTCCGTGTTGACTGCTACTGTGATAAAGGCACTGAAGCCCTGTACGGCAGAGGGACGGATGTGGGAAAGCTGAAGGACATCACTTGTGCACTTTTTGTCGGGTGGGAGATGGTTGGGGGCCAAGCCTGGGGATTGATAGATTGAGGAGAGGCTGTACGCTTAATGGAAACGTTGAACCAAACATTACTTCTGTCAAGATAAGTTATTGGTTGGTTCAATGGCAACAAAAATTTTTAAGACATCGTGAATCGATACCTTACTAATTGTTAAATTAATTACTGTCTGTCATCATCTTCCAAAGTACTTTCTGGAGTTGATACGTTACGAAAGTTATCTAGCTGCCTTGCTAGCAGTCTGTAGGCAATTTTCTCCATTTTTAATTTCACAAATGAGGAAGGAACGCTCCCTTTGAATAAATGCACTCTCATAGTCTTCAAGAGAAGTTTGTTTTCCACTGGGCTTTTTTTTTTAAGTTTCACAACATGATGACCTAAAAGAAGGGGTGGGAAATAAAATAACAGGGCCTGATCCCTGTAGGTGAAGAAGAAAGAGCCACGGTACCTTTGTGAATAATGCAGAGGGCAAACACTCCCAGGGAATATAGGTTACAGGCAGGGTCAGAGGGAAGGTTGGACTGTGGCCCAGAGGACCTCCTTCACTGCAACGTCCCACCATAGCGTTGAAAGGGAAGTGCAGACCAGCGTTCAACATCGTTATGTCCTAGTCAAGGTCAGATTACTATGAGGGTTTTGATTAATGCATAAAACGCAATCAAATTAGCTGAGTCGGCACCCGGCTCTGATGTTCGCTAAAGAAGCTGCCATGCTCATTAGATGGAAGCAAGCCATCTAAAAGGTCAAAGCTAATTTTGAAAGCCCTGCTAAGACTCAGGGCGGCAAAGCAGGGTGAACCTGGCATGGCAAAGAGAGAAAGAGAGAGATGCCTTGGCACTCGAGCACTTCTATTGGACTCTGGCACCACGGTTTTCAGTGTGCTGCACTCATCAGTGGCATTTATCCCACTTAAAAAAGGGTTGCGTCCTCACCAGGTGGAGACCTCAGCATCACTGGTTTGTTCAAGGATGCTCAAGGATGCTCAGGCTATGACTGAGCCCAGAGTTAGTCCCAGCTAACAAACTATAATTTGAAGTGCTTGTGAAAGTAAGAGAGACTCATACTCCTGTTGTCCTTAACTTTAAAAGTAAAAGGAAGCAGGGTATCAGCAAAGTTCCTTTGGCCTTAGCATGACTACACATTACATTTAGGTACAGCTGTAATTATGGACGGAGCAAGCAAAGAAATTACTCAAAACTGCTATAAGTACTAAACTCACACAGACAGGTGGAAAATCATATTTCTCAGGATTTCCATTAAGCTTTGAACAGCAGACACCAGACTAGGAATAATAAACTGCAAGGAACAAACGGATACGGTAAGGTTTTTACTGGAATAAAGGCAAGAAAATTGCTGAATTAATGCTGACCTTTGTAAAATACTAAAGCCACAAAATCATAGAACAAAGATCACAGCAGTAACGTTTAACTACCATCGAGAGCACTTCCCCCTGTTGTATTTCACGAGTAAGATATACTCTAAGATAATACGGACCAAGAGATTTGCCAACCAGGCTCTCCACACGGAGCTGTGTTACCTGTGTCTGAAAGTGCTGGATAATGTTAGCTTTTTAGCAAGCATTTGCCATGTTCTGAACCAGATATATCCGTATTTGAATATCTTGGTCAAAAGCGGACGGGCACTCCAACCTTTTTTTATACGTCTCCTGGAGCCTAGACGTCAGGCGAGAAAAGAAATTGGATGTACATCCTAGGAGGAAAGGGAATAACCCAGGCACTGGAGAGACACGTGTGCAGGGATTCCTTATTTTAACCATATTTATCTGGCCTATCTGGTGGCAATTTGTTCTATGAAAATGAAGTTAGGTCAGTTCTGACTTTATACAGTCAAATGATACTGTTTGAGAGATCCAGATTGAACCGAAAAGTCATTTTGAAGCGGTACATTGAAACACTCCAGCCTAAAAAACTAGTGCCAGTATATTCTGAAGTCACCTGTATTTCGAAGTGAAATTTTGAAATGCCACCAAAATGATTCCCTTCTCCTGTCAGCTTCCTGTCAGTCCCCAGTGGAAACCAAAGTGCATTTGCAAAAACTTCTCAGCAGCTCCATTTATGAGTTTAGTTTGAGGAGCATTTCCCCAGCCCTCATGTGAAGCTGGGATGAAACAGTCCCCAAGCTCACTGCAAAGGCAGGAATGTGTTGCAATCCACAGGCTTAAGCCCTAAAAGAAATTTGGCTGTAGCAAAGTTAACACGAGGCTGAAACCGGCTCTGTCCTTCCTACAGTCTCCTGCAGTGAAATCATACTGTTCTCACTGTATCTGTTTTAACAGTAAGAGAAAAAATGTAGGTTATTAAATAGAAAAGCCATCCCTGTTCATTTTTATGTTTGCCGTGGCTGAAGATGCTGTGTTTAATATAATAGCTTCCAGTTCCTCATACACATTTCTGCTGCACCTCCACGTGAACCTTGCTGGGGGAGGGGGACGATCGCCCTCATTTTGTTATTAAAATGCTAACAACCTGGAAGTCTTTTTCTGATTCAGCCAGTCCTCCCAAGATTGCTTTGCTTAAATTGGAAACATAGCCAAGCAATGTCACCAGCTGAGCCATTCATAAAAAATTAGCTCGGTGGCTTTAGAAGACTGTCGCTTTACACGGTGACGAGTCACATATCCCTTTTTCCAAAGCAGCTTTGTGTGCGTGCATGTGAGTGACTGCACGCATATATATATTTCATATAAATATATATACATATGTATATACATCTCAGAAAATAGGCAGTACCAGGAGGAATAAGATTACCGTTTTGTGGGGAAAAATCAGAGTTCTTCCTGCCCTTTGTTCACCATAGCAACTCTCTCTCACACACACGCACACACAGAGGCAGAAAAAGAGGGAGAAGAAAAGCTCCTACCTCATTTTCAACCAGGCCTTCTCCAACAACAAGAGCAAAGCTTTTATCTTCTAGGTGATAGGGAAAAAATGCTATTCTAGCAGTTCATTGCATAGGCATGCATGGTCTTTTCAAGCAAGTACATGTTTTCATTCCCCTGCCTGGGAATTTAGCACAGCCTGTTAGGAAATGCCTGGGTACTTCCCAACACAAGCATTTCCGTCTCTTATAACGGCTAACAGCTTCCAAATTCCTAGTTTCCTAGGAAGCTAACAGCTTCCTACTCACCATGACGGTACATGTGCGTGCACACATATGCAGACAGACACGCTACTAACCAATTCATAGTTCAGTTTTCCAGCAAAAATAAAACTGAGGTAGAGGGTAACAGGAAAGGCGATAGCATCGTATTTTACTGACCGTGATGTGTGTTTTGACAGCGCTTAAAAAGCCTCGGGATTGCACTGCGCTAGGTGCTGTACAAACACGTATAGGATATATGTAGGTCAATTATACATATCTAATCCTTCCTGAAGAGCCCACAGCCTGAGGATATGAGCGATGCCTGCTGAGGTCACATCAAAGAAATTCACTGGCATCAGCAAGCCCAAAGAAGCAAAAAATATCTGCGGTTTACAAACAGGTCACTGCAACACAGGAAGGTTAAAGGACCCGTTCATGGACACACAAAGTTGCTTGCGGAGAGGCTTGACCATAAATCTCCCAAGTCCCCCTTGACGTCTTAAAGGCGACCTATTTGCCCTCAGTCGGGAACCTACATTGCTCTGTCTGCTACTTTGCTTTGTGTCTCTTTTTCTTTTTTCTAGAGAAAGCAGTTCCACTCTCTGAAATCTGCTACTAGTATTATGGAAGAAAATAATGTATTGTTCACCCTCAATTGAGGCCTGATGTCAGAGATGTTCTTTTACAACAGCTACACCTATAATATTTTGGGTACCTGCAGAAAAGCTGTAGTTAGGCTACGACTGAGCTTATAACGTAACTTCTTCTGTAGAAGGGATCTGATTTGCCATAGTTTTCCCCCAGCTTTAAGCTGAGACTCCACTGACTTTTGGGATAACAACAAAGAGTGCCAGTCATCAAGAAAAGTCATTAAGAAAAAGCACATCTTAACAGCCTTCTTGGCCAAAAAAGATGAGTGCAATTTGCTTTCTCCTGTGCGTCACCTCCTTCCAGGCTGTTGTCACCGTGAGCGCCCGGTAATCCAAGGAGACTCCGACGGTGAGGATGCAGAGGAGGCAAGGTGACACTGAGCAGATCTCGTCACTTAAAAAACCCACCTTTTGCTGCAACCAGTGAGGCTGAGGTTGGGGGAGAGACGTAGCTCCCTACTTAATGAGCCTCATGTCCCTGCAGGAACAGCGCTGGCAGCTCACTGCTGTGCAGCAGGTCACAAGGGGACTTTGTAGCGCCGTCCTTACCAGAGCCAACACTACCCAAGTAATTCCCTATTTTATATCGCTTACTGGGGGCATCGTTGAGCTGCTGAGCTATGTGGAGGAATGGCTTAGTAACAAGGGACACGATCTGATTCCCATGAGCAACCCAGTCTCTGATGAGAGGGAAGGCTCGGAGGAAACAGTTAACTGTCCTTGAAAGCCTGTTGTGATAAGAGACAGTGGAATGGTAAACAAGAAGAAGGAGCTACATCCACGAAGAGGAGAAGTGCTCTTGTGCGTGCACAAGAGCACTGTACCAATCTCACTCGCCGCCTTGGCGCGTGAACAGAGGCTGTAAGCCAATCATACAACTGTTGTGGACGCGTGTTCTTGGCATCTGTCTATATATACTCTGTAAGCTTGAATAAAGGGGAGAACGACTATACTCATATTGAGATTCCATCGTCACTCCGGGTCCGCCTCCCGCTCCAACAGAGCTACCTTTTCTTTGTCCCTCACACACTAAACGTGCCAGCTTGCCGAGCGAGGCAAGCCACTCTTACAGCCTGGAGAATATTGCCCGGCCTGCTGCTGTCCTAGCACTCAGGACGGCCTGTTCATTTGCGGAAGAATGATTGATGACAACAGAAACGCGTTTTCTTTGGGTTTCAAGGTCGGGAGGCAAGTCTAGCTGGCATGCAAATAGCCAGAGCCAAAGAAGGACCATTCCTATTTTGATGCACACACTAAGTATTACAAATAAATCAAAAGTTCAGGTTTTAGTCTTTCAGAATATAACATTTGCAGCAAGGCTAAGAAATCCCATGGCCTTAAATACTATTATTTAACAGGTTACTTAGCAGTGCCCTCTGCAGCTGCTAAGCTGTGAGCGCGGGTTCCTGAACTGTGCACGCAGCGGGATCTCGGGCATGTCTACCCAAATTGCATTCCCACGTTGGGGTGCAGATATGCCCTCAGAGAGAGAATCAGCTGATGTCCCTCTCCACTTGCTGGACGCTGAATTTTTAGTTTCCTCTCCCAGAAGAATGCTTAGGGTTTTTTCTCCCTCCACTCCCCCATCTGTGATTCAACACCAAATTAAATTGCCCTGGATTTTACTTCTTGCCCTTTTTGAAAATGCATCTCTGCTAAGTAGAAGACTGAAAGGGCTTGGTAAACAACAGCACATTGCTGCCACGCCGGGAACGGCGCTGCTGTATTCAATACGCGCGCACGCGTCACTTGTTTGTACGTTGTCATTCATGCTCTTGCTTGTATAACACGGTGATTGAGCATTTCCTCTGAGTAAATGTGTGTATATCTTCTTCACTGAGGCATACAGAGATGCACAAGGTCTCCTTGAGGACGTAAATTCATTTTCCTGTCTTTTTAGCGGAGTGGCTGATTTTGGTGTCATTAGCTGATCCGCACTGGAACTTCCTTGAGCCATTCATTGAGGTAAATGTCTAGGCAGGTGAAACTAATGTTTCTCTTTCCCAGCTAGGATGAACCAGTTCATTTACTCATGTCGGACATATTAAGAGCAGTAGTCTACTTACTTCATAGCCAAGAATTTTAAAAAGAGGTGGCCAAGGGGCACTCAGCAAAATCAGCATTGATTTTTCAGCACTGCCTGGAACAGCCAGATCTCGCAGGGCCAGAATAAAATAAATACAGGACCCAAGACTTAAAATGGTTAAAGGTAATAGCACGTACAGACCTGTCAGCCAGAATCAGTTTGGGCAGGTGAGAGGAAATGGGTTAGTAAAGAACAAAAGGGTGGGATAATTAACCTCACTTAACATGGGTTTATGAGGGCAAAAGACTGTGCCAAGTTAATGTTAATACTAATTTTGGAAAAGTCCTAAGGTCACTGCTTCAAAGATTGCACCCTACTTAGACTTTATGCTTGGGACCACGAGGCACTTGAATCATTGAAGTTTGGAAGCAGCAGAACAGATTGAATGGATTTACAAGGAATTAATTAATGAGCCTGGGTTTGGGGGGGAAATCTTGCAGACCGGGGGATGCTGCTAGTGCGGTCCTAACGCATACTCACTTGTAATTCTTAGATACCCTGAAGACAGGAGCAAAGTTGCAAAGAGAAACTTCCTTCGACTTTTGTCTCCAGCCAGGTTGGAGTGTCATATTGTGCAACTAAACCTGTCAGCATGAAACATCCGGCTTGTTTTCCCTGCCCAAGAGGTTATGGTAAACTTGAAAACAACTGGAACATCTCCAGACTGCTGCTGCCCCAGCAGACCTCCCTCCGCTATTCAATTCTGACTATTCTTAATAATTTATCTCTATGTCTTGGGTTTGATTAATACTAATTGACTGTCAAAAACACAGCCGAGTGCCCAGTGCTCTCTCTGCTGTCCCTAATGGGTACGCGCTGGATGAAAAAGAGGTTGTTTCAATGAGCTCCAGCCTTGCCTCTACCTAAAGCAACAGCCCCTTACAGGAGGCTCAGCCCCATGGGGTGGGCAGTGGGGCTGCAGCCAGGACCACCGGACCAGAGCACGGCAGCTATTGCTGTCCTTCATGCACACCTGCGAACAGAAGTTATAGCGAGACGCAACTTTTGTGTGCCATATTCCCAAGACCCACATTGCTCAGCGTCTTCCTCGCCGGGGAACCGGCCTTTGCTGCTGCCTAGTTATTTTCCCCAGTCGCCATCAATAAATGGTGACATGGGGTCCTTAAAATGCTCTGAAGGTTCTGCTTTTGGACAAATTCAACCGGGCTCATTTGCAGTTGTCGCATCTATGAAAAATGCTACTTTTTTTTTTGCTGCAAACAGCTGGAACAAGTTCAATTGAATTTATATAAAGACTGGGTTTGTTTCTGAGCTGGTGACTCATGTTCTTGTCTATTTCTGATTAAATATTATCCCTGTAAATGGCATACACATTTTTTCCTATTTAATTGTCATGGCTGAGGGGATTTAATCTATGCACCAATTCAATAAAATGTTATCATCAGCCGGCCACACGAAATGCAATCAGAGTGCCATTGCACGCATGGCTATGAGACATAGACGTGCACCCCTGACTTCGGGGGAAGGCATTCAAGATGGGCTTTGTTTCACTCAAAGAGAAAAAATCAACTAAAAAAATCAAACTGATACTGCATTCACAGAGCCAGATGTCTTATACACAAACAAAAGTCACGAGCAGCAGAAGAGCGATCCCAGTACACTCTGATATTTAATTGATGCAAGTGTGATGTTCAAAAAATCAGCGGGCAATTCCCACGTATACGTGTTCACCAAGAGGAGGAAGAGCAGCTGGGGTGCTCATGGCATTATCCCAAACCTTCTGAAGGCAATGGAAGTTATTTTCGGGTGCGTGTCTGGGATTTGCCTCATGTCAAAACCCGAAGGTTTTGAGGTGCTCAGGGCTGGATTTTTTGGCTGTTTAATTCTCACCAGTGAGGCCAGGTATCCAAGAGCTCAGCTCCACCTAATGCAATTCTGACAGATTTTTATCAAGTGCCTTTTTATCGGTACGCAACACGCTAAGAGCCGCTGAAGATTTGGCAATCGTGTTTGCTGTTGAAGCTTGCTAGGTTTAGAAGTGCCACCATTACTGCTTCCTTGCAGGAGGGGCATTTTCTTCAGCTACGGCATCTGTTCAAGCCCCCGAGGGGGTTTTAAGCTGACCAGGCTGCTCCTGCTGAGGAATCCCCGCTGCCCTGCTGACTGGCCTGGGGGCACATCAGCGTATCTGTAACATGGATTGCGTATGGGTTGCCCACAGCCCATAGGAAAACCTCCCACCACTCATTTCTAGTGTTTGTGGGAATCTCTGCAAGCTGCTGGAAGAAGACAGGCCATTGCCTCTGCATGAAAACAAGCTATTCCTCCCCAAACCATCTCGTGTCCAAACGAGATCAGATTGTTCAGACTCTTACATGGCGGGGCCTGGGGTTTGCAACTGCAATGCATCAGGAGATAATCGTGAGTTAATATAGAGCAATGGTAATGAACAATAAAGAATGCTTTATATAGTTTTATAATCATCATAGGGCACCATTATTCCCAAATGCACCCATAAATCTGCCAAAGGAGGCAGTTCTACAGCAAAGACACTTTTATATGTATTTAAAAAAAGGGATAAAAGTCATATCAATCCTTGGCAGACCTAATTCAGTATCACACAACATTTATCATAATACCAGTAGCATTAAACTAGATGCCCACTGCACTGTGAGCTGGCGACAGTTTATTGCAGGCCAAAGAGAACTGGCACACCGTCCAGACCGGGGCTTCGCCAGCAAGAATAAAGCACTTGTGAAGCGAAATAGGGAAACCAAAATTTCCCTCTGTGCCATGGGTCCTTCTAAAGAAAGCTAACGGAGGTCCAGACAGTACAGGGATTTCTGGTGCGCTCTGCGCAAAGCCCTCATAAATCCGGATGACTTTTAAGAAATGCATTGTAAGCCAGAATGCGGCCTCAGTGGCAAAAGGAGATAGTACTGCAAAGGGTTCCCACCTAGCAAAGTGCCTGTGGTGCGATCCTGTGCACATAGCAGGGCTGTCGATCCCACATGCTTGGAGTAAGTTGGATCCGGAATGTTTTTCCCTGCCCAGGCTTTCATAAATTAATAACACCAGTGCTCACTATCAAAAAAATCTTCGAGCTGAGAGCTTGAGTTTCCCAAATTAGGCTGCAGAGAAGTGGTTGAAAATATCCTTACAAGCTATTAGCTGAGAAAAATTGGACTTTCAGCTAATCACGGGCTCACGCACAAAGGTCTGTTCTCAGTGGAAAACTCTGGTTTCATCTTAGTTTCTTGGTTTTCATCTTAGAAACTCGGCAAATGGAGAAGCGCATAATGCTTCATGGAAAACACATTCCCAACAGGAAAACAGAAAAGCAAAGCCCTCAAGTACCGCTTCCACTAGACCCTGAGGTGCTGCTTTTGCCTCCCTCACTATTCTACGCTTCTATGCCTCACATAGTTCCACAACATCATCTAGATGCAAAGCGTTGAATCATTTTTCCCCCACGCATGTTTGAAAGTGAGGGTGTGCACAGCATAAATGGTGTGTACTGACACAAAGCGCTGCATCCCACTTGCAAACATCGTTGTGGATTTTATCCTTCCGACTTACACCCTTTCTGGCTGTCAGTGCAATCGCAACCAGTAATCGACTTCTGCAAGCTGCCGGTCAGCTCAGAAACCCTCGTTTCTGACTTTCCAGAGAGGTCCCTGTTTATTTTTTAAGATTATTTGCAAACACTGCTGTCTGCTGCTTAAATACCCAAGGTACTTCTGACTAAATATTTTCACTCCCCAGTTTGTGACCTAAGTCAGAAATCTGGGGGTTATTTTAAGCATTTCTCTAACAGCCGTATGTATTCAGCGAGCTGAGCAATCTTCAGAAGAGCGACGGAAATGGAGAGCTGGAAGGAACCAAACCCAGCTTTAA
The DNA here is from genome assembly GCF_030936135.1 of Gavia stellata. Lineage (NCBI taxonomy): Eukaryota > Metazoa > Chordata > Aves > Gaviiformes > Gaviidae > Gavia > Gavia stellata. Next base: position 60,222,494 of record NC_082598.1, on the reverse strand, counting down.
AAATGGAAACCAAAAAACCAAAGTCCCTGCTAGTATTGCTGCAGGCAATCCAAAAGGCATGTCTGAGCTGCTTCTAATCATATCAGCCCTGCTCCCCAGCAGGAGGTGAGGGAGGAAGCGTGACACAAACCTGACAAACATACCTTTTATTTCACATCAGCCAGACTACCATGCTGAGAGACGTGATTCAGGCTTTCCTTAGGAAAACTCACTCTGGCCTATCAGGAGCATCATTTTAGCAACCGATCAGTGTGATCCCAATTAGAGAGAGCAGTCGAAGCCAGCGGAGAGGCTCGGATCCTGCCCCACAGCCTGCAAACACACTTTCCTGTACCGCTACTGGCCCTCCCGCTAATGCATCCCCCCCAAACCTGCCTGCCCATGTGTGCTGCTTCGCCAGCGATGCGTCCCACGTCACGGCGGCGGGTGGGAAAGATGTGCCCTCAGTGTCGCATGGAGCAAAGGGAGACTACAGAGAAGGGTCACAGAGCTACGCACTCCGGAGTCTGCTTACGGTAAGTGGTTATACGCAACTGTGGATACATCAAAAATAATTTTAATTTAAATCAGACAAATTTGCAGCAGCTCAGCAAGTGAGAGCGTACACGAGCCAAATGGCCCAAATCCAGACTAAGCAAGACCACATGTTGCACGGAGATGTCTGCAGCTACCACGCCACCGGGCAGCTGGAAAGGACACTTTCCAGTAAGAGCCACCTTGCTGTGACTTTTAATCACTGCATGCATTAACAACCTCACCTTTGCGAGACAAAAGGGCACTTTGTCAAGACAGACTCAGTTGGCCGCTTGATCATTTAATTGCCCTTGTTTAATTATTACAGTTTGGATCACAGAGGTATTGATTTTTCAGAAAGGCTCGCCAGACCTTTCACTGGGCTCTACCTCGAAGTGAACTAACAAGTGTTGGGGAATGAAGTCTGCAATATAAATAATTTAAAGCAATGTATCATCCATGGACTACGTTAAAGAACAGTGTAGGTAAAACAGGAATATAAGCCATGGCAGTATCAGCGGAGAGGACAAGCTCTCAAGCTTTGATTTTACTACAAGCAAATGTTAGGGGTTTCTTCAATGGCCCAGCTCCAAACATCAGAATCTCAGCTTTTGTTTAAAGAAAAAAAAAAAAAGAAAATTCTTAGGATTCTGGAAAAAAAAAGACAAAAAGATATCATCAAAATTCAAACACAAGTACCAAAAAGAAGAAGAAAAAATAAAATGAAATAAAAGATGGTCCAAAGACCGAGGATGATTATTCTGAAAAAGAAACCAAGATTGCTATGCCAAAGCAATGATTTTTCAGTCCATTTCTGAGCACTTGAGATCTGCAGGGTGAGAACATCATTATAAAGGAAAGCCAGTGCCTTCCAAGTTCATCACTTGCTCAAGAAGCCAAAGTCCAAAAAACTTAGCAGAATGGATGCGAAGGGGCAAAATTTTGAGAATGCAGCAATGAAACGGTAATAAAACCCTTTTTTGTGTTATTTTGTAAAGATTCTTGCTACTTTTAAAAATAACTTTATTTCACCAAAGGACTCAGCGACAGAATTAGTGCATGCCAACCTAAATTACAGCCTGTCAACAGCAGCAAAAGCCCTAAGACAAGAAAAGACGTCGTTGCAACCTACGGCAGTGGGATGTAGCCAAGAGGATTTAATGCGGGACCGTAGGTGGTGCGCTGCACCCTTCTAGTCAAAATCAATGGGCCTGAAGTTTAGTGATCTGCCCAGAAAGCAGCACAAATGGTAACGCCTATCAGCCCTGCGGTTTCTAATGAATGCTGCTAACACCATGGCAGGTCTTTGGCACACAGTCCAGCAGAGCTTTGCAGCCCTTGGAGGGGATACAAGGGGAAAAGGATTGTGCAAGGCCATGAGACAAGCCCTAAACTCTTTGCTAACAGAGTTACACGATTATAGAAAAATGCTAACTCTCAGCAGAGAGCCAGTTGGCTTTTAAATTGTCAGTTCTCATTATGGCAAAGTAATATTGAAAACGTTAAATGAATGACACCTGAGAGTTTAGAAATAGGGAGAAGTGTTTTAAAAACCCCAAAGATTTGGGTTCGGTGACTGTTGTGTTTTTCCATGCTTTCTCATCACCACATTTTGAGGGAAAAACCTCAAGACTTTTCCGCTCAATGTGAAACCAGTGTAAATTGGAGCCTGTTTCCTTCAGCAGAACTCATTCTCTGCAAAACTGTGTAACATTCCACTGCTGGCCCGCAACTGAGGAGCAAGCGGCGATACTCATGCAAGATCATAGCCCCCTTTAATGAAATTAAGGGAATTTATGGTTCCCTGGTTTGCCACACATTTTGGGGGAAAATCGCTTTCGCCTTGATCTGAGCTAACTCCCAAGTGACTTCAAGAAGGAATTCAGAGACCTCTAAATGTTTCGTGGATTCGTCTTTTCTCCCCTCTGTAAAACTGGCTCCCATCAGTTTGACGGGGTGAGAGGCTCAAATACAAGTGGAACAGGGAACCGTGTCAATACCTTAGAGCAGATCGCTCCCTCCTGGATCAGTTGCCACGCGTCCCCGCTAGCCCAGGCCAACCCAAAAGTTTAAGACACATCACATGGAAAAACAGGCAGCTGGAATTCAGGGTTGTCGTCTCCATCAGCACAAGCTGTACAAGGGACAAGCTCAGCGCTGAGACTCTGTAACAGGCCCCGCAATTAATCCCCATTTTTTAAGCTCTGTACTAGGCATGCAAGGCAAGCAGGTAGCAGGGGAAGAGAAGACATCGTGTCCCTGATGGGACGGGATAGGACCTGTTCGCTGAAGAAGACCATTAGGGGAAGCAGAAACTTGGAGAGCTGTTATGGAGATAAGCCTCGTACAAACGCTAAAATTTCAATATATATTTCTCTTACTTTAATCCCTGTTGAAAATTATGCATTCAGAGCATTTGGAATAATTGTATCAACATATTTATTCATTTCTTGTAAGTAGTAACTGCTGTTACAAAGGTAAAAAAATCAGGGGGGCGGCTTATTACTGACATCCATCTTCTGAAAAAACTATCACCAGCGTATTTATTTATCCTGTGCTTTGGGGGAATTAAAAATAGCTACAAAGCTGTTTGAGTCGCACACCCTTTTTCTAAAAAAGTTTTAAAAGTCTCTATGCTTTTATATTTGCTGCAGCATGTTCTGTGGGAAATACTAAGAATTAAAATAACGGTTTGATCATGGTAAGGTGATCAAAATGGTATCACAGAGCTGTAAATAAAGCTAAGAGAGAAGGAACACTGCAGCAGATTTCTTTCCAAGTTATGGAAACTATTCAAATAAAAAAAACAGCAAAATGTTACTAATTTTTCTTTCTAAGGGAGCCATGAATCTCAAACACTGTGTATTTTAAAGGGATGTATTTTTCCATAGACATTTGAGTAAAGAGTGAGCGTAAAATACTCCTAACATACCTGGCTACTAGCTGGCACCTTCCAGCTCTCCTTGCTTCAGGCAGCAAGATGTGAGCAACCAAATGAGACAGCTCTTCCACTTGGCTTCTAGTATTTTTTTCCGAGTACCTAAGCATCTTCTGTCATTACAGGATTGCATCCATGATAATTAGAATCAATTTATTATTATTATCAATTGCTGTAATCAACACAAATCGGAAGCTTTCCTTCCTGCCACTCAGCCACAGCTTTGCTCAGGAAACATCCAACAGACAGCACCTCATGCAGCAACGCAACAACAAATGCAATCCGTTGTCGCCTCTGGCACAACGTCTTAATGCTGGCCTGCTTGCGGACGTGTAACGGGTATTCTGTGCTAAAGCCAAGCAGTGCTAAAAACATTGATATTTTAGGTCTCTCTACATCTAACAAATTGAAGCGACTCATATATAATCAATATAAAATACACAGAGATACGCAAAGAGCTACGCATTTGATTTCATCTTGGTGTTATGAAAAGGAAGCTCATGACACATAGGAAATGACCAAGTAAATTACATCCAGGAAGAATAAACGTTGTTTGACTCAAAGATTTAGTTGTATTTGGAGTGTGAAGGATGAACTGAAAAAGGCAGATTAGGAGAACCGTGACAGATGCACGTATATCCACAGATGTGAGGGGCTGAATACGCTTATGTTTGTATTTATTTGCAAGAGTTGCCTTTAATGGAAATAAAAGACTGCAGTCCAGTCCGTGAAACTGGAACTGATTTTGCAGGAATTAAATGAAAAGCTACCAATCTAAGGACGAGAAAACTTAAACAGGTATCCATTTAAGACTGCAAAACATCCAACAGATAAAGAAGATTCGGTATAAGAGTCAAAAGACTGAAAATCATTAACAGAACGGTGAAATAATATAGATATATATTTTTTTTATATATATATATTCTAATAGGGATATAATATTATATTCTGTATTTTATATCTGTATATTTATATAAACGACATAATCCGTGGTCAGTTGTTTGCTCAATGTAGCTAACGGAGTTGTATGAAGCCGAAATGAGAGCCAAATGTCATTTGGGGTATTCTATGCAGTGAATGCCAAAAAAGCTGGATTCTAAAAGATTCCCAACTGCTCTGTTTTTAGAAGAAGACAAATTAAACACCAGAGGTGTCAAAAATATTTGAGGCACGCAAAATTCCTTTTGTATCCTTCCCCTTCAGCTCCTGAAAACAAACCTTTCATCTGATGGGACTTCAGCCACCACAGTCATGAAAGAACTGAGGATCTTCCCAAATAAGGTCTCTCTTCCCCATTCAGATTTTTAAAAATTGATCTTTTGGCACCTCACCGGCCCTACTTAAATTTCATTCAGCCTTCATTTTAGGACTTGGCCAGATAACGTGTCTCCCATTTGGACCTTGGCAGACTGAGGGACGGTGCCTGAAAGCGAAGCATCAGCGGTGCAGATGGCCTTTGTAGGTAGAGACGGCTGTGTCTTGAATGCTAATTTCAATTTTACAGCCTGCAACCGAATGCCAGAACGGACCTGTTTTCTTTTCTCTTTAGCAAGAGGGAAAAACCACACATGCTATTGCTGGAAGCAGGCCAGGCAGCGCAGAGTGGGCAGCAGGTACCTGGCAGCCAGGCGACCGGAGCTATCACGCGGGAGACAACTTTTATGCTCTTTCGGAGTGAGCGAGGATTATGCCAAGCCCTAATGTTCCATACAAAGGAAATGAAATCACTCAACATATTTTACAGCTCAGGGAAAAATGTTGCTTCATTTTTCCTCAAATGAGGTATTTAGCTCTGTTAGCAGGACATTATTAGATTTATTACCATGTCAAGTCCAAGAGAGCTACCAGTTTAACTCTTAATACAGCCAAAGCGCTGTTTGGAGGGAGGGGGAGGACTGCAGACATTTGGAGTGGGCAGGAATTTTTTTAAAATGCATTAACAACTCCGACCGAGTTGAGCCAGTAAGGCACATTAGGAGAATGCAATCATCTTGATAGTTCGGCAGGAGATACAAGATTAGAAACTATCATCCCAGTTTAGAGACCTGCATAGAGTTATGCATAGGAAGGTTAACATCCAGAGAAGAGAGTAACGCTACAGCTCCCACTTCTTAGCTAAAAGCAAGCAAAACCGTTTGGGACCCTATGCGATTCGGAGTGGCACATGGTGTTTTCAAAGATGGCTTGGGCTCTGGATTTAATAGGATTTAAATCCCCGGGTTTCCTTTATTTGTATTTATATATATTATAAATATAATCAATATATATATTTATATTTATATATAAATATATATATTTATATATAAATATATATAAATATATATTATAAATATTATAAATATATTATATTTATATAATATATTCCTTATTTATTTCCTTAAATTCCGGATTTCCCCAGGAAATCCACTGCATTTCCTTAGCTGTGCTAGGATCGGTAATGTTTTAAACGCTTCAAGTTCAGAGTCCAATACCCGTCATTCTTGCTGAGCAGCACCTTACTCCACCATTTCCACCAATTACACTGTAATCATTTGTGGAATAACATCTAATACCCAAAAGCATACTCTGCTCACCATCACAGCCTGCCTCCTCATCCAGCTGAGGAGCAAGGGAAGAAGAAAACAAGAGTTTTCTACAATACCTCGCTGCCTTGCACGTTCTTAAGTACGGTGTCCCCTAAGACACTTTTAGTATCCCTGCGGATAGTTTTAGGATCCCTTTGCGGATAGCATCAGAGAGCGCTGTGGCAAGTCCTTGCATAGCCGTAGTAACACTGGGATTCTGTAAGGGACAAGGCTGGTTTAAAAAAGAGTTAAACAACAGGCTGTAGCTGAAGATTAGGGGGTGGAGGGGCCAATTTAATGCTCAAGGGAGCAAAATGAGGAAAATACAACTCCGGCAGGCCCAAGTTTCCCTGGCTCCCGTCGGCCACCAGCTAGTCACCAAAAGAGTTAACCAGAAGAGTTGTGTTTGATGGTGTGGCTCCTAAAAGGCAACGACCACTGACTCTGCTCTCTGTTACCAGGAGGAGCTGCTGTATAGCTGGGCAAGCGGGAGCAAAGGAAACCAAAAGCGCCCAGCACTGGTCAGGTAGCATGAAGGACGGTCTCAATTCTATTTACCCAGTGGCTCTGCAAGCCACTTTCTGCCTTAAGGACCAAAAATCAGCGCCAAAAGGCGCTTTACAGCCCAGTGATACAAAACCCACAGCACCTCTTGTGCTAACGCAGAGTGTCAGTGCGCTTTGCACTGATTTGGCTAATATTTATTTGTGCGTACACAGATGCCGGGTCTGAAATGCTCATGGTGCGGCGTTTAATTCAAGGAACAAAGGGAATGACCCTGCTTTTACGAATGGCTGTAAAATCATGCTGTTGCAGGACTCAGGTGCTTCGCATCCTCCAGAGTGTTTTCCAAAAGGCTCAGAGAGCAGATGCTGGGCTGCTAACCGATCCGAAAAGCAAACAACGCCAAGCATGGGGAGAGGGGGGAAAGCAGGACTAATGAAACCCTACGAACGTGCTTGATGGTTTCCACAGCCAGGGCATCTTTCTGAGTGACAGACAATTCATCTTTTACCAGCTCCCATTGCCTAGAGATCAGTCTCTTGGTTGTTTTCAGCTAAACCTACATAAACCAAAGTATTTTCAAACAGGAAACCAGATGTGACAGGGCCTGCCCCAGCCTGTGACAGGGACATGCGGGTTAATTATGATTGATGCCATATCACTCTTCATAAAGCACCCACTTGCCACATCAGGTGTTCTTACTGTCATTTATGGAGTGATGCTGGAGATGCCAGCAACCAAGGTCTGGGGTCAAGGAGAAAGGGACGGCAGTATGAAATAACCAATTAAGCTTCCCCCGCTTGCCAGGAGGAGGAAATAGAAATGCACATTAAGCAAAAGTCCCGTACTGATTTTTTTTCTCGTGTTTTCCTGCTGTTTGTGGTCCCACAGCGCCAGCGCTGCTCATATTGAGGAAGACCTATACGAGGAGGTGGCTGCCATGGGTAAGCTGTGGCTCAACACGGGTGAAGCCGGGAGGGGGATGCAGGGCCGCGGTCCCTGCCGAGGGGCAGGGAGCCGGCTACAACCACAACAGCGGCTGTAAAACCAACAGCATTTCAGACATGACTTTGCTCCTCCGGGGGCTACGTGCTATCGAAACATCTCTGCCTTCTAATGCATCTCTGACTTTGTAAGAGGAAAATTTTAAGAAATTCATATATACGGGAATTAGTGTGCAAACACACTTAAGCCCTTGGCATTTTTCTCACTTCTACCCACTAATGGATATACGTGGCGTGCGCACACGCACATACACACATGTGGAGAGACACAGATCCCCTGTGCTCAAGTGTTGGCTGGTTTAAGATGAAAGAAAGGCCTGAATCTGGTATTTCACCAAAAAAAAGATGCAAGCCTCTCACGCTTAAAATGTGCTCACTGCCACATGGTGCGCTTTATGCGTCGTCTTTTGCATACTAATCCCCTCTACAGCAGCTTTCATGCTCCTTTTATCCCCCTTTTTTCTTAAACCACAAGACCAAGTTCAGTAACTGCTCCTGTCTGTGGTCTCGGGCAAGTTACGTTTCTCTGCCTCCCACTTGGCGAAGGGTTAGCGACATCTACGACGCTGACGTGAGCTAGTGCTGCTGTGCTGGAATCTGGTAATAATAAGAGCAAGAAGCGCGCTGGTGAGCCAGGGAGCAAAGCCGAGGCACTGTTCTCTGCTTTAACTACTCATAGTTGCGTGGCGCTTCTGAATTGGGTATGGCTTCGTGTACGACAGCAGTAGCTGACGTCTTCTGTAAGTTACAAATATGGATCAATAGTAAATGAGCTATTGTGCTTCACTTTATCTATTTTATGAGTTAGACCAACTTATTGTATTTTAATGAAAAATCAAGATAATAAAGCTCATAAATTAATAAAGGCAATAGGATCTGCAGAGCCTGGTATTGAACGAGCTGGGTAATTTCATGTGTGAGGTTATTCATCCTCTAGTTCCAGCGTCACCTTTTTCTTTTTATTTTTTTTTCCCCCTATTTAAACTAATCAGAGCTATTTCAGGGAAGGAACAAGGCAAAAAGGAGGAGTCCTAAAATTGGTTTGCTCAGGCATCTTTGCTGGCTGGAGCTCTGAGCTCAGTGCCAGGACAGAAGGAGCTATCAGACAGTCCAGAAAGCATTTGCACACTATTTTGAAGTTGTTTGCATGTCATTAAGGATAAACAGAGCACAGCTGGAGAACACCTTTCACCACCTCCTACGTGTCCTCAACTTGAATTATCCATAGAATATTGAAATATTCTATGATGTCCAGCAGTATGTGTTTGCAGAGCTGCTAAGGATGCCTCCTCTCGTGAAAAACGGCGTGCTTCCGATTTGGGGGTGTCAGATTTGAATGGGGTGTGCATCCGTACACACAGAGGGTCCTCAGGGGGGGAAGCTCCTCAGGGTGTTCCCCCAGGTGAGAGGGGGGCTCTGGGGATGCTTGATGCCTCTGCTGCAGGGAGACAGGGTGGTGCTGGATGAGTTCGGGGAGAGCGGAGGGAGCAAGGGGGATTGCAAAGGGTGCCCTCGTGTCTTCCCAGCTAGCCCCATGCACCCCAGCACCTAAAAAGCATGCATGTGGAGATGCAGGTGTCACCATGTGGCATCTCCTCACCTACCCTGGGAGTGCATGAGCATCTTAATTTGGATATTTATTCAGAAGTTCAGATGTTGGCTTGGCCTATTGAAACTCAAGGAATAAAGACTAAAGCTCATGTCTCAAAGCATGGCTTGTCCACATGTTTCTCCAACTAACTTTTCAAGGCTTTTCATCCTACCCTTGCAGCCCTGACATTCCTCCGCAGTGACATGATCAGCACTGAAACAAGAGATCATTTTTAGCAGATCATCTGGGGGGTGTGTGGGGAAAAATAAACAACTTTCACATTAGTTGCAGAGAAGTGCACAAATGAATTACCCGCTGTTTTCAGCCAGTCATGAATAATTCAAATTCCCCTGTGTCGGTGGATCTAATTAGTAATCATCCAAACTATTCTTAAATTATCTAGTTTTGAGTTACTTGCATAGCAACGACATTCATTTCCGATAGGATTATTAATCCATTTGCCAGTGTGAGATTGCCAGGGCAGAGGCAGTGGGAAGCCATACCATCAGTTAACGTTATTAATGTTTCTTTAACAATTAACCTATCCGGTGTTCAGGGACAAACAGCATATGTCATGCAGAGAGATATTTTTAAAGCTCTGTGGATACGTGCCATACGTCCTGCTGATTCGGCCACCTTGAAACGCAAGGAGCTGTCATTAGCGAAGGCTTGACCCTGAATGTGCAAATTGCATAGGAACCAAGAGAAAATAAGAAATAATAGAGTTACCAAGATATCATAGCAATAGCTGAGGTGTGAATCCACTCCAAAAAGTGACTTTGCAAACGCAAGGCCCACCGGAGTGCTTTTCACTGATTCCCATCCGAGTAAAAGAGATCTGTAATTTGTTCTCCCTGTTGCTCATTTGAAGGAGCCCAAATGCAGCCCATGTCTGAAGCTCACTTGAAAGGTCCTTTCCTACTTTGACTATCCTGTGACTCTGCAGTCAGTCCTTTGAAAAGGAAAGTGCCAGTTTAGTGTACCTCAAAAGATGGCACAGCTGAGATTAGTCAGGAAGCCGTACATTTTTATTTAGCACAATTCAGTAAATAATGAGTCTATCATGAGCTTTCCCTGTCCCCCAGGTAATCATAGAAAGACACCTGCTCCAGGATTGATCTGTAACTACGCCAGGTCGGGGTGAGACCTTTGTTTAGGGCAAATCATCCCACATCTATTGCTGTGGGAGTTTCATATCTTATTTAGAAACATCTGGCACTGACGCTTGTCACAGATGGGATACTGGGTTAGGCGAAGCTTAGATCACATGAAAACATGTTCCCAAACTTGATTATTTTTAAAGGGGCTTTTAACATTACTGAACCAACATTCCCTTCAAATACATCCTTCCAGAGAGGCAGTGCCAGCTTGTAAAAAGGTAACAGTTTGATGCTCATTGCCACAGCCCAATTCCCTGCATAAACCAAAATTGTCACTAAACAAATGAAATAGCAGGAGGGATATGCTCGGGGCAGCTGCCAGCCTTCACTCCGTCACGGGGTGGAGCATGGCCGCCTAAGGAAACGCGCCGGCTACCATGGCTGTAAATACCAGCAACCCACTCCTACACCTTTTCGTACTTTCTACATCACTGTAAAAGGGGTTAACTCGTTTCGAAGCAAATCTTGCTTTCTCAGTCACTTTGAGGGCTTCACTGGAAACTGATATTTGCAACCCCACTACATAAAATACTTTTTAAATCAGTAAAACCTAGTAGGCGAAAGACAAAGAAGAATTGAACTTTTAGCAGCCCAGGAAAATCAAGAGACCTGCCATTAATTAGAATTGCGAATGCTTTCTCATTAGCGCAATATGTTGTGCCGGAGCTGGCCATGTGGAAAAGTTCTGCATGATAAAATAGCACGGGAGAGAGCACAGCGCAATTTTTATTAAATAAAAAAATAAACACACTGATTCCACCAAAGGAAAGGAGTAAAGTTGTAAACATATTTCCCAGACATCAGCTAACAGCAGGAGTTTACAGTTTTTCTGCAGTGGCCAAGTATAATAAAATTGATCTGTTGACTATACAGATCCATAAAACAGTTTACACAGAGTTAGAGTTATTGCCAGTTGGATCAGAAACAAAACTCTTCCAAAAGAAAGTGGCCTTGTAAGCACCCTTTTTCCATTACATATCATGGCAACTGCAGGGTAAACGAAGGCCAGGTTTCCTCAGAGTTCAGCACTTTGGGTTATTCTGCATTTAAACATGGCTCAAGGACCAAGTATAGGAAGATGGGTGAGCTGGAAAGGACTGAAAACCCTTGGCCATTCTCCTCCTCGCGGTAAATGCAGGTTGTAGCCCTGCCCCAGGCATTGCACTTGCCCTGGCACGGGAAACTGGTTTGCACGGCGCTTTGAACACAAGTCTAATTTTATTTTGGCAGGAGAGGCAGTGGGAGACGCTCTCTCCTAACACCCCCAGGAAGACGACAGGGCAGAGAACTGCGGACGCAAACAGCCTAAACCACCATTAGCACCAGTGCCCATCAGCTAGTAGCGGCATTTAGCCTCCGAGTCTCTTTGTCCTCAGTCTGAACCAGATGTCCTCCTCAGAACGGCGCCCCTCGGACAAACCCCACCAGACCAGGCTTTCAACATTGGTACTCCGTGTTATCACTTCTGGTCTCTTATTAGGGACAAATTAATTAAATCCTAAAAAGAAATCTTAAAAAAAAATCTCACTTAAAAACTCATTTTCATCCAAACTTTGATGATATATGTTTCATAATCTTGATCCAGGAATCAGATCACTGCAGACAGACACCCAAGTGAGCTAGGAATCGAGGAGCTTTTCTTACAAAACCTGGGAAAAAGGGACATTTGGGCAAAGAAAAGGAGGGCTACCTTCTGTCAGGACTACAAATCCATCCCTATGAGGGCGGAAGCACTCCTATCTCCATTGCACACGCAAGGTTAAAAGACCTGCAGGAAGCCAACGCAGAGCGAGGAACTGAACCTGTGTCTCCAAAATGCCTGGCTAATGCCCAGGCAATTACACTAGCCTATACACTACTGCAGGCCTCTTTTCCCCTACATTAGTCTCACGATTGCTAAAGAAAATCAGTATATAAAATATGCAAAAACATAATTTGTTATTTCACAACGCAACATACACAAAATCCTCCCCAACGCGCCGGCATTTAGTTTCAAATACGCCAAGGTTAATAGCTATAATGTAAAATCGTTATCTGCAGCAGAGTATTAATTAGGGCCCTCATGCACAATGCATTAACAATTTGCATGCAAAGAAGGCTGCAGCGGTTCTCCACAGGAGGCTGGGAGCATGTTATAGCCGACGGAAAGCTGGAAGACTTCGGGAAAAGCCTCGCACTGAGCTGTCTTGCGGCCCGTAGCGGGGCTTCGGGCCAGCACCAGATGCCTCTCTCCTGCCCTCTGCGCTGAGCGAAAAGCAGTTTTTCTGGACCTCTCTGCGTTGCTGGGCAGACGGGATTCAGTCAATGGCACTCCTCTTGGTGTACGGGAGCCCTGCAGGCGCTGGGGACGTACCTCAGCATGGGCTGCCATAGGCAGCTTTCTTCCAGCCGGGCACCTTTCAAAGCCTCCCGACACCAAGCTTTTTTGGCTTGCATGTGCTGTGTATTTTTGGAAGAATGCTGTTTTGATACAGAAAAGGTCTGATGTGTTTAAGGCTACTATTAACAGAGCCAACATTTTCTAAACAAAAGCAAAGTTAAAAAAAAAAAAAATAAAAAGAAAATATTCTTCCAAACAGCTGTTTTCCACATCCGAAACAGGACCTATGGTTTTAAGTAATCACAACGCACAATTAGATGTCTCAAGCAGCGTGCCTAGATTTTTATAAAGTTGCTGAGATCATAAAAGCACAAGAAAAGGAGCTAGATGGGACTTTGTGAACCCATCACGCACACCCTTTCCCCCCAAGGCAATCTGACCTTGACTCCAATGGCTGGTGTAGACCATCACGTAGAAGGGCACACACACATCTACAAAAGACCATTGACTTCATGGACTTTCCATCAGATTGGCAGAGAAACCTGGGAAAGGTGCTTCTTCAGAAGTAAAAAGCCTTCCTTATTTTTAATCCTAGAGAAGAAATCAAGATTCCTCATCTCAGGCGGCTTTCATCTGAAATGAAGAAGGTGCTGTCCTAGCAATTTGCACATATCCTTTGCCATCTTCCAGCTAAAATACTACAGCTGGGTCATGCTCATGATTCGGCTGTGGTGAATCTGAGGCTCTTATTAACGTGATCCGTCACCAAGCCAATGGTTAACATATCAGTCTTTTTACAGGGACTGTTATCTTGCTGCCGAACTCCAGATATAAATGATGGCTGTGTGACTTGCAAATCGCTGGGTACAGTCCATGAGGCAAAAATCAATAGTCCCTCTAGAAAATTCCTGCTCTAATCAGGCCTGGATTTGCTACAACGAGGACGAAAACATTTTTTCTTGGTGTTTTTAGGCTAACTTGTGAGAGAGCTCACTCATGCTACAGTACGTGCCAGGACGTTTGCAAATGATACCGGCAAAGTTGAGTGGTTCTAAGGTTTGCTCAAGGCCAGGAGTGAGCTACCCCTGAGTTTGAAGATGGAGCTTGATAGCCATATAAACAGGATTGTACAACAGGGTTGTAGGCAATCGGGGGAGACAAATCATGACCACCCCCCAGCCCTATTCCCCAAATGGATTAAATTTTTATCAGAGCACTGGGAAGAAAACGCCAAACGTCAGGTGTCTTCTACTCCTAGCAGGTGCTAAAAGGTACTTATTCAAGTGCTTTTTCCCCCTTTTAATCATCAGCAAAGCTCCCTCTTGGGGTCCTTTTGGAGCTCCTTTTCTGCCCCAGCCACGACCTGCTAGAGAGCGAGTATTGGTGAGGCTTCAGCCAGGGGTCAGACGGCTGTGGGCTCCGGCCTGGGAAGACTGTTGAGAAAGCAGGAAAAATGAATCTCTGCATGTAGATGCCTGCCTAGCTCGTCACCTGCTGAGCGACGTCTCTCCAGGGACCATTTTGACTTTTTAAGGTTTTGGTTTATTTTTCTTTTAATAACGAACGTGCAGATGCTCCATGTTTCAAATCACTCCCATTCACTTTTCTTTCTTTTTTTCTCTTGTTTCCAGCTCGTTTAGGGTAGGGCAAGCACTCGGCATGCAGCAAAGCCATCAGTCCATGGCCTCACGTCCTTGAACCCCAGGAAAGGGAAAGTACATCCCTACGACGCGGCCCCCCCACTCAGTGACTGCCCCTTTCCCCCTTTGGGCTGTGACCCCCTCCTGTACCCTCTTTCACCCCTTTGGCCCCTTGCGTTAGTCAGCATTCCCAGACTTCAAAGTCCCCAAGGTGTCTTTGATCCTCTCAGCCTCTTCCTGCCCCATACTTCCCCCTCACCATCCAAAAATGAGGCACAAAGATGAAAGGTGTGTAGACGAAAGAGCAGGAGAGCGACCTCGATCCCAAGCAAAGGTGGGACGCAGCAAAAAAGCCAGACCGCAGCCATCGGTGCAGGCATGAAGAGGAAACACAGCTTGCTCCCAGTAAGAAGCCACTTTGCTGCAAGCAGTTTTGAAAAAGGCAGGGAGGGGATGCAAGCAACAGAGCTCTGCCGGTTAATGCCGCTCTGCTCCAACCCACGGGTGCACGCCACAGCATCACGTCAGGAAAATGGGGGGGGGGGCGAATCTGCAGGAGGAACGAAGCACCGCAGCACCCTCGCAGCCGTAAAGCCAGATCCTAAAAACTGCAAATTGCCAAACCCTGCTGAAGTCCCCGAGTGGCACGCCAATTCCCATCAGCTAAAGGCTTTTGCAACCACTCCCACCATCTCCAGTGCCTCTGAAACAAAGTTCCTTCCAAAATTCCCAAAACAACAAGGGAAAAGTCCAAAAATGCAATCGGAGCCCCCTGAAGCGCATAATACTTAGCACTTTTTAAGACAAAAGCTGTCAGTAAAATGAGCCTCAAGTGAAGTTTCACATCTAAATAACAGGCCTTCCTTTCAACAGCACGAGTCGCTGCTGGGAGCTCGGCATATTTTTGTAAAATCAGGCATCATGATGAATTGCCTGAATATACTCATTTTTATACTAAGAATCTATTCACTGTGCCAAATTCTGCTCTCATTTCTACCAGGGGTTATTTGAAATAATGGAGTCACCTCTTTTATCCTGGTAAGTTTAGGGTTGTCTGGCTGATCTTTTTGAATAACAGCTATTCAAGTTTTTTTCAGCACCTTTTTTCTCTGAAACAGGATTTTGCTTTAGCAATTAAATATCCAAAATACAGACCTTTTTTAATTTTTTTTAAATGGCCTGGGATTTTCTTGCAAACGGTGTTTGTAGTGTCTTGAGTTTTGGCTGCTCAAAACTATTTTGATAATCCCTTTTGGTGACAAAAGTATTTTGATAATCATTTGAATGATGCTATCAGCAAAAAAAGCTTATTCAAAATCTTACGATTTCCTGACAAATTTGGGCAACAACTGGGAAACAACCTACTTAAATATTTGAAATGCTACAGTCTGTGCTTAGATGTCTTATTACATCCCTGACCTACAATCACAGCAAAGACGAAACTTCCGATTTTCCCGCTTCACAAGAGAAAAGAAATGAGAGGGCAGCAACCCCGGTAAGTCCTGAAGCACGCAACATTTGGATTCAATATTGTGACCCCAATGGCTATTTGATTCTGAGAACATCTGTGGCATTTACTGCCCCCAAAACCCACTGCAAATGCATTCCAGATTTACATACTTATTTGCCAGGGTATTTTTGAGAGTATTACCTTGGTTTTGTTTTCTTTTTATGTGTGGATTCCTACATTAAACATATGAAAAATACTCCAACACACCCAGAGAGCGCCTGTGAAGCTACAGAGCTGCAGAAGAGCCTTCCTGGAAGGAGGTGATCCATCAGAGTGACCCTCTACACTCTGTCCGAGCTTTGCAAAACTAACTGGGTCAGTGATAATGACCATCAAGGTAAATTATATTCTCTGTCATGTCATATCACAATTAACCAAGCAGCCATATTCATCTGCTATCTTGCTAAGTCCCTGAGTAGGCAGTTTGCTATCTGCTGTTAGGAGATAAAATAGATGCCCACACAGCTATGAGAAACGTCCTATTTTCTAGATACACACAATCCATTTCAAAGGCAATAAATGCCCAACAGTGTGCTATTCCGCTCTTTCCCATAACCTTTCTCTCTCTGCAACTGGATTATCACGGAGACTCTGCCTTCCTCCCGGCAGCAGCCCCGTTTGTACGCTTGCCCGTCATTTCTCCAAGCGTGGGCATGCGGTAGGAGATACAGAAGTGCCTGGCTGAATTTGGAGAAATCACACACCAACACATGAATGCATCCCTCGCGGGGGTGCCCATCGTGATTAATCAGCAGAGGCAAGAGAGGGCAAAGCAGGAGAGTCGCCGGTGCATAAAAAGCAACCTTAGCACGGGAGAGAGTGCCTCCCTGCCTCAGTGCACCTACACTTACACCTCCACGAGCCCGAAGCCTCTAAACACACCAGATTTCCTTCAGCACAGTCTTGTGCCTCTCTCCACCTTGGCTGTTACCTGGCTTTTGGAGGTCAGAGCTTCCGAAATCAAAACATTTATAACCGACCTATAGCACAACTCCCACCACCAGCCAGCCAGCCCAGTGGCATCCTTCCGCTGCTCATAAACAGCCTCCATCAGAGCAAAAATAAAAGCTAACAAATGGTAAACTTTTATAAATACTTTTGATAGTTATTCACTGGCCTCATAAATCTCTCACACATTAGACAGTCAGACTAACAGGACACAGAAATTTTGCTCTTAGTGCCATAAATCTTTCTCATGTTCTTTCTATGGTTATAATAATAGAAATTTATTGTTGCTTTCGTTTCCTCCCATATTCTGTGTAATTAATCTCGATGTGTTGCCGCGTACATTTAGAGACAGTACATTTTGTGCCTGCCCATTTGTATTTTTTTCAACAGCAAGTCCCATCTGAGTTAATATATTGTGTTATATATAACCACTGACCATAACTCAGATAGAACACAACACATTTTCATTTTGTTGCCCCATTATTTTTGCAGTAAGTCAATACAATATGAGGTGAAGCGTGCCTTGCTCAGCACTTATTGATCTCTCTGTTTGCTCATTGCTTACATCAAAACACCACTTGTCAGCTCGGGCTCTGTTATGATTATCTTATCATCCAGGAAGCGACAGCCTCAAAGACTAAACGCTACTCGACATCCAAGGTCAGGTGATACCGAGAACCAGCCCAAAGGGTCTTCAGCAAGGCAGAGATGAGTAACTAACACTTCAGGACCAAGTCTCCTCTTTATTAAGGGCACCTCTACATCGCAATCGGGAAAAGCAACTACGGCAGATAGAGGAACACTTCAAGCAGCTCCTGCAGCAGTGAGGCTTAACGCAGGGGTGGTGGTAGAGTCACAGTACTCCAAAATGAGAGCAACCCTATGGACCGCAAATGACAGATAAGCTGTCTTCATTTTTTGGTAGAAAAAGGAGTTCGGAGTATACCAAAATCTTGTCCATTTTGCTGAATCCTGACCTTGTGGGAGATTCGAGCGGAGCAGAGATGTTGTGCATTGGTTTGGACTTTTTACCTCCTCAGCAAGCGCCTTGCACGCTGGAAAACCATAACCCGGCTTGTTGTCGAGGACATTTAGCCAGTTGTGTGTCAATGCGGCATATCAGTATCACTTTGGACCAAGACCAAATGTCCAGCATGTCATCTCTCTGCATGTTCAATGCACCAAGATAGCGTATGGTGTTCATCCATCTTGCCCTGACCTCATATGATGCCACTTGAGCAATAAAAATCACTGCACCCTCTTTCCTCCGTGTTTCTAAACGATAGACTCGCCCTCCCTCCCCTGCAGATCGCTGCTCTTAAGTTGTTAAAGAGCTTTGAAAAATACATTTGGAAAGGCAGCTCTGCTCTTTCAGAGCATGTAGCAGGGCAGTGCCTGAATAAATGAATACGCTTAGTGAACCCCTGCTTAAAGGATCAATCACTTTGCCTTTGTAACGAAGAGTTGTGGAGAGACAGATGCCAACAGCCAACGTGCTGATGCATTCTGGAGTTTGTCGGTGTGGGGGAAGGCAGAGCTGTGCGTGACAGCAGAGCCTCTTTGGGGTTTGGGTCACGCTGTCTTAAAAATCCAGGAAAGATCAAGATTTATGGCTGGGTTGCTGATTGACTGAAATAATCTACCCGCCTACCCCAAAAATGGCAAAGGCCCACTCGCAACCTCTGGTGTACAGTTGTCCTACTACATGGGGGTCACAGTTTTAAGCGAGCAGGTTTCCTGTGCTTGGGCATGAACATAGGGGTGAGCCTTCGGTGCTCTGGAGGAACCTTGGCTCTCAAGGCCTTACAGCCCCTGCAGAGAGAGGAACTTAGAAAGTGGTTCAGAGCAAGAAAGAAACCCAAGCATCCCCTGACACGGAGGCATTCTAGGGTGCTGTGCAACGGCAGTGTGCAGAAAAGGTCAAAACCCCTTTGCAGTACGTGGGCATTACCCATTACCAATTATCATTCATCTCGATCCCATGCTTTGGAGGCACTAGGTGAGATGAAGTGATGATGCCAAGCACCATAAGCACTGAAGGAGGCCCCCAAGCAGCACAACACAGGGGTCGCAAACCCTTGCGACTATACCAAGCACCCTCTCTTTTTTGCCGTCTCTCGTCTGTGGAACAACAGCTAGAGGGTTTTCTGGGATAACAGTGAGGGTTGGCACTGGACCTATGTGATAGCTGGGGGGGCCACAAAGAGAGCTCAATCACCATTTGAACCTCCATGCACCAGGTCAGGGAGCTATATGGAGCACATAACTACTTCTGCTTCTTTCAGTGTAAGGCTGCAAAACAGGTTTAGACTAACTCATTTACGGTTGTACAATGCCAGCACCCAGGAACTCAACAGTCCACATAAATACAGACCCAAATTATTTCTTGTAACATGCTTATAAAGAGGAACTGAAGAGCATTTCCATGCTCTGCATGGTTTGCATTACCGGTGAGTTTTTTTTTTTAATGTAATCCAATACATTACAGCTAAATCTGATGAGGAAACAGCTCACCAGAGTCCCCAAAGGATTGTTTTCATGTGTTCCCTGATTTACGACTGTTTGATTTCACTTTCATGTGCTGGATTTCTAACTGCAACCTACCCATATCCAAGTTTCAGCCCATATGCCACGCACTGCTAGTTACAGACCAAGGGGGACTCGTATCCCTTCCCTCCCCTGCTCTGCGGCCTGATCCTGCCCTTATAGCAAAGTCCACTTGTGGTCTATAGAACCTTATGCTTTACGCTTTGATGCACGCAGTTTTCCTACCATGTCTCTCCCTTAAACTTCCCAGCTTCAGCTTTTGAGTTTCCCATTTTCCAGAGTCCCGTTTCTCTATCAGATGGTCTCTGACTTCAAGGCTCATGAGAGCCGCCTTACAGGTACCAGCAGCATTTCCCTACTGCAGTTTGCAGAAAGCATGGGTGGCATCCTTTAAGCCCACTTCTCTTTTGTTATCCAGAAAGGGTGTCTTCTCCACCAAAACCATGAGGGACTGCTGGCAATAAGCTGCTTCCATTGCCTGATGTTTCCATCCCCTGAGATGATGGAAGAGAAAAAGTACTAATGATACGATACCCATTTTGCAGCTGCAAGATGCTTCTAGAGGGAGATAATCTGATGGATACCCTTATTACTGGAGCACTTTAACAGCAAAATCAGTGACAGGAATGCGCACGCTGAAGCGCTCGGTCATCTGGGGAGAGTTCATACGAGCTGTGGTGGCTGGGCTCATCGCCGTGAACTCTAAGAAAATTAGACAGAGATGAGCTGAGGAAAAGAAATTCCTGAACTGAGCTGAACTCCGTTTGGATCCCAGAAAAGCCCGCTTAATTTCCTCTCTTATTCCTCGTCTTTTGGGATAATTTGTTTCCAAAACCTGCAGCTCAGGACCTCTGATCCCAACACTTAACTTCTCAAAATCCTGGGGAGCTGGCAGGGTTTGGGGACCCTTCACCAAAACGGAACTTGTGTGCAAATCAGTGCAAGGCACTGCCAGGGTGCACCAGCCCCTGAGGGTCTGCTGACATCCTTTGGGGCTTTATCCCTTGGCCTCGTCTGTGCGATGGGGACACCTCCAGCCTCCTGGCGCTGCTGACACCGAGGTGGGCAGAAAGCACAGCCCAGCTGACAGAGCGCAGCTGAGTCTTCATTTGAATACTCGCAAGGGGAAAAAAAGCTCTTTTATTCAGTTCATTCCTCCTATTATTCTTCTTTGCACATGCTGCGTTTGTTTTTGTCATTAAGGTTTCCAGGGTCCCTAATAAGATATTAATGAGATGCTAATTCAACATGCAAATTACAGGAGACTGGCATGGAAAGGTTGCTATATTTAGAGCCAGAGCAGGATTTTAATGGCTGTCTTCACCCATCTTGTGCCTTTTGCCAATTGCTTCCTTACTCCGGTGAGCAGCCTCGCATCCCTGAAGTGTCTAGGTGACCTTGGAGGTTAGGAGAAATGACAAAAATCTGGGACTATGTTACCATAGTAGTAAGGAAAAAAACCCCACTATGTTCCAAAGACACTGCCAAAAGGAAGCCCTCTTCTTTTAAAAATAAAAAAAAGACCTTGGACCCTTGCCCATTTGGGAGCAATAGAGAGGGGAGGGGATGCGCTGAGAAACGAGATGCTTGTTGTCACACTGCAGAGTTCAGGAATGATGCCAGGATCGAGATGTGCCCCCATCACACAACCTGATCTGGAGGAGCAGAGGGAGAGGAGAGAGGTGCATATATATCCTGCGGTCCAGCACAGGCAGCGCAACCTGTCCCACAGCCTGACGTATAGGCAGGGGCTCTGCTCCTCCATCCGTATTCACAGCGGGGCTGTGTCTGCCTTGAGCTCATTGCAATAATACCAGTAGTTTGCTCTCTTAAAACAAATGCTGTTGGAAGCGTTACCCTAAGATAGCAAGCAAGCCGAGTGCTCAGGTATTGAGGGATGCTAAATACTCAGGACGGGACCCTGCATTCCCACCACCTTTGCGTTCCCATGACACGCATCTCTCCCACAGCCAGCGCGAAAGAGCATCTTCCCGCATCGAACTTGAGGGTCAGCTCTGCGAGTCACACCACAGCTCAAGGCTTCTACTCTGTCACCTGGAAACTGAGAGTAAGGGTGCACCCTTCTATTTATAAATGTTGTAGCACCACCGACTACAAATAGAGATTTTTAACCACAGTGCCTGAGAGAAGACCTAGGTACTGAAAGCAACATGTCCTTTCTTGCCAGAAGCTGTTATCGAGTACCCTGCCCCGGAGGTTATCATGAGAGGCTTGATAACCACGTCCCATTACATTTTTAGGGTCAGCTTTCAGAATGCTGGGACACCCTGCCCTGAAGCAACAGAATAATGCTTCCCATCACACCAAGAACCAAGCCCTTCAAACTGCCAACTTTATGCTTTTGAGAAGAAATAGAATTTTTTTATTCTTCTTATTGAAAGGTGTCAGCAGCAAGCTCACTATCTCATTTGCTGTCACCACGTTATCACGTGCACATCAGATCCTCCCAACTTCATTACGGTGCACTCCCAAACCCTGCCGACAGTCATTCCCAACGTTACTCACAGCGAGGCATTTTTGTGATTTGCAAAAGCCTAAAACATCCTTTTACGGTCTGTAAGGAGACACGTACCTCAAGGGACTGGTTTACAAAGATACTGAGTCCCCTAAACTGGACTCCCAGGTTGTGGAAACCAGTCGCGGCTCTAGAACGACGTGTTTGCTTGGGCAGGCATTGACTCATTCAGTGGTTGCAGACTGCCTCACGTACCAGGCTTCTGGCCCACAAACAGCATTTTTAGTATTACTCTATTTTTAGATATTACGCTGAATTTCTGGCCGGTCCTTTACTTGCAGACAGAGAGCCCCGTGGCTCTAAAGCTTCTTACATGTTTCGATCATTTGCATCAGCTGAGAAACTGGCTCCTATTTTATGGATTTTTTTTTTTTTTCCTTCTGAATCACAGTCTCCAGACTAAAATGCTACCAAAGTCTCTGCAGACTTCTCCCTCCCCCAGTGGTTTCAGCTGTTTTTATTGCTCTGAGGCACCATCCAGTTTTGTTAATAACGGTAAATCCTTTTAGCCTCTGGTTAGCGCAGGTTGTGCTGTGATTGACAAGGTAATAAAAGTGTTAATGAGAGAAACTGGCACAGCCAGAGATCAATAGTTGCCAATAAGAAAAACAATTCTGATACTTAATTTTGTAGAATTCCCCCAAAGCGGTTGAAAATACATCACAATCGGTCTATTTTATTGTTTAATAGATGTTCTCTCCCTGGTGCTCTCAGATAGAGATCAAATTAACTGGAGATTGGGCGAAATGGCAAAGAAGGGAAGAGGATCCTCGTTCCTCCCAAGTTTGCAGGACTGTTGGGACATGGAGCTCTGGGGCAAAGCCATTTCTGAAATAAATGTGTTTGGGGCTAGCTCTCCCAGCCCGATGATTTCCCCAAATGTCTCCTTTGTGCACATTTTTCCTGCAGTACAAATACTGGGGGGGTGTGCGTGTGTGAATAACACACAAGGCCAGCTGTAGTGCCAGTGGTCACATCTAGGTTACGGCCATAAGAGCAATCATAAGCAAAAATGCTGCGTCAAACTGTGCTGCCCCAAAGGGCAAAGCTACAGGGATGCTGAAGGAGCCAGGAGCCCTTTCAAAAAAAGCAGTTTTAAGATTAAAGCCATTCTGGGTTTCTGAGCTAATCAGAGTGGTAAAAGCAAATGAAGCGCGTACAACTTCTAGCACGGATTAACATCAGCTGCTTGCTAACAGGCTCCCGTACACAGCACAACCGTGTGTGGCCCGAAACATCCTGTAATACCCTAAATCTCCTCTCACAAATCTATCTGAGGCCAGATGCATATAAAAACCTAATCCCATTTCAAGGGTAGCTGTTAAACGTAGGAGAATGTGTGCTGGTGGTAGGAAGCACTGCCAAACTGGGAATGCAATGAGAGGAGGGAAACAATTTCAAGAGGGGCACAGGAAGGCTCTAAGTCAAATGGACGAGAGACTGCTATGCATTCATGAAAATAGGGAGAAGGGGAGAAGGACCAATCCTTTACAAGACGAAGATGGCTGCGAATACATTTTCCAGAGGCTGTTTGGATTATGCATGGATGGTAAGACGATTTGGACAGCTAACAGATGACAGGGTGTCCTAGCAAAGTCAAAGTGAAACACTAACAGAGGCCCCTCCATGTGGGCTGTGCTCATGGAGGACACCGCTGTGAAACCCCTTCCCGGGCGGGACAAAGAAATCTCCAGCTCTGACAGTAATAATTATTGATACATACACATTATTATCTGACGGAAGATTTCCGTTTCTACCCTTGCATTATGAGAGGTTCAAGGCATTTTGTTGACCTGGGGAACACAGAGGGACAGCAGAGGATACTGGTAGAGGACTGACTTTGGGCTCTAAGCCCAGCAGTCACCAAAATTGGTGGCAAAACTTCAGCTGACTTGAGAAACAGCAGAGCTTGGGCGATGTGGAAGGCTTTTAGAAACCCCTCCACCCATTATTTTTATGCCTAGGAATAACACACCGGCTCTAATGTAAACTCTCCTAGCATCACACCTCACAGGTGTCTGTGAGCTTTAGGGCAGGCCCAGGGAGGCTGGGGAATGCAGATTCTCTCACTTGACATCCGCAAAGCTCCGCACAGCGATAAAGCCAGGCTAATTTTTCAGCTACCCAAGTATGCAGATAGCAGCATAGGGCTGCTCTTTCCTGAAGGCTTTGGCGTGAGCTCAGAGGTGCTGTGAGCTGCGCTCTCAGCTGGCAGGAGAGGAGCTGTGCCTGAATTTTCCAGCGTGGGCCCTTCAGCTTGCGACTAAAGCTATATGGAGGGGATCTGCAGGTCCAGTTTGGGCACGCAAGGTCTCCAAATGCAGGCTCTGCCAAGGCAAGTACTGATTTCTGCTGAGCAAATACAGCTGCAGAAGAGCCAAAAAAGGGTAGCTAGATCCAAATCTGTTCTTCCTTCCCCCTCCCGTCCCACAGCATAATTAAACAAATATTCCTGCCTGTAAAGAGAAGAGAATAATTGGAATCAAAGAGCATGAAGGGAGAGATCAGCACGAAAGGATACCCAGATGACACCAAGGGGTTTGGCTTATCCCTTTGGCTTTATCCCCCTTTTCTCGTCCTGTCTGTATTAACGCGGTGCTAAAACCTTGTATTGTCTGACTGCATTATTATTAATGGCAACTGGCACCTCGGAGGTCAGGGTGCCACCGCAGCTTGCCATTCACTTTAATTATCGACGCACATCACCAGCTTGAGAAATAAGAAGAGATAAGGTGAGGATTATTGAATCCCATCTTACGCTGGGTGTTATCATATACTCTACATCCAGATCGGTTCCTATCAGCCTTTCTCAGCGCACTGAGGGAGGGGAGGGGGAAGCAAGAAGGTCTCCCCTTTACAGTTTCATTTTGCCCACATCTTTACAAATTTGGCCAAAACAAATTCTGACCATCACATTAACGGCTACATCTGCCCACGGGCTCCGCTTGTGGCCATAATATTTAGATATTTAGCTCTTTAGATATCCAAATATTGACATATTTACCTCTTTAGAAACCCACATATTTAGATGTGTCTGCAGGAGCTGTTGTTGTACTTCAGGACTTTCACTGAGACAGGCGATGTTACAAGCACAAGGCTTAGTCTCATTCGGTAGGAACAGATCAGACTAAAGAGAACTTGAAGCTGTAGGTAAAATTCACCGTTCTCTGATAAGACTCACCACTCACTCTCATTTTACCCAGTCTCAACGCTAAACTAAGCAAGCTGAAGCAAATCAGGGGAAGGGATGAAGTTTCCAATCAACAAAAAAGATGAGTAAGACCTCAAGTGCAGTAAATATTTTCCCAGCAGAGTCCTCCTAACCCGAAAAGCAAGCTCTTACGTGGCATATTCAAAGAGAGAGAGAACTGCCAGGTGGAAAAAGATGAACAGATTCCCTGCATCTGCAGAGAGTCCCCCCCCCACAAGGTGGGCACTGCCAATAAAATAATATTAACATATTATTTATGGAAATGTATGCAAAAGCTAAACAAAAGAAGTTATCCATATGCGCTAAGCACCCATGCTAATTTTGAAAGGCAGCTCAGAAAAAACGGAGGCATTTTATCTATCCTGTCATTTACAAGCCACGTAACTCAGTTCGCGAGTTCCAACAGATTGCACGCTCCCAAACGTAACTCATCGTGTTTGTTGGTGATAAAACCAGATTAGGAGAA
The DNA here is from genome assembly GCF_030936135.1 of Gavia stellata. Classification (NCBI taxonomy): domain Eukaryota; kingdom Metazoa; phylum Chordata; class Aves; order Gaviiformes; family Gaviidae; genus Gavia; species Gavia stellata. The sequence goes on along the minus strand of NC_082598.1, from coordinate 60,197,042 downwards.
AGGGGGGTTTGAATAAAGCTTTCTGTGGGGAACACTGCCCGTGGCTTTACCCCATTTTCATGCAAGGCACGTGTACCTTGTTAGCATTTCTTTTAAAACTTCCAATTACGATCAAGAGGCAGGTAGGCCTGCCGCATGAGTTAAAGAAAAGGTCTTTGACAACCCCCTTTCTGTACGGCAGCAATGAAATATATATACACACATGGCTCCAAACACTTTGCTCCCTTTCAAAGCATGATGATTACCACCTCTTACAGACGCAATGACGAGAGGCGCCTTTGGCAATCCCACGGTCCCCTTCTCCTTCTGAGAACTGGCAGAATGAGGGGGAAGAAAAGCCCAGAAGCCTTTTTTAGCCTCCTTATTTTTCTTTGTCACATCATTAAGGGTTCAATGAATCTCCAATTAAATTTCCCTGACTGCTGTCACCATTTTGATTGATAGGTGTCCTTGGATCAACCTCAGTAGGGCATGTTGTTGCACCGAGCCCTCCTTTCCCCTCACCATCCATTATCAGCCCCTTGTCATCATTACCTTCACATGTCAGTTCACTTACCACAGAAACGGTGTCACCAACTAATAGGGGCAATAGAAAAACATTGGTTACAAATAAGGAAAAACTCTAATAAATCAGGTTACGCTTCAGTCTGAAACTCGTGGAGAAACAGTATTTGTCCAGCATGCTTGCTCACAAATCGCCCTCTAAAATATTTTTTCCTGCCCTTGTACAAAACCCTCAACAAAACACACACACACAAAAAATATACTCGTTCTCCAAAGGAACAAACAGGGCAGAGCCATGTGCAGATAAAGTTAAAACAGCTTTTATAGCTTTGGATTTTCTTTATTTTGAACAAAAAAAAATCTGAACACTTGAGTTAACTTCAAGTCCCTGATAGACTAACGATATTGAAACTACAGAACCCGAGCGTCCTTGCTACTGACACTGTCTAGGGATTTTCTACCAAAACGTTTTTTCATCACAAAGCAAATACTTCGTCAAAATTAAAGCCATTTGTATGAAAGGGTCATTTGTGATGAATTTCTGATTGCAAAAAAGAAATCAGGACAAAGGGAGCAAGATATTTTAAGCCTCTTGAAATGTCATATTTTGGAATTTCATCTGTTTTGAAACTTTAATTTATAATAAAAAATTGATTGTTAAAAAATGAAACGGCCAAAGCACAATGTAAAGTTTTACATTTATCAAAGAAAGTATTTAAATTGATTTAAAAGAAACATAAAAGTTCCCTTTTGACTTTTACAGTCTTGGGACAGAATTTGGCTCTGTTCGGCAACTTCTGTGAAACTCAGGAGATCTACATAGGGTGGGAAAACCGTTCTGTGTTTGGCACCGGCGCAAGGAGCAGTGCACACAGACTTCAGGTTACATACGTACCCGCCTGGTGACCTGGCTAGGACAACAGCCAGGTTTTTGTTCCCTGATTGTTCACAGCATCTTGTGGAGTAGGAATCTGTCCGTGACAGACGTGCCTGTCCCTGCAGTGATTTATCATATAAAAAGGTCTTCATACGTTACACACCAAGGACTGTATCCCCAAGGACCGACAGACAACCATTGCTGCAATCCCTCTTCTCCTTTTTTCCTCTGATCACCATCACTTCTCCTTTTTCCCTCTGATCACCATCAAAGCATGGAAACAGCCCTAGATGCCTGCCAACTGACAACCCAGCAGGGAAGATCTGCCCTTCAAGAATAAATAAGGAAAACCAGAACAGCCTTGCTAAATTATTTGCAAATGAAACCCAACCCAACCCAACCCAACCAAGTGTGCTGCAACACACCATCATCCCCATCCCACCAACAGCTCCTGATACCAGACAAGGTCAGCACACATTGCCCTGAAGCCACTGGGGCTTGGTCAGCCACAGCTGCCATTCATACAAATTAATTTCATCCTTTCCTAGAGGTTCTTCCACCACAGTAAGGGGTAGAGGTGTCGGTGCAACATGCCGGACAATTTTACTCAAGCTCCAGTCCAATCCTTACTTCTAGTTCCCACCAGCTCCAGCTATTCCAAGGGAGACAGCCAACCTACCTCACAACGGGGGAAGGCTAGCTTTTCCCTTAGGGGATGTTTGGAAGACCGTCTAAGCAATTAAAAAGCTTTGCTGCTATTGAAATTAAGAGGATTAATGCTCTTAAACCCCAGGGATCCTTGGTTCATCAATCCACCAGCACACACTTTTTCCTATCTGCTTAGAACTGATTTTAGCCAATGCGTCCAGGAGCAGCAGGACAGAGGGTTCACACGGGGCAGCGGCTGCTTGGTGAGCAGAGGACGCAGGTTTGCAAAGGACGCTCCAGAACAGCACAACACTGTGCAATTTGCACTGATTTATCACGCAATTAGCGGTGGGTGTTGCTCAGTGCACTGTCTATGAGAGACAACACTGGCAAAGCGGAGTGCTTAAAGTTGACTTCATACTCAGGCACCTAAATAACCACTCTGGTTTTCTTCACCGATTTCACTAAGAATTTTGTCTGAAAATGAAGGTAACTTCTACAGATTCTCTCGATCAAAGACCGCAAAACTAGGAACCATGACTTTAAATGGATGACTTTCACGTAGCCTTGCTATACTGGGCGCTAGACAGACCCAGAGCAGAGACTTAGCTTACTGCAAAGCCACAGTGCAAATGCTTACTATGAAATGGAGATGCATAGACAAATCAGAGATGAGGGTTTCCTGTGGGAAATCAAGCCATATTGTAGCTATAAAAACCAGACACACATGGGGAAGGTTTTCAACACGTATGCGTGGACCATGATAAACAATAGGCACGCGAGGGCTGGGTGGATCATGTATGGCTCCTTCCCATACCCAGACCATGCCATCGGGTGACAAAATATGGGGTGAATATCACCTTGCAAAAAAGCAAGGCAATTTCAACTGCCCGATTTTCTCTGCAATTCGCTTTTGTTCAGTTGAAATCCTCTGCGGCACAACTCTCAAGTCCCGGGCCCCTTGCAACGTGGATCAGAAAAATGACAAAATCACCCACTGCGTTTCTATTGAATATTTGTTCCACTGGCTGCCGCTCGCGCACTGGATAAAGGGAGTCAGGGCGAGACAATTACTGGGTTTTTTTTTCAGATGGCTATGCCGAGGTCTCGGAGCATGCCCCAGCTCCCAGAGCCTATTGAATGTGCCCTCGAGGCAGCTTCCCTTCCCTCTGCCATTCACAGCCATACACCTGTTTTAATTCTTCTGTGCATTATTGAAAGCCTCTAACCGAGCCAATAATTTTACGGGGTAGAATCACTCCCCTTCGGCTAAAAAAAAAACTTCTCCCAGCCTTTATAGGAACACGGGTAAAACGCAGGTGCAGAGAAAGGAAAAACTGAAGTTACTCCTGGAGGACAGTGTCCAGAAATGAACAAAAACCCTTCACCGTCGAGGATGGGATGTGGTGCTGCTCCTCGTATCACAGGGAAAAACTCTGCTGCCATAATGTGTCTTTTTTCCAGTATTTGTACATTTCTTTCTTTTCTTGCTAGCAAACCGAGAAGATGAAGATACAGAAATGCCAAGCCACTAAGAGGGCCAAACCAGACACCAGAGAAAGAAAACTGAAATAAAACCTGACTGCACAGGTCTCTCCTCCCAAGTGATGAGTGACAGGACAAGAGGCAATGGCCTCAAGTTGTGCCAGGGGAGGTTTAGGCTGGATATTAGGAAAAATTTCTTTATTGAGAGAGTGGTGAGACACTGGAATAAGCTGCCCAGGGAAGTGGTGGAGTCACCATCCCGGGAGGTGTTCAAGGAACGTGTGGACGAGGCATTGTGGGACATGGTTTAATGGGCATGGTGGTCTTTGTTGGTTGATGGTTGGACTTGATCTTACAGGTCTTTTCCAACCTTAGTGATTCTGTGATTCTGTGAACTAAAGCTCAGCTAGTAAGAAATTTAAGGGTCAGACAGCTACGAACAGCGAGCGGGGAACTTTTTACCCAGATACGCCTGTAGCTGGGCTGGAAACTTTTAGTCTGAGTCATAACACACATTTCAGAGAGAGGCATACAGTTTTGCTCTGAAGACTTAAGGCAAAAGGACACGCACCACATCTTTCAGTGAGCTGTTTCAACAGTTAATTCCCTCGTCGTTAAAATCTGCCCTTTGTTTTGTAGCCTTCAACTTTCACCCCTCAAATCTTGTCGCACCCTTGTGTGCTCAACTGAAGAGCTCTTTAGCTAAAGAAAATATGGCTCCATTCAGTCTTTGATCAAATCACTTTTCGGTTTGCTCTTTGTCAAGCTGAACGGGCAGAGCTTCTGGGCAGCTCCCACATCTTTCATTTTGAAGGGCAATCACAGAAAATGTGAGGCGTTATTCCAGGAGCAGCTTCACAGGGCTCAGTACAGACCTTATCTTCTTGGCCCTACCTCTTTTAAAAGACCATCATATTTACACAGCAGGATCTTATTCAGGACAAATAATCACTCTAACAGCAAGAAGCCAGGCATTCCCCCAGATCGGCACAAGACAGGACAAGAGCAAATGGCCTCAAGTTGTGCCAGGGGAGGTTCAGGCTGGATATTAGGAAAAATTTCTGTACTGAGAGAGTGGTGAGACACTGGAATAAGCTGCCCAGGGAGGTGGTGGAGTCACCATCCCTGGAGGTGTTCAAGGAACATGTGGACGAGGCATTGTGGGACATGGTTTAGTGGTCATGGTGGTGTTGGGTTGATGGTTTGACTTGATGATCTTACAGGTCTTTTCCAACCTTAGTGATTCTGTGATTTTGTGAAGACGCCGGCTATTCCCCTGCTCTGCAGCTTGCATCCTGCAAATTCAGGGCAGCTCGCACACTGACCAGAGAGGGATTAACACAGACCAAAAAACATCAGCTGGTTACCCCTGCATCTGCCCTGGTGCATGACAAGAAGAAAGATTATCAAAGACGGGAAGAAAGAAAGACCAGCACGTCAATGTGAGGAAAGAAAGCCAGCGTATCAACCATTAAAAAAAAAAGTAAGAAAGAAGTTTGTCCCCAGGAGTTTGCCTTGCTGCAGGTTTCCATAGCCAAGGATTGGTTAGCACTGTTTTTACAGGTGCTGAGAAAAGCGAGAATTGGTGAAAGCTCCTAAAGTGCCTTTCAGTGATAGAGCAAGCAAGGGCTTGGGCTGAGTGTGCCCAGCACATCCATGTTGCTCCCTGCCTCCTGCATTTGTAGGCAAATAGATAGCAGCACTAAGAAGAAGAAGAGAGCAAACAATTAAAAATATTCAAATACACAAAGAACTCCACTCACTTTAAAGCACTGCTTCATTTAATGTCTGGGGGTTTTCCCCCCTTAATCCGCTAACTCGGTAATACCTTGCTTCAAAATTAACTAAAATGAAGGGTTCCCTCCTAGCTGTGGGTATGAAGGGAGGTACAGACTCGAACAGTTTGATGTCCATTTCACTGCAATAAGTGGGTAAAAATGCAGATAAAGTAAATGATGCATAATTATTATCACCATTAACACCATCTGTCATCACCCATGTGTGCTGGTGGGTATATTATTTATATTTTCTAATATATAAATATATATACACACACACATACACACAAATCTGGATATAACCACCCCCAGACAGCAGATTGTTCAGGACAGAGCACCTCTCTTTGCTCTGCAAACTGCAGCGCCGCAGCCCCAACCTTCTTTGAGCTGCTGGCTGCCCTTGTAACGTACCCACCAACATTCAGGGGAGACAAGAGATGCAAAGCCACCCGCAGCTCCCAGCCCCTCCGGTCATCCAAGGGGGCAGAAGGGCTCCACAAGGCGACATCAGGCCCAGAGACTTCTCTTTATAAGGGCAAAAATAATGGTTTAAATAGATGATATCCAGCTCCTCCAGGGAAAGGCCTCCTGTTTTATTCTACTCCCATGATGTCCCGCAGCTGTGCCTTTGAACTAGACCTTTTTTTCCATTGTTAAAGAGTTGTGACATTTTCTTTATTTAGCACTTGAGGTTTTATTTAAAAATACGAACCACCGAATTGTAAATCTTAACCAGGAACAAGAACCATCTGTGCATACTTATAAAATACTCTGGCTGGAGATATGTTAACGATGGAATATGGCACACACGCAAATTCCTGCTTGGGATATATTTTTGAAATGCTTTTTTTCTATAGGGGAGACAAATCACTGATTGCTTCTGTTGTTTAGGTGCTTGAAGTGGAAACCAGGCATATCTGCTGTTCTGCCTCCGTTCCTAGCTGCTAAGCCCACACATGTACAATAAAGATAAAGCAATCCACAAATGGTCGAGAACTCGGCACAAAATCCCTCCCTCTCCCCTTGCCCCCAGGCTAGATAATACCTGGACTAATTGCTGCCTGCACGTGTATGTCAAACTGTCCCAGATGTTTTACGATTTACTGTTGCAAAATGAAAATCGATCTAAAAACATGCGAATGAATCTGAGGTTAATCACACTTCTGCTACTGACTCCAACTACCCTGTTGCACACCTTCAAAAACAGGGGTTCTGCCCATGTTTTGTCCTCATCCAAAACCAAATTTAGGTGCCTAACGAGTTACTTCGTTGGAATTTAAGCCACCAAAGGCTAACCGTGATCCTGAAAAAGCATCACGCAGCCGTTGCCTACACGCAGCTCACCTAAATTCATCAGGCACCATGCTAGCTTGCCAGAAATTTTCCAGGTGCTCCAGTCCTGCTCTGCATGCTGGAAAAATCGAGGCCAAGCCACCGGGTTTCCGCTCACACGCAATCCTAGTAACAGCCTCCAAACAAGGGGTCCCTCACCCATTTCCCTCGGGCTTGCTCCGAAGCCTCCCATCTCCCGGGATTTCATGCCAAACGCAGCGGGAGCTGTTGCTCAGAGGACAAGATGCAGTTATAGTCCTTGTCCTGTTGTGGTGGATCTGGACCCCTTCACTGAGCGATCCCAACACCAGGGAAGAGCATCGCCGACCCTCCTTCCAAACAGTCTAACCATGCTGAAAGAAATTAAAGATGCCTTTGGCCAGGCAGGTAACCAGGCAGATCTCGTGTTCCTGCTTCTATTCCATAAATAAGCGTATGCATTGACAAATAATGCATGGTTGGACTGACCCTTTCCAGCCCACTGCCTGCAGAAAAGTATTTTGAAAATTACTTTAATACATATATACCCAATGGACCAGAATGATTCACTTTGGCACATGAATATGCCTTACTAAAAGCTGCTTACACACAGGTTACTCAACCCAGCCCTTTTTTTCACCTCTCTGAGGCACGTAGGAAATACCATGTTCATTACATGTAAGCCTGGGGGACCTGTTATTTCTCCTATCTCCTGCTAGAGAAAAGGGGGTGCCTTAAAAAGAGCATAATAAAAATGGTTACAATTAGTGTTGCGGATGCTATGAACCAGCCAAAGAAAGTCCGTCTGTAACTGAAGCCGAGGGCTGAGCCAGCCTGGGGCGGCAACCCTTTAGCAGGGCCTGTAGTGATAGGACAAGGGGTCATGGTTTTAAACTAAAAGAGGGTAGATTCAGACTAGATATAAGGAAGAAATGTTTTACAATGAGGGTGGTGAAACACTGGCACAGGTTGCCCAGAGAGGTGGTAGATGCCCCATCCCTGGAAACACTCAAGGTCAGGTTGGATGGGGCTCTGAGCAACCTGATCTAGTTGAAGATGTCCCTGCTCATTGCAGGAGGTGTTGGACTAGATGACCTTTACAGGTCCCTTCCAACCCAAACCATTCTATGATTCTTCCCACCCTCCGTATAAAGCTTCCCACAGAGGATGCAGCCCCCCAGGGTGCACAGACCCTTTTGCAACATGTTCTGAAAAGGTTCATTTTTCAGCGGGATAAGAAAACCTTTCCATTATCCTCATCCTCCGTGACAGGTCAGCCCATCCGCTACGTGAGCCTGCATCGCTTTATGTGTTGGGGCCAAGTAGCACCCGAGCAGCCGTGGGGAAAAGTGCCTTAATTGCCGGTAATGCAATAGCTCCACTTAGCACCCGCAAAGCAATTCAAAAATGGAATCAAACATTTTCTGGCTACACATTTAGGGAGCAGCCGGCTGTGTTGGCATGTTACTCCATTACTTAACCACTGGGTCATGTATCTGTGACTACAGATGGCTTTTACATCCGCACCTCTTAAGTAGCATCTGATACCATCACCGAACCCTGGCCCAAGGGGAGGGATGCATCCGTTCTGACCAGGAAGACTTTTTCCTTTAAATTAAACACCATCTCAGCCAAGGCATCAAAAGGTTTTTCGGCGGCCCCATTAGACCCATGGAAGCAGCCTTCCTCATCTCCAGCATGGGAAACACTACCCGGCTGCAATTCAGCTGCAGTTTTGCCTTGCAAAAGACAAGAATTAGTAAATAAAATGACCTTTCCCGGTTGATCTCTCACCAGCACCCCAGGACACACACACTGCTTCCCGTGGAGTACTTCTAGCAATGTTTCTTAATTATATTTTTTCTCCAACTCCCCTTCACCTGGGTCTTTTTTTCCAGGCATCTCCAAGGCACCCGCGACCTCCAGGGATGGCTGCAAAAACATCACCATGCAAGTATTTGCACCGTAAATCTGCTGGGCTTAACGCTGACGTGGCTACAGCAGTTTAGCTGTTGGCTGCACAAGGGAAGGTAACGGAGAGGATCAGCAAAAAGCGCTTTGGGCTACCTGAGCCAACGTACCAGCAAAGTCAGGGATAGTTCAAAACATAAAAGCAGAATGGTCTTACAATCGGATCCACGGGGCATCGGCTTATCAAGTATCAATATGAAAGTATTCACGCTGTGGATCCTGCTGTAGGCCAGGTACTCTGTGGCACAGAGAAGACACGGTACAGACCACAAACTCATGGCCCCTGGCTTACTGTACTTACGCAGGCTTTGACAAAGCCCTCGGTGGACACTTGTGTTCTCTCACCCTTATCCTCAACCAGAAGCTAAAAAACCAAATGCCTCAACTTTATCAGAACTACTCACTTGCTGAAATATTTTGATGCCTATGGTTATATAGTGATTCTTTTGTTCAAGGAAAACAATGACGGGTAAAAATTGGATAAAGCTTCTCAGGACCTGTTTTCTTATTTGCATGCTTCCCATACAAGGGAAGCCACATATGGCAGCAAATCTTCTCCAAAATCTATTCTACTTGTAGAATAATCCTCCGAATTATTCCATGTTATTAAGCACCCACGATGTATAAAATAAGATGTGAGCAGTACCATACGACACACTTCAGGTTAACCAAAACAATTTGTTTGACTCAAAATGAAACTTTTCATTCCATGTTGAGGACAGGCTTTTCACCTTGCTGAAAGAATTTGCTGCCAAAATTAAAAACTGGGGCATTTCTTCTTTATTTCCCAATTTTCACCTTGTTTCCATACACTTCTTGAAAATATCTGTCCTTCTTTCTTTCACCCAAAACTGCTTCCAAAGCTCAGCACACACTTGCAAATAGAACAGTAGCCCAAACCCCACTTTTATAGCAAACATTGCCCTCACCCCAGTAATTCGGCTACAGAAGTGACCCAGAAGCAAGGAAGGCTTTGCTTTCTTCCCGTATAAATATTTAACTGGCTCAGACCCAATTTGCCTGGAGAATCAAGCCGTCTCTTTTCATTGATTGCTCTGCTAACTTCTTACTGGTGCTGAAGATCATCTCCGTACCTTTAGAATAGTATTGAAGGAATACTAGAAAAAGTTGGAATAAACTTGGAAATGAAGAAGTATTTAGTGGGGAGAAAAAGGAGCGAGGCTCCAATGGTGAGAGCAAAATTGGTTTGAAATCTTCATTCTGAAGCAGGATGGGTAATGGGGAAGTTCCTGGTTTGTTTTTTAAAGTTCCCTACCAAACTTTTTTCTTCCTGTGGGTTCTTGAAGCTATGAAGTGGGCGACCTTTTACTTCAATAACAGGTCCACAAAAAAAAGGAAAGGCTAAAGCGGATACAGGGGAAAGAAAAAACCAAGCTATTTCAGAAAGCCCTCAAAAGAGAGGCCAAGAACGAATATTAATCTTCTTGTCCAACGAGAGCAGGAGGGAAGGATTAGTGTAACGAAGAGGACAGAGAACAAGGCTTTCTTTTTGCAGCCAAAGGGTACAATTACACATCTCTTAGGGGCTTACCTGGCAGGACTGCCCACAGAGTGAGTTAATTGACAGAAAAAGCCAGGTTTTCAAAGAAACTCAGCTCCAGCCCCTCCCCTTTAACACCCATAGCGGGGCCCTGCTTTTGAGCGTAAAGCTACTGGATTTAGAGGCTGCCTCCAGTCCTCTCCAAAACGAGTCCTAATAAAACACAGACGATGCTAACTGGGTGGAGTTTTCAAGCCTGCTACTCAGTTTGATCAAGGGTACTTATTTCTATTTCGGTATTTCCCAGCGTCGTAGCTGAACCAGTTCAGAGTAAAGAATCAGGCAATAATGAAAATTACTCCATTTAGAAGTCAACATTTCTTACAATTTACCGTGATTAGAGACATACTTAACCTGCCACCAGTGCTGGGGAGTGCAGCATCGTAGCAAGAGACGTCGGTTATTTCAAAACCTTTTGTCTTGAAAACGCATTCTCCAATCCATCAGTTGGAACAATGTTTCTTGCCAAAGGAGAGAAAAAAACCCCGCCCCAGAAATGAAAGAGACGGAATGCAAACTCGATGGTAAAAAACGCATTCAGGTTAACATTTTGAACCCCGGCATTAGAAAATACAAGGTTATAGTTGCCATAGCAACTACAAATCAATTACTTTACACACAGCTATTACAATATTAAAGTAAACACGTCCACAGTCGAAACTACTCTGTAGCCTCATGGGGACTCAGTTAAAATTGTTGTGGAGCCCAGAGCACGGCGGTAATGTAAACGCATTATTACATGATTTTTTTTCTTTAATTTTTTTTTGCTTTGCATTTCAATGTGTTTAAGCCCCTCAGCACCGCAGGGCAGTTGGATGGGGGGAAGTAGGATTTCTTTTCCCTAAAACCTGTCCAATTTGGCCTTACGCAGGCCTGAATAGCCGCAGGGAACCCAGGCGGCGGAGACTCAGATGAGCAAGGCCAGATCTGCAGGAAGACATTAACTTTCATCAGGTCCTGCCGCTCAGGATGACTCTCTCTACACCGCCTTTAAGGCTGAAGTATCTACGTGAGGATGACGAGCACCTCCGAAAAGTCAGCTGCAAGGGTAAGCACAGCTCCCTTTTGCAGTGCGCCTGTTATGGGATGCCGTTTACACAAGCCCCAAATCCACAGGAATCTCCACTAAAGCTAACACATTTTCATGCACGTCCTAATGGCTCTTAGAAGCTGATTTCTACCCAAGTTAAAAGAAGAGTATCACTGTGGTTGCATACTGTGTTACAGCTCTAGCCACTTTTTCTCTTAACGATGACAATGGTGACAAAAATTCACATTTCTGAGCCAGGTGCACCCCGTTCGGTCCAAATGTGGCACTTTGGACTTCCCTGGGGCCAGAGAGGGGTGAGCTCAGACCCATTCACGTAACCTAATCATTTGCGATGACATTCAGAAAGCCTGAAAGCTTATTGATTTGTTTTATAATCATATTGTACATCCTTAAGAGCCGAACAAGTGCCTGATTTCAATGATTGGCTTGATTATTTTTTTTTCCCTCCAGTTCATTTTAGCAAAGGGTGATATTACTTATCGCCATTAACAGACATGCAAGTTACATTTGGGCTTTCAGGTCTTCTACCCCGGAGAGCGGCAAATGTCAAAGTAAAAGGGGATGGTGCCTGAGAACTCACCTGACCTGCTTTTTTCTTAATTTTTAAACTGTTTTAAAATTTTTTTCTTTCATTTTTCTGCCTGCTGGAAGGCAACGGTCCTGTTTGCTTCTGCCCTTCCCCGTTTTGCACTAGCCTGCATCTGCACAGGAATAAGCCAGGATGATGAGCATCAGCTACCATTTTTGTTTTAAAAGCTTATCCGATAAGCTAATGCTATTCTCCCAGTGTAGTCCGACTAGTCATCATTTTCCAAACACCAGGCAAAGTGCTGGGCCATGAACTGACACCCAAAATTGTTAGGTAGGAAAATATAGTTAAAAGAAAGCATATGCCATATGCCACAAAATTGTCACCATAAAGCTCTAGGTAGAAACTTGTTTTCCCCATTTAATGAAAATGTTTGAAGTATACCCAGAGAAAAAAACCCTATTGCCATTTTATTACAAATTTCTCTCTATGCATCTCCTCCTCCGGCATTGCCTAGAAGTGGGAAACGGGCCTGGGGGCAGCAAGGGGAAGGGGGGCAGCCGGCACCCCAGGGAGGGGACGGTGCTGCCACCCAGACCCTGGGGGATCGCTCAGGATACAGGTGGGTGCTCCAGCAAAAAGCTTGCCTGTTTTCCAGCAAAATGGCATTAAAACCTTTGAGGATATTTGGTTCCAACGGAAATAAAGGAGCATTCACCCAGGGGAAGAAAAAAAATAAAAAAATGATTCACCGGAAAACTCACAACCGGCTTTAGTGTTATAATAATACGATACCCTTTTCACCGTGGGTCCACAAGTTGTTTGCTCTTCCAGGCACAACTGTTTTCCCACCTCTTTTCCCTTATATTCTCTCACATCATGTTTATCATTGACGCGCAGAAATAAAACTGTTTTATGGTGAATACCCTATTTAATGTGCTTGAAACACCGTTGACTTTAAAATGATCCACTCCAAAGCTCTAAAGGCATTTTCGAGATTAAAACTATCATTCCCCTTTTAGCACAAACAACGTGAAGGCACCAGGTAGAAGGCAGAGATAGGGGAAAGCCATTTCCAGAGCTGAAAGGGATGCAGGAGATTTAGCTGCAGCCTATCCAGCTTAAAATAAAGTCACAGCCCTGTCCTTTCCTATGGCTCACGTCTCTGACAGCAAACGTCATTAAAGCCGTACAGAGAGGCTTCGCTACTTCTGAATCGCTGAAACTTGACGACCGAGAAAGCAAGGCCAGCTAATGCATCCCTCCAGGGCCAAGTCCTTTAGTGGATTTTTTTTTTCCCCTCCATTTGGGCAGGGAATACTGCTACGGGGAAGCAGTGCAGCAGGAGGAGATGTCTCCAGGCACTGGGTACACATCTTGACAGTGCTGTCCAAATTTAGAGCTTGCCCTTGCTCTGAGGATTCAGGTACTTTTCCAAAGGCGCTAAACGTCATTTAAGCTTTCAGATACTTTAACTTAAGACGTACCAGAATGATCTCCTACCTCGTTCACCTGCAATGAGCCTCAAACCTACTTCTGCACACGCACATACCCAAACTGCCTTTGCTTTCAAGTTCAGCTTCCCGCTTACTAGAAAAACCAAAAAGGCAAATTATTCATTTTGATGTCAGACCACACTAGGCGACTTCCACACTCAGCCCAGCTTTGCTGCGTAAAAGTCTCCCTTCTTTTTGTGTTTGCAGAGGAAACCAGCTCGTGGTCCTTTCTGCAAGCCAGAGTGCTCCAGCCTCCCAGTAACTCACCTCCGCTTCTATACAGCGCAATAATACTGCACTTTTTGGGACTCCCTGCAGAGTTGCTTCTGATTTTACCCCGAGCCCATGGAGGTGGGCTGAGGAATCATTCCCGGGACCCGAATCAAAGCCGTCCATTCCTGCGGCTGCTCCCGGCCCACGGTGCATGCCATGCATCTTCGGAGCAATAACGAAGCTGTCAGCTGCAACCAGCCTTTGTGGATTACCCGTATACATTTTGTTCCTGTAAAGCCTCTATTAAGGATGCCGTTCCGTGATACATATTTAAGTCAGTATCTCAGCACCACGGTTGCCTGCGTGAAAGAAACTGAGAAACTATTACTGTGAAATTGCCTGCAGCTCTTGAGCACAGGAGGTAGCAACTGGCTAATAGTTTCTTAGACAGCCCTGGCAGATGTGTCAGGTTGCTTCGCAACTGCGCACCTCGTGGGAGAGCAACGCACGCAAAGCTCCCCCCTCCTGGTGTCCCCAGCTGTAATTAATCCATAGCATCATTTCTATGGTGTCAGCAGCGCCATATGGACCAAGCGCGATTTTGCAGGACTAACCACAGAAGAGGAAGACTGCAATTATGTGTCTGATTATTCTCCAGGGCAGCCACGAGTTGTTTTATGGAAGGCAGGAAAGTCTGAAAGGGGTGGGATCGCCACGGATGTGGCTAAGAGGAGGAGGACAACCAGCGGTAGATGAAACGTCGGATGAAACTACCTCTCATCTTTTGTACCGCTACCGTCTAACACAACACTGCTTCCAGTCTCACCTACAGCATGAATCCACAAATGGCAGCTCCGAAATACAACATCTATTTGGCATTCAGCTCACCAAGCTGTCCGCTGCATGGTACGTGTGGAGCGAGCCGTTAAGAAGGGTGCAAGGCCACATTACTTTGATACCAACGTAACAGCCTCCTCTTCCCAAAGCTTATAAAGGGCTCCAGGGAGTTCCCAATCAATCAGAGCTGAGTGCCTGGTCTCCCACAGGTATTGAAGTCAATAGCAGTTACGAACCTTTGCAGGTCTGGGTTTAGGTGCAAAACTCCTTTAATTGTCTTTGAAAGCCTACCCTAGAGAGAAACGTTTTTTAAGACAGAACAACGTCTCTAACCCTGTATTAAAATCATTTTGTTGGCAATGCCATTATTTACCAATTATCTATCTACTTAATTTATACATCTATGTTATATGCATAATCATATAAACTGATTTACTCAAGGAGACAACCGAGAAAGATTAAACGCTGTGTTTCACTGGTGGCATCAGCATTGCAACAGCAAAACTCACTCCAGAATCCTAAAGGAGAGGTCAGTGGGTCCTCGTGCTCCCATCAGCAGCCCCACATCGCCCCGCGGGCAGGGAGACGCTGCGTTAGCCGTGCCCTGGGGCGCTGGGCAATGCATGTCAGCTGCCTCCAAGAAAACCCTACCAAAACAAACAAACGAGAGCACCGTTTCCTTCCTTCCTCCCCCCAAATTTGATGTTGACCAGGAACGCTTTTGTCATCAGTTCAACACAGGGAAAAAGAGTTTATACTTAAAAAATAACTCCTTGTATTTGAATACGCCCTATAGAGACAGTTGAAATAAAGCAGTTATGATCTCTGTGACAGTCGCTACTGCTAATGCCTATCATAAAAGCCAGTAAGGAGGCAGATTCGTTGATTTATCTTGCATTGCTGCTCCCATATATCTACTTTCTAATAAAAATCTGTGGAATTATTGCTTACACTCAGCTTCATGTGCCCATATTTGTATTGCTAACCTCTCCTGGAAGACTTCAAAGCTTTATTTATGGGAGGCTTTTATCTACCCCTAGGAACAACGCTCGCGACGGGAGCGTGCCTGCCCCCGAGACTCGAACCCGTTAAGAGTACAGATTTATACCACCCAAATTCCCCAGTGGAGAAACATGCTCTTTATCTAAGCTCTCGATTAAAGCACGGCTTCAACTCACACTTGCTGGCACTGAGGATACTGGTGACCGGGGATTTTTGTACGAGCCCCACATAAGTCCTCCAGCACCATCTCCTCAGGCAGGACCACATGTATCACCTAAGATCAAGCCCTCCTTCTAAAGCACTTAAGGTTTGTTTCCCAGCCGTGGTTTTTTCCTCCCAAAGGCATTCCTTTTTTACCTGCTTTTTACTCTTATCACAAAAGGATTTTTTTAGATTTTAGAAATTTTTTAATTTTTTTTTTTTTTTTAGCTTTTACTATCTACACACAGCATGTGCCGAGAGGAGCGACGCATCATTTTGAGCCAAACTATCTTAACTATACTCTTCAGAACAAAGTAGGTTCCTATCTGTTCTCTACCCTTCTTGCAGATGATTAATTTTGCCAGATTTAAGAACCAAAGAAACATACCCAGTGCCGCGCTTAAGAGCTGCAAGGTTGTGAGATGAAAAAGGTTGATGCTTTGGAGAAAACCACCGGTATTTCCCATGCAAGGCCTGCTTGAGCATGGAGGTGGATGGAGCGAGAAGCAAATTCCTGTTTCCAGCAGCAGTTTGGAGCTGTGTCCATCCTACCACGCCCCTCCAAGCCCCCGGATTCATGCTGAGAGCACGTCGCCTATGCCCATCTTCAACTGGCATGTTGTCACAGCTCTGACTCGGATCATGAGGAAGGATCAGCATGCAGTGCTGAGCCAAAATGGCTTCTTTTGGGACAAATATCCCAAACCAGAGCTGTCTCTTTGGAAATTTCTCTACACTGGGATTCTTGTCCAGGTTTAGGACACCACGTCCTGTCAATGTTTTTGCAAAATCTCAGCAAGCAATCGTACAATATGTGATCCCACGGGCATAGCACTGAAGGGGACGTGCAAAGGACAACATGCTCGATATACAGCATTCCTTAAGGGGCGGATTCGTATACTGCCCAGCAAGAGTTATCTTCCAAAAGTTAACTGCTGTTCCGTTTCCCATCTTGAAACCAAACCGCAGCCCCCTGGTAGCTGCTCCGTCACAGTCAAACAGCAGAGATCACTCTTAGTTGGGGATGAAGCACAACTCTGACCAAAAGGTAATTAGCACTGGCTAATTAATCAGGCAACTTGCATGGGTGGATTTTCTAAACCACAGGCAAGGAGAGCCCACGGGAAAGCAAAGCCCTGTTCGCACGTATTCCTCTCCAAAAGGGGAGAGACACTAAGGCAGCAAAGTCAGCCCACCTTCACCATCATTTTGATTTGCCTTAGGGTAGTATCGGGGTTGTAAACAGCCTCCTTAGAGGAGTTATCTGAAGTATACCAGAAAAATTACTCCTGCTTAAAGAAAAAGCAATGGAAATATTTGCATGTGCTCAGAATCAGGGCCAGAAAATTATTTCTTGGATCTTTCACTTATTCCCTCCTGACAAAATGTTCACAATAAACTTTTCTACATTATCTTTTTCTCCGACATCACACAAACACAATATTGGCCCATGGAGGATTTAGGGCTTCAAAACTTTCTTTTTGCCCTTTTTCCCCTCAAAACCTTTTTTGAGGGGACCTTTTGACCTTTTTCTTTTTTTCTCCTGAATCTATTCAGACTATACCTGTCCAAACCGGAGTTCAGCAAATCCATCTGCTTTCATTTTCTTCTTACAAAGAACGCAGGAGTTATTTGGGTTGCAGCTATTACAACGGTCTTTTGACGGATGGGAAGGAAGAGCTGGATATATCAGCGTCTCCTCCACCAGTCCCCCTCCATTGAACCGGACCCAACGGCACCTTGAACCCTAAAGTAAAGCACAGCTGTGCATAGATGCTGGCAGGGATGCCGGGGCAAGCGTTCACGCTTCTGCGTGATCCTCCTGCGAAAACAGAGCCAGGGCTGGTACCAAGCCAGTGTCAACCACAACAAGGCCAAGCGGAAGAGCAGAGGCCAAACCCCCTCTGAGATCGCACCATTTCTGACAGCTCTCCAGCCCAACGTTAACGTTTTGATGAGAAAGTGCAAAGAGGTGAATCGGGTGAAGGTGCCCATCTCGGCTCTTTACATGGAAAAGACAGAACTTGTAATCAAACGTCACACGAAAAAATACACACCAAATAAACCTTGAGGGCATCGGGAACGAGATGTACTTACTCAGTAACCCCAGCAGCGTGATGTCCCGGCTTCGCTGAACTCAACACACCTTCTGCTATTGACTTCAGTGAGATCCTGAGCTTTCTCGTTATCATTTTAACCGCGCTTCGCTGGGGCTGGCTTTGGAGAATCACTTGAAGATTACAGTTAGGTGAAGAGTGAATTCTCGCCTGTGTCCCCTGTAAAAATAAAAAAAGTATAGGAAGTCTTAAAAGAAGAATAACTTTATTCCACTTCAGCTCTCCAAGCCAAAATGAAGAACAGTTTAAATTCAGGGGTTTTTTTTGCGTATTTGTCAAGAACACTTTATATGGGGGGGAAAAACCCCCACGAACAGAAAGAATCACCAACAGTTTCTCCCAGACAAATTTTCATTTTTGATTAAATCTATTTCTGATGTGCTCAAGGATGAAACATATCAAGTCTAAGAAATAAGTGTGTGAGCAACTTCCAAGAATAATCAGGATTTACACTGACCTTTTATTCTAGGCAAGCAAAGGCAAGTGGTATGATGGATACAGAAATTACTGAGAAACAAGGAAATCTGCATCCAGCACCAGCGAAGGGGGCACTGAAATGTGCTCGCTTTACACAGAGGGCTACAGTGCCATGTTATTGCAGACAAATGAAGGGCTTGTATTAAAAATGCATAATTTAATCAAGAGAAAAACTACTAATCAGATGGAAATATGCAGACCTGATATTGGTTTTTTAATATTAGTGTTATTAAATTCTGCTATAGTTTCCTACAGAATCGCCCAAATGTAAATTAATATAAGGAGAAACAGTTAACAAAATTACAAGACCAGATCAAACACTCCTGCTCGTTCGCAAGCGTCCCGCTGACTGGCGGTATTAGGGATGGCATAAAAGGCTTACTATAAAATACTACACGTGCTGGTCTAATAGTATTCTCCCCCGTCAGAGCAGCTTGAAACGAGCCCCGACACAGTTGTTGGCGCTAGGCAAATGGGAGCTGAGGTTTGGTGCCGACGTAAGTCTTTGTCTTCCAACCGAGAGCTGCCGCCTCCGCGTGCCATAACCTGAGCACGGCCAGAGGGCTGCCAGCTCCGCCCGGAATCGGCCCGTGCTACGAGGAGCGGGAACTTGTTCCCTGGACATAATCAGCCTCCAGAATTAACACCTGCCCTGAGAAAACAGGGTTGACTATTCCTCTAATTTAATACATGAAAAAGCATTAAAACCATCCTCCATTTGTGCACGCAGAGAGTCGTTGCCTCTGCTCGGCGGCTCTCGGGCTTGTGGCGCCTGCCCTTACCCAGGGCTCTTCCACCGCCGGGGCTAACGTGCGGGTTTCCAACTTGCCCGTTTTACATGAGGGCCAAGCGGCTGGGCAGAAAGGGACTGTCACCTGCCAAGTGAAAGAGCGCCTTGGGGTTAAAGCCAGGAAAAGGCCCCAAGTCCCTTTTCTCATTTGAGCATTTCTGATGCGGCGAACCTCAGCAGAGAGAGACGTGCTCGTCTTGAAACTCCGCCAAGGAACTCGGGGCTCGCCTGGTTCGCTCTGCTCGAGTTACAGCAAGAAAGTCTCTCTATAACACTATTCTTCCAGAAAATGAAGAATTATTAATATTGACTTGGTTTAGAAGAGTGCCTAAAGGCCCTGCCCCACTGTTTCAAGCAGCATAGAAACGCCAGAAAAATTACACTTATATGGGGGTTTTTTTTCCCCCTTGTCAATTAGAACATTAGCACTGCAGAGCAGAGATTCTTTCTTGTACCATTGTACCTTGTACCGTAAGGTCCTAATCTTCCAGGCGTATCTGAATGCACACAAAGAGGATCAAAACTGGTCCCAAGCATTTAACATTAACACTGATTCCCACCGACACTTTATTTGATATCCACGTATGAGAGAAAGAGAAGATGCACAGCAGGAAAGCAAGGGAAATTAAACAGCCTGTGTGACCGGTAATACACAAAATTGCTCATTTTGCAAAAATAGCTGTCGACTCTTTTAGACTGAAAGCTCCCGTGTCAGTCTCGCTTCCTACTTCTTTTTATTTTTATGTTATTTACTGTACGAGTGTTTGTGACACTACTCGCACCAGGGAATAAATAAAGCCACGCCAGATTCCCTCTGCTTCCTTTTTTCCCTGTTCTTACCAGCTGGTACCTCCCCCTGAGCGTAGGTCCTGCACCAGCACACCACCGTAGCACTGCACACCCGCGGCCGCCGGCAGCATCAGATAACGGCCAGGAAGCTGCTGCCGCTCTCGATTCCCTGCTACGTTACACCAGTGTTAATGAGGAGTAAATAATAATAATGAATCAGGTTTCTTCAGTTGACGGTACGGCGTTCAACATTTGCTGAAGCCACCGGCAGCTGAGGGTTGGTTTCCAGAGGCCCCTGCCTAGCGAACGTTGCAATCCTGCGAACAGCGTATATTCTGGAAGAGCAACTCTATGGGATAAACTTCAAAGCGCCCCATCCTGCCGGATTAGGAAATCCTTTGCAGATGGCAGATGAATGAAGCTGGAGGGGACAACCCACCCTCATGGGTTACAGCCTATCTCATGCAGCGTGCGCCTGGGCTCGACGTCACCCATCTAAGCAAAGAAATGCTGCAGCAGAGCCCTCCTGGCTCGCAGGGTGGGGCGGGAGCCAGCGGGCGCAGATGGATCCTCGGGGGGCCGTGGGCGCCCTGGCTGAAAGGCTTGCATTAAGCCATGCCCCCACACGATCAGAGCTGGCTCGGGCAACGTCTCTCCGCGCTGCAATCCCACCTCGGTTGTGCTTCCTACCATAGCAGCTTATCCACCAAAAGGAGAAGCCCCCTCGAAAGTCAAGCTCCCCGCAATCCCCAGAGAAATCTCGCAGGTTTAGGCGACGCAGCCGAAGCACAGCGCTGTAACCAGGCCCAGCAGCGTGGCGACGGGGGGAGCTTACGCATCTGCGCCGCTCACACGAGACCCCTGCTAGGCAGCAACAAAATCCTAAACAATCTTCCAAGCTAACGCACGGAGCGGTGCCTTCGTCTTGCCGTAACATTTCTGGCTTTCACCAACACATTAGGCAGAGGTACTCCTCGCCGATTTGAGCCAGGAAACATGGGGTAGTTCCCAGGCCGACAAGCGTTGTCCCAGATGGCTTCTCCTGTCTGTGACACTCAGCTGGCACCACCGTCCTCATAGCTGAGGACTTTTGCTGTCCCCACCCTCCTAATAACTGTGCAATAGAGCAGCGCTATTGCCCGGGACTGAGATACGACCCGAGGAGGTCAGGAGGCAAAGGCACTTGGGCAGACTGAGGACAGAGTGAGGACAGGACCCTGCCCCTCAGCTGGCATCAGATGTCATTGGCTTGGTCGCTAGTAAGCACGAAATTTAGGAAGATCCCCAGTAAAATGCAGTAGCTATAGGCATGCCATTTCCTGAAACTCTTAAGACCAAAGCTCTGGTATTACCCTCTCTGTTTCCATCGCCTTTTTGACGTCCCCTTTATTCCATGGAGGCTGCTGCAGAGTTAACAGCTAGTAACTGAAAACGTGGAAGGAGTACATACGAGCAAATCAAGAGGGCAATTCTTTAGTTTCTTGAAGGTTTTGGGAACAAAACACTGGAAGGAAGACTTAGCAATTGAATTCCACTTCATTGGAGGGAGAACCATTTCTAAAAGAAGAAATAATCATCAAGATGGAAATACAACAGTTGAGCAACAGGTCTGGAAAGGAAAAAAAAAGATGGGGCTTTCTGCTGAAAGCCTTGCAGCAGCCTTGTCCGACACTTTATTGGCCTCTAGTGGAGAACAGAAGCTGTGGCTTGCGCTCACAAAACTTCAGTTACAGAGCACAGGGGAAAATATACCTCTCCCCATACAGAGTTTGAATACATACCTGACGAGGGAACGCAAGGCATGCGACTAAAAAGGACGACTATTCTGCATTAGCTACATACACAGCCTTGGCGTTGCTATCAGTCAGGGAAGACATTGAGCTAAATGTTAGTTCTTCTCTACACATGTTCCCATTCAGGTGCGCCTCTGCACTGTCTGCCATAAATGAAATAAAATTTCACCTGCAGAGGCACCGACTTTGTCGATATTTGGGCTAGAAGCTCCGAGCCATTGTACGTGCTACCATTCAGTAACCCTTGTAGCACTCAGAATGCAGCAGGTTGGCTATAAAGTAGACTCTAAAATAAGGAGTTCAGTCCCTATCTTCTGTAAACACAGGCTCTTAAAATGAAAACATCTGCCTGTACGGAGCAGAGAGTGATTGTGATAGCAGTTCTAGGTATAAATCTAATGATTCCAAACCCATGGCTCCAGTTGCCATGGATATAAACAAGACAACAACTCTCCTCAATCAATTAAAAATACAAACCCTAATCAAAAGAAAGCACTAAGTAGGATCACAGGAACAAACCTCTGAAAAGGTAACTCAGTGCAGGGCAGGAGACTCAGCGCGGAGATACTGAGTAACATAAAAGAGCAAGTCATCCGTTGGACAGAGCAGAGCTCTCAAAACCAGCGCCAGCTCGAAAGCAAACGCTGTTCCCCGCAGAACTGTGCGCACCGACAATGAGCAGATACCTCCTGAGCAGAGAAGGGATGCAGATCGCTGGCGGATGCTGGCCTCCTTCGGCTGAGTATAAATCCCCGCACATCCCTCCGACGGCTCCGTAAGCCCGGCTTGGTTCCCTCCCTCCTCCAACGCCTGCCTTCTGGAGCCCGGGGCAGCACGGCAAGGTTTGCTCCCTGAGAAACAGCATCTCTCACGGCAGCCTCGGGATGGTGGAGGGCAGATGGCAGAACCGTACTCGGCACCGAGCTTGGCCAGCATTCCGCAGAGGCACGGTCTTGCATCCAGGTCCGAGGATGCGCCTTCCATCCTCTGCAGAGGCTTGGCACTCAGGAGCCTCGGGGCACGGGAAAAGAGCAACAGGCACTCTCAAACCCAGGAAAAAACTTATTTTCGGTGTATTTTGCCTGTTTTTTGTGTCCGTTTGCTCCTGCTTTTGTTTTACGAGCCTCTACGCTAGCCTAGGATACAGGGGCATGCCATTAGAAGCTTCTTCGGAGGCTGAACTGCCAAAAAAAAGCAAAACAAACAAAAAAACCCCATGCTAAAACAACACAGCATTCATTCGTTCAGAGCAAGATGATGTGAGCTACCTAACAAATCTGAAAAAAACATTTTGAAAGCCAAGTGCAGTGTTCTGACTTGTTCGTTCTGGTCAAATTGCTTGCGTTCCCTGTTTACCTTCAAGGAGAGAAGGGAAGAGACACCCAACGACCAAAAGCCACCACGTTAATATTTTTTGCCGATTCGGAAGCGTTCACACCAGCCACGCCGTGCGTGTGTGTGAGCGCGAGAGAGAAATGTAACCAGCAGCGGGGAAACTCTGGGCAGTAAATACCAGGCTCGAGTTCCCTTGGCTCAGCGCTGGCCCAACTGCCCTTTTTCCTGCAACATTTAGCAGAGTAACCTAAAGCAGCCTGATTTTTGTGCCATAAACGTACAATAATCAAGCACAGGACTCTAAGCCCATGAATCCTCAGGGCTGGCTGAACTCCCATCTGTAAATCCTACAGATTAGTTATATTATGTTTATTTCCTTCCCAAGGAAAGGAGAAAAAAAAAAGAAAAAAGGTTAAATGCAATCGGTCTGAGCTGGAAATAGGCTTCTCTCGCCTCTTGCATAGACGGGGATCTCGGAAAGAGCACCAGAAAGCAGATACGATGGCAGCAGGACCGGTGCGTAGCAGAGCTTCAGCAGGCTGGGGCAGCACCAGAAGCAAAGCAAGGTTATTGCGGCAGGAAAGCTTTCCCCGGTGTCAAGAAAGGCAGCTGGGAGAGCCTTCCACACCTCCTCCGTTGCCTCTATTTGCACAACATAATGAACTCCGCTCTACAGTCTTAATTCCTTAAACTGCAAAACATTTGGCACTGGTTTGATAGATCTTCTTTCAGTTCAGCACGTAGGGATAATACCCAGTTCAAAACAGGAAAGGAAAAAAAATAAAAATCACACAACCCTTAACAGACGAGTTAAACCTTATCTGTTTCTCTCTGCTTATGTGCAGAGGAATGAGAGTCTTATTTCAGCAACAGCTGAACCACGTGAGAAAGCAGCCACAGTCGCGCACCGGCTGACCACGGACCAGCGTGACCGAGTTGCTTCCTACCAGAGAGGAGGATCCTTTCGACGCAAGATACTGAAAATACACAAGAGACTCACATGGTAAAACCAACCCTGAGCTGCCAAAGGCGTGTCATAAATGTGACTCTTAAGAATCTCTTCTACCACCACCGCATAACGGGGAGCTGCTGAGGCTGTTCTCAGGTCCAGGCTACAAGCATTTGCCTTTACATCCACCGCATCAAGGCACAAATGGGCGCGGGAGCTCAGAACTGGCTTGGTAACCCCCGAGCAGCGACTCTGCGGCTCGCGGCATGCGCCAAGCCAAGTAACTCGCATGCCGTGCCTGCAACTGGGCTACCGTACAACCACAGGCACCTTTGCTTGGTCCTGGGCCACTGGATAACCCACCTCCTCCCGCTGGGCAGCGGGAGAAAGCCAGCCGATTGGGATAATTTTTAAGACCAGTAGTTTGCTTTTTATCCGCTAAGATAAAAAAAAATTGAGTTCTTTTACATGCAAGAGAAATTCAGCCTCAGCTTCTGTTGTGCCCCCGTGAATTGTGCACCTTACCTGTTTACCACTTCTTACAACTCCTGAAACTTTTCACACCTTCCAGAGACACGACAAACTTGAAACAGTACATCTGCGAGCGCTGGAGGAACTGAAAACACACACCACGCCCTCACCAAAAAAAAAAAAAGAACCAATACAAAGATACAAGACGACGCAGCTCTGCGCTGCCTGAAAGATAATACTGGGTCACCGGACAGATTTTACTGGAACTGCCTTCCTTCTGGGAAGTTATGACTGAGTCCAGTTGGCATGGGAAGGGCACACGTTCCGATTCTTCCAGATTAAGGCAGGTAAAAGAAAAACAAGTATTAAAAACCTTGCAGCTTAGCACAATACAGTACACGATATATGCGGTTATTGCTCTGTTACATTGATTTGATCCAATTAACAAGAACTTGCGATGGACCGTTCTGGATGAAAGCATCTCCAAAGCACCGCGGCGAAGAAAAGCAATAACAATGCCTCGCATCAGACCGCGAGCACAAGAGAGCACAACACCCCCAAACATGCAGGAGGAGGAAAGAGAATCCCCAGATCCCCATCCCGCTCGAGGGATCCTACGACGCAACCTGCGCCGCAACCGACCAGAAGACGACGGCGCTCGAGGCGCATCAGTTTTGGCCCCTCTGCAAGAAGGCAGCGGCACCCGCCCCTGCCCGTTTGGCACAGCCCAGGGACACAAGCGTCGCGGTCGTCGCGCCTACCCATGCAGGCAGGAGAGGCAGCTGACGGCTGAGCATCACAGCCCGATTCTCCGCTGCTTTAGTTAAGGGTAAATACCGACTGGAATTGAGAGAGGGCTTCGAGAACCCCGGGAACTGCAGGTGGACAGCCTGCGCTTCAGCAAGGCTCTCGCCGGCAAAACAAGCGCTGCTTGGGCAGGGCTGATGGGAATGAACATTAGCAACGGAGCTTCGGGAACCTTCCAGGAGTGGAAAATCCCTCCTGCTCCCTTCTCTTCAACATTTAAATAACTTCATACACTATCATTCATTGCATAGTATGCTGTTGTTCAGGAGATTTTTTTTCCTCACCCTCTCGCCTCCAAAAAGTGTTTGGGTTCCAGGATTGTTTTAACACTGATCCAGACTTCCAAGTTTTAAATGCTGGACAACACTTAGCTTAAAACAAAAACAGTGAGCTCAGATAAGGCAAAGATACTTTAAAGAAAACCAACCAAACACACACCACCAGCACCACAAAGAAACCCAACCACCACCACCACCCAGCACTATGCATAGTATATTTGAGTCCAGTTTGGATTTTAAATCATTCCGAGGGAGACCTACTTCTACTACCCACAGTAAAGACTTTTTGAGAAAATGAGCTCACGGCTGTGGAATTAATAATAGATCTATGCAGATTGATATTCCCAGGAGATAAAGGGAAAGGGAAAAATATTAAAAACGGATGCTCCTGGCAAATGAGAAACTAACGGACCATGTTTTCCCGAAGGGATGGGAGGTGCTTTCATTCTATTTCACTCCGATGACAACGTGAGACCTGCCGTAATAGGTAACTCTCATGAAGCACCATCTCCAGCTAAATGGAAACACCTTGAAAATTTCATAGAGAAAGCAGAGGAGAGTGTAAGTCATCACATACCAAATCTGAAGAGCACTGAACGATCGTGACACTGCAGCGGAATGTAGCTCTGTTTATGATTTACCTGAAAACTAAAAGAATTCTGCAACATTTCAATCCAGAGTTTCTGTATAACCATGGCAGGAACAGCACAGAGTCAAACTGGAACCAAAGCCACCGTCAACTAGGAACATTGTTTTTTCACAGCTAATCTGTATTGGCATCTGAGGTTCAACAAGGCCAAGTGCCGGGTCCTGCACTTGGGTCACAACAACCCCAGGCAACGCTACAGGCTTGGGGACGAGTGGCTGGAAAGCTGCCCGGCGGAAAAGGACCTGGGGGTGTTGGTCGACAGCCGGCTGAAGATGAGCCAGCAGTGTGCCCAGGTGGCCAAGAAGGCCAACGCCATCCTGGCCTGTATCAGAAATGGTGTGGCCAGCAGGAGCAGGGAGGGGATCGTGCCCCTGTACTCGGCGCTGGTGAGGCCGCACCTCGAATACTGTGTTCAGTTTTGGGCCCCTCACTACAAGAAGGACCTTGAGGTGCTGGAGCGTGTCCAGAGAAGGGCGACGAAGCTGGTGAGGGGTCTGGAGCACAAGTCTTGTGAGGAGCGGCTGAGGGAGCTGGGGTTGTTCAGTCTGGAGGAGGCTGAGGGGAGACCTCATCCCTCTCTACAATTACCTGAAAGGGGGTTGGTCTCTTCTCCCAAGTGACTAGTGATAGGACAAGAGGAAATGGCCTCAAGTTGCACCAGGGGAGGTTCAGGCTAGATTTTAGGAAAAACTTCTTCACCAAAAGGGTTGTCAGACACTGGAACAGGCTGCCCAGAGAGGTGTTGGAGTCACCATTCCTGGAGGGATTTAAAAGCTGTGTGGATGAGGCACTTCAGGACATGGTTTAGTGGTGGACTTGGCAGGGTTAGGTTTACAGTTGGACTTGACTGTCTTAAAGGTCTTTTCCAACCTAAACGACTCTATGATTCTATTCTATGAAAGCTATTTTACTTTCAAATTCCTCTTAAGAGTTTCAGCTCCTCCAACGGAACAGCTGAAAGACTTCACTGTTGGCGACATCCTTGAAGCCACTTGAGGTAACTCACATTATTTACAAATATTTACAAGTCAAACTCATGCAATTACCCGCAATTTCAAGACAGCACAGACGACTAGAGAATTAATTCTTAAATGATTTAGAAATCAAAGAAATCAAAACTGATTTACATTATTTAATATTTATTGATACAAAAGAAAAAATAATTTGTAACAAACCATGTATTTACAATTTACACTGGAGAAAGATCCCTTAAGATCAATGCAACAACATGCCCCTAAAACTGGGGCGTATTTCCAGTTGGATGGTAGTTACAAGTGTTCTTTAGAACTCCTTTGCATTAGATGATCCTCAATTTGCAGGCAAAGTTATGGGGAAGAGGTCTCCAACACCACGCTTCTTGCTTTTGGTCTAGACCATAAAGAGAATAGAAATTAGTCCAAATTAACAGAGTTTAAAAAAGGCCTATCTGACTGCGCCGTAACACTAGGGAGTCGCTAGACAGTAAAGCGGAACAACTGCAGACTGTACTCACAGCAGCAAGGGCGTTAGAGCATTCACCTACTCCGGTGGCAAATCAATAAAAATATTAGTATCATTTCAATTGTGCTCAAAAGAGCACATTAGCCTAATTTAATTTAACTAACAGTGGTCCCTAACGAATGCCTTCCTCTGGGCCGAGTTTGGAGCTGTCAAAGCCACACCTGGTTGCGACACTGACACTTATTCGGCATCTGTTTTCTTCTGCTGCCTCCGATATGAAATGTGTTTTGCGCAGGACCAAGAGGCCTCAGTAGTTAACGCGCGCAGGAGTTTCACGCTATTTTTATAAAAACCTTGCATGTATTTTAATTCCGTTAAGCTCACGTTTAGACAAATGGTCCACAATCTACGATTTACAGTCCCAAAGACTGCTGATAGTAAGAAGTCCAAGAATGAAAACTGTTGCCAACTGAGAGAGTAACGTCTGATGCAATTCACCACATCGAGTGACAGAGGAGGACTATTGCTCCGGATGTAGAGTTAGGTGGAAAAAGCAGCCACTCAATAGCCTGGACTGCACAAGATGCCAAATTTTCAAGCTGGTTTAAAGGCCACGTACAGAATGAAGACTGCTGTTAAGACTTGCAGGTGAAAATAACAACCTGCTCTCAAAATACCTTCCACTAAAATATTCTGGGGTATATACGCAGAAAACTGTTCGCTAATTCTGGACTACTCATCAAACCCAGGTATGTGTCTTCCTTAGAGGGACACCCCAGAGCAAAGCCCAGAAGGGGAAGTCAAAGCTGACAGTCGTAACACAACTTAGTATGCACATGTCGCCTTTTACTGTAGAGCAAGGGAAAGCAGTGGCTGTTCCACCAGCGGCCAAGCGCCTGGCACACCCCACTCTTCCGGTTGGCACTTCATGGCCTGCGATGGAAAAGGCCCCCCGCTTGAGCCGTATGGCGTAAGGGTCCTCCCAGCACAAGCGTGAATGAAACTCAGGGAGGAGCAGCTTCCGTAGCATGGGAGTCTGCCGTTTCACAGAACGGCTGAGGTTGGAGGGACCTCTGGAAGGCATCTGGCCCAACCCTGCCGCTCGAGCAGGGCCACCTGGAGCCACCTGCCCTGGATTCAGATAAGCTCTTTCCCCACATATGAGCTTCTGCCTCCTGATCTCTTCTGTACCTCCTGACCTCTCCCGAGCAACCACAGTGACAAGAATGAGGACGCCCTGTGTGGACACAAACACTCTGACGTACTTTGCAAACACACACTCCCACCCACGGGCAAGAAGCAGGGTAGAAGGGAGATGGCAGGTCCTGAGCCGTGTGGACAGAGCTGTCCCACCTGGAAGGACATGTCAGATGAGCTTGGTCAGGTCTCGGCTCTGTCTCCGAGAGAAATGTATGAAGGTGATCCTGAAGGGCCAACTCGGCTCTTCCAGCTTATTCAGTCCAGGCTCCTCCTCAGACACCACAGAAACATCAAACACCAGGAAGATTATTTTTCTCCTGGCATTTACCAGAAGAGTCAGGCAACAACGGGGTGTGGGAGGGTATTTGCCTCCACAGCCGTATCTGCAGCAACGGGCAAGCGCTGCTGTGCCAACACCAGCTGGTGCCAAACGGCGTTCCCGCGGGGCAGAGGAATGAAGATGTAAGAGCAGGTGAACGCCTGGACTAGCCTGCCAATACAAAGTCAGGCTATGGCGTGGTGCCTGAGTGACGGCAGAGCCACGGCAGGGTTGTGCCAAGGCAAAGGAAGCCACCAGCATGCTGAATTGGTGCTACGAGAGGAGCAAAAAGCACAACGCTACGATGCTCTGGGATAAAGGGGAGCGGTGCCGGGACGGATCCTTTCGGCACTGCAGAGCCAGCCTGAACAGATGGGTGCGGCTCAAGGGCAAGCATGCGGGCCTCAAGCCATCTCAGTTCTGCTTCTGCAGTCTGGGAAACGGTAGATGACAACGATAACAAATGCCTTGCCAGTGACACACGAAGCCGACCTTCTTGGGATTAAAACTACGCAAAAGTCTTTCAAAGAATGGAGGCCACAGGAAGCTTTGCGTCACTTCTCTGAGCGAGAAAATCAGGAGCTTTGCCAGGCCCTGTACAAAGCTTGAAGGAGAGGTAGCAGAGGAACCTTCAGGCACAAGAACACCTCTGAAATAATTCAAATACCTGGAACTGAGTTAGAAAAATGGTACAATCCTTGCAAGCAGCACAAAAGCATAAAAGAAACCTTTGGTAAGGGAAATGCATCCAAAAAAGGCAAGAAATTAGTTTAGGCAGCAAGACAAAAAATGAAGGCGCTTGGAATCAAGGAAACTTGATACAGCAGTGAGCTGAAACAGTGGCAGGTGAATGCCTCATCCCGCAGCCCGCTCCAAGGAGAGGAAAAAAAGAAAAAAGAGACAAAAGTGCACATTTGACAGATACTTCAAGAAGACAACTGCCAACTTGCATAGCAGGACACAGTGCATCACACTGGCAGCACGTGCGCATGGGATTTCATGAAGAAAAGGAAATTACTATCAACACTTTAATACATGAGGAGACCCCTCCTTTGTAATTTCTGAAATAGTTCAAGTTCCAGGTAAGTACACACAAAAAAAAGGTGGACATTTCAGCAAGTTCTTAGCCCCTGCATGTGTCCAGTTAATTGAGACAGGTTTTGTACTTCATCAGCATCACAATTCCATGGAAATGGGCAAGGAGGAGCACAGGAGGGCTGGGGCATGCACCTCGTTTGCAACCCTCAGCATCTCACCAGAGACGAGCTTTGCAAGCTTAAAAAGTCCTTCGGAAGAGGAGCTAAATTATTTTCAGTAAAACCAATATTACTATTATAGTTCCCCCCCTCTTTTTTTCCATCAAGAAACACAAGTATGTCATGCAGCGTGGGTGCAGGATATAAGCAACAGAAGCCATTTCATGACAAGGTAATGATTTCTGTGAACTTAAGTGGGGTTAGCAACTGAACAAAATTGAAGCTATTCTAAATTCTGATAAGATAATTCACTCAATGTAATTTGTTTGAAAGGTTAACCAGGATGCTGGGGTGGACTCAGTCTGCCGCAAAACAAAGTGGCAGATAAAGCAACCATTTAGAGTTACTTTGCCTTTAAAACACAGCGGGGCTTTTTCGCTAGCTAAAATACTGTTCAAGTCTGGCAGCTGTGTTCTAATTTATTCCTGCAGCGACCTCTCTGCTTTACCTATGAATTACCTTAAGAGCGCACAGTAAGGCTTAGGTGCTCAACAGGCAAATATCTGCTTCTACTAATATGAAGAAAATCAGCCATAATAAAAGTCAGAGAGCATTTGCTGGATGCAAAAAGGCCTCTGCAATTACCACTTAATTGTCCTTCATGGGCCAATACTGGGAGTCTCATACTTTCCCCTTAAGGTTGATCCCTCCTTCAGCACTTTTTCTTAACTGGCTACTTAATTAGTCTTCCTTCCTGGGCTTAATTGTAAATTTGTTTTGATTAATTAGCCTCAGAGCTGACTTGGCACTAACTGAAATATAGGCAAAGTGCTTAGTTTCTTCAGCGTATAGGCTACTGCATCCTAGGGGAGCCCCCTCTTTGTCAGCAGTAAAATTTCAAGTTCAGATTGTGTTTGAAAAAAAACTATCCATAATTAACTTTCATTTCATGTAATTGCCCCCTCTGTACTACAACACGGAAGTGATGATAACACAGAGAAAGGATAAAATTCAGTAAGTTCAGGCCTCTTGTTCAGTGGATTATACATCATGCTCATTAGCTGAATCCTGCAGTTTTAGATAAGGTGACTTAATGCTCTTAAACGCAAGTGGTCACAGCACAACTAGAATCCCAAACCCAGAGTGCAGGTTACCAGCACAGACAGCTGCATTCTCATGGCACCGACACCGGAAAGGTTTCCCTTACCAATCGGAAGAGTCACGTTCTGCTCTTCCGAAAGTTATTAAGGTCATTGAAAACCCTTTGCACAACCTAGACAAGCCAGGCTGCAACACCTCTGGACGCTACTATAGCTCTTCATTATGTTTACACCTCTCATATCACTCCTTTCCTCTCCCTCTTTACGGCACGGTGATTCCAGAAGACACCCACACAGCGTTACCATGCATCTGCCATCTTGATCAATTCTCACTTCAGCTACTGTTACTGAAAACACAGGAAAAGGCAACTTCAAACACCATAACCATGAAAAAACGTAGTAAGCTAAATAATGTGTGTTAACAGCTATTGTACCCATTTAATAAACTTCCTAAATAGTTGACAAGAGTACTGCAGTTCTTCAGTTTTCAAATTTAAAAGTCCTTACCCATTGAGCTGCAAAGAGAAGTTAAAAATCTTCCTTGGGACATTAATATGTTTCTCTGTGAACACTCGTAGATTTGCATCTCAACTGAACAGTCAGACTGAGAAGGTAAACACTTTGCTTCTTTCAGCTCCTTGTTTCAATTATTGCCCCTCTCATGCTCCAAACAAGAAAAGACTGCAGAAGAAATGTGAAGTAAATGTGGTTTTACAACCTTTTGTGTGCGCCTTTACTTGGGCACAGGAGTTTAAATGAAGCCAGCCAGAACAGGAGCTTTGTGGGTGGGCTTAAGAACACAGAGCAGCTCTGCAGGCACTCCTTTTAACGTATTCGCTCCCTAACAATCTGCAGCCAACTGTTTTGACCAATGACCAACTACTGTTTTCACCTTAGAAATGGACCATAGGACCACTTTAGTTGTCAAACCCTAAATTATGCTTTTCCATGCAGCCTGAGAAATGTTTGGCTTCGAGATCTCTTCTGCCTACATTTGTGAACATCCATGAAGCGATAGGATATTCTGAAGAGGAAACGTACCAGCTTGGAAAGACTAAGATACTCAGTTACAACAGCTGTCAATACCATTAGAGCGGCATGTTCCATACTCTTCAGTTAGATGTATTGTCTGCAATCGAACACCAAAGTAAATCGTGTATTACAAAAGACATCACGCAACAGAGTCTATACATCAGTAGAAATGTAAGAAATATTCCTTCATGCCGAAATGCCTTTTCAGCTGTTACGAAATGAGGAAATAGCGCTCTAGGTTTATTGCATTCCCCAAATGTTAATTTAAAATCATCTGCAGATAACCAATTCAGCTGTGTACTTGAAAAATAGAAGAAATTGTATATGTGCCTCACCAGTTTCTTTTATTGGCGCTGTTTATTTTTCTGTAATTACTCAGCTCATATTCTCCTATTTTATGTTTACAAAGTTGTATAAATATGGATGTGCACACATATCTGACAGTTCTGCAACCATTCTTCTGCCTCTTTAAACGGCAAAAAAGCTTTCTTTAGTAAAACAGGAACAGCTTTCTAACCAAATGAAACTACAAAAAGATAGATTTTTCAAAAGAACCTACTAACCAGTAAAGTCATTTTTCTCAAAGGGAGCCACAGCCTTCAAAAATCTGACTTTTTATTGTGGTGGGACATTGGCAGTTAAGCTCCTTAAAATAAGCCCCTAGTTGTTACCACAATACCTACTACAGAACACATGTACCTCCTAACATGAAGCTGATGAAACATGTGACTCGGCTTTTGTTTCCAGCTCTCTCAATTACTGTTGACAGAAAGCAATGAATTAATATACTACACCAGTGATATCCTCCAGGAACAGTACGTGTACCACACAGGCAACAGAAAAGGCCACATCTCTCTCACGACGACGATCCCAACTTCACTCCCAGCAGGTAACACCGGCTAACCGGCTTCGGCCCAGCTTAGCACAAACCTGGCTCAGATCCCTGCTGCTATTAGAGGTGATGTTCTGCACTCCAGTGTTAAGTCAAAAGTCGTGCCATCTGAGCGGAATATATAAGCCATTATGGTCTATGAAATAATTTAAAACCTGCTTTAAAAGCTACAACAGGCAAATAACATTATAGAAACCCTAAGAATGTATATTTAAGCTACAGGCCACAACATGCTCTGTACGGGCTATTAGTTCAGCATTTTACCAGGTCTAAATAATTTTGCTACATATCTATTTGAAACCATCACAGTAGTCGGTGGAAGTTAGATTACTTCACAGAGCAGAAAATATGTTGATGAAAAGAATCACACGTATGCAGGAGGAAGAAGAATGCTAACTTCCCACATTTCAGAGAAGGCTCTTTTCTTTCTTTGCAATATCCCATTTGACCAAGGAAAAAATTAGACCACCAAAGGTTACCCACGACTACTAGTAGCCTGATGCCCACAAAAATGAAGGAAGCAGGAGCCAAAGCAAGACCAGGTAGAGATGAAACATCTGCTGCTTCTTCTGACTAACAACCGATTCTTGTTTGCCACACACACAACTCAGCACCCCCAGGAGTCCTGGAACTCACAACATTCTCCTGCACCTCCTCACACTATATTCAGGCTAATGACACAGAAGCAAGTTTTTTTTTACAAGTGTCAAGTTGAAGAAAAAAATTTGAAATGCAATCCAGACAAACGGTGAACAACCTAGCTCAACTCAACTCCTGCTGTAACACTAATGTTGTTTTTAAAAAACAACTTTGAGCAAATGGCTGCAAATAGCACAACGTGCATGCTAACAGAATGAACTTCACAAGGTTCAGTGCCAAGTCCTAATGTTCATGGAAACTGATTTACATCTCCTTGCAACAGAATTCAACGGGATTTATCTCCAGCTGTAACGTACTCTTCTTCCTCCCTTTCAAAACGCAAACCCTACTGAACACAGATGCCAGCCAAGGACAAACAGCTGTGCTTGAAGCCCCATCTAGTGACAAACAGTGGAATTGTTGCTAAACTAAAGCAACATCCTAGATAACATCACCACGCTTGGCACAATTGATTTTGCTACTTAAAAAAAAAAAAAAACAAACATTTTGAGACGTAATCCAACTACAAAACGTTCTCTGCAAACTATACAGGACATTTCTCCCAAGAAACCGGCTAGCCAGGACGCAACAAAACCATCCAGCCTAAAAAGTTAACATACTTTACCAAATGCACCCTATTCAGTTGACACTCCCAGCCATAGAATTAGGAAAACACAAACAGGCATTCGTGGCATGCTGACCTTGAACCTGCACTTGAACATCTGCCACTTTCCAGCCTGTGTCCGGAAAAGGTCTGCACACATTACTTCTGCTTAAGAAAACATCCTGAAGGACGCATTTCTCATCATTTACTCATGACCCAAAAGAAAATCCACTCAAAAGCTTGCCACCAAGTTGCAGTATAGCACAGAGGGGGAAGACACATTGGTGCCTGATATGACAAGGGCAATGTATCACTTCTCATCTGAACCCACCAAACTAGAACACACTGCTGGAAAGCAGCAGGCTGCCTTGAGCTCCATCACAACATCCATCCACACTTCCCGTTAGGGCCATGAGCTCCATAGACCACACATGTTCACTAACCCTTAACAAAGTAGTCTTCTGCTACCCAATCTGCAGACAGGTAATACAGAAGAAAACTTGCAGGGTATCTTCCTTCTGAACTCCCTGGCCTTTAACATAACTGAAAGGTGGTCTTGTTCTGACTTTCAGCTGGAACCAATGAGCTGTTGGGCTCAGAGGCCACCACATCCATGCCCTGACCGCTGGGAGACATGCTTGGGCAAGGACCAGAGGCTCTTTGGTCTAATGCTAGCCCTGTGCTGTTCTCCAGGTGGCAAATTTCCAGACCTCTGCAGGCCTGAGGAGCTGAAAGACTTACAAACTAAACGTTTTAGTGGGTGGGATCCCCTCAAGCAGTGGAGACAGCATGTGTGCCCATCTGGTAGCTGGTGTGGCTCCAACACAGAAAGGACAATATTTGAATCTTGCTGACCTTGAAGAGACCAACCCAAGCCCAAAATTTAGAAAAGCTGCCAACATCAAATTATCATCAGCTGTAACTAAAAGACTTTTTTTTATTTTAACTCTTAAACTGCTTACAACAGTTGAGGCTGGGAAAAAAAGAAAAAAAAAGAGGTCCTCCTGTGCAGTCTGAACTTTGACAGCAAATAGTTCGTATCAAGACAGAAAAAGAACTAAATGGCAAAAGGCATGTTCCTCTGTTTCATCTTCTCAGAGTTATACATGACCTAGCCATGCATGCAAAGATGCCACATAACTTCTATTAAGTATTTCCGTCAGTCTATGTATGCACAAATCGTATGAACTACTGCTTGAAAGAGAATGATAAAAAAAATATTATCTCAAATTCCCCAATCTAAAGGGTCTTTCGCAGAGGCATGGTAATCTTGGTGTCCAAACCCTTTCACAGACACACAAAGTTAGCTGGCAGCTAAAAGCTTAAGGGAAGCACTAAAGCCAATTCATCTTTCCTACTTTAATGTATGCTCTAGATTTAGCATAAAGATCGTGGCCAAGACTGTTTACAAGGTCTATACTCAATCCTCAAGTCCTTAAAGTTTACGATTCCAATGCAACTTTCCCTATCTCCTCCTCTTCTAGGAATGGCAGTGACCACAGAGAGAACACACCCTACCAGAATAGCTGTAGTTTATCCTTCTCTTCAGCCAGAAGGAACCTTGAAGAGCTTGGGAGACAAATACTATGTAGACCATCTGCCGTCTAGACTTGGCTTCTGGAGTATACAGTATAATTACAGTTTTCCCAAAGGTCCTCATCATTATCCAGGAACACAGCAAGCAAAACAAAAGGAGATATTAAAGCAATACGTTTGGCAATGACCTATCGCTGTTACACAAAATAAAGCCATCCACCATGTTCAGAGCTAATCAAGCCATAGCTTCCATACAAAAGATACAACCGATAAGCTCCTACTTAAGAGCTCCCATTTTAGAATTCGAATTTGAGGCACTAATCATACATCTGTCAGCCCAGGAAGAAATGCCTGTCATTAACATATTAGAAGAAGGCTGGACCCCAGCACACAAGCATTCCAGCAGCCCATCTCCTAGACAACAATTACTGGAACGAAAACAGCATGGTCCTACATTTAAATAGAGATTATGCTAAGCAGTTTTGTACCAGGCAGACATTAAGACTATCAGATGTTAGCTGAAGATGTCAAAATTTTTTCAAGTGCTAAGCATCTTTAGGGAGATTAAACATATAAATACAATTTGGAACAACAATGTGTTTTAGCCACAGCTTTTATGTGTCTGTCTTTGGATGACACAAGAACAGTAACTGATGCAGAGTGAGGCCCTTCGGTATGTCGTTTCAGTTTGATAGCAAACTACCGAGGTTCTTGTGGGTTTGTTCTTAACTCTTCTTATGTTGATTTCAGCTGCTCTGTATTAATTTGTAATGTTAAGCTGGGCACACTCAAACACTTTTTGTACATAAGAAGAATTTCAAAAACATATAAAAGCTGGAAAAGTGTTTCAGCAAACTTTTCTGCAGAAAGTTCTTCACCTGTCTTTTTTGAGTTGTGTGAAGAGAAGAACACTTTCTTCATTCAGAAGATTACGTATGTTATATCCATTTCCTACAAATAAAAACAGGAAAAAAGTGTTCTTTAGAAGCCACTGGCAATTTTTGAAGTCCTGTCCTGTCTTCAGCCAAGTGCATTTTTATTTCACTTATTTTAACAGAAGGAACATCAGCCCGTAATCTAGGATGCCACTTTTACAGGCACGTCATTGCATTTCAAAGAGATAACAAGGAATACAGGTAGTGTCATTTATTTTAACCTGTGGTAAGAATAAAGTGCATCTTTGCTGAGAAGATTTTTACTGAAAAGAATGGAACAGGCTTGAGCTCTCAGCTCTCAAAACTCACAAGAAAAAGTAAATTCAGTCGCCTTAAGGTTAATTTATTCCTATAGAAAATCTCCATAAAAACTGCACATGGAAACTTATCTGCAGATCTTCACTTGGGATTTGCATACTAACATGACCACAAATACAGAAACATCTAAAAGCCAGTGAATGTCAGGAATGAGCATATACAGCCACACGTGATGAATTACAAAGAGATCACCCACCACAACCATTGCATTGCCCATCCACGCATCCTGAGACAGGCCATCAAGAAGCAGGGAAGAATGGAAATGAAGTATAGATCCTTATGGCCATACATAACTTTCAGCAGTTCATACAATCTGCTTTCCCAAAAAGCAAACTATAAAATTGTCTCTGCAGACCCCTAAACGTTTAAGATTAAAACAAACACACACACAAAAAAAAGCTTCAAAGCATCAAGCATTAATTGAACAATGATTGTTCTATCAGGGTTTCATGGTGAAAAGTTAATGGAAAAACAAATGGTAGCCTGTCATTTTCTAACGCAGTCTCTTCACAAGAAAGCTGTACAAAAGCTCTCTGCAGCTTCCCAGACAGCCTGCTTTACAACTACTACAAACTCTCCTGACTGGTGTCTTACCCACTGAAGGACAGCTTCCCATATGGAATTCATTCCACTTTTATCTCAGAAGGGCAAAATCAAGAGGTGTCTAAATTCTCAAAAACCCACCTGAGTTACAACCCACTCAACAAGACATTCCCCACCTTCTAGATATCAAGAACAAAGCGTAAAATATGGTGAACTGATCCAAATGGATTTTTGTGACTTTACGTCAAAAAACCAACAGATGGTGACCAGAACAATTACACCAACTACCACTGTATTAAGCTGTCTGCGAAGTTTCCCCAACATTATAGCTAGGCACAGAACCAAAATACCAAGAGAAATTCACTCTTAGAACTTGGTAATCTCATCAAAAACTTTGAGGCCAACTCACATAAACGAGCAGTGTTTGTATCACTGCATTCAAAGGTTAGGTCATCAACCCACGTTCAGTGTTGGGTCACATTCCTTTCTTCATAACCCTATACTTTCCCACTCTCCGTGCAAACTTATCTCTTCCCATCACGCAGCTCAGTTTTGTTTCCTAGCATGCTAATTCAGTCTCATCAGTCTCCAACAAAATGGTTTTAAACACATCTACTTACCTGCTGGAACATAGAAGAAGTCCCCTGTCATCAGATAGTACGATGTCTTATGTAAGGTAACAATAATTTTGCCGTGGATAACATGGAAAGCCTTAATGAAAGCCAAAGGGTTCTAAGATCAGCAATGTTTCCTTTGCCAACATTTAAGAAAGTTATCCAAGAAAACATACTCTGTTTTGCATACACGTCGTAACAAAAAAATAAAAAACCAAGTAAGCTAGCAGAGCTGCAATCCCTTTTTCCCACCCTGCTGAAAAATACGATGCACAACTTAAAAGCGAGGTGGGGGCCAATTTTATTTATTTGATACTTCTATCCTGCCTGCAAGGTCCAGACAGTAAGCGTACACGGACATACAGATTTGATGTGAAGCAAAGCAGGGCAACGTGCATGCAAAGCACCTCTACCAAGTGTCTTTGGTTATAACTCATTTCACAACTGAAATGATTCATTAACGTTTCCTGTAGTTATCTGCATTATAGGGGGAAAAAAACCCTGAAAAACCCGTCAACTTCGTATGCTACTTCTAACCATTCTAAGATTTTCTGTTTGCATAGTCCATTTTATAAAAATAAGGAAAAAGCATACTTACTATTGTATC
This sequence comes from Gavia stellata, assembly GCF_030936135.1. Lineage (NCBI taxonomy): Eukaryota > Metazoa > Chordata > Aves > Gaviiformes > Gaviidae > Gavia > Gavia stellata. The sequence goes on along the minus strand of NC_082598.1, from coordinate 60,158,148 downwards.
CATGTGGACAAACTGGTGTCCCTTTTCTTTAAATGGTTTCAAAATCAATCTACCGCTGGCAAAAGCAGATGTATTCAAATTTTTATATATTTCTACCGATTCATCTTTGAAGAAGCACGAGTGACTGCTTTCAGTGTTAACACATTCTACAAAAAAAAAGGTCCTGGAGATTAACATTGATGCTAACACATAATTAGTGTTGTTACTTGCTCACTAACTACTTATTAAATCATATGTGTTACATACGGTATCAGTGCAATACCCCCAAGAGCTAGACTCAATATTTAGCTGAAAAATCAGGACACTTTTTGTGTCTCCCTTGGAATTTTCTCCAGAAGAGCAATGAATATTTCAACAGCTCACCTTTTTATGCTCCATGTGGCATGAACAACTTTTTTTCTTATCAGTCTAAACACTTACTACAGAATTCAGAAAGGCCCTTCCTCACATAACCTCAACTCACCGAGAAGTACTTCCTCATTTGTTACTGGGTCCAGTACAATGGTTGGCTTAGAAGTATCAGCTAGGGTGTGATCCAAATTTGCAGGTATCTCACTTCCTGAGGAGACAAAAAAACCAAAACAAAAACAGAAAAATAATCACTCTACAGTTTAAAAACTTAATTGTTTAGCCACCACTTTTCCACAATTTTAATTTCACACGTAAGTACTTAAATGTGTTTTATTAAGTGACTAAACAGACTGAACACACTTTCTTCAAATAAAAGGAAACCATCCATAACAATTCTTTGAAAATGTAATTTCCATTGGAATTATTTCTGTGTGTAATAGATAAAGGGTCTCTAAATCCTAAAGAATTTTCCAGGGGAATGCTAACTATTTATCCTATGCTATTAATGACAGTATTTACTCAAAAGTATTTGCATTTTAAGACAAGTGCTTTTTAGCAACAGATGCTGAGAGGATATTAAGAGAGAATATGAAATACATGATGAAGTATGAAGAACAAGTTCTTTCTGTTTACCTACTGCTGACGGGCATCAGGAGACTTAAGAGATAGTGTTCAAAAGAATAAGCACATGTTCAATTTTCCTTTTCTCAAGAAATACCATTACAGGACTCTGGCTGTAAGTTGTAAATCAGAGAACTATTTCGATAATAAAAAAGGATTTTTCCAGAGAAGGAAATAGCCTAAGAGTTGATGACAACCTTACGCTTTTCAAATAGAAAAGAGACGCTGGAGAATGTTCACAACAGAACAAATATCCCAAAGCTCTCTTGCAGAACTCTCCTAAGCAGACAATTTTAGCTCCACACTGCACAGGATATTTCTTGAAATGCAGTCAGAAGAAGGATGTTAAAGGCAAGCTAGAGCACTTTATAGGCACTCATGGCTGCTTAAATACTCTTATGCCACGACAGTCAGGAATGTTTGAAATAGCTTTGTTCCAACATAACCATCTCTCTACAAAAAGAAGCAGCAACAGGTGCAACTCTGTAGCTAAAACCGCAGAATTTTTATTGTATCAATAAAATTTAGGAATTTGTCCTAGAAATTCTACTCAGCTGATGGTCCTTATATGCATCACTTAAAATTCAAGGATGCTAGCGAAAGATTATCTGTCAGGACGAATGTCTGTTAAAGAGGAAATCCATCACTTCTGGAAGACAGCTCAAATGCACCTAAAGCAACCAATAATTCTTGTAAGATACAGTATGAACAATCACTACCAGCTCAGGTTTACGTGGACTGCAAATGATTTATATTAAAACATAAACTGTGCTTAGATCAAAGGTTGATCTAGACCAGGATCCTGTCTCCTATCAATGGCCAAAAGCAGGTACCCCTTCCATCCCCAAAAATGCTATAATAGAGTAATGGCACTTCCACGGAATACTTTCCACCTCTAACATGGAGCTCACACACTTTTTTTAGAGCTATTAACAGTTAAGTCTTCTGTGAATTTATCTGGTTCTTGCCTTGAATATACATAAATATTTTTATCCACAGTATTCTGGGGCAGGGAGCACATAATGACAAGGGCCATCTTATTTTGTTTGAAAAACCCAGCCCTCGCTATCTTCCTTCCACACCTTCTAGTTCTTGTGTTTAAAAACAAACAAACGAAAAACCCAACAAAACAAACCACAATTTATTTCTATTCCCATTCTCCATATCACTTGTGATTTTACAGGTTTTTCTCACACCTCTGCAGTACTCTCTTCAGGGCTGAGGAGCCTTCACCATATAGTTGCTTCTTGTACAGAAGTCCTTCCATGTTTTTGACAAGCTTTCTCTGAACCTTCTCTAGTCCTACTACTTTCTTTTTGAGGTAAGGGATGAAACTTACATGCAACACTGCAGAAAATCAGAAATTTATACCAACATTGACCGTTTTCTTCCTTATTTCTCTAATTATTATTTCGGCCCTGATTTGTTTTAGAAGTGTGTCAGGACCCTATGGCATTTTCCATGTTTGTTAGCATGTTTTATTTGTTCTATAACTTCATATAGAAAAGTTTTCATTTCAAACAAAAGCTCTAGACAGTCCCCGTAAAGAAATGTCCTTTAGCATCAAAACGTCTTCCACAGAGAGCACAGCCAAAATACTGTGGCTTCTGGACTTTGACTCCATCTCCCTTTTCTGAGCACTACCTACATATTTATTATCTACTGGCCATGGAGGCTTTAGCACAGCTTCCTGTTCCGGCCCACTTTTAACCATTTTATGCACTGTTCTTAAAGCTCTCTCTTCACCTACCTTGTTATGGTTTTGTATTTAACCTACAATAGCTTAAGACTCTGTTGACAACGTATGCTGCCTTTTCAGATGTGATAATACAGGTATCAGTAAAACGACCAGAAGTGTTTATACCTTAACTGTGCATTATGAAACCAAACACATCCGCATCATTAATCAACAAGATGAACAAGGACAGAAGTACAGTTTATTTTCTTCAGCCCCTGCTTTAAAGGCACCACAACACGTCTGGATATGTCCTGTATCTCTTCCTTTCTAATGCTGAGAAGTTAAAAGTTTTTACAACAAGATTATATAGCATTGCTGTACATACAGTCAGAACAGGTTTTTCCACATCAGATCACATTAACACATCTCATTATAAAATTATTTTCACTGAGAGAGAGAAACAAGGTTTTTACAAGAGAAGAATCTTACAGCAATAGAGTTTTTGATTACAGGTGCTTGGTTTGGGGTTTTTTTAAGTATCAAAAGGAAAAAAAAGTCTGTGTTCATACTTGTTTCACGTCTTTTCTGCTTTTGACCAGCCTTCCTCCGCTTAATCTTCCTGTCAGGTTCTGTTTCTGGACACACTATTCCACTAATCACAAGCCCTCCTGAAACAAAAGAAAGTTAAACAACGTTCACTAACTCATAATATTTTTACAAGAATGCAGACTTGCACAACCAACAAGCATTTCAGTTGAGAATATGTTTCCTTGATGCTGAACTTTTCAGATAGCTTCAGAAAGCCAGGACAAGCCAAAAAGCTTTTCAACACCAAGTATTTTGGAGTGCAGTGCCACTTGAGACTTTCTGAAAAGAATTTGATCATACGTCAGTCAAAGAACATTTCAGAAAGCCATGACATGAGAGTCTATTTTTAAGACAAAATATCAATTTTAGGGACACAAAGAAATACTATTTTCAAGCAGACTAATTCATTAGGAAAGGACCAAATTAGGCTGAATTGTCAGAAAAAATCCCTGAGAACAAGATATATTCTATCATTTAGGGAATTTAACACTGAGACTGGATAAAATATTATAGTATCTGCTCTGGAGAACAATCTCCACACTAAGAGAAATGCTCCAATAAATGATCCAGTAGGTTGTCTCTTTTTCTGGTATCATACAGAATCTTTGATGTAATAAACCTACAGTACAGAGAAACGGTTTTGTTCTTCCCTAAAGAGATAAGGCAGGGCTACTTAACATGCTCTGCTGATACTATTTCTACCTGACACCGGAGTACCAGGAGAGAAAAAGACTACAAAGAAAGATGACTAAATAGCTGGAGACCATAAATAATCTACTTATTTAAAAAATTACCAAAGAGTAAACGTCTCAAAGCTTTCATGGCACAAGATCAACCCACAGATTACTCTTTACTGTGCTACCAGGAGAAAGCAAATAGGTATTTTGGAACTCATACCTGAAGGCCTCATCGTATAGTTTACACGCTCGCCTCGCCAGTATTCCAGAGGTCTTAGTCGTATCCTTTTTGTCCGACGAACATTAGGTGTGTTGGAAGGCATTACTAATTTAAAGGATGAAATCATTCACATTAAGTATGAAAGGAAGATTCAGAAATGGAGAACATTAAATATCCTTTCCTGTTGTTCCGTATCAGGGGTCAGCACTTCCCAGCTGACACTTATATCACATTGCTATCATGACAGGAAAAGGGAATCAAGTATTGCCAAAAGCCTTCTTTTGCATACATCAGTGTTTCACTCTCCTTTGTCTTGAACAGTCACCATGCTGACTTTACGTTAGATTTCATTCTATATGTCTTGGTGAACCACTGTGATACGGACATGAGGGGCTAAAGCACAAGGAGCAGCAAACACGCTACAACTGTGAAGACAAAGCTCTCAACAAAGACTAAGAACCCTGCCTAAGTCTGAGAGATTTCACTACCAACAGCGAAAAGGCACCGCCTTGTTATGGCAAGAGTAAGAATCTGGAAGAGGAGGGGCAGCTTAAGTCCCATCTCCAAGGTCCAGAAGAGCAGCACTTTTGCCAACAGAAACCCCACATGTTTCCAAGACTTCTCAGATATTTATCTTCAGACTTATTACATAGTCTCAACTTTCAATTTTTCTAAGCTGCCATATCTGAGTACATTAAGATTCCGTATTTTAAGAAATATGGAATGTTTACGGATGTTCGTAAGAAAGAATAAAAGCCCCTTAAGAGTTGAGAGCAAATTAGTCAAGAATATTTAAATGCTAAAAATAAAAATGGTAAATAAAAAACTTGCTGAAATAGGTTTTGAAGGTAGACAACCACAGTGTTGTACATAAAATAATAATGAAGGGAATGAAAACAGGCTAATATAGGACTACAATCAACTGCATGCCCATTGTTCCATCCTATCCGGACTCAGACAACCACAGAGGGCAGGTTAACTGCACCCTCAGTTACACTGTGTAAAACTGATTCAAACTCTTGCTGCTCTCACTGAACTGTAAGCAGTGTCTTGACTCAATATTAAATGAAAAATGGAAATGGGACAGTTAAAAAGATAATTGTTGAATATAGTAATAAAAAAATAAACAAAAAAGAGTTTTTAAAAGTAACTTAAAAATTAGAGCAGGGTTATAGCACCCTGAAGAACTAACAAGCCTTATCTGTAAATACTTACTAACACATGAACCCTTTTCTAGGTGTTTTCCTCTGTCTCCTTCAGCAAGGTTTACATCAAGTTGAAAATGCATTTGTATTTATGCACTTAACATTAATATATTTAAAAATAATCTTACCGATTTTATGCCTTGCTATGCTGTCTGACAACAGAACTCTTACTTGACAATTCAAGTCTTCAGAATTATCTGAAAATACATTCCAAAAAACACCATTATAGGCATTTACTATTTCTGACTTTTTTTTTTTCCAATACATCCACTAGAAGCAACCAATGGTAATACAAGCAGAAGTCCCAATGTTAGTGTTCCCACTAACATTTTTTTCTTTAAACATATATGAAACCTGATGTAGATAAACAGTATATATACTTAGTTTTTAAACAGCGTAAGCTTGAAAAGTACATGAAAACTACACATTCAAGTAAATGTTCCTCAGACCCATCCCCCTGATAAAACAAACATCGGCAGATCATAACTAGGTACATATTTTTATTTATCAAAGTGCAAGGTCATTCAGCTTTATACCACTCAAGCCTAACTTTAGAACAAACTTCTTCCCAGAACACACACAGAACGAGGTCTCTGAAGAAAGCATTGCATGAACTAGTAACATTCACAACTGGCTCTAAAACACTAACAAAAAGACTTTCTATCCCCAGGGCTCATATTCATTATGACAATATGTGCAACTTATGTAGGGAAACTTAAAAGAAAACCGAAGTATTTTTGGGCGAACAGGCCACAATTCCATAACGCTGTACAATTTGGTCTAGGGTGGCCTGAAGTGATCGTGTATAGTACCATCACACAGCAACACACCAAACTGGTACAAACTGAGTCTAAAAAATTTGTTCAAAGTATTTTGGAAGAGTAACTTTATCCTGGTAGGCTTGATGCCAAACCATGTAGTGCTTGTCCTTCCAAAGCTAACACAATGTAAAGCTGGCATACTATATCACGTACGTGGGCAGAAATGTGACCACAGCCAATACAATCTGTGTGTCTTATCCTGGACAACCAGAGTACAATAGAAATTACTGTTCCATCAATTACAGCTTATAAGAGGCTTATACATAAAATGCAAGAAAATATCAAATTTAACATTACCTGAAGATGTATCATCCTGTTCACAAGGCTTACTTCTGGAAGCAAATTTATCACAATGTTCTAGAACAGGCCCACTTCAAAGGGAAGAAAAAAAAAAATACACCTGCTTGAATATGTTTAATGTCAATGGAACATTACAGTACTACCAAGAATAGCAAATTCAAGTTTTTTTCAGATCATGGAGGGTGGGGGTTTTTTTCCCTTCTAAACATCTGTCTGTACCAATTAGACCCTGAAGCAAATGACTGCTAGTTACGAATCACAGGTCTGAGATTCATCAGCTGCTCCTCTACTCGGTCATCAGACAAACACACCTCCTCTCTAAACAGGTTTCCTAAAAATCTTGCAACTTCTTTTTCTTTTTCCTCCCTTCCAGAAGAAACAGACCTTCTCCTCTCCTCTCCTCTGTAGCATTACCTTTCAATCAATTTTCCACAGACCATGTTTATAGAAGTGCTTTAAAAAAATGTTCTGCATACTCTAAGGAAAGGACAGTAAAATAGTTTGTAATTGTAATATGTATTCCGTCTTAAAATCTCCCCCATAAAATGACAATAATTAACACGTACGTAACTCCACCAGAGATTCTCTAGCAAACAAATCACTCATAACAGGAGTTCTTGTACAGCCTTAGCATCAGTACCCCAACCTTTCCTCCTTTCCCCATCTGTGGCTGTGCTTCATCACTGCTTTTACCGTACCAATGAAGTTCAGCTGTGATCCACCTAAACTCCAAAAGATGCACTTCAGTGCTAGATTAGCAAACCTACACTACAAGTTTGTCCAATTAAGTCTGCACTAAGCTCACATAGTAAAAAAATAAAATTTTCAGTGGAACTAAAACATAAGAATTTAATAAATTCAGACTGCCACTCCTGTCTGCTTTGTTATTAAGTTCCCATCCCGTGAAGGAGAAGATACGTGCATATCTACGCGCACAAACAAGAGTTTGGGTTGTAGATACAGTTCTATACCCTACTTAACAGCAACTTTATTAGTACAGTTGTTATTAGTTCTAGGAGCACTGGTATTTCTGTCCAAAAAAAAAATAAAAATCACACACTAATGTGGAAGCTAGCCTCAAAGGAAAAAATATCCCCAAAGGCAAGAAACTTACTATGACCCCTTACTCACGACAGGAGGAAGAATTTTACTAGTTTATTAACTGTATTAGCACAGTATTTAAACACCTCAGGCATGAATCATGATCCCTTTTCTACTAGATTCTTCACTACTAGAACACAGCAGTACCAAACAGCTGTTCTGTCTCAGTGGGGCAGAAGTGGGATTAAATGTGAGTCTTACAGACAACTCAGGAAATTACCTTTCATGACTCGTAGCCTTCTCAGCTGCAAAGGCATCTCTACAAGAGAAAAAAATATTATTCTTACATTTACTGTTAAGTCAATTTTACTTACTGAAAGGAACCTGTAGGTCAATAATATTACATACTGAACAGAACCATAAAAAAAACATTTAAAAAAAAATTTTAAAAGCAATGCAAAGAACAGTGATTAAAAACTCAGACTGGTTAAAGAAACTTCCTCTTTTGATTACCAATCATTAGTAAAGCTACTTGCACAAAAATAAATATAGCTGAGTAATTAAACACTGTATTTTCTCAATTTATAAACAAAGTAACAAACCTGACAGTGAAGTTATTCTATGGGTGGTGGGGTTGTATGTGCATGTGTGTCTTTTTTTGTCTTTTTTTTTTTGTTTTTAAACTGGATCTGCTACTAAAGTCTCAGAAGAACACTTGAAAAATTCCAGCGCAAGTTTCCTTATCTAGAAGCAGACACCGGATTTGGCACCCACCTTTGAAAATCGGATGTAGAGAACACCACTTGGTTTCTCTATTAGCTATTCAGCCAGCCCAAAACTGTCACACAGTTCGATTGGGCCATTACTGCTTAAAAGTTAACAAGATGTTTTTAATTATCTACCAAGTTATACCACCCTTGTAAGGAATTGCATAAAAAGCTTACTGTAGTCCATGTTGCGTGTTACGTTTTCTTTTGTTACTTTTTATCTTCACATCTGATAACTTCTGTTTCTTTCTTGCCACATCCTGTAGAGAAGAGCTGTCAGAATCCGCTTGAGACTTGATGTCCTCAGGGTTTGAGCAAACACCTTCACTGGTTCTGCGATAAATCTTTTTGGGTATCTTCCCTGAAGACGTAGCTGACAACTGTCTCTTTTCAGAATTCTTCACACTGTCTGTGAGACGCTGTAGTGCTTTTACAGGAGTTTTGTTATTTGCACCACCACATGACTCCGATGTGTGCAACACATTTTTAGGCTTTTCAGACTTAGCCAACTTCTGAATCACGGAAGTCTCTGATTTCTGATGCAGGGGTGAGGTAAAGACTTCATTCAGTTCTACAGGCTCTCTTTCGAGCTCTTCTTCACCGGGTTCACTGTCAGAACTCTCCTCTCTTTGTAACTGGGGCTTTTTATTACTACTTTTCTTGCCAGGTTTTTTAAGCTTCTTCCTCGGACCTTCTGCCAGTCTCTTAGCTACTGTATCTTTTGGAAGTTTCTGCTTAGCAGTTTGTTTCTTGTGAACTAAATGCTGAGAAGCTTTTGAAGCCGACTGCAGATACTTGGAAGACTTGAGACTCTTTTTTGGAGAAACAGTCCGCTCTTGCTGATGCCCAGCTGAGGGCAAAGGCGAATCCTCACTGGGCGTCACCCCTGTTTTACATTGTTCTGCATCAGATGCTTTTGTTTCCAACCCAGACCATGACAACATCAGTTCTTCAGCTTCTGGTTTCGAGGACGTGTCCTTTTTTCGTTTGGGAGAGTCTTGCCTAAGTGCATCCTTTTTAATCTTTCCTATCAATACACAAAACAGTTCGACATTAATACCTTTTCCCATTAAACCTGAAGATATATGTTGGTATCTGAACGCGTAAAAATAAACCAAAGAATAAAAAAAAAAAAAAAGTATCACAAAACCAGATTTTTCCCTGATGGTTAAAAGAAGGCTTTCGCTGAACTATCGTGTATGAAAAATTCAAAACAGAATTTTTGGTGTACTTTCAGTATTTCGCAGCAGAACAAAAGGGCAGAAATGTTACATTCAATCTGCTTTCCAGTTTTCAGCACTTCCTGCTACAAAACTCTTCTCAAATAATTCCTAAGAACTGATCCCCTCCAGTTCAAAGCACATACCTTAACCTCCTTTCTACAGAGAGAGGAACAAAACCTTGTGGGTACCTACCTTCTTTGTCTGCTCATAAGAAAATGCAACACTGCTAACTTAATTTTTAATGTCCTAACAGGAAGGGCTGGGGGCGGGGGGGGAAGAACAGAAAAAAAACAAAGAGTGAAGACACTTTGTCTCACTGCCTTATATACACCCAAACCTAACTGTGCAACTGAAACATCAATTAAGAATCCATTATTTCCCAATAAACCACCACAACAAAAATCTAGTAATATGACCTGGAAGGAGAAGTCTGAAGACCTGTTAAATAACTTACCCGTATGAGTACTCTTTTGCCTTTGAGATTTAAGGACCTTTCCTTTACTGTTAGAGACTGGATCTGATTCTGAGGTTCCTCTGAAGTCATGTACTCTGACATCCAAATCATCAATTTTCTGTTTAGTAAGTGCTTCAACCTGTACTTTTCTGTTCTTGCCTTTCTTACCCTCTGTCTTCTCCTTTTCAGAGGGCTGAGATTTAGAAACAGGAGTTGCAGAGCCACCTTTTTTTGATTTTTTGTTCTTATGGGGTATTGAAAACCAAGAATTAAAAGATACATTTGATTCATCAATTAAAAATTCACATTCATTTTCTATTTCTATATCTTGATCTTTCACAGGAGGAGGTGATGGTGGCGATATTGAGGCTGAATACCTAAAGAAAGGAGGGACAAAGTATTCACATCATTTGGGGGGGCGGAAAATTGACTTTCAATCTTGCAAATCTAGAACACTCTAGAATTCCAAAACACGCTACAGGACATTCCTCGGAAGAATTGTTATAAAGTGCATCATTTATTGTCCTTTAGCTTCCAAAAAGAGCTCAAGGCCTGCTTCTCCTTGCTTTGGCCTCATATTCAAACCTTGTTATTTCTCAGATGCTGGATAGTCAACTTCCTATCTAAGCGGTCAGATCCATATTAGCTCTGAAGAAGACTACTTGATCACTGCTAACTTCAGAACCACATAAGGTTTTCCTGAATCCTCCAACCTACCTATCAAAACATCCCAGGCTCAATCTGAAACACTATTCAACAGCTACATAGGATTTTACTGGCAGGCAAAAGCAACAGCACTGTTAAATCCTAACAGCACAGAACTTTGAAACAACTATTCAAACCCTTTCTCAAGTGGCATTTTTCAGTAATGTTGGACTATCTCAAAACACACTCTCAGACCATGTTTATAGATAAAAGGATGTTGCTCCAGTACTCAGGACTGGGTTATTTTACTAGCAAATTACCTTCCATATTAAGCCTCAAAACAAACCTTTTCCCAAGAGTTCCTGTTGCTACAGCTGCTAAGACGACCGAAGAGAAACGCCTCTCTTTCTGTACAGAAGACGTTGCAATAGATTCTGTTCCTTTCACGAGAACAACCTGCTCATCTCCCCCAGTCTGAGGTCCTTGCAAATTTTCAACTTCCACATGGCTCTTCACTGCAGCAGGAGTATTTTGGTCATCAAAATGTAATCTATGTATGAGAAACAGCATTCAAATACGATGTTATAAATCCTGAGCGCACATTAAAGTATCGTGTGGATGGACAGATGCTCTCATTTTCTCCTGCTGACAGTGTCTCATTTCTTATGAATGAGCTTCCATTTGGTAATTTGCTGGAACACAGGTTAGCGGTACTACTTCCCAGCACAGTAGCAAGTGTCCAAATCGAGGAGGCAACATGGGATCAGCTTGTGACTCTTGATCAAAGTCAGGGCTGCTCAGCAAGACAAATTCCTAATTTTAGGAGAATGCGCTTCAGAAATTGTCAGGTTTCCTAGACCCTAGGTGCACGCTCTTCCCAATGTCACTCCATCAACGGGAGTCAATGGGATCAGTGTCAGTCCCTCTCTATGATCCACCCCGGAGATTCAGTCCTCCAGGAAAGCAGAACTGTGGCCAGGACTATTGGTCGCTATTGCAGCTGGGCTTCAGGTTTCCCAAAGAGCAGATAATGATCACAACTGAAGTTGTTCTACTTTATAGAAAACATTTGTATATTCAGAGAGAGAGGAACAAATGACTGCTCGTCTCTGCTCTAGCAAATTTTTTGTTAACTTTTAAAGTCAACACTGTTAATAGGATTCACTGAAAAAGTCTAGACTATCTGGGAAGCTGATAATTTGGGGCACTTTCCTGCGAAAATGGAGTTCAAATCTATTCTGACAGGCTTCCTGCACTTGGGTACTGCACTTTCGGGAATTAACCCTTATCACCAGAGTACTTAATACAAAACAATTCTGCCCTTTCTAAACGCAGATATGGAACTTTTCTAAAAAAAATTTTTGTTTTATTTTTTTACAAGTTCACAATCCAAACTCATAAATGATGGAAACCACTATGTTAATTTACCCTAAGGCGGGGGGGGGGAGACACAACACCACCACCACGTTCAGCTCTACTTACATATGTACAGGAGAACTTTTTGCTTCCTCCACAAGAAGAGGTGATCCAACAAACCCATCATCATCCTCAGGGTCTGAAGATATGGCAGGACTTTTGCATAGTGCTTCAACATCTTTTAAGATATTATTTGTTTCTCTTTGAGACACAGGAGACTCTGTTTTTTTAGAATCAGCTACGTAATCGTGTATTGCAGGCTTCAGGGGTGATTCATGTGACCATCCTGCAATATATATAGAATAGGTTTAATTCTTCTACTGAAAACCTTACAAAATCCAAAAAAATAGTTACCCAAAAAAACTTAATTCAATGATAGTGCTACCAACCTCTGTTGCTGACTGTTTTTAGTGGTGATGCGGATAAGGACTCTGAAGAATTACAGGCTGTTTTCACAGAGTTAGTTAACCCTGCCTTTGGCTGTCATAGTTGATAACAAATAATGAGACAAAGTAAAATATTTGATAAAGCAACAGTATTTTGACAAATATAAATTTCTACAGAACACGATATAATTTCCCTCCCTTAATTTCTACTCATTTGAAGGACAGTTCTATTTTAACTAAACACTTCAATTTTCTGTCACGTAAGACTTTCCAAAACTAACCGAAAATTTCAAACAGGTAAAACAGTGTGTACAGTAAAAATCAATTTGCAGCCTTGAACAGACATCCTGCTAGTCCACAGGCAAGCTATTTACTCTTTTCATTAGAATGAATTAATTTAACAATTTAATTCACCTTTATTAAGTCAGGCTGAGGTTTTGCAAGAATTACTTTGAGATTATACCGTATTCTAATATCAGACTACAGTAAACAAACGCCATTATAAAGGATGCGTGTTCTCAACACTGCCATTAATAGAATATCCCATGTATCTATTACAGAAGGTTAAATTACAGCCTATATACTGATACAAGTGACATATGGAGCTTATTCATTCAAGACTCACACAGAACTAAATCCCACAGACCTAAACTTGTGCCCAAGTGAAACTGTACCCAACGCTACGTTGTGACGCTGCCATAACTAACTTACCCTCTGGCTCTGTATTGATGTCCTCTTCTCGTTTCTGACAACAGGAGTTGAGCAATGGGTTGCACTTGGAGACCTTATCGTAAGATCACTGCTACAACCTATAAAGAAAAGACTATAAATAAGGGATTCTTGGAATTGTCCAGGCTTCATTTATTTTAACAAGTTGCTAAGGCTTGTTAAGGTCACAAAAATCCAAACAAGAAAGAAACCAGCTACTTGGGAAAAAGATTTTATTTTTATCCATTTTATCTCTATTTTTTATTTGTTCATTTACCGCTAAATATAATACAAGGAAGAAATGATTTTTTTCTTTAACCAGCACATTAAGCAAAACACCAAATAAAACCTTACTTTCAAAACAATCCTGTATGAGTTTCAGTACGTTTTGACCTGGCCGGACATCAATCTTATTTCTAGAAAGAAGAGGGGAAAAAAAAATATTTTCAATCAAATACTAAATGTTCCTATCCCAGCAATATAAAAGTAGTAAAGCTCTTACTACTTAATATTTTAGATTATTATTTCCACTACTCCCAAGTTTAATATATTTTACCTACTATTTCCACGCAGATATCTGCAAAGAAACTTGTCTAAATAAGGATACCAGGAGAAAAAGCCCCACTGTCACAGAATATGAGGAGGATGAAGAAATCTTTCTACATAAAAGAAATCATACAACTACTGCAACAGCCCTCAGGTAAAAGAGCTTTGGGATGAATAGAGATTCTCACTTGAAATAAATGGGTTTGTTTTGTTTTTTTTTTTAAAAAAATATATCAATCCTCAAGTAACATTTAACATTGCCTGCACAGTGATCCAGCCTCAGCAGACACAGAAACAGGTGCAGGCTGCATGTCTATCCCTTCATACAAGGAGTCCCCCCTCTGCTTCTTTTGCTACTACTTATCCACAGTTATTCTGTACTTCTACAAAAGTTTCAGCAGCCAGAATTGGCTTGAGGTGTCAAATCCGAACAGCTCAGCTGCGTGGATTACTACTTCAAACGTCCCCAGGGCAAATGAATATGGCAGCAGTGATCCACTAGCCAGACCATGTTGATCAAACCCAAAATAACAAGAGAAAAGCCATGGAGTACTTCTTCCATAATGATTATTAAATGCCTTTAAAAACAGGTAATTTAGTAGATTTGGTAAGCTCATAAAATGCACGTCTACAATTGGATTGCAGTAACAAAAAGCTCACGTACTTCTGACATGCCTTTAAAGAAGGCTACAGCACTGCAAATACTCAAACTCATCTCTAACATTTACCAGCAAGGGCCAAATAAGCTAGAACTCTGCGTGGGCTTCATTTCTCTACCTCTCGAAAGGCAAAATGTTTGCATAGACTACTGCTTCCATGCTCAGGCAGCCTAGTCAGGGGTAGCTTAGGTATAGCCACACCACAGACTGCTGCCTCAGCAGAGGAATACAAAGGAAACCCCAGCACAATTTACTCCTCCCACCACTAAAAAATACAAGAAGTTTGGGAAACATCATAAGATTGGTTTAATGAGATACACCCAATAGTTTTGACATTAAGCTCGGACAAAAATCAACACAAGTTTTCCCAACAATCGTATCTAAGAATAAAATTTTAAATGTAAATTACCCTCCTCCATGGCAGAATCTTGCTCTGTAGTCTTTTTTAAAATGATTCTGTGAAGAAACAAGAATCAATTTTTACTAAGCATGATGACACTCGACAGAAACACAAATAAGTGACCAAACTCCTGTTTCTCGTGTAAACAAGTCTCGAGGATTCTTGATCCATCTGAAACTGGTGGGAGTTATTGCAGCCCTGTTTTTCTTAGAGCGCCGCCGCAGCCACAACCCCTGTAACAAGTGCCAGAAATTCAGCTTTCCTCAAGAACCATCAAGCATCTGTTGCACTAAAAGTCAGAGAGACTTACAGGAGGCTTACATGACAGAAATCACAGAAAAACTAAGGATTTGGTTAATACTTCCGTGATGACTACAGAAATAATCTTTTTAAGTAAGGAAAAGGAATGAACTACCACAAAGCAAGCTAGGAGATAACCTTACAACACATCCACTGCTCTGTGAGAACTGCTCACACGGAGATTCTTACCCTGTGTTTGTCACAGGCCAGACCACGTTGACAGGCAGTGAGAGCACTCAGCTGTTCCGTGGTAAAACTAAAGCCTCGATTAACTGCCAGCACTTCTTCATATATTTGAACCCTGAGTACAATCAAAGTCATTCGAATAGCAGACGTGACTCCAGTCATCTATTACCCCAACTACAGTAGTAATAATTCAAATGACAGTACATTATCAGCGTTGCTTCCTATGCCGACAGATGAAATAAAGCCTACAGAGCTGGGAACAGGCAAAGACTGTAGAGAAGAAAAAAAAAAGAAGGAAGGGCAAGTCAAGAGAAATAAAAGAGCTAAGCAGAGTGCAGTTTTTCACCAACATGACAAGAAAACCTCTCAAAAAAATTCCAAATGTTTGGCTGAAAAACACTTATGACCTCATCTTCGCTTGTGTAAACTGGAATAGAGCGTATGTGCAGCGTGGAGATTATCTAGTCCTAATACTACAGAATTCAGCACACTTTTCCTAAGTTTGCCATACTGACATTACTTTGCGCTTCTTTGCGATTCCTCTTTGGATATGACTTCTGGTAATAAAAATAACCAAAACCACAGAAGGCTTTATTCCACTGCAAATTTTCAACATCAGCTTCAGATAGCAGGAAGAAACTCTAGGTCACGCGGGAAAACGACTGACCACAAGTCATCGCTTCAGAAACTGTGCAGAACCATACTCCACGGCAAATCAGGCCCTCAGGCTTAAACTTCTTCCCCTTGCAGCGGAGAGCAGTATAATCAACTGGCAGGCAACCTTTCGTGTGAGAAAATGAAAAGTTCCTGGAAGGGATCTAAGAGAGCTTTTAAGTTTGCTCATCGTGACGTTCATCCCCCGCTACACATAAAGAGCTTTTAGAACTTAAGCTCCCCGCGCACCCCCGAGAGAGGCCGGCAGGAGGAGGAGGAGGAGCAGGGCTCTGGCATGTCTCCACAAGCCACCGGTTCTCTACGCGCTAACCGGGGACAGGGAGATCTCCAGAGACGAGCGACCGGCGCAGCTGCGGGCAGCCTCCGGGAAACGGGGCCCCCACCGCCGCGCCCTCCGGGCAGAGGTGCCTGTGCCGGCCAGCGGGGCCACGCGGGAGGGCAGCGCACTAGCAGCGGCCCCGCTCTCCTCAGGGGGAAGCGGAGGACCCCCGCAGCCCCACCGCGCCCTCAGGGCGACCCCGCGGGCCCGCCCGCCCCTCAGGAGCGCACTGAGGAGAGGGCCGCCCCCACATCGTTGCGGAAGGGAAGGCCCGCGGCCCCCAACACCCCCCCTCCGCCACACCGCTTCCCCCGCGCCCTCTCACCAAGGCCTCCGCCATCCCGGGCCGCCGCGAGGAGGACGAAGACACCCCGGCGGCGGGACCCCGCCGAGCCGCCGGGACCCCGCGCCGCTCCCCGCGCCCCGCCTCCCGCCCCGCCGCTTTCAAACCTCGGGCGCCTTCCCGCTGCGCGCGCCTGCCGGCGACGCACAGCGCGCCGGCCACGCCCCCTGCCCCCCGCCCCATTGGTCGGCGGCCGCTGCGCGCCAACGGGGCCCCGCGGGCCGTTGTCGCGCCTGCGCAGGAGGCGGCAGCTCCTCCCCTCAGCGCCTCAGCGCGGCTCTGCGCGCCTGAGGGGAGGCGGCTGTACCCGCTCTGCTTTCCCTCAGCGGACAGGCTAGCGCGAGTCCCCGGGTTTCTAAACGCTACAAAAATCTACAGTCACCGCTGGGCGGTGGGCAATTTCGTCTTTAAAAGATTGGTGGAGAGCTCGACGATGAGCGAAAACAACCGCTTGAAAACGTAACGCCACAACATCCACCGTATCTTAAAGCATCTGCAAAAGACAGCCCAAAACCGCGGTTTTAAGCGATGCTTTTCATCGCGCACGGGCAAGCAGTGGACTAAGCGCTGGCTCATCCTCATCAGCCTTGCCAAGCAAAGGTGCAGGTACCCACGGTCATCAACTTTCCAGCAACATTCAACAGCAAAGTCAAATTCCGCCGTTTATCACAATCAGTAGAGAACATGTACAAAAATCTGCAATTTAGCCAAAATCTGAGAACAGGTACCTGTCCCCAGCCACGTTTAATGTTGACATGGAGAATTTACTTGTACAGATGGAGCTGAACCCCTCTTCTGCCAGAGTTGGCTGATCTAATCTACCACAGATCACCTCACCGGCTAATTATGTACTCATCTTACACTTACACACAGCTGAGAAACAGAAAAGGCCATGAAGATGTTCAACAAAAAACAAGCCAAGCCTTTTTTTTAAAAAAAAAAACAACATTTGCTTTGCATTTAGTAGCAACCAGCATTGAAACACCAAGTCTTGTCAGCCCCAGTCTTTATTTCTGGCTTTCCCCTCAGTGGTCAGAAAGTTAAACATCGTGGTTCTGTGAAATTGATGAAAATGTCACCCCTCCTTTCATCAGGACCAACATTTCCTTCCTGAACTACTGCCTCCCTTCACAATTTCTTTAAATGCTTTGGTATATTAGCTCTTTCACAGTGGAAGTCATCTTCATACACACACATCGCAGAGCTGATTTATTCTTGCTAGTTATAAACATAGGTAGATTTATTTCCAATATTGCTTTTAGTGTCCTGTAATCCCCCTAGCCATTTGCTAGAGAAAGTTCCGCTCTGACATTCTCAAAGTTAATCCACGCTCCCAATGAAAAATTTAAACTTTATTTCAGAGGCAGCTGAGCACAGTCTCCCCCCCAGCAGCAGCCCATGAAAAGGCCAGTGCTGTAAGCCATAAAAAGCAGGCTTTTCTACCGTGACCTCCAGGTGAGAGCCCTCACAGTACCAATGCACTTTTGCACCAGCGTGCTCATCATTTGAATGTCTCCCCTCAAGCAAACTCTAAAGGAAAAGATCCTTTCAATCCCTGCAGTCTGGTTCCCCCCGTGATCACACGCCAAGCAAAGAGCTGGCGGTGTGTGCGCTGACCTAAAAGCAAGTACGGAGAACTTCCTCTTCGAGGTGCTGCTTTTCCCCCGTCTCACCAGGGCGAGTTCTCTGGCTAAGGCTGATACGGAGCAGACTGAGAAAAACAGGAGTGGGGGGGAAAGAAAAAAAAAACCACCGCAACAGAGGATATCCAGATATCCTGCTGAGATATCCAGAGGATGCCAAGAGGCATTAGGAAACAGCCTGAGGAAACTCCTCAGCCAGCCCCACGGCTAATCTTCCAGGAGAGGCAGAGGATCACTGGTCTGCCTCTGTACTTGCAAGGTTACCTGTCTGTCCGGCACTCAAGATGCCAGGTAAGGCACACAGTCCCTTGCAGGGCGTGTGGAAATATTTCCTCAGAAATGTATTGCTGTCAGCTACAGGTCTGGGGGGGATAGGTTTTTCAGCACTGGCTGACACAAACGGTTGCACCAAAATAATGATATCTAGTTATTTCTGTTCATATTACTTGGGGCGGAGGAGAAGTAAACTAAATTATGCAAGGTAACCATCAGTATCTCCAGGATCCCATTATAATTTACTGTTACCGACTGAAATATGGATTGAGTTTGACTGATTTCATAGCTACCACCATGGTGAAAAGCTAATGCAATATTTTGAATACCAAGAGCAGAGTTTGACATGTTTATATTGCTCTGACGCATCCTCTATTTACTGGAGAGCAGTATCCATCCTGAAGTCTTCAGTGACATGCCACCTGAAGTATATGTGAGATTCTCTACGTCTTTTTTTTTCTTGTTAGTAAGGGCTGATCATTTAACATACGTGGACTAACTGGGAAAATAAGAGTGATTTTTTTGACCCAAGATAACTATTTAAGACGCAAGTCTGTAAATGCCTACATGCTTGTGTACGTTACAACAGCATGTATGTTCAGAGCATGCCCCTAATCAAGCTGATTGCCCCTTTTTTAGCGCTTGATAATGGCAATCCCTGTACTTAGGGTTACAAAGTTGTTTTTACCCTACCTACACTCCCATCTCTGTAGGTGCAAGAAGGACAGACTAGAGAAAGTGACAGTCATGCAGTGATAAAGGCAGACATAATCAAAAGACCAAAGTAGCCTGGTGGTTCACAAACACAGGAACAACCAAGTACCACAGAAAAAAACCAGGAACTCCAAGAAACAAAAAGTAGACTAATCTTACTATTAATTCTTCTGCAGCACTAGAAATTATTCAACTCATTGCATTGCTCTATCTAGCAGGAGAACAACTCCAAGTTAAAGCTCCCTCTTACGTTTATTTATAATCTTTTACGTAAAACCTTTTTTTCCCCCTGAACAACCCCTCCTTCTGAAATTCAGTAACTACCATACTGGAATAACAAAAACTAACAGGGCAGAGCAATAATACGCAGCCGATCTGAAGAGACTTCTGTGGGACTGACGAGATGTGTTATTACTGTTGAGAGACCCGACGGCCAAGAGAAAAACATATTCATGGCTGTGAAACAATGACAAGCGCTCCTGGACAACTACTCTTACTACATTTCCATAGAGCAGAAAGCCCAGTTCACCAGCTGCAGTTCCAATACTTCCCAGGACATCCAGCCCCATACCACAGCAAGTGTTCACAGCCTTCATTAACTTGCCAGGGACAGATAGTTTAACGAGGACATTTACCTTAATGCAACACTGCAGCGCTCAGAGGTTGGGGTCCAGAGGCTGAACATTATAGAAATTTTACACTAGTAATTTGACAGAAACCACCAGAAAGACTAGTTAGGCGCTAGCAGGGTAAAGAGCAAGCATCACCTGCAGTAGGGAATGTTGCTCACCCTAATCTGTATGACCTATCAGACTTCCCAAGTAACTTCTTTTTTCAATGTTTGTGACTGTGTTTTAAACTCCTGCCTCAAACAAACAAACAAACAAAAAAAACCCCAAAACCCAAAACAACAAACAAAAAACAAGTAAACTGAAAACTAGAACAGAGTTCCTGTTTTACAGAAGTTGCCTTCCCAATTCAGTGTCCCATAACAGCTATACTTCCCAGGGTGTCAGGGGCACATGAAAACAGAAAAACCTTTCCCACCACTCTGGCATGACTGCATTAGGGAACAGTTAAAAGACTCAGACAATCATATTTACCTTGGCATGGTGTTGATATACAAACATTACTACACATAATTTAAGGACAAAGTATGTCAAATACCACTTCAAATGCAAGAAGTCCAGTTAATAGGTCAGACTACCGTCAAGCTCCATGATCTTCTCCCTATAGTGAGTAAACTGGCAGGATCAAAATTCAATCCAATAGGCACTTTGAGAGAATGGTGTTCAGAAGATTGGAGTCTTCACACATGTTCATCTCACACTATTTTCCACTTGTATGCCTTCTAGGGAGAGCAAGATTTTAAAGTGGCATTTAAAATATATTTCCCTTCCATCACATACCTACCCCCTTTAAATTGTTTGACAAATGGTTGACAAATGCTTAAAACATTTAAATTAGTTAAAAGTAAAGTTTCCTAGTTCCATGTCAGATTAGGATACTAGAAAACAAAGCCCAGAGCCTATATATCTTTTTGCCTCTAAGGAGTTATTTACTGAACTTTTTTTTTCATAAACTGCCTGCAAAATACACACTTGCTCTTTAATGATCTTTAAAACACTGAAAACTAGCATATGACAACAGTTTTTTCTTAGCAGTTCTTTCACTTTCAGCATTTTGCGGGAACTAAAAAGATCGTCTTCACAAACTGACACTTCCTCCTCTCCAACAGGAATTTAGAGTGTATTGGACAGAACTCAGAGGAACTATGCTCTTCTTTTATGATGATAAGAAAGCCCCAACAGTGAGTAATGTGTTACCTTTGTAACTACCCATCTGATTAAGTGCATCAATTATTTTCATGAAGTAATCCTTATGTACTCCAGACGCCTCTCGGCACCCTTTCCCCTCTCATCTGCATAGTCCAGAAAAAAAGAGTAGTGAACATTGTAACAGAAAGGCTGAGATCAAAAAAAGCCAGAGTGAAACAAACTATCGCATATAATTCTCCTCATCAAAAAAAGGAGTGTTTTTTGGGGACCTGAGCTACAAACATATCCAGATTGCTCCATAATTTTACCAAGTGCCTTCTCCTCAGCTACGCACAAGGGTAGAATTGTCGTGGTGTGTAACATGACTTTCCTTTATGCAGCTGAGGAAAAAGAGCTGGGTATTATGGTGTACTCTGGCTGAGGGTTTAGTTGGAGTCACAAAGCAAATACTCAGGGAGGTCTCGTGGATTTAATCTGTTTGTGATTATGAAGATTAGGATGGGAAAAATCCAGAAGGTACGTTGTTGGTGAGAAGAGCTTCTGCAAACAGAAGCAAAAGACTTAACTTTGGCACATCTGTCAGTTAAACTGACCTAAGCTTTTGCAAAAACAAAAAGTTTCAATCTACTTTCTTCTAAACAAATTCCTTTGGAGAACAGCTAGATTTTTGGTGAAAACTACAACTTGTGCTATTTCTCTTTGCCCCCCTCCTTAGTACTCACAGAAGTTAGATATATCAGCTTTGACCTCAGCAACCAACGTTTATCCAGATGAAAATGGCTCCGCACGGTTCATCCTGATGCTGCCAAATGGGGAACTAGAACTGAAGGTAAAAAGAGGAAAGCTGTGATTTTTAAGCCATTCAGTACTTTACTCCATCTCCCAGAGATCTTCAGAGCTCCATTTTGGTGCGGGAGTAGAGCTGTCTTCTTGACATCTAGCCGCACAGCCGGCAGCCAGGCAGCACCAAAAGGCAGTCAGAGAGGGAGGCAGGATAAAGGCACCTACCGCCAGGGAAACTCCCCCTCGAGGCATTAGAAGTTTTTCTCAGGAATATCTGGGAATATGAAAACAGCAAAGAATCGAACAAGAAAATGTACAACAAAAACCAGGAAGTATCACCCTGACAGGCCCACGTCACCTGTAAAGCCAAGAAGGCGATAAAAGACCTGACCACCCTGCCATTCAGAAGCCACGCAGATTGTAGTGCTCAGGGACTATCTAGAAGGTTTTATACTTGAGACTCACCCATCTCCTTGGACCCACGTAACCTTCTCCTTTTACTCCAACAGAGCGTATGATTTTTTTTACCTCCCCACCTCTGTCCTCTCCCTCTAACTGAACATGCAAGTACTGGGGAAGTGCAGGGTTTCAGGGTGTGACGTAGCTTGGCAGGGAGCTCATTTCCAGGCATGGCACTTCTAAAAGGGTGAGTGTTATCTGAGGCTTCTACGTGAAATATTATACTTTTTTTTTGTTGCTGTAGTAGTTCTTACACTGTCATTTTCTGTTCTCTCAGGCTAATGACTGTGAACACGGGAAAGAATGGAAGGGGTTTATTCTCACCGTAACAAAGGTATGGAAGAGCTTTGTATCTCACTTCATGTCAAAAGTGTCTATAAGGGAGATTTGTCTTCATGCATGCCAGAAGTTGGCTTCCACAGGCACAAACCCTCGCTTCTAAGGTGTTTGTGCACACTAAACTGTTGATGGTAATTGGTTTTTTTGTTTGGTTGGGTTTTTTTTCCTGAGGAGAGCAAAATTCAGGCTGATTTAAGAAATTCGGGCTGGTTTAAGCCCAGCTCATCTGCAATACACACTCCGCCATGGTATCTAGTCAGACACAGTTCCCAATCCACTGTTTGCTATCCAGGAAGGAAAAGACTTCTAGCACAAGTCCATCCCCTGCAGCTGTGAAAAAGGGAGCCTGCTCGGAGAGACAAGTCTCTAGGTCTTTATTGTGGGATAAAGATGTAACCAAAGAGATGGCCAAACTGCACACCTGAGAGAACCCCCCAGCCCTGTGTTTTATTCTACTATTCTTCTTAGCTAGATGCACTTTGACAATAGCAAGACCCTCTTTGATAACGACCAGTGGAAAAATAAATGAAGTTTGTTCACAAGTGACTTTACATTGGCCTAGCTGAATCACTTAAAAAGCTGAGGATGGCTGAAATAGGTTAAACTACATTTATACAGCCTTTTGCAGTATAGCAACTGCAAAATATCGTTGTGGATTCTTACATCATTCCCACTTCTGTCAATGCACATTTCTTCTAATTCAGGACACAGATATTCTTATTTCCCTATTCGAACAAAAAACACACATGCAGCATTTTATTCAAAGCAGAGGCACATCCAAACCTTCCAGATTATCACAGCTGCTTAAACCAAGCAGGTAAGAAAGATTTCTGCACAGCAGCTGTGCTCAGAGATTAGCTGTGATGCACACACAGAAACGATTGCTCACAATGTTTGTCCACTCCTGTTTTTTTTTTCCCCAATTATGCTGTTCATTTTCAGCTGTCAGTTCCACCAGATGAGTCGTTACTACCTGGGCAACTTACAAGAATGCATGAAGTCCTAGAGAAGGAAAAGAAAAGAAGGATGACACTTAATGACTGTTCCTGCTTGAACAGAAAAAGCCCTTCCAGCAGAACATTGACCGCGATGCCAGTGTAAGCTCTGACTGAACTATGCAAACCCCAACCTGAATAAAAAGCCTTCCCTTCTTCTTTCAAAGTATTATTTCTGTGCAGAGGCTCAAAATTCAGCTGTTGTACAAGGGTTGTATAATGTTCAATGAACAAAATCTACCTTAAAGCCTTTATAGAGATTTCCTAAGGGAAAGATTACTCCTGCAGCTTTCCTACAATGCCTTTTGTTTAGAAAAGGCTGAGTGCGGCATATTGCTATGCCTAAAAAACTTTTCAGAAAGCCACACGTTGGGCTGCTCTATCTGCCCTTCTTAGAAAATGCTGATTACCATGGAGAAATTCAAGGTGAGTCCAAGTTACTCTTCTCACATTCTGTCCAAGGGTCCAGAAAGCATCATACCTGTATGAAAGCTTCACTTTCTCTCTGAGAATGCCAAAGTGCTGCTGTCCTGAATTATGCTCCTATAACAGCATTAACCAGCAAGAGTCCTTCAGGTGTCATGCCTCTTGGCAGCCATGGCTAGTTACCCCGGGTAAGCCTAGCATTGTGAAGAGGTGTTAGCCCGGTAGACCGCGTCTTTTCGCGCAAGTCAGAATGACGTGGCCTTGCCAGCGTAACTCGCATTCATGCCGTTTCTCTCCTCCCTTCTATGCAGGTGTTTCTACGCAGTATCTCGGCAAGAAGCAATAGAGATGTTAGAAAAGAACCCTTCATGGGGGAATTTGATCCTGCGTCCCGGCAGCGACAGCAAGAACTACGCAATCACTATCCGACACGAGCTGGAGTAGGTTGATTCCACAATACGTTATCCCATTCTTAACTAGTATGCACTGTATTAAAAGCTGAATTCCCAGAGGTGACATGTGAAACATATGCCTTGCCTTCAGGCTATTTTGAGAAAGGCAAACGAGGCAGCAGGGCGGGCCTGAGACTGATTCCTTGGTTCTCTCCTCCTCCAAAGCCAGTTGGATTAAACAAAGAAGCAATAAAGATCAGCCAGCAAAAGCCCATTTCCTTGGGTAAATGGGCTTCCCCTGTTTGCCATGAAACCCTACTCAGTTTAAGAAATCATCAAGCAGAATGAAAATGGAACAAGCTGTACCCCTTTGCAAAATGAATAACAAAAAATGAGACACAAGTATTTTCAAACAGTAACTTAGTCTAAAACACACCCCATTTCAACTGAACTGCCATGTTTCAGCTTTTGCAGAGCTTCAGAACAAGAGGCATCTGAGACACCAGGAATGACATTTGCAATTTTCAGTGTTTCTTAACTAAAACGGGAAAAAACAAATCCTGCCACACACCTTCAATAAGCTGTGGGGGTATTACAAAGCACACCCATTGCTCCTGTAAAGGCATTTATAATGACGACGATACATCAAAAAGAATTTCATTTCAGGCAGCATATCAACTTTCATTTTCTTTCAGTGCCCCATGCTTAAAGCACTACAAAGTGATGTCCAAAGGAACAAGCTACATTATCGAGTTAGAAAGACAGGTAAGTGAGCAATTCCCTTGTTGAAGATTCTTAAGCAGATGTAAGAAATATCACTTTGCAGAAAATTAGAAAAGCTCTAGTAAATTCCTTACTATAAAGTATGCAGAGAATTCAACTCTCTTGTTAGTCCAACTAACCTAATCTCAAAGAACAAGTTATCTTTTAAGAATGAGACAAGTAGGGGGGAAAAAACCACATCATCTTCTAACAAAAGTAAAATCAAACCACTCGCAAAACATCCCAGATTGCTTAATTTTTTTTTCCTTCCACTTTTTCTTAAGAGATGTTTAACTCATAGCCTGAGAAACATCCTATTGCTTTGAAAAAGCAGCTGCTGAAAGAGCATCAGCAGTCAATCGAGAGCACAACAGTACAGAGAGCGATCTCTCTTTTGCTTTATTTACTCATCTGATGGAGTTTTATGTTTGAGGGTCAAAACGTTACCACAGATTGCAGAGGGCTGTCCTAGACCTCACTGCAGCCACATGCTGGATGTAAATCAAGCATCAGTTGTTGGAGAAACATTGTCAGGGACGCCAGCCTGCCAGCATGGTTTTGAAAGTGTATTCTCAACACACGCAGCATGTTGTATTTAGTGAGGGTTTGGTTTGGGGTTTTTTTTGGTTTTGGTGAAACAGGTGACACTCCCAAGCCTTCAGGATGTTGTCAATTACTTTGTGACCCAAACCCGAGGGAACCTGAAGCCGTTTGTCACACAGACGCGTGCTGCGGAGGACCCGGCATTCTGAAAGCAAGCTGGTTGCTGAAGGCATGCACAGGAAGGGTCCTGCTAAAAGAAAAACGCACGAGAAGCAGCCCAGGAACTCCGCACTATTGACGATAAACAGAAGGCATTCCCCAAGATATTCTTTCTCCATTTCCAGAACAGCTCTGTTGGCTCTAAATGGTGAATGTGATGCAGCTTCTCCCAGAGAAACCTCTGAGATTTGGGGAGGGCAAATAACCCCAATTCCTGTAGAAGATTAAACGTGGAAAAGACAAGAGTGGGAAAGAGAGGACAATACTGCCTCTGCAAAATGCAATGGAAAAATACTGTATTGAAATTAGGTGGTGTTTGTGGGCTCAGTTCTGTCACTGGCTCACAGCGCAATAAAGTCTTTGTGTTAGAAACCCCATTTCTTGTCTACTCACTTCTAAAAGGATCGGTGCCATTTATGACACCCCAGAGAGACAGCAGGTATGCCCCACCTCTGCTGGGGCTTTGAGCACTGCCAGAGAGGTGCAATACAGACCTGAAAGCAGAAAATACAAGTCTGCCTAGCTTAAACGGGGGGTTCCTGGTTCTCTGCATGGTCATGCAACCCTTACAGGACCTGGAACATCCCGAGTAAGGCAGCTGGGGCATTTCCCATGTTACGCAACTGAAGGAGGGCATACATTCAAGGAAACTGAGGCACCTCCGGCCCAGCTGAACATTTCCACCCCTTCTACGTGCCAGCAGGAGTGTTCGTGAGACCCTGCTGTGAGCTGCTTCAGGAAACTAAACAAAAATAAGTCAGTGTCCCTGTTGGTTAAGCTCTCTG
The DNA here is from genome assembly GCF_030936135.1 of Gavia stellata. Taxonomy (NCBI): domain Eukaryota; kingdom Metazoa; phylum Chordata; class Aves; order Gaviiformes; family Gaviidae; genus Gavia; species Gavia stellata. Next base: position 60,131,508 of record NC_082598.1, on the reverse strand, counting down.
AACTACCTTCTCCAGGGGCTGAGACAAGCGAGTGCAAAGGAGAACAAGACTGCACAGAGCTGGTAACGAGGGAAGGCAGCAGGGCATGTGAGAGCCCTGCTGATCATACTGAACAGTTCTGGAACCCCACCGAGCTTTAGGCACAGTATCTATCTTCTTGGAAACTGGGGATCCAGCCTTCAAATCAAGCCACTCAAGTGAACAGCAGTAAGATCTGAATTTATTATTTTTAGCCTCTAAGTTCTGCCAGGCAGCTGGACTGAATAAAGTGCTTACAGGATAGATACCCACTGCTGAGCTACACTCCTTCATAGTCAGTGGAGGTGACTAGCACCAGAGCCCGGCTTTTTTGTTTAAAAACACCCCAACCAAATAAACCGCACCTCTTCTCTGACAGTGGTGGGGGAGCATTCACACAGCTCAGCTGAAGACAGCTATGACCTAGGTACCGAAGCAGCTAGCGCCTTCACTACACGCACAGGGAGTGCTCAAGGTAGAGTTGTTCCTATTTCCAGACCAAGATTGATCGTCATGTTCCTTTGATATCAGCTGGGAATCACAAATTAAGTATTACTTGTTTCAAGGATTACGGAAGTCAGTCAAGGCTTGGGAAGGTTATCTTAAAACAATGCCCACATGTTTCTAAATAATAGATTATGTGTGACCATACAAAGGTATTTATAAAAGTACAATATAACATGAGACATTAGCACTTTCTTTTCATGAAAATAATTAAGATCACTTTGTGAAGATGGTTCTGCTCAGTATGCATCAGGTTAGAGTTGCAGCTTTTCCTCAGTATGAAACTGAAACTTGTATGTTGCTGTGAGAAGTGGGAATTTAATACTTCACTGTAGCTGACTTTGGCCATGCAAAATGATTTACTTACTAGCAAGACAGTTCTGCTGGTGTTATCAATACTGTAAACTCATGACGCCTTTAAGCTTTCTGCAGCATGGATAAACATCTACGCTAGCTGCTTCATTGACCACACGAAAGATACCAAAAGACACATTTACTAAAATAAACTCTTAAAAGCTATCTGGTCAAAACTCACCAACCTCCGGACAAAGGTTTAGATTGCTGCACTGTGCTGCAGCAGAGTATGCTTTCCGTAATTGCAGAACAGGAGATAATTAACAAGGATGGATAAACCTTTCAAGCTAATAAGACAGTTGCATTTGGCTGAAACTCAGTTCCTTTCTTCAAACAACTGGCCTACAGCCACATTGTTTCAAAGACACAAGGAAACATTAAGAACATGAACTTATCTAAAGCCTTTCCTTATGTTTGATACAAGTCATACAGATATACAAACTCTCTGCCTAGCTCAAACCCGCATTATTTCAGGATGCGAGATGCCATGACGAGGTGATGGGGTTTCTGCATTCCCAGAGGCCCAGCTGGTGCCAGAGTTGTTCTTTTTATGTAGTCATTATTCTTGAACAGCACTTTTTTTTTTTGGTTTAAATAGACATTCACATATTCACCATACATAGGAAAAGGGTGGGAAAAAAAGCTGAAAACGTGTACTTTTTACTCTTTGTATAGGTAAATGAAGTCCTAAATCCATCAGATCCGCCAAAACAGTCTTGTTAACAGTAGCGTGATCTTCATGCTGAATCCTCACTACTCCTAGCATTACAAAAACACAGAGATTAACCACAGAGAACAGTTGAGCTGGGTACTAAATGCCTCGTGTTTTGCATGCACAAACATTCCTGCAACTATCAAGAATGAGAGAAATTAAGGGAAAGCTAGTGTACAGACAAGCAAACTCTGCAAGAAAGCATTTGAGTGAGAAAGGTCTTTAATACTGATATAAAACTTCATCCCTGCAAGTCAACTGCTCTTTCAAAGAATAACATTTTGAAGGAAAGCTATTCAAAGTGTTCCAGTGGAAAGACGGTTCTTCATTGCTGCAGGGAGATGGCTAGCTCTAGCTGCTCCATGGCAATAGATCATCAGTCCTAGACACACACACAAGCTTTGATTACAATGAAAAAAAGAAAAAAAGCAGTTCTCAGATTCCCGGCAGCACTACGAGCCTCTGCACTGCTAGCACCAGCAGTGACAACGCTGGAGGTCTGGAAGACCAGCACCCCAAAATTCACTTGCACGGTTTGATTGAGCTCTTTTAGTGTGATCGTGCTGAGCATCTGCTGACACTTCTGATAAAAAGCAGCAACAGACTGAGAAACGGGCTGTACCGAACACAAATTCACACTCAGTTGGCTCACTCCACTCTGCGTAACCTTCCACATAAATACATTCACTCTCCATATCAGCAATTTCAGAAAGTTTTAAAACATGAAAAACGATTTTAATGAGCCACTTGACATGCACAGTTGTTCCATATAAAGTCCTCTTTAGGTCATTACTTGTAAGGTTTTACCTAGGTTAACTTATATCCAGAAAATTTTAAAGGTCTGCTGATAAATATCTAGAGCCATTGTGCATTTTCAGTTTTTCCATCAGCAACTGTTTAACTGAGCAGACCCCACCCCCAAAACAGATACTCATCTGACAGATACACACAGTAAGAGCAATATAGAGATACAGCCACGTCTGTAAATTCTGGCCCCAATCCCTGCCAACATCGACCTGGGCTCTTTGGCAAGGGTCTCACAAAGCTGTACGCGTTGTCATTAATAGAAGCCACTCCATTAATTAGACCGGAAAATTTACCTTAAATCCTGAGGACCGTCAGATGGCATTCTAGCAAAGTACTGAGACTTTACTCTTTTTATATGCTACTTACTTTGAAAGCATAAGCACAATGTTAACACCACACTAACGTACCAGAGTGTACTTACTCAAAGTTTCATTTGTTTCCTGGTCTCCAACTGTGAGAGGTGACAGTGCTTTCGACTTGACCTAAACCTTTAAGTGATCCTTAGCACTAATTAGTGAGTTCAGTTAAGAGTTCAGATTGTAATACTGCCACAGTGAAATACATTTTAGTTGTTAATTAGAAGTGGAAGCCTACTGTCTGCTTATGCCTTCTCTGCATTCTAAACGTAGTCGTCTTTTCTCCCGTTTCAAAAAGTTTCTCTAAAAGTTCTTAAAAAAAAAGAAATAAATTAGGTAGTTTAAAAAGCAGTATTATTAGTCTAGAAAATTATATCTATAAACTAGACCAACTGTAAAGCTATATACACCTTCCAGAAGATATCCTGCACATAAGACTAAATCCCAAATATTGGAATAATTGTGTTGATTCCAGCTATTCAGTTCCATACATCTTGGTGTTCAAGTTCCCAGCCTAATGGCTGTTATTCCTGACTACAACTAACCGAAAGGGAAAAAAGGAGAGGTACAATTCCTGACCGATTATGCTCATTAAATGTGAAGATATTCCTAAAGTTTAATAAATTATGATGGAGGATAAATGGCTAAGTAGTCAATAGCTTTTGCAACAGCTGCAGGAGATAATGTGCAATCACAGTCTCCAAAGCTTAAACACATTAAAAGGTTTTCCAGTTCATAGGTTTTTATTCTAACCTCACTTCACTCTATCATCATTGGGAGTGAAAAAGAACTACCAGTGCAACTATCCAGTGTTTAAATGATACAGAACATAAGGGGGTGTCACAGATGTTTCTGTAACGCACCTCTGCCTCACCACAGCAGCAAAGCTAGTTCCTAATTATTTCCAATCAAGCAGATTCTTTATACTTAGATACCCTAGTAACTGACTGATGATGATAAACCCCTCAGTGTTCAGCGCAGCTCAGACTTGTGCTGTGAACAGGTGTACAGCATAAGCATTCGCTATAAGGAAATGGTACCAAAAGGAGCAGCTGAGGAAACAGTGTTTGCTATGACAAACATCCAGAGCCATTTGCCTTTTCCTCCTTTCAAAGCCATCATTTGCTACAGTGTTTTTAATTTGGTGAGGGCAGAAATGCTCAACCACACCAAACATTTTCTCTTTCTTGAAGACAAAGTTTTATTGTTGAATGTGTTAACTCAGCTCTCCAATAGGTTTCCACTTTCCCCATAATGCAGTATTCCCCAAAGAACAGTCTTAGTGCAGATAATCAACAATTCCAGATCTCTTCACTTCAGGGGAGCTGTGACAATTTACACCTACTCAAGACCTGCCTCCCTAGGTTTCCATGTTGAGACTGACATAAGCTGGCTGCTCTGGCACGCAGCATCACTAACTGTTCAGAAGAGAGCGCCAACAACACAATGAAGCAGTTCATCTGCTTTTAAATGGGAGTTTAAACCTTTTGGATGGATGAAATCTCACGTGTAGATGGCAAGAACGGAATTCTTGTTTGAGAATTAAGTAACATATGAAATGGATTTGAGATGTTCTTAGAACACCAGGAGTATCATAAACAGCAGTTTCCCCATCTTTTGCACTCTTGTCTGAGCAGCACCTAATTTGCACACAGGGACCATTTGTTAGAGTCACCATTCTTCCTGCTTTCTTCAGCTCCCCACAAATTAATACAAATCTTGTCTTTAAGGTAAGGACTGTACTGGACATTCCATCTCATGGAGTGACCCATCCTCCTTTGAGCAAACAGGTTTGAAGAAAACAGGAGCAGACGAAACATAAATCCAGTTTGTCTTCAGTGCAAAGCCACTGATTTTCATCATTTGTTTTAATTAAGGCCTCACCAAAAAGAAATATATAGTACCATCTTTAATAGCTGAAAATTAGCACACTCCTTTCAGAACAAGTGGTCCTGGAGTGACTTTTGTGTCTCTACCATCAATTGTCTTCCTGAACAAAGTAGTATCTCACTGGTGGCCCTGGCAAGTCTTCCTCTCCATCAGTCTCTGGAGCAAACGATACTGTCAAATCCACATACTTCTTATCAGCTGATGGTTTCACAAGCTTTTGCATCCTACAGGGAAATAAACAACAGTTTGTTAACATACCTGAAGGAGGATTGGCAGTGGGAATTCGGGGCCAGACTAGGATGAATTTCACTGCCAGCAACGAAGCCCAACATACTAGAAACCAGATTAAAAATGGAGAGTAAGCCGCCTTTTAATTTTGACACAAAAGCTGTTCCTCCTCCTGAGGTATAGCAAATGGTACTCCATTTTCTTGATAGACTTAGCCTGTTAGTGAGCTATTACATTGTTCACTAACAAGAGCTCGGTACAAAAGAGAAGAGAAAATGGCCAGTTTCGATGGGATTCCTCACCGACCTAACTTCTCTTTGACGTCCTACTGAGGCACAACACGAAGTAGGATTTAGGTCAATGAGGAGGAGTAAGTTCTCAGTCTACCAATAATGGCTGGTTTTAATATGTTATTAGGGAGAACCACTGCAGTGCAGACACTAGATACACACTTCTGATGGAAAGTAGTTCTATTGGAGTTAAGACTCATTAAGTCCTTGAATTTCAAAGGCAAACAGAAATGAGGGGGGAAAACCAGCCAGGATCTGGGACTTCTTCCTTCCTGACCACAACGTGAGTTTAAAATAGGTAAGTGTGTCATGTCTAAGTGAAACTTCCCCCCTTTGCTCTCACCCGTCTCAAAAGCTACAGCTATTGCTTGGAAGTTGCACAATAAAATACTGAAGTTAAAGGTCAATCAACCTCACTTTCATTACATATCTTTGGATGTCTCAAAACTATTTTCTTGCCAACTCAGAGCACTAGTTCATGAGGCCAGCTCAAATGCTAGGAGGCTGGGGGAATACAGTCACCCATTTCTGTTCCTCACAGGTTACTTAAAGAAGTATTTCCCTTCTGGCTATGCTTTAGCCCCCAGGTCAAAAAGCGGCTTTCCCTAAAGTACTTGTTCCCTTGCAAGAACACAAAGCATTAGCCTCTTCTCAGCAGAGATACTGAGGTCATAGCCATTTGCATGCAGAAGCCCCAAGCTGCAGAGCAAGGCAGGTAACTATGTGTCTAAAATTTGCTTTTAAGGCATATGCTACCAGTCAATGCTCTAACTCTGAAATGAAGACAGAGCATTGCAATGCTTGTCATATTACAGCGAGAGAACGGTTTTAAACACCTTAAGAAAAAACAAGCACACAAGCAAGACCAGAGTTTGCTGTGCAAGTATCTTATAAAGCTTCTGGAACCACTTGTAACAGAACCCCAAGTTGCTGTAGCTACATGGAAAGTTTGAACTGAGTCTCAGGGTAATAAGAAATCCCGATATTCACAGGAAGGCAGCTTCACACCATGCCTTTGACTTCATTACACACCCCACTCATTCCAAATGATTTGTACAGCTGTAGGAGAAGGAATACAAACAACTCATTTTGAGATAAGCTGTAAATTCGTATCTTAGTACGTCAGGCACTCTAAAGGCAGTACCAGTTTAGAGGCTCTTCTCCCCCTGGAAGTTTGAAGTAGCTTACCTATAACATATACTGTTTTGCCTGACGTTGCCTAGTGGCATACCTTCGAAACATTACTGATCAAGGCATCTACTTGCTCCAGCAAAGCCTGTGAGCACTGACCAGCACACACTTCACAGGAGCTGCGAGGAACAAATTTTGAGCTAAAGAAGTTCAATCAACATAAGGTAGAACTAAAACTGGGTGAGATCTGGCTGTTACTTTGCAAAGGCCTATCAGTGAAAAACCAATGCCCTGCCCTCACACCCTCCGGAACTTCCAGCTTCTTATACCTCAGTTTCCTGTCAGTGACCAGCACTGCAAAGCCTTGTCAGCGTCTTCATTTTGAACAAAGGCTAAAGTGAGCTAGAATCTCAAGGAATTACTATGAATTGAACAGACTTCCAGAAATCTCCATCTGCAACCAATACATTAACTCCTTCCTGAATAAGTGTTTTCATTCTTTCAGAAGCTAAGTTGCTGAGTATCACCATTAGTTTTAAGCCAGTTTAAAAAGGTTCAATTGTTTGATTAGTCTTGTTCTGCTTGAACCAGGGTACATTCTTTCCCAAAAAAATTACTGTCAGACTTCTTTGGGTTTCTCATTCTGGCATTTATCAGTTAGAGTAGCATTTTGCAAGTCTCCTGTCCTCACCACAGAAGTTAATTCACATTCCCTTTTTTTTTTTCTCCAAAGGAAAGAAATTACCTTTTTTCTTTCCCAGATATTAATGACTAGCAACCACTTTGAGAGAAAACATTGCTGTGACACACATCCTTATGATACAACCAGTGAACATAATTCATAGGTGCACTCACATCCCTCGATTCATTTTCCAGTTATACTTACGTCAGCTTTAATCTTTTAATATGACCTGGCATCACAGGAACATAGAGCATTTTGACTCCCTGTACAACCATAGTTGGTTCAATTCCGTATTTCTCCTGGAATTCACAAATTAAAACTTATTAAAGGACTAGACAGCTGCACAAGCCAGCAGATACTACTACTGCTAATACTACAACTAATTATTCAAAACCATAGGATCCCAACGAGAACACTTGCTAATGCATGGACACTGACAGAAGTTTTATTAAGATAGATTTGAGCCAATCGAATTAGCAAAGAATTTGAAAATAGGCTTGGAGGCATTTAGAGACATTCCCATTGACATTAATTCTTTCTAGAATTACTCTGGTTGAACAATAACTTGATAAAAGAAAAAAAAATCAACAAAAAACCCAAACCAACAACCCAAAACAGGAAAATCCTTTCCTCTCATCTTGTATTAACACGGTACAATAGATAACTTACTCTGACAGCATTTATGAAGTCCAACAGAGTAAAATCCTCTTTCCCATAAATCGTCCACCTGTCCCAGATTGTAAATGATATCCCATTTCTGTTTTAAAAAGAGAGAGGTTGTTTGTTACTTTAGAACGTGAACTCAGGCACTTCCTTTAAACATGTATTGAAGAACTGCTAACCCTTCTAGCAACTCGCTGGTTTATCCTGAGCAAAAATCTCTGCCCTCTCTGCTGCCATGTCTCCAGCCCTTTGACCTGGCTAAGCACAAGGCACAGTAAGAACTCCTAGTAAACATGGTATCTGGCAATGAACTTACTGAGTTTTCAGACCTACTGAAAAATAGCTCTTATATTGACTAAGATGCAGCAGTGTGTCCAGTCTGTGCATAAAGGATGTTTATTAATAACCTCGCCACACATCTAACTCACCTAGATTTTTAAAGCCTCACTAGCAACAGCTTCCACTGAAAACACAACTAAGCCCTTAAAACCGCTATTTTTAAAATTAGGACAGAAGAGTATGTGCTGCATTTTCCAAACAGGAAGTTCTTGAGCAATGCATTACGGGACACCCTTGGCAGTATTAAGAATATCAATTACACCTTTAGCAGTACATAGTAAATGGATAACAGAGTTTGATAACAAGCACTAACTGATTCATGATCTTCCAAGTTTAAGGAACAACAAAAAAAATAATCTTGAATATCTGTAACTTTTAACCAGAGTACGAACATGAACTGTGGTTCCATCATAGTTTTGCTATGTGAGCATATAAGGCCTTTATCTGCTTATCTGGATTTAATAACTGTACAAACTTTGCACTTGTTGTAACAGCTCACCAAGTTCTAAGCATCAATTACCAGGCTTCCAAATACCACCCTTCTGCCACTGTCCTTCCTACCTGATTTCTGTTCTTCTTACTTCAGCAGTTTCTGTAAAGACCATTATGGGAATGGCTAGATTCAGAAAACAGTTCTTGTATGCATCAGCTGGGTAGCCACCCACAACTTTGATGAGTTCCAGTGCAACCTGCAGTAAATCAGAATCCCATACTTCCGTGAGACCAAGCGCAGGTTTCAGGTACTGTGTTATCAACACTAGTTTAGTTAAGAGGCCAGCAACTACAGGGTAAGTTGTTGATGAGATCAGCCTTTGTCCAATCAGCAGAGTAAGTCACATCTGGAGATGCAACCCAATATGCCACAGAAATCAATTCTGTTGCTGCTAATGGAAATACTTAAAATGTTCAAAAGTGTTCCTAATGTAGGACTCTTCCAAAACTGTTTAATTCAAGACACCTCCACAAAGCATGCAGTTCTGTTGAGGTGCATGGATGTGAACTACTACAGAACCAATCCTTTCCACTCTTGGCAGTGGCACTCCGATGGAAGTTAGTATTAACTGCAGAAAACAAAACAAAATGCTGATCTCCAACTCCTCTTTCTGGTCAGCAAATCAGAAATAAAAGCATGAAGGGCTTACCACATCTAGAACCAAGACCGACCTTTTGTATTGGTACATGAGAAAAAAAAAATTATTACGTTCGAAATAAACCCATTTCTTTAACGAGGCTCTGTCAGCGTAGTGTTAATCAATATCCAGACAACAGTGGTTTTAGGCAAGCAACAGTAAGAGAAAGAGATAGGCATTTAAGCATTTTAAAAAGCATACTCACCAGCCCTGACACTGCAGCAGTCGCTGTTGCAATTGCAGGAATAATCTTTCCAGCAATGCGCTTTGTTTTGAACCGGTCTGCTGGTTCAATGTTGTACATCTTGGCTCGTAAGTTTGATGCTGCTGTTATGAAATCTATATGCCCATTGCTATCGTCATCTTTTTCAAAGGAGATGGGCTTCATTTGCAAGTCATCTGCTCACAAAAAAAGAGCAAAAATTCTTATTAGAAAACTGAAGATGTTCTAAGCGTAAGTGATAGGGAACGAGAACCTTAACAAATTAAAAAACTCACATTCTGGAGCTTGGTGCCTTACTTAGAACTTGCTTTCCCATGCTAGAAGCAGAAGTGCCCCTATCAATACCAGCTGTTAAAAGTGAGTAATGAAAGAAATATCAACAGAGCTCCATAATTTTATTTTCCCTGCAACACCAGGAATAGATTTTGGACAGTCCTATGGATGTTTCTTATACACCCCACCTCGCTATAGCTCCATCCTGTGAGAATTCCCTCTGTAAGCTTTGTTTATCTGTAACCATTTCACTACGGACTTAGTAGCATGGGAGACAGAGGTTAGGGCTGACATTCCATGGGATGGGTTAGAGCTAAGCTAGTCTTTCTCCCCTGTATTCATGGGCTAAAAACACATGCATGTAGTTGTTGCCCAGTGATCTCTTCATGTGGCCAGGCACAAAAATGGGATTCGAGCACCCCCATTTTAACATATCTAGAAGATGCTGAAGAAGACTCTAACAGCCTTCACAATTTAGGATCATTTCAGATTGATTCCTGTAAGTAGTAACTCTCAACCTTCTCATTCCAGAATCACTTTCAGTCCATCTGAGATCTGGCCAGCACTCTTTCCTTCCTTAGAGTTCAACTCCCTGCTGCCTGCTCGCTGTCATCAGGGTTGTACTTACATGCAGGTATAACAGAGAACCCTAAAACTTGCAGGGATCTCAGAAATACAGAAGCATAGGGTAATGTCAAGCAGTAAGGACAGTTATCTGCATGGCACTTCAGAAAGCTTTAGATGTCAGCTATCTGCTTCCTGCAGAATTACAGAACTGCTTTATCCAAAGACCTGAATGCCACGCTACTGGTAGTGCAATTGCAAGATGTAACTAAGCTGTGAAGCTAGTTTCCACTACTCACTTTCCAGAGCTTCATTGGACAGTATAGACTTCTCCAGCTGGAAAATAGCATTTCTTTCATCCTCACTGCTGACTGGAATATGATCTGGTTTTCTTGCAGTTTCATCAGTCTGTACAACCTGCAAGTGTGTGCAGTGCTTGAGTAATACAATACATGAACTTTGTACAGCATGAATGTTAAGTGTACTAGATCTCCTGTCTTTCCTACAGTCTTTCCTCTCCAGTTCAAGAGAGACATTGACTTACTGGAGCATCTCTCATATGAGGAGAAGCTGAGAGAGCTGGGACGGTTCAGCCTGGAGAAGAGAAGGCTCAGTGGAATCTTACCAATGTGTACAAATATCTGATGGGGGGAACATACAGAAGGCAGAGCCAGACTCTTCACCAGTGCCCAGTGACAGGACAAGGGGGTATGGGCACAAATTGGAGCATATAAAACTCCATGAGAAACATAAGAAAATAAAGAAAAAACAAACAATAAAACCCAACCAAAACTGTGAGGATGGTTGCACACTGGCACACGTAGCACAGAATCACTACGGTTGGAAAAGACCTGTAAGATCATCAAATCCAACCATCAACCCAACACCACCACGCCCACTAAACCATGTCCCGCAGTGCCACGTCCACACGTTCCTTGAACACCTCCAGGGATGGTGACTCCACCACCTCCCTGGGCAGCCTCTTCCAGTGCTTCACCACTCTCTCAGTAAAGAAATTTTTCCTCATATCCAGCCCGAACCTCCCCTGGTGCAACTTGAGGCCATTTCCTCTTGTCCTGTCGCCGTCACTTGGAAGAAGAGACCAGCACCCACCTCTCTGCAAACTCCTTTCAGGTAGTTGTAGAGAGCGATAAGGTCTCCCCTCAGCCTCCTCTTCTCCAGACTGAACAACCCCAGTTCCCTCAGCTGCTCCTCACAGGACTTGTGCTCCAGACCCCTCACCAGCTTCGTCACCCTTCTCTGGACATGCTCCAGCACCTCAATGTCCAGAGAGAGGCTGTGGAGTCTCCATCCTCAGAGATATTCAAAACACAATGGGACACAGTCCTTGATGACCCACTCTGGCTGCCCCTGCTTGAGCAAGGGGATTGGACTAGGTGGTCTCCAGAGGTCCCTTCCAACCTCAACCATTCTATGATTCTGAGTCAAAGTATCAGTTTTGTCTCGCAAGGGAAGCATTCATGAGACAAGTATTAACACTGGGCAAGAAAATATGAAAACACCCTGAAATATTTGCTGATTTTAAATGATGACAAATGCTAGCCATTGTACAGTAATGTCTAAGCTGTTTTGAAGTTAACCCTTCAAAAAGAAACATAAAAGTAATGACACTTCCTTTATATTACCTAGAAAGAAATAACAAATTGACAATAGTCTTGGATTGCTTTAAAGTTGCTTATGAGTAAAATTTTACTACTTTTACTATAATAGTATAGGCTCATATAAGGCTAAAAAAAGCTTACAGATTTACAATCACACTCATGCATGGAAAATGATGCTACAACAAATCATTTGCAAAAGGCAGAAAAACCCCACATCTTGCACTTAGCATCTCTTACACAGATACCTTGGCTATATCAAGTTAAAGCAGTCCTGTATGCCACACTCTTGTTTCCCGAAAACACATTTTAATTTGTGTTTATTTCTCATCAGCATCAATGCAAGACGTAGTTGGAGATGTGGGACACTGCTTGTGGATATTTTTTTTTTCCCCTTTAAACTAAGTATCACACTTACTTTGTTTGAAGGTCTGAAATCTGGTACCTTCACAGCTGAAATAATCTTCAAAATAGTTTCCTCTGACAAATCCTATTATGGTTTTGAAGAAAAACAACTTAAATTCACATCAACCCAAAAAGGCCCCCACAAAAAGATTGTCTATCCAGTGACATTTCAAAGAATACCAAAACCAAAAAATCCCACAAATAGTCAATGATGTTTCAGTGAAACATCATCACTGAAACACCAATTGACATTTCAGTTGCCACAGTGAACCAGAGCGGTGTGAAGTGCCTAGCACTTGAAAACTGAACAGAACTGAAATGTAAATGTGACTTACAGGAAGATGCAATTAGAAAAGAAAAAGGGTAACAAGAAAAACAAAGAATAAGCACACAGAGGCTGTGTGTAGTAAAAAAAAAAAAACCTCCCAGACCATAGCTAAGACACTTAATTAAAAAATGCCTTAAAGAGATCTTTCAGTTTATATTGCACAGGAAATAGGTCCATCAAAATAAGAATTCCCGAGTTCAGTGCTTACTGAAAATACCTACCACACTACTCATTTCTTCTCTGTATTAGGAATTTAAACAAAGAGGACTAAATGTAAGCAGTTGCTGATCAGCCAGTGCTGAAGGATAGATTACTTTAAGAATCACTTTAATCAGTTCTTGGAACTGGACATAGGGCCAAAACTGACCACGTACACCCAAGGTATACGATGAGAACACTGTTAGAGTATGGATTACCTTTTCTGTGAAAGGAACGCAGTACACTGTTGCGAAGAGTTTTGCTGCACTCACAATGAAACCATAGTGCCTGAAGAAAAGAGGAAGATAATTATTTTTGGTTGGTTGGTTTTTTTACTTCAGTTGCCTGAAGGTTTGCAATCATATTCTAAGAGGTCTTGAAAACACACACAGAGAAACAGAATTTTCACCCTTCAGCACACACACTACAGAACAGATGACAGATTTTAAGGGACTCAGAAGTCCTCCCCAAAACTAAGCAAACTTTGATGAGTGAAGAGTTATGTAATGAAAAAATGTATTTCCTTAACCTCTGCAGTCAAGAAAACAACTACAAACACTCACATGACATCAATATGATAATAAAGAGCTTCACCTCAGAAATACTTTGATATTTGCCATGATCTCAGTTTTCATCCAAATTAAAAATGGCAATCCAGATAGTTTCTCAAACCAGGTGTAGATATGCAGCTGATAAAGGTTTTTCAATCCTTCAACCACATCAATTTTTTAAATTATCTGTAATACTCAAGCCATCTAGATCAGACCCAAATTGTGATGAAGAAGAAAAGGGGTCCCTCCACTATGCCATTTTAGATAGTCAATTTAATTTGGCACATCCTGCATTTCATCATGTGGGCCAATGGGGGCAGAGGAGTATAACAGCAACAACTCAGTAATTCTGTAGTCACACAATAAATGAAATGGATTGTTCTAAGCCATTTCACATTAGATGTTGTCAGAACTTCCCACAGTGCCCTCCAATCCCATGTCAGTGAAAGTTAAATTACCTGCAGTGAAAGCATGAGACAGCACACTGAATCTGCCACAGCATAAGACTATGCACTAGTACCTATCAAGTACCCGTCCAACTTCTAGTGCTATAAAGCCATTGCCTTGCGCTTTCTGCTATAGGGCGAGTGTTACAGGATGCCACAAAACGCATCAGTGGCAGTAGCATACTTACAAAGGATCATTAAGTTCAAACTTCACTGGGAAAGGCGGCCTCTTTGGTGATTGCCAAAACAAACCTGGTAAGACGACAGACTTAAGATGAAATCCTAAGGAATCAGGAACAGCAATGCATGACGTACGCCATGAATTCACAACAGGCACAAAGGGGTGTTAGTACTTACTTCCATCTTTTAATCGTGTATCAAGGGGAAATGAATGAAGGAGCTGAAGAGCCTAGAGGAAAAGCCAGAGTAGCTTTAGTAATTTGTCATATCCAGATTGACATCACACTAAATCAAGCTTTCTTTTCAGTAATGATGTGAAATCTTGATACAGCTTTTAAGACACTCCCATACGTAGTTGAAGTAATTTCAAGAGTTAAGAAAATCTAAAACGCCTGTGTCAAGATGGAGAGCTTAAAGACCCAAGTACTACTAGACAGAGTGACTTGCCCATTCATTCACAGGACAAAGATGACAATGTCACCTCATCTGTCCAAAGTCCAACAAGCAAAGCGTTCCCCCCACCCTGTTGTCACTTTAGGATTCTTGCATACTGATCCACAACTGGGAACGAAATGTTTTCTCAATGTGACAACTACTACCAGGGCTTCCATATGCACAGACATGATACATTTATTAATTCACAACATCAGGATCACATCTTTCCTACAAAGTTACATGCACACACACTTTAAGCAACACTGTGGACCAGATTCTCAGAATTACTGGTTCTTATTTCAGTCAACCTTTCTGTGACATCTTTGAGAAAATCAGGGATATGAAGATAAGTCCAGTAACAAAAGTTTAGTGGGGGAAACAAAAAGCCACTGTCCTTTACCAAAAGACATCTGATAATCCTGCTGCTCTGGAGAAACACAATACCTAGTCAGCTGGAAAAATGCCAAGAAAACTGCATGGAGACCACTGAACAGAGTCACTACGAGTGAGTTAATAAAACAGACTTGAAAGCACTACAGTAGAAAGAGGAAGGGATGCAGCACTTTTAACTTTCAAGTACAGTTTGTTAATTTTGAAGAGATGGAAGTGAGTGCAAAGACTTCGACACCTAGTTATTAGGGCTACCAAGTTCTCTAAAATCCTCAGCAGTCTAGTGCCATCTCATTTCCAGGTCTTACCTACCTTATGGCTAAAATACTTCTCAAATTTTACTCTTGCTAGTTCCACACATTGAGCCCAACTTCGGGGTCTTCTACTGAGTGTTTTAATCACATGAAAACAGCCTTCTAAGCTCTCCCCCGATTTTATTCTCTAGATAAAGAATATGAAAAAGTTAAAACAGACAAGATTCCTCCCAATCCAGTCAAACAGTAAATACGTTTTTAGTAAGTTATAGGCAAAAGGAAACAAAGGGTCACTTTGTGAAATATTATCCTTTATGTGATCCTCTCCACTGAGTTTTTCCCCAGGTGCTGTGGTCTACTCAGTTTATTTGCACCCAGCCCTATGGACCACAGGCCATTATAGACTCACAAGAAAAGTATTAATCAATTAATTTATTACGTAGCTGAATTCACTTGAAACCAATTTTTGAAATTAATTTTTCCCAGCTGGTTGGACATCAGTGTGACATCTACTATACACTCGCTAGCAGTGTCTCAGTATTTCTGATATTTCTACATCATGTACAGAGCACACAGCAGCCAGAGAAGCAGCCCACGCATGAGACTTTGGCTCTTAATTATGAGACACATCAGAAATACTGTTCCCATGAAAGATCAACTCATGACTTGGCCAAATAAGTCTTCAGGTTTTCCAAATAAAGTCAGAAAATAGCACAAATCTCACTGAACTTAAATAGAAACAAAATCCATGAAGCATTAGTTTAAACCCTGTATTTTACCCTGGCAACATTCCCCTACCTGTAAAACTTCTTCAGCGGACGGATAGGTTTGCCAGAATTTGTTAAACAACGAAGGCTTGTGAGAAAAAGAACTTTCAAACTAGAAAACAAAAAGAACAAATACGGCATTTTTGCAAGAAGTATATCAGATCCCCCACCCTTCCAAATACACAGTAAGTTATGCTGAACGCCAGTAAGCTTATTCCCTTACCTTATCTCTTGCCCACTGTATCGTATGCTCAATAGCAGCTGGGAAAGACTTCAAGGTGCAAAAAGGTATTTCTTCTTCTGGTGGATCCCGCTGTAATTAAGGAGAGTTGCATGTAAATGCAGGCTTATTAATGTCTATTGCTAATAGCAGCACCAAGAATTTCTAGACTGCTTAAGTTTAAAACTCCACTGTTATAAAATACAAGGTGGCTTATTTATGCTTAGAACAAAATATGTTTTCTGAACACTAACATATCACTTCCTGTTTATGAAGAATAGTCTAAACTCAACACTGGAAAGAAAAACTGAACTCTGAAACACAAATGACAGAACAAATTGCCAGCCAGCTTTTCCAAGATGTGCAGTTCGCATGCACATACAATCTCAACGTGAAATATGCCCTTTCACTCAAGGCCAGAAAGACTTCTTTCTTTGTGGACCCCAGCAAGACCATCAGGATGCTCAAAATCCTGTCTCTGTGTCCACATGGCACCATTCCGTGGTGTTGTCAACCAGTGAATTTCTACCTTGCAAAGGCAGTTTCACAAGAACTTAAATAGAGGAATACTGCAAGAGTTTGAAGGTTCGTTTCCCCCCTCCCCATTCAATCGGAACTGTTACATATGCTTGTAGAAACTGGCAGACTAATTCCTACTACAGCAGCTTGTGTTTCTCCTACCTGCCTGCAGAGGTGATACTCACCAAGAACAGAATGAGCAGGCAGAAAGCAGTTCCTAAGAAAGAAACCCACAAGTACAAAACCAGTTTGCAATGCCATTGTGGGACTAGATTCTTATTTAGAAGGGAGTTTTCAAGGGAAAAAAAAAAAGTCAGTCCCTTGGAAATGCTTCAGAATTAGGACTTTTCCCAAACCTTTGTTCCATGATTCGTACAGTAGTTGCTTTTAGCTATTGGCCTAGGCATAATCATCAGCTACGTAGCAGACATGATATCTCCAGTCTGCTCAAATTTTATTTCCTGTGAGCTTTTCTTCAGAAACCAAGGACGTCATTATTTCCTAACAGTACTGATCTTCAGCAACCCACATAGGCCACTTATTTTAGACAGATACATAAATGATTAAGGAATTGGAAGGGCATTATGGGACTAGCTACAGAAGGTAAGCAATGGTCTTAAAACACTTACATGACTATTATAGGACTCTGTCAGATGGGGCACAATAACTTCCGTGTGTCCTTTCGTTCCCATAGTTCCAGAGTCTATAAGAGGACGCAGGTTTGCTACACAACGACTGACATGGAAAAACACAGATTAGCAGAATACAGCATCATCGCTACACTCTTGCCTTGCAGACATTACCAGAGTGTAACCAGAATTGACTCTAGGCACTTTCAGAAGAGTGGAAAGCTTACACCAAACTCGGGAAAAGAAGATATTTAATAAGAAGAGATATTTCAAGTTAGACCAGGATACCATAAACCTGAGCCCACCTGGATTAGGAGCATTAGTAACTCTCTTTCATGTAAACGTCCCTACTTATAAATTTAAATGCGTATTCTTATGCATAAATAATTCAACCTTAAGACTGCCACAGTATCGTCCCCCTCATCAGACCATGACAGACCATGACAGCTATTCCTTTCCAAGAACTCACTCCAAGGCTCTCTGCCATGTGAACAGCAGCAGCCACACAACAGCAGAGTTGGTTTCCATCACAAGTATAAATCCCTTCCTCCCCCCAGCGAGCATCCCTACAAAGGAGCAAGATAAATCTGAGCAATTTGCTATCAGATCTTAAAAGCAGTTGCTTTTATATTCTTAATCTTCCTGATCTGCAGAGTTCACATAAGACCGTGAAAAGCAGCCCTCGCTCCCTTTCCAAAACCTACCTATCAATGTATCTCCTTGCCTCAACATTGTCCAAAGCGGTCACAATCACATCTTGCTTGGTATAGAATTCATCGCTGTAAGTGTTCTCGGTGGCTGGACAAACTTTATTAATATATGAGTCAATCTTTAAGTAAGGATTGATGTTCAGAGTTGCTTCTGCTGCAGTATAACTTTTAGGTTTCTGTAGGTATAAATACATATATATATATCAACAACATTCAGATAAAGAACATCTGGGACACAGAAGTATCGACTTCATTTGCTGATCAGACAACAATTCATTGAGAGAAACGTTAGTATGCAAAACATACAGTAAAGGAAATTCTTTAATCAGATACCTCCCTCACTAATAAATATCTTAACTAATCCAGTTTTATTTTTAGATTTATTTAAAGTAGTGCGTCAGAGACCACAAGGTGAAAGCACTTAAACAGTGCACCAGAAGCATATCGAGTAACTGAAACTGATGCCACATGCTGCCTCTCAAGCTCTCACAATGCTGTAAGAAACGAACAGTTCATGACTGTCAGAGGACAAACCCATTAGTTATTCTGACTGTGTCTATGCAGCATAGACATCAAACACCTGTGAATAATCACATTACTGCAAGGCATTCCACACAAAGCCAATTTCAGAAGCTAAACTGAAATAGAGTTCTTAACCTACCTGACACTTCTAGCCATATTGCATTCAATTACGCAGGGATCAGCACTTAGAACAGCAGAAGCCAAGACAGTGTGGCTTCTGAAAGCTTGCAGAGTTCCCCTTCCATTTATCTATCCATCCAAAACATAATCTGCTCACAGATTTGCTAGACATGAACAGGAGGCAGAAAATTCAGCTGCTGGGTTTTGGGCAGGGGAATCCCTTTTCCCACTGCTGTCAAGATCTGAGCCACCTTTTTTATTTTGTGCTGTGTTTGCAAGTATGGGGATATTCTCTCTGCTTCTAAGGAATTAAGAGTTTCTGTATCACACATTTACTGAATGTACATGTTTTTTTGCCAAGGGTCAAGTTCCATTAGCAGCTCTTCTATTGAGAACACTTCTGCCAGTGCTGTTTATTTTTTGTTGTTTTGTTTTATTCTCCCCGAATTTCAATGGTAAAGCATTTCTGGCATATGAACCCATGGCAGCTTCTTATGCAACACAGCATTCCTCCTCCGGTTCTCAAGTTTGAGAGACTTCATTAGTCAAAGACACCAGTACAAATTAAGATCAGACCAGCCAATTTTACTCAGCTGATACTAGTGATAGGTGGGATGCCAACATAGTTCTAGGTGTTGTTTTAAAAGACAAAGGCTGTAATGAAATCCAGTAAGTCCTTTCTGGACAGAAGTACATACACTCACAAGTTCAGCTCTCAGTGGGGACAGAGGACAAGGAAACAGAACAATAGCCCAGAAAGTTTATTGAACAACAAAGCCTACCTGTATGTGATGAGGTCGAAAAAGAAACTGCCTGTTCAGGTTGGATTTCTCTATCAGGTCTGGATCTGTAATTGTAACCTAAGTCAGAAGGGGCAAAAGCAACAGCTGAAGTTACAATTTAAGTGTAGCACTGAGCAATAATCTTGATGAAATCTCTACAGAAACTTGTCAAAACAAAGCACTCCTGTTGGCATCCACTGTAGCTAACAGCTCTGCCTATACTGACTAATTAAATTTTATTTTAAAATCAAAATACAGTAAGACTGCTCCAAGTGTGTTCTGCTTCTGATTGCACACTACTTCCACTCTATGCTGAGGCCCTTTTACCCTCTGCGCAGAGACCAACCTGAAATAAGGCTTAGGCTTCTAACAGTTTTAAGTAGTCTAATTATTTAATTATTCCTTGTCACACTACTTTTTAATAAGCAAAGTGAGGTTAACAGGTGACTTACCAATCCTTTGTCTTGCCCAGTACCGACACCAAGAAGTGCAAAGTTTTTTAGCATTTCACAGCCTATTGCTCCACAGCCAACCTAAAGAAAATTACATTTTTAGAGTCAGAAATGTAAGTGAAAACCATGAAGTATAATAGACAAGTCCCGTTACAATTTTGGACCATTCATTCTCCAGTGGCGCACACCGTCAGGGCTGCTCTCATTATTTTGAAGACAGTGGACGTTAGCTGTGTCGACAAAGCATTTGCAAAAAGTGTAACAGTGTCAGTCATACTCACCAAGAAAACATTCAAATCGTGCAGCTTCTGGCACAGAGAGTCTCCAATACAAGCCCTCAAGGCATCATACCTATCTCCCCTATGCAGGCATAGGAGACAAAACCAGAAGACTAGTAAGTTGCCATTTATCATGGCAGTATCATTGATGACAAACTGTGCTTTGCCATGAACTAAGAAAATCAGACCGAGTCTCCTGTAATTCCTATTCCTCCCATGCTCAAATAGGACACACATTCTCAACCCCAAAGCTGTCCCTCCAGCAAACAGCACTGAGCTAACTTTAAAACACACCTTCTGTGCCTGCTTGAGACTCAGATGTGAACAGTACGTAAAACAGCAGATTGTATTTATATTTACCGTGGAAGAAATTCTTCAGAGCCCATCTTTTCTAGAGGTGTTACAATGTCTAACATATCTATATACAGCTGTAAAAAAAAAAAAAAAACACCCAATAAAAACCTGTGAAAAACATTAATGTTATTTTCATATAAAAAACAAAGTAAATATTTTCTGTGTACAATAGATTCTAGAAATTTAGAAGCACTAGTTTTTTATTGTCAGTGGAAGACTAAACAGCATTCAGTTCCCTACAGTTCACTTCACAATTTTAGCGGACAGGAAAAAACACCTGGACACAGAGGAAAAAAAGCTCACTGAAATGTGAGCCACAAGCTTTTGACTTCTGACAGGCATGTTACCCCTCCAAATTAGACTGTGAAGTTTTTAAATCTAACTTTATTCTGACACTTACCCTGAGAGTCTGAAAGCACTGCACTTACGCACAGTAGCTTATGCCAGCACCTGGACTATACCACACCATTGCAGCCACGCGCTGACAGGCCAATGCTCTCCTTGCTTGTGGGAAAAAAGAGTGTGGTGTCTGAACCCCAAATATGAAATTTTTAACTAAAACTGGCTGCACTTTTATTGTATGCATGAGAACATTATATTTTTTCCTAAATTCAATCTCAAGTCTTTTGTCCCCCAGTTATAGAAGTTGTTCAGGTTATTTTCATCATACAGCATTTACACACAACCATACGTTTGTAACATCACTGTCAAAATAAAGATCCAAAACAAAGACAGCCTTACCCACTGCTGCAACGGAGAAAATTTTCCTGTTACTGCTTTCAAGACTTCCTGGCTAGCAACACCACCCACTGCTGCAGCCAGAGGAGCTAGAAATCCCTGAGCAGTCCTAGACAGCCATTTCACTACATCTCCATTCACATGAGGCTGAAAAATAAGACATAATAACAACAGATTTATCCCTTCAGTCAAGCAAGTCAGCGCTTGACAGTTTCGTAGATTATTGTTCTTCAGTAAAAGACAGACAAATTATTTCACTCTGACTAGCAAAGAAGTTTCCAGCCAAGACAGATCCACTGTATACCCTGTACTTGTAACACGCATTTATCTAAAAACTGGATTCACGTCAGGTGAATGTTCGGTTGAACCTGTGCCGAAACACCATTCTGTTTCCTCACATGGCCTTCAGAAAGCCAGCTGGTCCATCAAAAGATGGATACAAAGACCAGAACAAGGACCAACAACTAAAGCATGACCTTTAGGCAAGTAAATGAGCGCATCAAAAATGACTCACAGTGACGATGATTCCTCACTCACTTTGTTTTCCAGTGTTTCACTTATAGACACAGCTATTTTCAGCATTTCCTCGGCATCTTGTAGGCACCTAGACAGCACAGTAGAAACAATAATGATCACTTAAAACATTCCAGAGTCCTTCTAGAAACACAATCAATGGAGAAAAAAAGCACTGGATACAGTAGGAAGCGTTTGGAAATTTATATTGGCTTTAACAGTGAGCATTAAAGATGCACTCCTAAATGCTACAGTTAGCTCAAGAACAGGAGTCTTGATGGAGAAGCCCATGTGCAAGTCCAGTCTTCAGATTTACACTTTGTAAGTAGTTTTGTCTCGTTTAACTCAAAATTGTGCACATCAAGAACTACAGCTAAAAAAAAATACTGAAAATGAAAAACAAATCCTTCAGACCTTTTTTTCTTCCACAGGCTACAGGATAATTCAGGAAACACTGAAACAACTTTTCTATATTAACCCCACAATGTGAAAAACTGGAACAGAGAAGGACTTCCTCCAGAAGCATTTTCTGTCCACCTGGGCCCAGCAAGTGCCACTGCTATATTGTGAAAGCCCTGTTACAAACCCAGATGTGCATTAGGTAACATTTTTCATTCAGATTTCAACTTTTCATTTCTATGTCTTCTATTAAGTACCAGACAGACAAGGTACCCTACTGCACATCAACCAGTAACTACAATAGAAGGAGAGATCTGTCTGATTCAAGGCTTAGCAAACACAAGACTGCTGCATTACCCAATGTTTGGTCCGCGACCGAAGTTCTCCTGGAAGTGGTTCAAGGCAAGCATGGCAACGTGGATCTGCAAAGGTGCCTGTTAAGACAATGATAGCTGTTGATCAGTTACAAACTCAGAAAACGGAAGGAAACAAAAGCAACTATTTGAACTCTTCTGTTACCATTTCACTTCCTTGTCTCTTACCCATACCACTCTAAAAAAGTTTTAAAATAGCATTAAAAGGTGAATTTGAAATACCTTACACTAACGTTTTTACAAACTGGGATTATAAAGTATTACTCAGTAGCAATGCAAAACCCTTTACACACATTCAGCACCTACTTCAACCAAGTCCAACTGAAGAGTCCCCAAAAGAATTTAGTGCTGAAATTGGAAAATGCAGTAATCTTTTAACTAGACATTAGAATGCATTGCATTTTGCCAAACATCAATACCAAAGCCCAGTATTAACGGCCAAAAATAGAAAATCTGAGCAGGCAAGTCAGACCTTACATTATCAAACAAACAAAAAAAAATCATTAGATCAACATTATTTATTTTAAGATTTTAATGAGCCCAAGACTTATATGCCTTGCACGTCCATAATACTTAACTAAAATTGTGTTAGAGGCAAATACTGCTAGCTTCCTCTCAGATTTTAAAAATACCTCTGAATCATTTTTTTCAAAGAAAAAAAAAATTTACTCTTACACCGTTAACTCCAGTTTCCAAACAACCTATGATCACGTTTTTCTGATTATCCCAGCTTTGATGCCAGTGTGATTTTTATCAACCAAACATCATTAAATACAGGAAAAATCATTGTGTCACTTGCAAAATTTACACTCCCATGAGTTAAAGACTTATCAAAACCTGAGATTTTAAACAGCAGAGGTGGCTGAGCTCTCCATTTACAATATAGTCGGTGCAAATCATGGATAACAAGCCTCTAGGGTGATATAAACCATCATGTATATTCTGTGTGACCACACAAACTGATACGTCACTCTTATTTCACACTTTAAACTCATATTTAACTACTACAGAATAAACCTAGGAAATTACATTGTTCTACACATAAAGCTGCAGATTACATTCCATGTAGTTTTAACATTAAAAGCACTTACACCCAAATCCCCACATGACAATTACCTCAGGCTTGCTAAAATCCGCAACAAGGCATAATGGATTTGTTATCTGCTTCTCCAACCGTTCCTGGAAAAACAGAATTCATGAGGATAACACACTCACTTAAGGACACGACAGTCACTGCTACCTGACAAAACAATACTCTTCCTGGAGAGACTAAGAACCAAATATCCTTTCCTACTAGCATTGCTATTACTCTCTCTGTTATTAATCACAGAATCATTTAGGTTGGAAAACACCTTTAAGATCAGAGTCCAACACCACAAAAGATGCATAAAATAATCACCTACTGAAAGTTTTGTCAATCAAAAACGGTCAGAGATGTTTCACATCCTAGTGGCAAGACCCATCACTTAAACTGCTCTGAGGTCGTCTACCAAAGATTCTAAAGGCAACGGGCTCTTTGCTTGTAGAACTTCCCCACTCAGGACAAACAGGAAGCTACTGCTTCCCAGAGACAAAATACTGAGCTGTGCATTCTCTTATCAGAAGCAGCTGGTCCTCGCTCCCAGCTTTTTAGAAGACTGTATGAGGGCAGTCAGGATCTACTTTCTGCGGGCCCAAAAAGGCACACGACACCATGTAGCGTGCAACCCCTCTTACACAAACTCATCCAACTGTTTCTTCTTCTCAGAAGGCCACCAAGAAACCACATATTTGTAGACCTTCATGGAGTCCCCCGCAGGACAGGAATACGCTGCCCATAAATTTTTTTTTCTCTACACTGGCAGGTAAATTTGAAGTATTTCCTATTCTCCATGGTTTAGTAAATCAGTATCACTATTCTTACCCAATAAAATTAGTGTAAACCCAAATCACAGGTAGCCAAATCATCTATCTGCTGAACTCTGCTTCCAGTGCTCAAACCATTAACACTCAAGAACCCTGTTATGTCAAGCACACACTTACAAAATAAAACATCTTGGGTGTCTTCACTTGGACAGCTATGCCTCCATGTAAGTAAGGCTCCATGTCTGACGTATCACCAATGCTGAAGGAGTAAGGTGACACCACTGAAAAGAGAATAAACAGTGACTGACAATTAAAAGTGTCACTGGATACTACAATTCTGTATACAATAAAGTGGGGTTTTGCCAATGCTTTTTATGCCATCATTTTGTAGTGTGCAACCTTGCTTTGAAGGCATAAAAACAGGATCGTCCCTCTCTGCCAGTTTCTGGGCTAAACTATTAGTTTCACATGATCTGTTATGAAATAAGCTTTTTAAAGTGGCAGCAGATTTAACAAGAATTCTGATGACCACAGCTCTGTAACAAAAATGAAATCGCTCTTAGTTTTATTCAGACTGTGCACAGCAGTGTCCAGTATACCGCTCAGAGTAGGATTTTAGTCCCATGACTGGAACAACTGGCAATCAAAAAGGGCAGCTGGAGTATTTAAGTCACATCTCCTCTCATACCACCTGCAGCATCATTCAGATAAAGCAAGACGACACAAAAATTGTTAATTCATGGAAAACTGAAACCAAAAGGTGGGCCATGATTAAGAGGAAGGAACTGAACACAGCATCAGCACTAGCAAAACAAAAGGGTCCAGAGAAAACAGACTCAACCATATTTTTCAAGGGTACTGTTTTTGTCTCACACCACAAAGTAGTTAAAAACAAACCAACAACCCCCACCCACACGCTCACTCTTATGCTCCAAACAGGCATTCAGATCCGGGAACTGGGCAATTCCCCAGCATCCAAAAGGAACCAAGAAGCATGCCTTGAGACATGCATGATGCAGACCAAAACAGGGTAAACATAAATCATGAGAATCACTTCAAAAAGCATGCTTAGAAACAAAAGTGATGTCAATGCATCCCTCTACACTTACATTGTCACCCAAAACACTACAAGGCAAACAGTGACACACAAAGCGGTGTTAATTTAGTCCAAAACCATGACAGAAGCACATGCACTATGGGACCCTTCAAAAAACAAAACAGTTTCATCACCAAACTAATGACGGTAACCCTGGAGGCTGCCAACTAGTTTCCACTAGCTGAGAGTTTCCACTGCTCCTTAAGCAGCAAAATGAGTTTGGGAAGACTTTACTAAATGGAAATGAAGTCAAGACAACACTAGGAAGACCTGTGCACCAGCAAGCAATGCTTTGTGCAAGCTCACTGGAGGTCTGCACAACCCAGCACTCCTCTGGCTACAGTAACTAACGCTACGGTGAACTAAAACAGGCCAAAAAATAAATACTTTGCAAATGAGTCAGCAACAGTTTACCTGTTATTTGGTGTGTGGATCCATTTAAGCATGACATTCCATTAACCTCCCGAAAGGTTAAGAACTGTCCTGTTTCAAGCCTGTGTGGATGATTTTCAAGGCAAGTGACAATACCAGGATTTGACTGAAAGCGAAAACGGCAAAGTTAGCAAGGAGGAAAGTGTCTTGTGTAAAGGAGTCATGCTTTATCGTAGACACGTAGCTTTTTGCCTATTGAAACTGCAGCCTCTAATACTTCTAGAACCTCAGTTCTGCCATAACAAGGGAGTTACCTATGATACCTTTTTCAGTCCTGTTATTTTCAGTTTAACAGTGTTTTCGTAACACAGACTTTCTTATTTTTACCTTCAACCGTTCTCAGCATGTTAGCAAACTTCATTTGTTAGTTCTTAGCAGTCAAATTAATTGTTCTGTTCCGAAGTAGCAGCAAATTTATCTCCTTTTTCCAAACCAAAAATAGACCATATGTACAAAGAAATTTCCACAGACATTAAGAAATAAAGTCTGGTGAATGGTCGTTATTACTCCATGCTTCTTTTCCATCTGATAGCCTTAAAAAGGACACCCCAAACTCATTCTTGAAAGTTAGGAAGCTTACAAAGCTGGACATCCTTAAACATGGGAAAGCCACAGCCTCAAGCGGATCACAAACAAGCAAGCTTACACCTGCAGGAACATCGGACAACATCTCATTCTGTTACAAGATGTCATGCCAAACTCCCATGCACCCAGAGACGCCTCTGCAGTCTGAGGACAGCTCATCGAGACCTTGTGGTGCAGCTCAGGCTGTAACATAGTGGACTTGCAAGCAAGCCTGGCCTTTAAAGTCTCCTGCCATCCCTTCCTGAGCTCCCAATATTAAAAAGATTTCAGTTAAGTAGCATAAAACTTAATTACAGTGGACTACATTCTCTGTGGCATGGAGAAGGGCAAATAAGCTGACCGAAGAAAATTCTTCTCTGATTTAGGGACAGAACGCCACCTCGATTCTGTCCACAGAACAAGAACAGCCTCTTGATGGTGGTTTTGGTATTGAGTTGTAGTTCTGGTCAGTTTTACACTTCAGAGAGCGGAAGCAAGATACAACCAAACTCAAGTAACAGATGATGAATCACAGGACATATATACAGAATATATATATATATTCATTTCTTGACTTGGCAGGCAATCAGCACAAGCCATGAAACGTAACTGTGTACTCTTCACGTAATTAAATGAGAACAATCAAGTCATCCATTTCCTTTTGAAGATACCAAAGAGCAGGCTACCCAAATCATCATAGCATGAGTTTTAATTTAGATCAAACCCGACTTGCTATACAACCCCGTCTAGTTTGGTTATTATTACATCTAGACTGGAGATATGACAAAAGACTTACTACTGGATGAGTGAGGTTTAGTCTGGACTTCCAGAGTTAAGAGAAGGAGCTAAAGTTGTTTCCATTTATAAAACAATAATGCAAGATCAAATGGACATTGTCTCTAACATTCTGCACTGGAAGTATTAGCAGTAATACCCTCCTCTTGTCACCTCTGCTTTGGTAGGTTAAAACAAACCCTTAAACTTCTTTTCAGAACAGGCTCTGAATGCCCTTGATCATCCCAGTAGCCCTCCTCCATATGTGCTGCAGTTTCTCATAGGAAGGGGCTATTTTCATGCCTATTTCAGGGCTTCCTTAAAAGACTTCACCTATTCCCACAGCAAGGCTATGTCCTCTTCTCTCTACATCTCCTCATTTCCTTCTCTCAAAAAAAACCAAAAAAAAAAAAAAAGAGAGACTCAATATTGTGATGTTACATTGTCAGTAATGACCAGGAGGCATCAGTATGCTCTACAATGTTAGCACGTTATCACTGACTGGTTTTGATCGAGACACAAGAACGAAGTAACTTTCTTTGCCTCTGCTATACTGCCAATTTTCAACCGCTTAGCAGGCTGCTGAAATGAAACACTCTGCTTGTCATATAACCAATAACAAGTCATTATAAAAAAAAATAAAGCAGCACAATGACTTCTATCCCTTACTTGTGTTATATTTGAAATGAAGATCTCCTTTGGCTCCTCTCCTGTTGTATCCAGCACTTCAAACTCATCACCCAAGTCACAAAACAAACGTGAACATATTCCATATACATCTGCACTGATGAACTACAAGAGAAAGTAAAAATCATGAGTAACCCTAAAACAGCACAAGCCAAAGGAACGACCTCTCTCAACCTTGTCCAGGGCTAGCAGGTTTAACTTCTACAGTGGACACCTGTCATAGGCACCCAGGCCACTGACTATATAGCACAGCATTCATGACAGACTTTGAACCTGCATGAGCATTTCAGAACCCCTACACAAAAACCAGGAATTACACCAATACGCAGTGAAATACTGCTATTTCTACTACTGTTACATTCGGTCTCAGCGTGTTCTTTCAGAACAATTATGAGTTAACAGTGAAAACTATTTCTTTAACAGAACTATTTTTTTTTTTTTTTAAAGAACCAAGTTATGGTTATCTGGGCTGGTATCCAGACAACACCAGATACATGTACAGAGTAGCAGCAAGTACACCCAAAACTCATACTGCTTCATCAACATGCTATCTGCATAGAACTATATACCACAGAACCATCTTTCTCCATTTCTGGATAGAACATGTTGGAGGTCCAGAATGCTCACTGTACAGATTATTCATGTATTTAATTTTTCATATTACCTTAATAGGTGGCTGCTGAGCATGACAGAAGTCATTAATCTTCTTCTGCAGCAACAGACTTACTTCAGTCAATATGACACACTGTGAACAAGAACAGAAACAAATCTAAGACACTGAAAGCAATGAACAGCTTCAGGCAATGGAGAAAGTAGTATAACAGTAAGTTACTCAGGTGTCCCAATTCCTTTCCCCCACACATAACAGAGAAAGCAGTCTTGAGTCCGTTTTCTCATTACACATTAGAACAGATGGGTTACCGCTCCACAAGTTCTGGAAACAAGATGAGCAAGAGCAGGACCAGCAATTTCTCACTTTTCTTTTTTACTGCAGCTGTGAAACTCAAAACCCAGTTAGAATACTTATGAAAACAGTTATAGATAATTGCAGACAAAATGTAGATCTTGAACTTTAAGTCAGCAAAACAAACACAAATGATGAGTACATCAGTACACACCAAGAAGCCTGCACAAGCTTCGAGTATTGGTGCTCATCAAATTGCAGACATACAATTTCTGCAAGCATTCTTTTAAAGTGTAGGGTAGTATTGCGTTAGAAAGCATATGCACTGCACCCCTTTCAATTATACATGGTTTATTATAGCTGAAACATTCAGAAACTTGGTGAGCTTGGGTATAACTGATAGTCACACAGTAAAAGTTCCCAACTCAGACTAAGCCATGCACACAGGCAGGAGACAGCTGACCGAACAACTGAAAACATCCTCATTCCACCACAGAGGAGCTTACATTTCATATATAAATGATCTTTCTAATTATATAGCCTGAGTTTCTATTGTCTCAATACAGCACACAAAATATATGTAGAACATCTGTGCTATGTAGCTGCAAAAAAGTCACAGTTTCACCTTTGAACATAAAGAAAAAAACTGTACGGCAATCTCACTTAGCTGTTTATTGTCATAGTAAATTCCATAGCAAGTGTCATAAGAAAGTGCTAGGAACACAAAAGCACTGTTTCAGCCTTGGAAAAAAAAAAACAAGCACGACCATTTCATTAGTCCAAATACAAGACCTACTTCTTTCTTTACATCATCTCAAAATGTACTTTGAAGTTCGTTTTCATTTTATTTACTTATATAAAAAAATCCAAGTTGTTGGCTCTGAGCAAAATACCACATACAACTGCTTTAAGAGTGACATACCTGGTACTGCTTTAGAAAAGACAGATCTGTGGTTTCATCTAGTGGCACAGTTGATGCTGCTACATGGACATATGGATTGAGTTCCGCAATATGATGAAGTGTGGCCTCAGCCCTGAAAGAACAGCAACTGTCATGTTTTTCATGCATCTACAAAATTGCATTTTCAATACAGAATTCCATACCACACATGCTCTACAAGAGTCCCTCAGGAAGTCTCCCGACAACAATCACCAACTCGTTTATTCACATATTTATTCATGTATTTATTAATAAGATTTTATATTATTAAATTCCTAGCAGGTCTGAGGAAAACAGCTCTGTCCGATATACAACAGGACTCACTGACGGGTCTGGTGTCATGGCTGTTTTCTAGTCTCGCACGGGTGGCTGAGAAAGCTCAAGGAAGAAATGCACCCTGGGCCCCGCTATTAAATTTACATTACAAGCTCCCAACTGCAAGAAGTGAGATGTTTGACTCAGACAGAACGCCAATCCTAACCTACACTTCCCCTAATACCTACCTGGGCACTGTACTCAAAGCCAGTAACTCCAGAGAAAGGGTTTAACAAGTAGTTGATATGTATTAGCAGCTCTTGGACAACGAACCGTTATTTTTGCCGCTAATGAAACTGTTATGCCTAGTCAAGTTCAGTCCTCCCTCACTCCAAAGACTTCACCAACCTGTTCCTTTGACTGGTAATATCATCTTCATGAATGAAGAAGTTGATCCCCAAATCCCATTTCGTGCACTGCTTGGTGTCATGAACTGTAAGAGCCTAAGAAAGTTGAGCAAAAAGCATTTACTGGAAGAAGTGTACACAGTCATAGCACCCAAAAGGATGGATTAAGCCCCACATAAAATGCTGGGGGACTAGCACTGCAGAAGATTTAGCTGTACCATGTATAAGAATAAGCTCCTCCAACCTCTTTTCCAAGAAAACTTTTACTGTTTGAGAGACAGAAATGCATCTGCAATATGCATTTCATTAAGCATTTTCCTCCCAGCTTGCAGTGATGAGAGCATTTAAATACTGAGAATGATCTTTGCCACACTGTGATTAAGGGGCAATTGCAATCTGTAAATTAACAGACTCCCAAAATTATAAACAATTTTTTTTTAATTGGAACAAAGAGTTTTAAAAAGGCTTCTCTCTAATAAAATTAATCCCAGCAGCACAAAAGCAGTTGTTGGATTAAAATACCCAACCATTCTAACATCTACACAAAAGGATTCTGATGGATGACAGAACAGGATAACATATTTTGAATAGTTTGGCTTTTGAGTTTATACCACTCCATTTAGGAGAGGTCACTTTGTACAAAAGGATTCAATGTCTCATCAGCAGCTGGCTAAAATATTACATGAGGTATTTCAGAGTGCAGTGGATATTGATGCGAGACAGACCATCTCACTAGAACATCCAGATTATTAAAAGTTTTCACCCCCAGGTCCTCAAACCTTTTGCAATTCTTCTACTGAAATACAGTTTCAGAAACTTAAGATTAGCTAGCTAGTAGTGTTGTCCCTTTTTCTCCCGCTTACCCAAGAATACCCAACAACAAAACTGTTTTACATACCTTTACCCCAGCCAGAATTATATTTTTGGCTGAAAAAAAAAAAAAAAAAAAGAGAGAGACTGTTGCAGATTTCTTGCAAATCTGTAATTGAATAGTTACGTGGGTGGACAATAACAGTATGTCATTGCTAAGAACTTCACAGCTTAAGGGTTTGTTCTCTTTTACATTTGGCTCAAGCACTCTACAGCACCACTGAAAGCAGAATAACATGAGCGAGGTTAAAAAGGCTCTCTGCATTTGTCAGCTGTACATCCCACAAGAGTGATTACAGAGACACTAATGACAATAAACTGCAAAACCCCATGACTCTGTTCTGGCGTCTGGTACAGAGTACCATTAAAGCCAACTGAAAGGGTAATACCCCAGGTAAGAACCAGCCAAGGCAAGTCTTGCTCATAAAGAGCAAGGGAAAATTGTTAAGGAGTTTCTTGCACCAGGGCAGTTACACATTTTTCACCAAATTGCCTCTGATCTCCTACCTCCCACCCCACCACTTCCTACATGAGGATAATTCAAGCTATAGCTGTTCCTCTATTACATTCACTGATACTGATGCCTAAAGGAATAACTTGGATTATCCACCTTCACCCAAGACACAAGATTTTGGGTAAAGTGATTTGGCCCATGGAAGCACATTTTAAGGTAAAATTTGAAACGTTGTTCTAGTAAAAAGCTTACTAGAGGAAAGTCCAGGATCTTTCCTGCATCTGCTATGTTACTAATATGCACCATGCACATATAAATCCACTCGGATACTTCAGACGTGCTTATTACATCTAAAATAAGTTTTACAAGTATTCTGGAACAGTATGTTTACATACACTTGTGTCTCCTTAAATAAATGTTACCTAACTTACCAATCTCCACACCAAGACCACCTATACCGCTCAGGAATACGTGGGACTGAGCCATCTTCTGCATTGCTGTGTCTCCAAGAACATACCTCTGGCGACTGCAGCAAAGATAAATTCAGATCAAAACAAGATACAAATAAAAAGTTAAGAGCATATGAAAGCAAGTCAAGAATCCCCAGTTGTTTCCCAAAAAGTTCAAATATTTTCAGTAATTCTATCATCCCAATCAGTTTCTAATCCGCAATACCAAGTTCTGCAGATGAGTGTGTGTCACTAGTGACATGCACACAGTTCTATTTACCAGCCCTCTGTTCAACAACCAAATGAGGACATAACATGCGTGTATCTGATGTGTATAGTGCTTTAGGAAATAAATGTACATCAGATGTAATATTCCCACTCACAATCCAAATAATGAAATGCATTTAGTACAGACCTTTTCAGTGTCAGGTTTTAGAGAAGAGAAATGACTTTTTATTTTAAATCAGTGTAAAACCTGTTCAGGACAGTAGGTTTTTGGAATTAACTACTGAAGACACAAGCAAGCCAAAGAATTTCTTTGTTATCAGAAATCTTCAAACCAGAGGGTGCAGCAGCTTTTGTAGTCAGATCCTGAGCTCTGACAGTCTCTCAGTTTCTAACTATACAATTAAACTTAAACCATTCTAAATGCCACCAAGGAAAAGTATGACTTTCATAAGACTAGTGTCAAAAAGCAAAGTGACACATACAACACAGGAAGCACTGCGCTGAATTAAAAAGAAGCGTCATTTGTTCAGCTTACAGGTAATTTTATTTTAAAATTTTATTTTATCGGGGTTTTTTTCATAGCTAAAGAAGCTTTTAATCCCACCACATTTTTCCAGGGATACCATTTGTTCCAGTACAGGCTCTCTGAACTATTGCCATGTCAAGTGATCTCAAGCAACTCCCAGCTAACAAATTAAAACCAAGCAACAAACAAAAAATTTAAAAAAAGAACTACCAAAAAACCCAAAACCCAACACCCTGAAGTCTGGAGGATAACAGAGATACTGATGATGTTCATGAGGAGAAAGTGTGGCAAAGACTGAGGAATAAATGAAATTACGAAGGAGAAAAATTACATAATGTCAGAAAGGAAGGCAAAAAAAAGGTAGTGAAAGAAGATGAGGAACAAGAAAGAGAGGAATACCTACTTTGTCAAAGAGGAAACAAGCTAAAGTTGGAAAGAAAATCCATATTACAAACAGGAGAAGTATATTTATTCCTGTTTTCCAAAAAGCTCACATTATTGATACCACTGGAACTTCGTACAACTCCATAATAATTATCTATGCTTTTTACTGGTCAAATACTAATAATTGTCAGAAAACACCTGTTATGAGACCAATAAAGGAACAGTTTTACAGCAAGATGGATTGTATCTTCAATTCAACCTGTTCTCACCACTAACATTGCGAGAAGCAGATTCTATTTCACTTGCCAAACACTTTGGGATTTTTGCCTTGCAAAAGGAGGGACACAGCAGCACAAGTACACCCACCTTTACCTAACCGGTAGTAGATAGTGTTTTCAAGCCTTGTCTTTCGTATTACTGCATGTAAATGTAAGCGTTGCTGAAAAGTCAAGAGCAATGCTTAAAAATCAGATATTCTTACCTGTACAAAGCATCATCAATTTCCATAGAGTCTGCTGCCATGATGCAATGTGATTTGTTTACACTAGAAGGGTTACAAAAAGAAATAATCTGGTTACACTGGATAGAATTTCACAGTTCATCCCCCTCCCCACCCCACTCAATTCTTCAACAGAAGAACGGAAAACCACAAAAAGCGATGTTACAGAGGAATTACTTTGAACATTAAGAAGCCTATAGAACACCACAGCACCTAGGTAATTAAAAGGCACAGGAGCCAGAAGACAAGAAGCCCCAAACCTTCAATAAATTATTTCAAAATACAAACATACTAATTTCCCCACTGAGGAAACGCAAGACTTACTTGTATTTCCCACAGTTAGATTTACTAAAAGTACAATTTCATTTTATATTAACAGCTCCAAGCTGGTTAACTTGCATCTATCTGATTGGTGCTTTTTTTTTTTTTGAAGAGAAGATAGGAGATCCCTGAATGACTAGGAATAGTTATTGACGCTGCATTATTTCTATATTAATTGAAAGTCCTTAGGAAACAAGTTACTGTTTTAGCTAACAGAAGAAGTCAATACCCAAAGATCTGAATTTATGCAACATTTAACTAAGATATCAAGTTAAACAGTTCGATAGGATTTTAAGAAAAAATGTAATTTGTGCTATGAAGGCCTTCAGTCATTAGCAAAGACTTTCTCATTGTTAAGTTACTTTAGTGATAACTAAGCACTAGGCTTAGGAACAAACTGCCACTAGGCAGCTTCTTTCTTAGTTAGGCAGGCTGGGAATTGGTGCTTCCTGGACCTGGCAGGCGACTGCCACCAAATACAGGATGAGCAAAATAGACCCCCCATTTGACTCAGAACACCCATTCCGATCACTACTAGCAGGGTACACATTTTATTTCAAGTCCCAACAAACTGCCTTGGAAACCAGAGATGGCTGACAACCCTTTCTGCTAAGGGATTGAACAGCAAAGGCCCAGACATACTAAGCAGTTTTTCCTCTGAGAGCACAGATACACCCTAAAACAGCTTTCAAGGCAATCCTGCCCAAAGGTTAACTCCTATTTACTGTTCAGATGGTTTTGGCAAACATTTTAACATTTCTGAAGTGCAGCACCTGCAGCCTGTCACAACTTGGAGACTACAACATTCTGACTTGAAATTTGTCCTTTCCATTTTTTAGGCTAAATTAGAAAGCGCTGAAGTAGCGCAGCAAGGGCGTTGAAAGCAGGCCACAAATCTCACCAGTTAAGCTACTCCACAGTGTGGATACTAACTCCTGCACGTAAGCCAGCACACAAGACAGTCAAAACGGGGCACCTCCATCACAATCTACACCACCAGTCACTTCAGTGCAGCTCCTGTGCCCTCACACAACGAGGGCTGAAGACGAGCAATGCCAATGTTAGTAGATCATCCTAGGACCCAGATCTCAAGCCAGAGAGCAACACAGCTCATCTGAGAGTCACGGGCTTCAGTCCCTGCTTAGGTAAAACCCTTCGTTTCAGCCACTGCCTGGGACACAAGACTGGAAGTGCCCCTCAAAGCAAGCCAGCACCATCTCGTAACAACCCAGAACAACCAACCCCAAGCAGTCCTGCTCCTCTACCATCACCCTCCACAAACAGCACAGGCACTCTGGGACTGCCCAACATAAACAGATTGTGGTACTAAGGTAAGGAAGGTGATCCACCCCTGGATAAAAACACCCAGCGTCCTTTGCTGTGGTGGCTGACAGCCATTTCAATCATTGTGCCCTCCCAAACAGCCTTTTGTAAACAATGAGGACGCACGAGCAACACACAAGAGAACCTTCCCCAGCTGTATCACACAGACCCATTTGACAACGGCTCTTCTAATATATTTATCAATTCCCAGTTCTCCGCCTCCATTCTCTGTTACAGCACTGAGCTGCTGCCAGCGTACCTGTCAGGTACGGCAAAACACCACCTTCCAAAATAGGACTTGGTGGTACTGTTGTCAAGTGGCTCTAGGGCAAAGTTTTGTTAAGGTATTCCTGCATCCAAGCTGTATTTCTCATTTTAGTTCAACTGGTATCGAATCCGTCTCAAAGAAAGGCAAGTAACGTGTGGGGGGGAAGCCATTCTAACATTATGTCCTAGTTCTCACCAGATGCTCGACACTTACACATTCGTCTGTTTCCTTTTAAAAGCCAACACTATCAGCTGTAATACCAGCCTTCTATTTAAGTGTGTAAGTAGTGTCCTTCGTTTTTAAAGCCTCAGCTGCTTGTGGAACATAACCCAGGGACAAACGGAGAAGCTATGTGTTACCAAGAAGGACTGAGATGCTCCGAAGAGCAGCGAAGGCACAGGAGCTGTAGCAGCGGGCCAGTTTCACAGTGTTTCTTACCTCCAAGTCAGCCCAGGCTGAAGTAGTATTAATTACTTGCTGTTCGGCAGGCTGGGATGGCGGGGAGGCCTGGATTCATCCCACCTACCCAGGGTTTCCAGAGGCGGATCCCAATGGACGCAGGCTGGAGAGAGACAGGCCGTTCAGACCCACTGTTAACTACCCAGCCGGGCTAATGGGGGAAAAGGGACATCCAGATCTACAGCGGGGAACCCAGACGGCGTCAAAACCAACCCAACCCGGGTCCCAGCAGACCCAAACCCGCTGCAGCCCCCCACCTCGACGCCCCGGCTCTCGGGGTGCTCCTGAGGCGCTGGCAACCACCACCCGGCCTACCCCGGCCCCGCCGCCTCCCGCCTCAGGGCTCCCCCCCGCCGCCGCCCCGCGCCTCCTCAGCCCCGCCGCCGCCCGCCCTCACCACCGCGGCGGCCTGGAGTGGCGATGGAGGCCTGAACGCTGCCGGCGGCGACGGGGGAAGAAGGAGGAAGGGGGGGTGGGAAGCGGCAGCGCCGGTGCCGAGGCGATTCCCCGCCTGCGCCGAGTTGAGGGGCCGGGCTAAAGCCGCCCGCCGCGGCCCGCCTCCTCCCGCCGTGAGGCGGGAGGAGGCGGGCCGCGACGGGCGGCTTGAGGCGGGCGCGACATGGCGGGCGGCAGCGTCCTCTTCGTCAGCGCCCAAGGGGAGAGGCATAAGCCCTTTAAAAAAAAAAAAAACAACAACAAACAAACCCCCCACTTCCTGGCCAAAAAGTAACACAGCGTGTTGTTCAAAAAAAGTCATAAACCCCGTTAGGTTGAGGCGTTACCAGTTCAGCCGATCAAGAGCGCTTCTGAGCGCTGCCCCTCAGGTAACTGCCTCCACACCTCGCAAAAAAGCGCTAGCAAGATTGTTGGCTAGCTCAAAAACAGACAAAGTTGCATTAAAAGGGGCAATGCTAGAGAGCATCCAAGGCTGTAAAGGAGCAGGGATTCGGGGAAAAAGCGGTCAAAACCGACCTACATCCCACGCCAACGTAGTATATAGGCTTGGGGAAATGTTTTCCCTCTTTTTTTTTGGTGGTGGTCAAGCAGGAGAAAGCAAGCTGCGGCAACCATCGCTCTGCCTCCACCGCCAACTCAACACCACCTCCTATAAATATTTTCTCTCCCTTTTCCCAAGCTCCGATGAAGATCCCAGCACTGCCCAGCTTCTCATCAGGCAGTTTAATCTCCCTTCAGCTTCCCTTTCCTTACCCCTAATCACTGGGGTAGGCGAGACGAGTTTAAATCTTTCTTGGTATCATTGGCCCATCTTAGATAGAACGGGAGGGATTGATGCTACTGCACAAGCAACGGCTGAAAAATGGCATTGCACACAGTGTGTACAGAAAAGTCACCTTACGTTTTAAAATACTTGTAACTTTCAAAA
Source organism: Gavia stellata (assembly GCF_030936135.1). Classification (NCBI taxonomy): domain Eukaryota; kingdom Metazoa; phylum Chordata; class Aves; order Gaviiformes; family Gaviidae; genus Gavia; species Gavia stellata. Next base: position 60,094,092 of record NC_082598.1, on the reverse strand, counting down.
AAAACCCCAGACAAACTACTATCTGCATCCTACAGTACACAAAAGAAAAAAAAAAAAGCAAGCCTTTATCTTGATTGGGTTTTGGTGAACTTCTAGGGGGAAAAAGACCCAAGTTTTGTCCTCTTTGTGAGCATCCAATGCGTTATTTCAGCATTTACCTCTCCCTAACGAACAGAGTTCAAGCAACCCTCCCCATCTTCCTCAGGATTTACACCTCGGTCCAACAATGCACGCAGCTTTTCTACTGAATTCTTCACTTCTCGGCCTTTTGGCTAAGATCAAGCGTAGTGTAGAATCAGTAACGAAGACTAAGAGCAGCTGGACAGCACTGTGCTCGTTCAAACACGGGCCATGCTTTGGCAGGATCAGGGTGAAAGTACTTGTCTGCTACATAGCTTTTTTGTGACACAGAAATAATTAGAGCAGACAGATGTGGGCAAATTTCAAGAACCACTAGAGGCCAGCAGAAGTCTGAAATGCTGGACAGAAAGATGGGCTAAAGGGAGAAAGCTGTTCAGTTCTTCAGGATGACGAATGCAATCCTTACCAGTAAAGGAATTGATGTTTAAGGCTGGTATTTGCTTTGTAGCTTTTTCATGTAATACATAAAAATCAGAAAGTACAAGAACAAAATTACTTCCGTTATTTCAATAAAGTAATTTCAAAGAGCAGTGCACATACCTGATGAACAGAACTAACGGGAGTCCCAGCTATAAAGGGTGGGAAAAAGTGAAGGAGAGTTTAAAGACAGCAAAAAATGTCAGCTTTGGTTTTGCCACTTTGCTAATTTTTAGTTCTGTCAGTGATTTGTACCTTTAATTTTGTGGTTTCTTAAAAATGAACCTGTTTCCATTTTTTTTTTTTAAAGGTTAAACTAACAATTCTTATTTTTAAGAACTTGCCAATCAAATGTGCTGTGAAAAACAAACAAACAAAAAAATCTGCTACCTACCATCTTTCTGTCCTGGTCATTGCATTTTTTAAGATACCAGTCACTTTGATATGCAGTCATCTCACATGAAACAGATTTTGCATAGTAACAGTGAATACTGACAAGCCTTTTGCCTTAACGGAGAAACAGCAACATCCAGTTTATTCTCGCCTAACAGTTTAGTGGTAATTAAGCAAAGACTAACCATCAGTGAAACCGTGAACATGGGCAATCTAAGATAAACTGCCAAATTGAAATGGAGAGATTCTGTTTACCCCAAAAGCCAAAGAAACTGGTTCCCAAATGCATCAATTAGTAGGTGTACTCAGGAGCCATCTAGATTGATGGTACCAAATAAAAAAAAAAAAAAAAAATCCAGGTTTTTCTCTTGTTTTCCAAGACTGCAAAATTTGAAACATCTTGAGCCATTTGACTTTTCTTTTTCCCCATAGAATTCTCTTTTAAAAATACATATAACCATAAAATCTTAGTAAATTTGGTTAAATAAATTAATTTTAAAGGAAATCCCAACTCCGTATTTGTACCATGTTACAGTCTGCTATAGCTTTTGGGATGGGCAAAAGGTACAAAGCAAGGCGGTCAGTTTAACTGACTTGCTGAAGCAATGAGCGGTACGTGGCTGTGGTCAGAACACCACCACCTCTGGACTCAAGCCTATTCATGCCCCAAAATCTCTGTAACTTCAGTTTATGTGCACTACTGTAGATCCATTCTGCTTGCGGGTATTGAATACATCCTTAGAGCCAGTATTTTCAAAAGGAGCTGAAGCTGATATATCCATCTGCTGGGAAAATCCCAGCCACTTGCACATGCATTTTTTTTTTTTAGTCTTTTAATTTCCTGATTTCCGGGCACGATTTCGCATTCTTAATGGGGACTCCAAAGTGCGGATTGGGGGGGAGGGGGGCGATGCATTTGTTTCCCTTATTCATTTAGTTAACAAGCAAATTAACAGACAAAACTCTATGTAGTTTTCTCCCTAAAAATGTGTTATTTGAAAGTACTAAGGCCAACACAATTCAGTTTAGCACACAGGCCAGCGTAGAAATGACCATAAATCCACATCAACATCCTTCAATGGGTTTCCACACATCCTGTCATAGGCTATGGCTTGCAATCAGCTCTTGCAGGAGCAAGGTGCTGACTGGCAAGGCTTTGCCTCCTCTTTTTGGCACAACGTGCGGCGTAGGAGTGCTTTGCCGGCATGTTTAAAAGGACTCCAGCTTCCCAATGGGGTGGGCCAAAGGATCTTGTCACTTAAGGCTGCTCTAGCAAGTGACACCTTCCTAGAAACCACGTTAACAATGTTGTTAAAATCCTGATCCAGATAAACAAGGGCTCCGATTACCTAAGCTGATTCCACACTGACATGTGTATGAATGCACTTCCAAAAGCAAGAGCCAGCTTTTCCACGCACGTGCATCTCTTAACGCAGGCTGCGAGTTGCCAGATTAATATTCATTGGGTTAAACAACACCTTTTGGCTCTCGGCTCTTCTAATTTGTTAACAGGAACAGCAGATATGGAATTGGAGTTTCTACAAGCTTTACTTACATAAGGAGTCCCGATGACAGATTGATGACATTCAACCAGACCTCCTCACGTGATGAGGCCTTGTGCAATCAGCCTCTTCTTTCTTCACTACTTATGCTCCAGGCTGAAAATTAGCATTGGGCAAGCCTCAAACAACCTGATTTGAATAACCAGAAGTTTGGAATGTGTTTCTTGATGCTTTAAATCTGCCTGGGAAATCTCAGAAGAATTGGTATGTCAGCTGCGTAGACCTCCCTACAGCCAATTTCCAGGAATGCCACATTACAAGGATGAGTTTTTCCAAGGCCAGAAACAAGGTAGTGGATTCTTGGATGAAGCTTCAGATCCATTCTCAAATTTGCATAGCGCTAACTTAACTGAAATTCACCTTTGAATATTTTAGAAAAGCAGATGTCCCACCTTGTCTTTGCTGAAAGATCTGTAAAGCTCCAACCACTGTTAAAGAAAAACAATTCCTAGGATGGGGAATGCACAGAGCGCGCTGTAGTTTTAGAATAGTCTTATATCAAAACAAGGAAGATTAGTCTATTTTGCATCATATACAATTTTTAGCTTGGTTATCATTAAGCAAAAAAAGGACAAAAAATGAGCAATTGTTTTTAAATACATTTAATGTTATGAAATATATTACCTTTTATCATTTAAATCCCTGCTAAATCTTAACAATAATAAAAGGTTTTTAAAAATCTTTTCTTTAATCACATAATATTCTCTTTGCTTTATTCTAGGGCAGAAAACAAACAGAGTCTTCATAAATAAAACACTGACATGAAGTATAAGACAAACCCAGGCCAGACAGTTTGCTTAAAAAAAAAAATAATCTGTGAAAAGTGCATCTGGCTGGCTCAGGACTCCCTGAGTAAGGTAGAAATTCCCCCACACACCTCTTGGCTGTTTGGCCTCTCACGAGAAAATCTGAAATAAAGGCTACCTTTCTCATTTTAAAGGTATTAGATATACATGTCACTTGCAGTGTGAGGTAGGAACCAGTTTACGGGAGTTGTATCTAATCTGGGCCTCACCTCCTTATTGTTGCCCCTCCATTTGCTAGGCAAAAAGATAAACTGAAGTGCAAAACAAAGCCTTAGCTATCTATGAAAGTGAACTACTGTTTACTTTCAATTGCAATTCATCAGCTGATTATAAGGAAGGACACTTGTCATGATTTTCACCTCCAAAGCAGTAAGAGGCACAAAAAACCTAATTTTTTTCCAAAGGATGTCTTCAAAAAAAGGGGACCTGAACACTAGAAGAAAACAGTGTCTCCAGGTGACCTAATCCAAAACTCCATGAAGCTTCTCTTTTGTAACTGAACCTGGCCCAGAGTAAATTCTTAGTTGAAAAATAGCAGCAACTCAAAAGTGCGTAAGTTACAAACTTCATCAATAAATTAAGGAAACGGATTTGCTGCATCTAACTATCCTCCTAACTGTCCCAAGATCCTTTTAATTTTATAATTGACATGGAATATGAGACTAAAAATACTACTATTTCAAAACCACAACTAATCTAAAACCTTCAATGGATTTCTTTCTGAGATAAGGCATCTTGTCTTTTACTGAAATTCAAAAGATACATAGAAAGACTGGAAGGAGCCTAATAATGAGACAACCCCCTCCTCCACCACCGAGGCTTAAACATAGGTTTTTCCATCCATATGTAGACTTGTCATTCAGGGTGTGAGTTTTCAAGAAATGCCGAGCATCTCATTCCCTGGGATGATGATCATTGGAGAGCTTGCGCAGTGGGAAGGCTGAGAAGAGACCCAGTCCTGAGAGCAGAAGGGGAGGCAGGATGCTTCAGAAAAACTTTCAGCTGTAGTAGGTTCAGCTGTGGGGCTTGCAGCTTCTTTCATGTCTCATACAGACTCCTGTGGGTCCTGCATTCACAGCCGTAGCAGTCCAGTGGCCATTCAAATACCGCAGGAGACAGTACTGGATTGACATTTTGGATCCCCATATTGAAGGCCTGGGCTCTAGGGGACAGCAATGGTCATATCACTGGACCCCCTTCCACCAGCAATCCATGAGATGTCATCCACAGAGGTAGGAAGTGTGCTTAATCGGGGTATAAGGATTGCATTTCCTCTGATGTTCTTATCAGGACTGTTCTTTAATATGAAATTACTCTTCAACCTCATAAGACAGGATCATATTCATTCATGGAGGAGATGAATCCATCAGTGAAGCAAGACAGTATCACTAATTGCTTCTTTGCAGTGAGGTGGTTTCCACTAGCTAGCATGCCCTTGGAAAAGCACTCTATTTCTTGAACGAGAAAGGTAGTTCCCAGTTTATTTGTGGTGAATATTTATTTTTCCTTTAGCACAAATTTAAATGCTGGGTTTCCTTCCAGGGAAGTTGATCATGGGGACACAGTTATTACAAACAAGTTGGGGTAGAGCTTGTGTTTCTGTATCTTAAGCATATTGTGAGTTGAACAGAGTAGATCTAGAAGGCAACGGGTACAGAGGTAGCAGCACAGTATTGTGATAAAGCACTTCCACAATAGCACTTTCAAGTAACTTGAGCTTCACAGAATCCACAAAAGATTTCCTGTTAAAAACGTGCTTCGAAAGAAGAACATCAAGCTTTTCTCTTTTCCCTTCCAACTTACGGCAAGCACAGAAATCCTCCTTTTCCTCAGCTAGGACCTACCCTCAGTCCCGCCTGATCCACTGTTAGCTATCAAGGCCACCGAGCAGGGCGAGCATCCAGGGTCTCGGCTGCAGTCCGTGCAGATGATGGTCTCCGACAAGAATAATAATCAAGGGTTTGCTTTGCTAGAAACACAGCTGTGACAGCATTTGCTTCACTGGAGGAAGAAGGTTCAGCTTCAGACCTCAGCCATGGCTGAAGAAAAATGTCTTTTATTTTTCTCCCTGGAAAACGTTTGTATTTATAAAGCAGGTAAATTGGTAGCTTTTACATGTTAGTTTAATGATGTCAGTTCATAATTTCTGATAAGTGAGAACGTTTCAAGGCTCAAAGATGAGGCAGGCAATCTCATACGTTTAGTATAAATTCACAAGGGGCTAGGATCTCCGACAGCAAAGATAGCGCTTGCTGCAGGCAAAGGTTGCTTCAACCAAAACTACATAGCAATATATATACACTAAAAAAATAACCTTTCAGAATTAGAGACAAATATGAGTTACATGCAGTCTTTGTAGATAAATCCATTTTTTGATTTTGGAATTAGATGCCTGTTTTTGAGGTAATCCAGTCACGGAAGTAAGTCACTCGTGTGTAAACTCCAGGTTTATTTGGTTTGGCACATTCGTCTCCCCAGCTCACTATTCCCACGAGGTACCACATCAGTCTAGAGTCTGGAGTAACCAGTGGCCCCCCAGAATCCCCCTAGAGAAAGAGGAGGGGGAAAAAAGATTTAATTGATCGGAAGGGAAAATATAATTCTCTCCATAGACAGGAGGGTGCATCCAGTAAGAGAAGAAAGCAAGCAGTATTTCAAGAGCTGCCATTTGTGCAGAGTCCAGGCTGTTTCTGAAACTTGACTCAGAAGTCTGTGGCTTTTTCCTGTTTGCCATGGAACCTCCTGACCTGTCTCTCTGGTTTTACAGTAAAAAAAAAAGTGCTTCTCTTCTGTTTTGTGAAACACTGCTTCCCACCTGCCTTGTCTTCCTCCTCGTACAAAGTAGGGAAACATAAATATATACAGCAATCTAAGCCAACAGGAACTTTTTTTTTTTTTTTTTTTTTTTTTTTTTTACAGTAACCATTATCCTTTCAACAAATCCTTTTAGTCACTTGCAGTAATAGCTTTTCAAAAAGGATTTCATCAGGAACTTGGTCTTCTAATTAGACAATATGTCCTTAAGCTGTTAGCCACTTTCAAAGGCTGAATTCAGATAATGTTAATAGCATGACATGGTAATAATAGTTAAACTGGAAACCTTGCAGGCTGAAAAGCAATCCTCACACAACAGACCAAATTCCCCATCTTCCACCAAAATGCTTTACTGAAATAAATAGCAGTTGCACCCTTCTGTTCAGGTCTCTTCAATGCTGAGCCAGACAGGAACAGAGGAGTTGAGCCTCCCAGACTTATTCTGCAGGGAGTTTTGCTTTGGGCATAAATCTGTAGGACTGGGATTCTGGAAAGGTTCTGTTTCAAACCTGCACTTAGGAGTACATTCTTCATAAATAACATAAATAGAAATCACCTTTTTAAAAGTTATCTTTATGGAAATATTTTTGTTTGAACATAAGCATCTCCTTGCAATATTTGCAAACCTGCACCACACATGTATCCTTACCATTCCTTTTACACCTAGCTTCCTTATAGTTATCTTTGTTTCTGACAGTTTTCCTTCCACTGATCCAAGTCTGTTACCAAAGATCGTATCATAACAGATCTGTTATGAGATGATCCAGTGCAGAATTTAATTTCAATGAGTGATAGTGTATTTTTGCAGGCAGCTTAACTGCTACGTTCTTAAACTTCTTCCTTCCCAACTGTACAGGTGTCTGGTCTTGGCTACCTGAGACATTTAATTTTTAGCTCATATTTAGTATTTCAGCATTCAATGTCTTGTCATATCACTTTGCAAGCAAATTGTTAGTTAAATTTCACACACAAGATCTTATGAGAAGCAAATGGGCTTGTAGCAGGTATTCTGAGTTACAGAATAAGAATTTCATTTCATGCTATGAAAGGTTTAAATTCTGAATATTATATTAATTTAGCTCTCTTAGTATGGGTTTTATGTGCTAAGTGATGTGTACTAAATGCTATTTAATTTTACAACTTAATTCCTGTTTGAATGGAGCCTGTTTAAAGGACTAATACACTGTCAGTTAAGATTTGGTCAACCAGATACTGGGGTCAGCATTAGAAGTTTTCCTTTCTAATTTTCAGCTACAGTTACCTGACAAGCATCTACTCCTCCTTCCATGTATCCAGCACACAACATCCTGGGTGTTATGTCCCCATCGTAAACTTCTTCTCTGTTGCAAGTGTTTGAGTCGATAAGTTTCACTGTTGCTTCCTGAAGAGCATTTGGAGTTGGACCTGAGGGAAAAATATAGTTTGGGTATTTATCAACAGAATTACTTTGCAGGAGTTAAGATACAGGAGGAGCATTTAACATTCTCTTACAGAAGACCAGCTGGACTTGGTTAATGTAGAGGTTTTGCTTGTTGATCGGTCTAGGTTAGACCCTTAAGGAAAATGTACATACTCATAGTCTCACTTAGGAACTGTACCATTAAGACAGAAGTAACAATTGCATGGTACATAGTGCCGTAAGTGTAAACCCATATATTTTATACATGTTCTGTATAATACCATGGAACGCAAATTTACCTAGCAATTTGGGCAGATGATACGAAATTAAGACATCTTGGTTCCATTGTTAAGTCTACTCTTAGCGTGGCCTGATAAGAGTGCGAGCTCGGGTAAGTCACCATCTGCAGCTCACTCTGCACATTTACCTGAAAGCCCACAGAGTTATCTGTAGCTTCTGGCGAGGGCTGGGAGAATATTTTTTTAGGTGCTATATAAACACATGTATGGCTGGACTACCTGTCTTAAGAATTTACAATATGAAATGGAAAGGCTGGAAAAAGAGAACAGTCGTCTTCCTGTTTTCTGCTTCACTGGATTGTAGCTCTGTCTTTGCCCAATCTAATTTTAGAACAAGAAACTGCTGCTTACTATTAAACAAACCTATTGCTTATACACAAAGCATTAAGGCTTGCTGCCATACAACATATTGCTACAGAAGTGGTAGCAATTCAGTAGTAGACCAGAGCCACTGTTTATGTAACGCACAGGTCGCCTGGTAGACTCAGGACTCACCGTCATTGGTAAGTGCTCCCCAGCCTGTGATGACAGCGTAAGTATTGTACAGAAAAGTCTGAGATGGCTCAGGCAGACAAACGCGGTGTATGCTACTCGTAAACTCAACTCGTTTAGAGAGCTGCAAAAGTGCAATGTCATAATCGTGTTCTGGGTAGCGGTACTTTTCATGAATAATAATAGTCTTGACTGATCGTTTCAAGCTTGGTGGCTTCAAAAGAGCTCCAAAAGTAGCAGTCCACTTCTGAGGGTGACTCATGCTGGAAAAGGTAAGAGTGCTGTAAGTATTTAGCCATAAATATAAGTGTTTGGGACTTTAAACTTGGTGAGCATCTTTACTGTAAAGCTCCTTCAAGCCAGCTCCCTACTAGATTCTTAAGGCATCCATCACTTTCCATAACACTGTGTCCCACATAGTTGTGGGCTGCTGCTAGAAGAGGGCAATCCTGCATTCCCTCCTCAACCATGGTCTCATACTCCTCCCCTGCTCCTTGTCCCTGATCTAGCCATTGCGTGGCCGCAGGGTGTAATCAAATCAAAAAGCTCTTCTGCTAGAAAACTCTTCATCTCTGTTGCTCTCTTTGCATGTTAATAATCTGTTCAATCAGCTATTCCATCTCACATGCCTTGCAGCTTCACAATTGCCATGCTTGAAACAAAAAAAAGTGCTGGGAGTGCGTGACTGAATAGAGGGGTAGGAATGTGGGATTATAACTTCTGGTAGCAGCCTGCAGCAGCAGCAACCTAGTTGTAGCACAAAAGAGCACCTTTAGAAACATTTAGGGCAACAGGGAACAAATACTCTGCCATTTCAGTCACATTATCTTTTCTGTACTTCTTCGCTCAATATGCAATAGCTATTGATTTCTACTCATACAATTACCAGCTCTGCCCCAAAGAGTCAGCCTTTAATTTCTCATTGAAACATTCAAGTGATGGGTCTGCTTAACCCTGACTTTTCTCCTCCAAGGCAGAAAATCGTTCCCCTGGAAAGAGTCAGGGGCATGGTGCAAATCTGGAAAGACACACAACTTGACAGGCATGGGGCACATTCTGCTGAGGATTCTTTCTAAGATGGGGACTTACTCTCTGAAGCAGTGAGCTGCAGATACAAGCCACGTATTGCTGATGAGTGTTGCACCACAGCGATGGATATTATTGTACTGCAAACTAGCTTGCCACGGCCAGTCCCCGGTCTCTGCAGAAGACAATCCGCCGACTATTCGCAATGACGATGATTTTGCCATTGATTTGACTGATCTATTCTGCCGTAACCCACAGACTGTCAAAAAGGAGAAAGAGTGTATTAGCTATTCGGCTGTTTAGTAAATATGCGTGCCAGTGGCTGTAGAAAACTTATGTAAAATTACACACCAGCTAGGTTCTCTAACAGTATTAACAGTAACAAGAAAACATTCCTTCCACCAGCCCCCATAATCAGAGATCCTCATGCACAGCCCATTCTGTTAGAAGCCTGAATGAATAACTGGCTATTATGGAAAGCCACGATGGTCAACGATTCAGGCCTAGCTGCGTGAGCAGCCCAAATCAGGAATCGAAACCTTCACCACACACCCAGGACAATTCCCAAATACAGGGATTGCTAGCTTCAACGTCCCAGGTAATTTGTCGTTAGGATAAAACACGAACAAGGCAAAATCTAAGATGGGAATGATCCAAGCCATGGGGTTTTACCATGCATGCACGCAGATTACATCAGCAAGACGTCACCTGGAAAGAGGCAACTGCGCATTGCACAAATGGCAGTCTGCAAGTGGATGGACCTGGAGAGGCACTTCAGGCAAAGAGCATCACAGTAATCCAAGCCAGAGATGACAAAGGCATGGATACCTCCAGCACGGTGTGCATCCATGACAAAAAGTATTACCCTCCAAACCCAGAGAGAAATTAAAATATCCATGGTTTCAGCCACTAAACTCAGGATATTCAGGAGCAGCTGAAGCTCCCCTGTAGCTTTAGAAACTTCCTCAGTGGACAGAGCTGCTTCAGCTGTCTTCTCCCATCCAAACCGCACCAAATCCATCTTACCTGGACCAAGACCCACTAGTTTTCATCCAGGCCCCGATTCCAGCTAGACATTAGGAAAGTTGACAGAAAGGACTATCCCAATTCATTGAAAAAGAGACAGAGCTTAAGAATTATTTGTATAGTGACAACACAATCCGAACCGTTGCACTGCCTGTCTCCCGCAGACAATGACCCAGAGGGGCACACAAAGCAGAGATCTGTAGTATGTCACTGAAGAGCTGCCAGGGCCCTTGAAGTCCTCAGAAGTGAAAACATTGGAGCCACGCAGAGTGTAACCTCTGCCCCTTCCTGCTAGGATCTGCACAAGGTTATGTTAACAGCACCTCATAGTCCAAAAGCAGCAGCAGTAACACAGGGGGTGGAAAGCTGTTCATAAATTTGAAAAAAAGAGTCATACAATATTGAGAAGCTCATGTGCTCAGTGTAGAGTCTGTCCTGTTCTGAGATTTAAAACCACAATGAAGGAAATCAGTGAAATCTAAATCTACTTGTCCAAAACTTGCTGTGTGAAAGGAAAACTGGAGAATATACCACAACTGATAAGACTGTCTGCACTAACATGTCTGCCTCCTGAAAGCTATTGGTAATCCTCAATTCCTGGTCCTAAAACTGCACAATCCTAGCAACCACCTGAGCGGTCAATGTTCAAAACACAGGGAAAAACTCACAGTTCCATCAGTGCCCCAGAACAGCAGCACCTAAAATGGACCCAAAAAGTGATGTTATTTAATCTTCCATTACTTGACAGCCTGCTGCTAAGGAACTGATCAAACCTTCCCAGAGTTAACAGAAATCCAACTTGTAAGCAAAGATGGCTTTTTATGGCTATTTAATCTCCAAATGAGCTGACTTCCTTCTCTTAAAGCTTAAAAACATCTTTAAAACACAACTACCTCAACTTAACCCCTACAGCAATACCTAGAGAAGACCAATCATATTGTCTTGTATTTCCATAAGGAACAATTTTGTGCTACTAGCCATTCCAAAATCCAGAACATTTTCATTATAATCACAGGCTGATGTAACTTCTATACATTTCCTTATGGTCCTTCCTTCCAATGCACACTAAAGACAATGACATATTCCCAGTTTCTGAGAGCACACAGAAAGCCATTATTCCACACTCTTCTGCATGTGCCCAATCCTACCGGCTTTTGCTCGCAGGCGGTGTTAGAGGTCTCTGCTAGCTGCCATCCTTAAAGCACCAATTGAACAACATGCTGGTACATATTCAGGTTTAAATCTCATCATTTAATGTGTATATAGGAAAATAACAGATAGCAAGGTGGAGATGAATTGTTATGCTACAGCATCCAAGACAAGTATACATGAAACAGATTCTGCAGTCACTGCTCCAAGATGCAGTTCATCAAGGAGACAGAGGACAGGGTGTCTGCCCTGTGCAGGCAGGATTAGACTTGACAAAGTATTCTATTTAAGTATGTTTTAATCAATTTATAATAGAGATTGCTTCTAACTATAATCTGCTCAAATATAAAATGCACTCAAATCCGTGATGAGGACTCTCCCGCCTTTAGCACGTTATAGTACACCTTTCAGCTAGCTGCTGTGCCTGACATTAAAGCAGTCAACTAGCCCAAGCCATTAAGTTCCTTTATTTCTTGGAAGTCCTCCTCGCTCACTCAATTTTTACTACGTACACCTAGGTGTCATCTGAAATGTCTTAGCTTTCATGTAGAAACATGGCTTAGTCTCTGCGTGTTCAAATACGCAATTAAGCAGATAGCCTAAAAGCTCTCAGTGGTACCAACAGCAACTGGATCAGGCTAGTAAATAAACAAGTGTCCTGAACATTACAGTGCTCAGCCCTCACTGGCCAAGTCCTCTGTTTCCTAGATGGCAGGGTTTACATTTAAGATGCACCTTCCACCTTTCACACCAGCACTGCTGGAGGCAGAAGTATGCCACAGGCACCTATGCAGCAGGACCTGCGTGTCTCCTCCCTGGGGATTTCTATAGAGCCCTCAGCACTTGCTCTTTTCTTACACAATTGCTGATATTTTTAACAGAAGGAACATCTCACTGCAAAAATTCTGACCAGGGAACTCAGTAGCGGGTGCAGACTTTTTCTAGAAGGGATTTTTACCCTATCACCACTATTTTCAAGCCAGTCTTCCTAAGTATCCCAGAAGACACTAATAAAAAAGGCTTTCTCATGACTGAGCAGGATTTCTAAACACACGGCTCATGTGTGTGAAGTACAAGGTCACATTCATTAGACAGGAGGATGAGAGAAGGCTTTTAAGGGCCAGGAAAAGCGCTTAGAGACTATTAATGCTAATTAAAACAATCAGAGATTTCCCAGGCTTTAAAAGCCCTCACTTACTGTCATTGAAGAGGGCTTCTGCTCTTTTCGTCTCCATACCTACAACAAAGAAAACAGTCAGGGTAAGGCCAGGACAGCACAGGCAAGGTTTCCCATCTGCATAGTCGACCCACCCAACAGCTTTTTGACTACAGGGCACGGCAGGAGGTATGGCTGAGAGGGGCTGCTAGAAAAACAGCGTGGCTCATATGTGGTCACGTTCTTGCGCTGCCGAGTGCACTCCTCTCTGCGGTGCTGCTTGCTGTTCTCCAGCCAGCCAATATCCTCTGAGGAGCAGGCACAGGGTCTCCCCCATCCTGCTGGACCCTGATGTTTCTGGAGGGGAGTACAGACGAAACAAGTCCTGTATTACTCAATATCCACAATTTTGTTGGGCAGAAATTTTTACAGTGGCAAAATTTGAAGTTCCTTTTTTGTAAAAAAAAAAAAAAAAAAAAAAATCAACTGGCCACATTTCCCACCAGAGTGAGGGCCAGAGGAGATCTGGTACTCACTCTGTGACCTCTTCGAGATCAGAAGGCACTGACTTCACTGCAGCAATGCCAGCTTACAATAGCAGTCGCTCACTCTCCTTTCTCCTATCTTATTGAGCAACAGGGTGTCTGGTACACTATTAATACTAAAAGAGATAGTTGATAGCAATTTATCGCATGGCATAGCAGGTTCTAGCAATACATTCCCTCCTTTAATACGCATGTTGTATGTTTAAGGACAATAGAATATGCTCATGGTGACAATAACAAGCATTGGCTCAAGGTGTAAGTCTATTCCCCTTCTTCCAGAACACTGTTTTTACTAGAGCTACCGTTTTAGTTGCCAGCAGTCAAGACAAGTTTAAAAAATAAAAATTAAATAAAAAAAATCCCTTTCAATACAATTTTTAAATGATATAGTGGTTCTTGTACAGCATCCACAACTTCACATTTTGCGGCTGGACAGCCCTTCTCAGCAGATCCCTGTCCTTATCCACTTACTTCATTTCTCTTTTCTCTTTGCAGCTACACAGAATAATATCCTAGTTTTGATCCAAAACCACACCAAGCCAGGAGGAGTCTCTTTTGAATGCAAAGGGCTCTGGCTCATACTTGTCATCTATTGTGCTTGTATCATTTGCATTCTGGTTGTGGGCTTGACACTCCTCCTGGTATGCAGGGTGAATTGCATGTTTGCAATCCACCATTACTAGAGGTGTACTCATTCATTTCTTAATATGACATTAAGCAGATTATGATAGAAAAAGGAAACAAACAGAACTCCAGTGCATGTACAGCTTGACTGCAGGGAATGTTACAGAGCAAAGGCAGTGTGAGGGCTGCCGTACGTGCATGCAGCTGCTGCTTTATTTTGGAAGAATGGGAGATAAGTTATAATTGGACATTTATACAGCAACACAGTCTTCTTCACTATAAACAGGAACTGTTGACATAATAAAGATAAATAACTTTTACTGGTAGGCAAGCAACAACTTGTGAGGTCCCCTTTTGGTAAAATTGCTTGTACTTTCTCAATTCCTATGAAAGAAGGAGGAAAACCCCAAAGTACAGGTCCTTCTGCATTTCAGGAATGTCAGTTGTATTCTGTGAATTTCCATGGGTAATATAGTTGGTTGTTGCCAAGATCCCTTACATCGAAATGTAGTAACACCAGACAGTAGAAGCTAGGCCAGCAGAGAGATTCAGCAGTGGTGTAAACATTACTGTTTGGTAAGTTAAAGCGAGGGGAAAAAAACAGGGTGCTGAGCTGTGCTAAGGATTTGGCTGCTTCACCTGTATATTTATATTGGCAAGAAGTGCTTTGAAAAATCTAGCCCTACTCGTTTATTTCAACTATGATGGGCATTCAATGTTTTCCTAGAAATTCATACAACCTTCCGAACTAGCTCATCGTTTGGGTCACTAATATTTTATAGCTGGAAACCGGTAAGAAACCGACAAATGTAATCAACAATGAAAGAGCACCCTTTGCCTTCAAGTGCAATATTGATAATAATGTTTTTTTAGCTCCTCTCTGGGTGGAGAGACATTTACCTCATAATGCTTAATTATAAATCCTGCAGTCAATTATTAACACTTACATTATGTTGCAAAGCTCATCGAGAAGACAAAAGGAGCAACCAGCTTGTTCAAGCGCAGTGCCGGAAGCAATTCAATTGGCATGTTCTCACTGCACTGAGTTTGGCTGTGAGTCACACGGTTGTTCTGCAAGGCACCTGTCTATATCTCTGTTTGCCTTTTTAAACGAGGCACCTAGAAAAAAGTACAAACCTCACATGGGCAAAATTTTACCCATCGCTTCCAGCTGGACCGACTTGAGTGTAATTGGAGAAACAAGCCTTACGCACACACAGTGCAAGCCTTAAATAGCATGTCTGTACAGTTTTGAATTTTAGCATATTTTATCAGGACTATGCAGCTGATGTCCTCTTCCACCCACTGCTGAAGGAAAAGGCCAGTGACATCTGTCAATAAATTCAATGCTGTATTCACCAGGGTGGGGCCACTGCTTTGCTTTAGAGGTCTGCCAGATACAGTGCCCTGACCGTGTATCCCACCCTGGGAGCTGGAACACAAGTATTGAAGAAAGCACCACAGCAATGGAGAAAGCCTCAAAGTAAAGGGAGTTTTTAAGAGGTGAAAGCAGGTCTGTCTGGCAACAGACCCGGGAACCCGTCATGCAGATCAGGACAGGTGAAATGAAGGGCACAATACCCAGGACTCAAAGCCAAGATCCCAAACCCAGAGCAAACGTATGTGTTTGGAAACCTGAACTAACTGACACTATTTTCAGATAAGCTGAGCCCACAGTAGATCCCCATCAAAAGCAGGGAGCACTTTGGGTTACAGGATATTGCTGAAAATCAGGTTGCTTACTGGCTTACCTCATTAGGGGCTTGCCTTCGTTTGTTACTAGCTTGACATTTTCGGCCTGGTCAACAGCGTAGCTGTTCGCATTGTGCCAGCCAACATGTTGCAAGCCCTGCCTTGAAGCAATCTCTCGTAAGGCACGAGAGACAATTTCGCTGCCCTGCTCATTTAGTAGTTGCCCTAGTTGTTTGCACTACCAAGAAAAAGCATCAATTAGTAACAATTAAAGTGTCATATCTTGTCCCAGCCACATACAGCTGCAAAAATAGTTGTTTGTGCCGCATTTAGGAAAACAGTGTTCAGGCTTCCACTGTCAACAAGAACAAGTTCAACTTGAACATACGTTGCCAACCTGTAAAATGAAACTTGCTATTTAATTAGAGCTTGCCTAACTTAAAAGAGAAAACTACTGTTTAAATTAAAATCACAGCAATCTATTGAAACGCAGCTTAGGGATTCTTTTTCAGAAGAGGGCTCTGTTCTCCAACTGGACAAGCAATTTTGTTAATACAGTTATTTTGCATATTTAGTAAACAGAATAACCTTAAAACACTTAAATTATTGGTCTTAATTTCTGACTAATGAGAATAGTGACTTGCAGTTACTGTTTGAGATTAATAATTTAGCAGTAAATAACTTCTTTTTACTCCTCAACATATGTGTTTGAGCAAACATGCAAAGAAAAGGGGAGTAAGCAAGAGCAGGAAAGCATCTTTATTTTGGTAATTTTATATATTCAATAGCCAGTTAAGGACAGGATTTCTAAGTAGTGCCGAAAGCCTTTGCCTGTTTGGCAACCATTTAAAAGTTTGCAGGTTCATAATTAACTGGAGAGTGAACGTGACCACTTATCTCTGAGGGATTCAGAGATTCCTACAGAAAAACGTGCTCGCTTTGCCATGTCTTTAAATAATATCACTGTCACTGCATCAGAATAATTAATCTTGTGTCCACTGCCTCATTTCATTTTCATGACAGAGATCAGTGTTTATATTAAAAGGAAATTAACAGGCAGAACCCTCAGTGACATAAACGGACCAGACATTATCTTGAAGTAGTCCAAGCAAAGCAAGCAAATGCATTATTAGGGGACATTATGCATTTTCAGTGTGGAAAGGGCCAGAGATGGCTGCAAAATTAAAAATGAGAAATCCATTTTAAAAATCTGATACAGCTTTACCCAATTACATCATTTTTCACAGATGTTGATTCTCACAAGAAACTTGATTTTCTTTAAATGTTTCCACCTCTGATTTTCT
The DNA here is from genome assembly GCF_030936135.1 of Gavia stellata. Taxonomy (NCBI): domain Eukaryota; kingdom Metazoa; phylum Chordata; class Aves; order Gaviiformes; family Gaviidae; genus Gavia; species Gavia stellata. Next base: position 60,077,247 of record NC_082598.1, on the reverse strand, counting down.
GTATGTCATAATATAACTGCTAGCTTCAAAGGCAAACTGCATGTTCCATCCTCTATTATATCAAGTTCCCACATCTTGCTTGTGTAAGTTGTTTTTTCACACAGAGAAGGCAAGGTAGAGATTATCTTAAATGGGGTATGAATGGAGGAGAGGATTGTAAACAAAAAAAAAAAAAAGAAAAAATACGTGCTTCAGTACTAATAACACATTCTTGGACATGCATTTGAAGCACAGCTTTGTGAAATGTACCAGGGAGCAGAGGAAGCATTTTCCCCACTATCCTTTGTCATATTTTAATAACAACTTCCTTGAAAAGAGAGAGAATTACAAAATTCTCAGCTGCATCCGAAACAGGAGGCTCACCTTTCAGTGTTATTTAGGGTAACAACAGTGCATGCAGGCAACAAAAGGATCTCTGGCAAGTCTCTGTAGGTCACCAACCTGGGCTGCTGAGAGCAATGTCACAGAGCACATCTGTCCTGCAGCACAGACAGAGGTGGGGATAATAGCTCTACTCTAATACTCTTTAATTACGTTAAAGAACATGAAGGCCCCAGGTACTGGAGTGAAATGAGAATGACAGCCGTGAGCAGCAGATTCAGTCATGTTCTAAAAACTGTACCCAAAAGGAAATGCAGGAGTTTCCCGAAAGAAGGCAAAACATGAGCTTTGAGCTCAGCAGAAGTCATACTCTTGTGTGGTTACATAGTGCATACAACCTAAAATTGTCTCCCCACTAAATTTCCAATATTCTCACTGCTTTCTCAACAGTAATTACCTCCCTAGAGTTATGCACCCTTTCAGAAGTAGCAAGACATGGCTTAGATACAGGTGATGCAATTTTCATTCCTTCAACAGGGGAGAGTAACCTGATAGAGACAAGACAAAGGCTTTGTACCTCTAACTGTCCCTGTCACTCAGCCCTTCCCTCCCTGCTTATGTCCACTGGACCTGTCCTCACATCCATGACTTCCCCCCCCCCCCCCGCCCCCCATCTTAATTCTGTCCACGAGGACAGAGAGGTCCATACCTCTCAGCGTACTTACAACAACTCCATCTGGGCAACCGGCAGCCCGAGAAGAGATCTGCATGAGGAACTAGGTACCAGTTCTGTAGCGTGTATCCAGGCTGATACAGTTTTTAACATTATTTTTCTTCCTGACCTACACTCATGCCCCAGCTGCAATCAAGGTCTCACTACAGTAGGGGCATCCCAAATCACTTGCAACCTCTGCAGGCAAGGCAGAGAAAGGGAAAAACAAGAGCTGGAGTGAGGAAATTAATTAAATCAACTTATCTGGGTCATCTAAGAAGTAAGGCCTGGATGATTTCCTGCTTAATTCCTTCATCACAAGCATGTCCTTGCAAAATATTCATCTTAAAATACATTTCACTTCCTCCCATTTCAATCAGCCTCTCTAGACTGTTGCAAACACTGAAATGTACCACCTTGTGCCAAACTAATGGCATGAAAGTGGAGGAAGGTCAGATCTCCACTGTATTTCCCAATGTACAGATGTACATGTCCTGTTCCACTCCCCCAAGCTGCTGTGGTGCCTGGTAAAGTAAAAAAACCAGACTGCTACATACATTATTTGAGATGAAACATTCCTCAATCATCCAGGTCAGACACTCCTTTGCATGTGTCCCACAGAAGGCTCTATAAAGAAGTGAGAATCTGACTCCCAGGTTCTGTACTTTGTATTTGTAAGGAGCTTTAGCAAGCCCCAGATGCCAGATAGATAGAAACAGTAACAGCTGACTTGTTGATCAAAACCAATTCATGACTCACTGTTCATGGTCAAAACCCTTGGCTGTGCAACAGGTGGGAATACATCCTACTCACTTTGAACAGTGCCAGTGATCTTGCAACCAGTTTCTTTCCGACGTCAGAACTACATTCCCAAAAATACATTTTGGGAGACTTCCAACCTACCTGACAAAGGGAAATAGTCTGGCAAGCTGCTCTACACTTTGCTTAATAGGGATCCAGGCTGTGAGGTGACTCTACTTCTAACCAAGAAACCCTGGGAAAAAAAAAATTCAGCCTTGTAGGAGACCTCTTTGGTGCCAGAACTATACAGAGGACAAACAGAGACACCTTCTTCTTTCAGTGCCAGGGGAAGAGCAAGTCCTAACGTGGGCGTTTCCAAGTCACCCAACTTGGATATCTCATTTTGCTGGCCCTTGCACTGCTGTTTCAGAGAAGATAGGACTTAGTTTGCTTGATTCTCCACTGAAAAATATTTGGGCTTCCAGTGGGGTTTGTACGCAAGCGCAAAGACCTCTATCACCTCCTATTTTCTATCAAAGCTATAGGGGATGTCTGAAGATAACTGCTGTCCTTGACCAGGGGACTATGAAGTCTAGCTAAATAAGAAAGCAGGGACTTCAGTAACAACACATCTGAAGATACCCCAATACAAATGTATTTTTGCAGCCCTATGTAAAGAACATCTACTGTTTAGTGATGATACAAAACAGAGTCAATATTATTTTGTTTTCCTTTAAGTTTTGCACACTTGCTATTTTTTCACATCTATACGATCAAGCTTCTCTTTCTTTTTGAAAAAAACTAAACTAATAAAACATTGTCAGTTTAGGTTTTATCCCCTCTTTATTCCCAATCCTCAGGAATGAAGAGGCAAAGCAAGTTCTACCCGTGGTCTGGCAGACCACTTAGTTTTATACTGCTGCCCTGAAGTGCAGCTGAAGATCCCGAGTGTTGCACCCAATCTGCAGGAGTTTGTTGGAGCTGATCCTCAAAGCAAATACTTTTGAGTGAAGTGCACGTTGAGACATGGTGTTGAACAACAAGATGATTAGATCCGGGGAGGAAGACTTAAGCAGGTTCTCCTTATCAGACTCTCCTAGCGTGCAATGTAAATAAGTGCCTGACCTGGATTTGTTCAACTAGTTAGCTATGCTTAGCTAAACTAAGCTATATCATGGCCCCCAAATTAAAATCTTTTGATAAGGTGATTACAAGGAACAGGTTAATGATTTTTTTACAAGCCATTATGAAAATGTTCTGAGGTTGCCTCAAGATAAACAAGGATTCCTGTTGGCAAAAGCATCAAAGCTACACTGAAGCAAGATTTAGAAAGGTGCTGTAGAGCATGGGAAAAAAACAGGGCTTCTTCGCTTTCCTTGGTTTAAATACCATGTTGGACAGGATATTTCAGGAGGGGAGAGAGAAGTGGGAAGGGCAAAACCTAGATCCTTCTCTGGACTTCCAGGATCTGTTGAAAATTGTCGCTTCTCCCAGGTGTGAGGAAGAAGACGAGCTTTATAAATTGCTACCTGCATCTCCTCTAAAAGCATAGAAGTGTTCCATTCTACACTCTTCACTTGAGTCAGTCTGGGTTTCTTAAATGGCAACACCAACAGGAGCTTGCCTAAGCCTCATAGCACTGCTGAAATCCTATTAGGAAAGAAAGATGCAAATGGAACCTTTTATTGTCATCTCCTAGAAATGGCAAGGTATTGTTTATGTTCCTTTCTGTCATGTATAACAGTTGCACAATGCTAGTCCTGTAGCGAGTAGTAGACCTACGTAATCAGTGTTTTATGGTTAGGCTGGGAGAGCCAAGAAAAGCAACACGAATTTTATCATACAGCTTTATCAAAGTAACACACAGATGCCATCTTTTACTGAGACCAAATATTTAATGAAAACATTGTGATTCAATTATATCAGCCAATTTTTTTAACTAGCAACTAGTGTATTACTGTAACAGCCCTGGTGCAGTTCAAGGTCAACTAAAACAGAGTTTTGAGTCACTTCCCACATTTACCAGACTGAATAAAAACCGCTAATCGGATAACTCGATGAGAAGATGAAAGTCCTTTTCTAACAAGCATTGTTGTACTCCTTCCAATTCTATCCTTTATGTAAGGCACCAAATTAAACTGAAGCTTCAAAATTCACTAAATCATGACCTGACAGTCTTTTAAAAAAAAAAAAAGAAAACAAAAAAATCCCCCAAAAACTCTTTGGATCTCTCTAGTTGATGCCCACACACTATTTCTATCTGGGAGAAATGACACATGCACTTTGCTGAACAGGAACTACTGGCATATAAGCAACACTGCAGAGAAATGGTGATTCTTTGCCCAAAGAGATGTCACCTATCATCCTGAGCCATTCCAATGGGGAAGACTGGTTGGCCCATCAAGAAACAATGGGCATGTGACAGCTCATATTTGAGCTTCACTGCGTTGCCACAATGCAACGTGCCCAGTTCAAGCACCAAGAGGCAGAACAAGAGGTTGCTCCTGGTCATTTCTGAGTGGGAGGAAGTCTGGATCCATCCAGCATGGAATCTGCCCCAGGCTTCTTGTTCTTTCAACACAGCTGTCTGGCCTCTGCAGATCTCTGCTGGTTTAAGTAGTCTAGTGTGGAAAAGCACGCAGCCAGTACCCACCCATTAGCTGTACTGTAGCCCTTGTGCTAGGGGTAAGCAGAAGGTCTGCAAAAACAAATGAAGCAAGTATCTACCCCTTCCTTTCAACTAGCAACTCATTCCTGAAAAGTCTGACACCCAGAAAAAATGCTGACTATATATAACTGAAGCCAAGTCAGAGATCAGAGTCTAAGCCTGCACAAAAATTCTCTAGCAGATCAGAAGTATTGAAGAGAAGGGAAATCCACCTTTCAGTGTCTGTTTGGCAAGTCACTAAATGAAGAAGATAGTGCTGTTAATTTTCATATCCTTCAGATGGAGGTCTGCTTTGCAAAGAAGGGGCTAGATCCCCAGCTGAGAAGTCACATAGATAAAAACATTTTCCCTTTCTTTCCCTTTCCCCTGGGGAATTTGCAAGGATTTTGATCCTCCCAAATATTATTTTTTCAGTGCATTGGCTGTTTCCCCACTGTCATCCAAGCACAGTTTCTGCACTTTCAGGCTCATTAGGGAAGCAAAGACCTAGGGAGCATGTTTGTGTTGCTGTGAACTGAAGCACTGTGGTGAGGCTCCTACTCCTTACCCTGATAGCAGCACAAGGTTGGTGCTGCAGTTTGGAGGGAGGCTAAAGCAGTACTGTGAGGCCACAAAGCAACTGCTCATATTTAAGACATATTTAAAAGACTTAGGTGGGGTTATACATTGCCACTGATTTTGTTTTAACTTAATGAGCAGGAAATACTGCCATTCAGACCCAGTAACAGCCATCATCAGAAGGGAAAAATCAAGTCCCATCAATCAGAAAAGGGCAAGAGCTACCTTTAAGAGAGATGTAATACACTTACTTGAGATGGTAGAAGATCTGACATTTATTCGCAGGGGCCCTGTGTATTTTCTCAGACCCCTCCGTAAGATCCTTTCAACTCTTTCTCGCAATGCTTCTCTAGAATCCGTGGAGGAGAACCAGAGTGTGAGCAAAGCCTCTGCCATCACACCGTCAGCATCTGGGCTACAAACCAACAAAACAGTCTGGTTACCTTCAGCCCATTTCTGCATTTCTTAGTTTTTACCTTAGCTCCCTTCAGCCCATTTCTGCATTTCTTAGTTTTTATCTTAGCTCCTCTAGCAATGGCAACATAACGTAAAGGATTAGATACATTTTTGAGCATTTTGTACATTTTTGAGAGAAGGAATTGCCAAAAGAAATCCAAGTAAATGCTGAATGGTCAAACATGTCTTAGGCTCGAGAAGGCATGATACTTTCTGTGAACACATGACCAGACCAATGTTATAATGGAGTCTAAAAAGCAGTCACTATCAACATGCTTGGGACACAAGCACAGGAGGGAATGAACTGATTTGATTACAAAGAAAAGCTGGATACACAGTACTTCAGAAACATCAGGTAGATGGTTAACGGTATCTAGACAGATCTTTCCAGGGCCCTGTACATATACAGAATAAAAATTTCCAGTCATCATCAAAAAGGTACTTGAGCAAAGGGGAGAGACCACACAACCCAATTCCACCACTGCAACCTCTTGGAAGAATGTGACTAATAACCTCATGTTATGCAACAATAAATGAAACTCAGCAGTATATCCACAATTTACTTATCACAGTCCAAGAGATGGACCACGAAAGGGGCCTTTAACATCTCACTGAAAAGTGCAAGCAGCACCCACACTGGGACACACAATTCCACAGTTCTGATGTAAGATCAGAGGAAAGAAAAGGAAGAAAAATCTTCTAACAGACTGAATTCACCTGGTAGTAGTATTTATTTTTCCTTAAAGCATCAGATACTGCAAGAGACTGAACGCTAGACTACAAACACCAAAGTGTTTAATCTGGCATAGTAAATCTTGCTCTGTGCTTGCAGAAGGCTTATCCTTGGTCATTACACAGGGAAGATAAGAGTGCGCACTGAGAACCTTCTCTCCTGTGCCTCCTCCTACCTTAGCCAAGAAGCAAATTACACGACCCACAACAGGTGGAATCACAGTTACTTCATACAGGGGGCAAGCCAAAAGCAGGTTGCTCTGTCTTAAGCATCATTCAGATAGGAAAGGAAAAGAGAAGATCTTCCCGTTACATCTCACTATCTTGGAAGTTTGTAACTATATAAAGGAAAAATAAGAAAGTTAAAAATAGAAGGCAAGTAGCTTATACAGAAGTCATGCAATCAGGCTATGATTTTCAAAAGGAACACGCACCAAAATGAAACAGACATTCCTGCTATCGCCAGTGAAGGGCAAATAAAAGGCCATGTGTTACGAGCACACCAAGGCAAGCTGAGTGTTTCCTAGCAGAGCAGAAAGACATGTTCCTTGCCTCAAGGGTCTTGCAATTGAGACTGAGTAGCTATACGTGAACTTTCCAACAGGCTTTTCCCTTTGTGCCAACTTCAGCGTGATTGCAACTCTGTTTATTTTCCAGATATTATCTGATCTAACTGCGGGTGTTGCTCTGCATTTCTGAGGTGTTCCCTCACCTCTCCCCCCACTCCTCTTCCTGTCCTGTGCCACACTGGAATTACCGTATCAACTCTTGCAAGCACACCACACCTCTCGAAACCCTCAGGTAAAGTACAGCCCGCCTTGAATCACTCACTATATAGCAAAGGTCCAGAGCCAAAGACACCTAAGTCAAGATTTGTTTTGTCTGTCACAGTGAGAAGTGGGCATTATTACTAATGCATTGTTTATACCAAGACAAAAATATGCTCAGTACTTTTAAGCAGTGTCATTGTTGTGAATTTGCTTGGAAAGAGCTTGCAGTTTGAGCACTTAAAGAGGCATAAAGCTTGCGTATTTGAAAAAGCAAACAAGCTTTGGCGCATACAAGTCTTGCATCCAACACAGCAAACGTCACAGCAAATACTTCAGTCTGTCCTTGGGAACAAGAAGTAATGAAAAATATTACTTCTCCCTACAGATTGGCCTCTCAGATCCTTAAATCACCTTGTCTACGCTTACAACACTCTTGTCAGTATCAAAAAACATTCCTAAAGCTACATTCGAATAATCACTTGTGTGATTTGCCTAACTGGGGATTAAGCTAAGGCAGAGCAGGAGGCAGGATGTCACAAACCATAGAAGAACAAGGAGAAATAAATTCACAAGAATAAGACCTTGAAGCTGCTATCATTAGTCTTGCAGCTTTAGCACGTGATTATTAAGACATTCAAGGTTTACTTGCAAAGCGATGGGCACTGTCACTCAGCAACAGGACCTTAGTACTGCAATAGACAGTTCTGTAAGAAGGTCATTTTCAGCACTCAACAGCGGTCAAAAAATCAAATCAGACATTAGGTATTATTGACAAGTGAACAGAGAATAACAGAGAACAAAAAAAACATCGCTCAGTGATAATCCCAACCATAGGTCTGACCCATTCATCTCAAAAAGCAGGGACAGCAGACCTGAAAGAGATATGGAGCAGGGTGACAAGGTGACAAGGAACAGTTCCTGCAAAGAATGGCTGAGCAGGCTGGGACTTTCAACTGAAAAAAAGAAGAATAGAGCTCACGGGCTACAGGACAGAAAAGGGATATGATGGGAGTGTCCGATACCACTAATTGCATGGAGAAGAGGGATAGAGGTCAACTCTTCATCACCTCTTCCAGCTCAAGAACTAGGGGCCATTGAATGATCCAAAGAGGGTGGCTCCTCACAAGTAACTCCTTACTACAGGATTGAGGCGCATGAATTTCAAGAGTCCAGGGCAGGCTGGACAATTCCTTGGAATATAACTCCACTGGGGGCTGCTGAACAAACCACAACCACTTCAGGAAATCCCAAGTGCTAAATAGCTGGAGGCAGGGAGCATACCAAGAAGCAGTTATCATACACGTCTTGTGCTACTGTTCCCTAGGCACCTACTTATGCCTGTTCTTAGAGACACAACACTGACAAGTGGGACCTTCTGAACGAGCACAGCCATGCTTGGGTTTTACTTGACAAGCCCAGCACGCTAGCAATGCTAGAAGTAAAATGACGTCTGCATTATAGTGAAGGAAATAGTTTTCAAAACGCTTTTTATTTTTAGATAGCTCAAGTTGTATCTACTTTATTAGCTAAAGCTTGCTCAAGATCTGAACACAAACTTGTATAGGATTTGGAGTGACTGAAGTTTATCTTCTGCATCAAGATCCAAAGGAGGGCATGGTTCAGAATAAGATTATGCTCAACTGGCGATTATGCTCCCATCTTACATGAAATCCACTTTACTGAACCAGATCAAATGGCTCTCTAGCTGGGCTTGGCGCACATTTCATTTTATCTCAGCTGCGTGCATTTATTATAATCTCACATACCTCACTCTGATTAAGCGTGAACGGATGTATTTTTTCCTTAAAATGGAATTGTAAAATGTCTTGTCGATCTGTTGAAAAAAGAAAAATATAAGATAACAACAAAAAAAGGAGGGAAACAGACATATTGCTGGAAGGAGCATTCAGAAAACAGCATTCAGTTACAAACTCACAGCTTATAGAGCCAAGAAACGTAATCCAGCCCAACCTCTAGAGAATATTTGCCACAGACTCTGCCTAACCGTTTCCCATTTGGCCTAAGGCACATCATAAAAAGTTAACTCATTTTTCTAAACATCCTATGACTACATCAGTGTGCCACTATAGTGCTGTCCCATCCCCTCCCAGGCATAACAAGGGATATCTATAAAATATCCTTGAAACACACTGCTGCCATCTCCCAAAGCACAGCTGCCTAAAGATGGCTTACAGAAAGGATACAGCATGCTGTGCTCTGCGCTGAGCCTCTCTTGTAGGGGCTCCTTCTGATACAGGGTGGTCATACAGAAACGTATAACCAAACTACCAGTGATCTCAAATTATATCCCCCAAACACCCTTGTGATTTGCCACATGCTAAGGGAATTGTCCAGCAATTCTCATCAGAAATCTGAAATCTAGGACTCATAAGGAATCAATCCCCAAATTACATCTTCGCTGGTGCCTGCTTAACCACATCCTGCTTTAGGCTGAATGTTGTCTCAAGATTGCGTGATCAGTCTGAGACAGCGCAGTGTGATATAACGCGGCATGAAATTCTGCCAGGAATGGCTCAGGATCACTGAAGTATTGAGAAACAGCAAAGTCACTAGTGAGTTATGCAGTTCCTCCTTTCAGCAAGACCCAGTAAATCGAACGTATCCTGTAAACATCAAATGCATTACAGGAAAAATGATGTAGAAATGCTTTACAAAATCACGCAAGTTGTCTTTTTTGTAGTTTTTAGCCCATGAAGGCTGTCTGATTTAGCCAGGTCTCCACATTTTCTGTCTTCCAGAGGAAAGAAAAAAGTAATGGTTCTCAAACTTCTAGTATGTTGAAACCTCTCAGATACAGAAACAGGCACGTAAGCATGAAATCTGGGGGTGATTCCTCCCAAAGAACACAAAGCCCCTCTTCCCAGCCTTGGCTGTCATAAGATTAAGCCTCATGTCATTACACAGTGATACTGAAGCAGAATAGTTTCAAGATGAAAACTGCACATTTTATCATTTTAAGGTGATTTTAAGCATACATTAGTAAGGAAAAAAAAAAAGAAATGTTCTTAATGGTCATGCTGATCTTTTATCATGCTTTTACTGGCAGTTACCTGGAATTACTTAGGCATTTGGAATAGACAAAATTCTATGGAAAAAAATATATCAACTGTGACAATCCACTGTATATATGCAGAATGGGCTTTATCCTGTCACTTCACAGGTTGCCAGCTGCTACCTCTGCATTTTATGAGGCATGCAGTTAGAAATCAAGAATAAAGTGTTTTGTTTCCTATAACTCTGCAGCCTGTTCCACACACCACCACCCCACCCTTTGGTTATTGGAAGTATTTGTCCTCAGAGAAAAAGTTATTTTTACTTTAGGTTTTTTTTAATGATAACATTTGCTTATCATTTCGGTCACAGCGTTAACTGCTTCACTGATGATTGTGTAAGCAGAAGCACGTAGTTCAGCAGCACTGCCAGCTTTGTGGCATGCAATGGCATGTGCTATCTTTGGCTGCACTGCCTCTGAGAACTTTTGAGATCTCTGAGACAGGGACTTCTTTGCAGAGTGCTTTGCAAACAAAAGAGAGCCTTGAGCTGCGCCGAGGTACACCTCAAGCTTCTACGTCGCTAAAAAGAGTAAAGCGAAAGCAGGCTGACTTTAAGCTTGCGACTGAAGAGGGCAAGAATTCCCAATCCCTTGCAAGGGAGGGTTAAGTCAATATGACATTCCTGAATCCTTTATCTCCTTCCGGCAGTTGTGTTTTCAAGCTATCTGTACTGTCTCATCTCAGAGATTGCAAGTGTTTTTCTACACTTTCCACCTGCATTTCTGCAGTAGATACAGGGATCCTTATTTCTGTCACCCATTCTCTTGTGTATCTTTGCTACAGCCTGAGCAGCTCATATGATTGTGTTTTTTGAACTCCTGACATGTTCAGCTTTCGCCTTTTCTCCTCACCCTGGACCGCTTCCTAGATGTTCTATACAGTCTGATCAGGAACACCACGTGCTGTGGCAAAGACAAAGATTTCCAGCGGCATCCGACAAAACACAATTACACACAGTACTTTTTATGAAAAGAATCTAAGGAGTCCAAATGCAACTGAACTATCAGCAACAGACATTGTTTTCAGAAAATTCAATCCAAAAGGGATGTTAGTTAATTTTATGGAGAGAACAGTAAGCATATGATTTTAAATGATACCAAAATTACTGGATTTGTGTTCCTTCCATTCTCTTTCACAATTTCATATCTGAATCAGAAAGTAGCCACTTTTCTCTTCCTGTTACATACTGTCACTAACTTTCCCCTCCTTAAGAGTTGCCTTAGTACTACATCACCAATAGATAAAAAAACAACTGGAGAGTGGTTTTGTTTCCAGTATTCCTTGCAGGGCCTTTAACACCTTCAAACTTGACCTAGTATTTTTTACTTTTGCAACCTGCTGTATCTTACCAGGAAAGACAGACATGCTAGCCAAACCTCTGCACTGTGGCCCCTATCTCTCACCGACTGATGAAGTTGTTTGACAGATACAAATCTGTTCCAAATTTCCTCTTTCCTTCAGCGATGATTTTGGTAACCTGAATTATCAATATACTCATATAGAGTTTCTTTATATTCATACAGAGTTTATGTACAAGGAAAAAGATGTAGCAAGATGCCTTCAGAGAACAACTTTCAAAGACTAATGTTCTCATATTTTTACTGTTCATCTTCTGGTAAAGCCTTTCACACCCACATCAAACAGTAAATGTTTCTCTCCAGCCTGCTTCTAGTTTTCTTTTCAGCTTGAGTCCCAACCCTGGAAGCAAAAGCAACTAGAACTTTGTCCAGTAACTAGGTGGGACCCGGTCCTGCCTGGGAGAAGCACCTAAACTCATTTTAAGCATTTTGCTTTGATTACAGCCACTCAGAAGTGACACTGTCATGACCAGATCCCTTAAATTCACCACTGATTTAAGTGCATCTCACTTGTTTTCCTGGCCCTTGTCTACCAACTGCTCAATGGTGACACTTGCTGCTGCAGGCAAGGTCTGTAAGCATTCTTAACCAAGTGCCAAGTCCTGCTCCTGTCAAGTGAGCAGCATTTTCCTGATAGCCTTTATTTTAACGTTTGTCCAAACAAGATTTTCTTTTAAGTTAATGTTTTCTGGCTAGTTTAGCTTAATGCCATCTGGTATTTCCCCAATTTAACTTCCTATCTTCCATCCTTTTTATGAAACTTCTCTCCATGCAGTACAATTTTCTAAGACAAACCGGACTCTGCTCCTGAACGCTGGTCCATCTATGCCAATACAGTAACTAATAGTGGCTAGTACCAAAGATGCAATAAGAGGGCAAAACGTTCCCACCTGTACAAACCCTGGCACAAAGGAAATTCTTCCTTCTTCCTTGCAGCCAGAAGTTGCTTTACACCTGGATGAACAAGACTTGTTTTCCTATCCTATCCTGAATAACTCCGGATCTCATAATTATCCTCTTTCTCGTGTCACACCATGGCCAAGCCTCTGAGGCCTGTGAGCAACCTAAAATCTTCATGATTTCTGAGTCGCCCCATGCGCCCTGCCTCCCTGGGACCTAAAGAAACCCCCAAGCTCTGGAAGCAGGTCACATGTGACAGGGATCCCATCGCTCCAGTGTAGGACAGAGCTGACACGAGCTGTGTAGCTGGGTCTGGAATTGACCCAGCAAGGTCAGCCGTGTCAGCCCTTGCTTTCTCCCACCACACACTGCTCTGCCACTGCACGCAAGGTAACAGGATTTATCAAAAAGGTTACCTTAAATCCAGTTTGACAGAACTTTCCTCTGGAATATTTGCTGAACCCAACGAATTGCTTGCGTGGGATGTTCAAAAGCATTCAGTAGGTTTGCGAGCACAAATCCTATCGAGCTCAATACTAGTGCTCTTTTGCCTGCTGCCAGTTTAGTCCTTCAATAGCTATCATCATACTATATTCTTACTCTCACCTCACTAGCTCTTTAGGATGTAAAGCCTATTATTAGTGATTTTTTAAAGCTTTTTGACCATAAATATTAATTGGAACATACCACCTGGTTCAGTGACCCTCTCCAGTTTTGTGGCAATCATACAATATGAATTACTACTCATCAGTTGTGTTAATTCTGTACCTAGCACCCAACTCGCTGGCCAATTTGCATCCAATTTACAGCTCAGCCTGCTGAGACCCCCAGAGCTGACCACGATGTAAATCCAGTAGCAGCTCCCTTGAGAATCTGACATATCTCCTGCCCAGGTTTCAACTGAGGGGTTAGTTGGGAACCCTGCCAGAGATTAGAGAGAGAGAGAGAGAGAGAGAGAGAGACGGCAGAATGAGAAAGACAGACAGGGACAGCAAAAACTGAACCTGTCACTGTCCCAAACCAGGATGTGGACATCACACTCCCGTTAGAAACAAAGATACCAATTACTCGCAGCAGCGACAACCCTACAGCCACAGTGCTTGCCCAAGGCAAAGAAAACGGACCTGAAGGAGAGCAAGTGTAATGATCCACCGGCCTCCAGCAAACCAGAAGATCAGAAACTCTCCCATCAGAAACCACACATACACAAAGACAGCATGTGTCACGGCTGGCAAGAGCAGTGTGATCCCATACATCTGCAAATGGTATCACAAACTCTTCACAGAGTTTAAACTAACTGGACTGCTAAAGCTGGGAGGTGAGTAAGCACTATCTGACTGCACTAAAATAAGGAGCTCAGCTGGATGGTTCTTGGAGGCGTCAGCTACAAAGGAGAAATAACTGACCTTGTACAGTAGTTCCTAAAAAGATTGGTCTTTCGGATAAAAGAAATTAAGAGGACTAATACATGGGATAACGTCAGGATTTAAAGTACCATGCTTATGCCTCGTGCAACCAATTTGAAAGGCATGTAATGGCATGGGAGTTTCATTATAGCCATGTAATAGTGACAGCTGGAATTAAGGTCACCTAAGTATTCCCATTCCTACTCCCTGCTTTCAATTGTCCATAATTAGCTTCCGAAAACTTTCACACTGCCATTGAAATTTCGTCTGCTTAGGGAGGAGATTTTCCAACTTTTGGAGAGAAAAATCAAGTTTGGAGAGAAAACCATCTGGGCCCAATATCCAGAAAAGGGCTTTTGTGTGGTTGTGGGTTTTTTTTCCCCCGACAAAAGTATGCTTTTCCCAGGAAAATGACTCTGTGCCCTTTGTTTTTTTAGGCACTACTTAGAGGTAAGGAGCTGAAATACAGGAGCGAATAGCTCTTGAAAAAGAACAGTTTTATGAAATCTAAGGAAGATCAATAGTGATGTATTCGGGTTACACGTGCCCAAATACCATCAACCACGCAAGTTCAGCACTGAATTTGGATTGTCCCTTTTCACAACACTATGTTCTAAACAACCACTCTCTTGACTGGCCAGATTTTGATCTCAGTGACACCAGTTCACATCTTGAATCACTTCATTGATTTAATTACCTGTAAACAATGCAGTAATTCTGGATTGCGGGTCTATAATTAAGATAAGATTCTACCCTTAATCACACACACTGTCGATAACTGCCCTTTATTTAATTTTGAATTCCTTTTTCCAGCTCAGGTTCGCATCCATTTTCCTTGTGCACATTTTATAGCTTTTCTTGCCACACACTGGATGTGAATTAGAGTTACTTATTTTGGAGGTGGGGGCTGGGGGGTGTCTTCTTACGACTTTTCTGGCTTTGTACATGCTTATTAGAAAAGGAAATGCTTATTAGGAAAAAAAAAAGAGACATAAAAATCAGCCTGTATGCCTATTACTTGAGAAAATTACATTGTATTAATAATTCAAAGAATCAATGAAGTTGAAGGATCGTTGAATTTAAGTTAGAGAAAAAGTTGGATATTAGGCACATTGTTGATAAGTAACCATTTCATCCTGGAAATTCATGCTATTTAGGTAGAGCCCACTGACGGTTTGAGGTCTTACAGGTGAGGAAAAACACTAAGCTACAGCTTGATGCACTACACTGCATCAAGTCATGCTAGCATTTAAAAGTACTTTGTATTTTCCTCAATATTTAGTTCCCTGTGCTACTGTGACCTGTGGAAACAGGAAAAACTGGAAACAAAAGTTAAAGCAAGAAAGCATCTCAGTTTTTAAATCAATGCAGTATATGCCTATGACAGTGGTCTTTTTCCTTCTTTTGAGCTCAATAGGAATTTCTGAAAAAAGCATCACAAGTGTGATAACAAGTGCTTTCTGTGAGTTATTTCCTCTCTCAGTGTACAGCATTTCACCTATATCTTTAAGGCCACACCTGTACATATACATACTGACAGTCGAGTGTGCTGTCAACCTCTAATTCCAGAGCTAAATAAACAAGTCGCCGCACCGTCATTCATCTTGGCCACTGTTACATTGCCAAGTTTCCCAGTTGGCTGAATTACCGTGGAAAGATGCTTTCTGCTTTGTTTCTAGCCCCAGTCACCCACAGAGGGCACCCTTATTGTACCATGCTAGTCCAAGGACAATGCTTCCTATTTGTGAGAACGGTTCCCTTAAAATAAAGCTTTTAAAGCAGATGTCAAATGCCCTAAATTTATTTTAGGATATTTTTCTCAAAATGCTCCTTAAAGATCTTTTTACATAGATAAAAGATTTTTTTTTTCATAGATAAAAGATTTTTTGTTTCCTTCCCGTTTACAACATTATTTTGCAGAACAAGAAAAAATTGACAGTTTTATTAAAAAGTCTCTAAAAAGCTTCATTTAAAAATCTTCATTTTTCTGGCTTTTGTACTATAAATGCACTTCTAAATAAAATTGTCTTCAGTGAAGAACAAGAAAAACTTGCAATAAAAGTTCCATTCTTTTCACCTCGTATCCGTACTAAGCAAGTATTTGAGGTAGCACATACAGAGCCTAGGAATGCTTGAGTTTAAATAAGGACTTAAGGTTTAAATTTTGGAATCCGTATCTGAAAATGCTGCCAAATCTCTTTTGAAACTTATTATAACCAGGAACATTCTTACTCAGTTTGGACTGGGTGCTGCAAGACTCTGAGAAGTCCTTGGAAAGATTTGGCTGCTGCAGCTACCATAATTTCTCTTTCTGTGATCTGTCCAATTTATCTCCAATTTTCTTTTGCTTCAGGGGCTGAGAGGGGAAAAGAAGTGTTTTATGAGGGGGTAGGGGGGAACAGCACACATACTGCAAATTAAGCTACATGATACTTGTAGATACTTGTACTTTTGAACTTGCTGTAAAAAAGAGTCATGTTGGACTCCCTTGAAATTCAGCACACTCCCTCTTCTTGTGGCACATTCAGTTATCGCCTCTAAATTAGTCCTCACAGGTTGGTGTCCCAGAGCAAATAGTCTTTAGCAGTGTTTCAAAAACCTGCTGCCTCGGGGATTTGCTCCTACTGAATTAACCTCCCGACTCAAGGACCATAAGGCACTGATCAAGCAAGCCAAATGTTTCTGAGCTTTACCTTAGCACCCACATGGAAGGTGTGACAAACACATCTCGGGTACAGTTTCAGCCAGCTTTGCAGCTAGCTCTTGGCTCTGAAGTGATTTGTACTTCACCTCCCTCTCTCTCCCAAATACGCACACTTCTGCTCCCCAGGAAGACTTGAGTCATGTCTCACCCTAAAAAAGCCAAGTGTCATAAAACAGAGGTCTTATCTACTCACTCACTGCTGCCGGTCTTTTCAGCTAGGCCTCCTTTGAGTTCAGCTCAGATGGAAACCTTAGCCAGTACTACAGGCTTTGGCCTCGCAGATATGACAGTAAGCTATTCACAACTCAAGTGATAAAAGGTACTTCCTGATATCGGAAAGACTGCAAGCTTATCACTGGGTGTAAAGCAGAGTCTTTCAGTTACAAGCATCCTGCTGAAGGCTAACCCATCCACCAAACAAAGTTATCAGGTGTAAAGCTCTGCTTTCCATGGAAGCATAAGTGTCTACATGGGAGTTAAGAGAGAACAAACACAAAGACACTCAAGTACTGTCATGAGGGTGAATAAAACCTGAGTGTGCCGAAGGAACTAGGTGGGTCCTTTCCTGATTACCCATAGGCACTTGAAAAATTCTTTCCTACCTCTGGGGATCTCTCCTCAGGTGCTGAAGTGGCTTTATGGATTTGGCCTTTCAACTCTCTCCAACTCAGTTCCCTGTCTGCACAGAGCAGACATCAGTGCCCAGGGGCTGGGAAACTGTGGGGTGCTTTGGTTGTAACTGAATTGTGCTGAAGCAGCTGAGAATCTGCACCACTGAGGATGCAGAGGACAAAGTGAGCTTCCATTGCACCCCACTGGTGTCCTTTGCAGTGGTGGCCCAGAGGGCAGCTAAGCAGAGGCATTGGATTCAGCTAACAAGCCCTGTTTGTGAGCCACAAAGCAGCAGGGATGGTGCAGAGCTCCAGACAACTACTGAGTACCAAATGCTGTACTTGACAGTCCTTGGGATCCTCAGTTACCTTCGCAGCACAAAGAACAGGAGGTGGGGGGGGGGGGGGGGGGGGGAAGGGAGGTGCATGGCGTCTGGTGCCCTGCTGCTTCTCCCCCGTCGTAGTGAGAGAAGTGTTAACGACCTCTAAAATCATCATCTCCCAAGGGAGAAAACTGCCTCCTTCCTTACCAGCGCCAGTACAGGGACTCATCAGCAAGTCCTTAAACCAACCGAGAACAGGCAGAGTCACCAGAACTATTCTGCAGCATTTTCCTGTGGTATCGCAAGTGCCTCTGCAATACTCAGTAGAGACACTATTTCTAAATTAAACCCACACTAATTCAATTCTACCAGACAGGACAAACTTCCAAGAGCTGTATCCATTAAAAACTTTCCCCAACATCTGTACTTCAGGACAGAGAAGATTCTCTTATCACTTGAAGTCACTGAAACGCGCTGCCTGTTTCTAAAAGAGATGTCCTGACACACAATACTGAGTCCTGAGGCAAGCATTACTTGATGGAATTCCATGAGTTCAATAGAAATACTGGGATAGGTAGTAGTTTCCCAGGGGAAGTACCCAGGTACCCTCTTAATACAATCCCCAGCCAGTCTGCCCAGATGCAGCCAGTTAGTTCTGTGTTGGTTTCAGATGGTGGAATGACAGGGGAGAGCCCAGGTGCCTTGCGGATGATGAGACGACAGGGGAAACCCATGCCGGTCCATTCCGTGGCTCAAGGCACTCACAAAGAGAAAACAAACACCTCGCCTCTTCCCTAGGCACCCAATTAGCCAAGGAGGGAGCCACGCTACGGTTATACCTGAGGAGCATCCATCCACCCAACCCACGGTCTGGCTTACCATCATGTGGGAGCAGGACAGGGGATAATGGACAGGGCATAGCCCCAGAAGCAGGGGAGGTACAGTGCCTAATGCAAGAGTCCACAAAGATACTTGGACTAGGACAGGGAGAAGCAGCCCAACAGCAGGGCTGGGAACAGCTCTGGCCAGAGGAGAAGGAGACAGGGAGATATTAGGTGCCTGGGAAAGCAGAAGGGTGGCATATCCTGTCCTCAAAGAGGGTAAAGCCCACAATATCTAGGAGAAAGTATCAGAAAGTTATTGTAGTGGTAGAAAGGGCAGACATTTGCAAGTCACTGGTGAGCAGGGTAAAGGCTGGTGTCCATTTCTCTTGAGCAACCAGCCATGTACTGAAAGGGTCACATGCTGTGGCTGCTTAGTATCCACTACTCTCTCACAGCTAGACACTTGCCAGCCTTCTGCTGAGACAATTCGTATTAAGACGGGCTTTATGAGGTACTCATTTCAATCTCTCCTGAATGCACACCTCCTTCCCTTGGGGTCAAAATGACTTTCCACACTGGACACAAAGCCTCTCCATCCTCCTCCCTGCACACAGGGCAGTTAGTGCTGCTGCCCAGAGTAGGCTACTAGGATCATCCCAGTCGCCCAGGTCTATCTGGTGCTGGCTGTCTCAGCTCCCTCCACACTTCGAGGTGCCAGAGGGGCTGAAGAAGCAAAGCTTAGAGCAGGGCCTTGGAAATCTCCCCCGGGATGCTGTTAGTAATATGGTAGTTAGGGCCTCCAAGGCATTCTTGGGAAATCCAAAAGAATTAATACATTTTGTGGGAGACGAAAAATAATCCAAGTCCGGCGCAGGAGGTGGAGAAAACCAGGGGGTAAAAGTTGTGCAGATCAGCCAAGCATTAAGTGAACCCACTATAAAATAGAGGCTCCTTGGGGAAGGAGCCATTAAGGCTGTGACTGTCCCCTTTTTATCCCGTGCAAGAGGGGACAGTCTGGCACAGTGCATTTTAGCTTGGCAAGGGAAGAACAACTGCTCCAGCTAGAAAAATGAGGAGGCTCTGGTGAGCTGGAACATCTCTTTCCACAATGGCATTCCATCAGGTCTGCTTTTTCAAGACAGCAAAAAGGGAACCCTCACAGGCACTTGCAGGAAGCCAGGCGAGGAGCAAAGACCTTTCATCATCTGTTCCGCAGTCCCCCCAGCTCCACCCCACAAGACATTTTCCAGACTTTCCAGTCAGCCCTGAGATGTTGACTGGTGCACCAGCTTCATCAGCTCTCTGGCATGATCTCGCTGCATTCCCTCCCACCTTCAATGAGATAAGAGAGTCGGGAATGTCGTTCACACTATGGGTGTTACTACTCGACTCTGGAAACCAAAGCAAACATCAGGACATTTGCTGCCAGTCCCAAGGAAGGCACGGGATGACTTCCCTATGGGACCAAAACCATTTTTTTCAGAGTTGATGTTTCACCAGGAAAGAGCTCCTTTCAGGGTTGTTCTGGGGACAAACAAAGGAGGCTTCATCAGGGAGTGATCAGAGAAGGGAGCACTTGGCAGGTAGTTGCACTAACTCAGGTAATTTGAATGCTTCTGATTATCAGAGATGATTCACTTCTGTTCACTTTGCACCAAGTATTGTGAAAGACGTTGCATTTATCTGCATTGACTCACTGTTTCACAACCGTGAGCTTATGGTATCGTTACTACTATGACAATGGGAAGGCTTGGAAATCCAAAACCCTGACACCAGCCAGGGAAAGACTGCAAAGGATTTTGGTAAATCCAGGCAAATCAGAAAATGTGATAAAAACTCAACTCTCTTCTCCCTCCATTAAAGAGATGGTGTGAAAACCCTGAAAATAAAAATGCAGATGTTCTGAGACAGCTGTCTGTCAAGAAGTCAAGAGGATATTTCTGTCTCTGGAAAGATTGCTTTGATTTTTATCACCACAAGCTGAGTTTTGCTTGTAGAGAATCAGACTTACAAGGAACATACTGTTATTCATTTGTGTATGAAGTCACTTTAAATAAGCTTATGGACAATTCTCAATCTTATACATCCTTGTTAGATGGAACACCTGGAGCTAAAAACCACAAAAACTCAAAGTTTATGGCAGGGACCATTTAAATCAGCTGACCTAAAATTACAGCAAAGAACTCACCAAATTTGAGAGAGGGAGGAAGAAGTTAATGGCTGAATTAAAGACAGCTCTTAAGAAAAGTCACAGGAATGAAGGAAAGGTTACTTAGTTCTCTGTATGTTTGTTATGGTGTTACTTATCAGGAACAATTAACACACTCTGAAATAATGGTTCTCAGTGCTCAACCAGCACTGGTATTTACTGTCACTACTGTCAGAAGTGCTCAACACAGAGCAGACAGGGTTTCTAAAGCATTGGCTTCCATTCAGAGGAAATCTGACTGCATTGGACACTGTCTGAAAGAACGTCTTAGCTAAAATAAGTGTTTCTTTGCCAAAGGAGCCACATTTTTAAAAAATGAAGGGGGAATGGAGTGGAAGAAAGGGATACAACTTTAAGTCAATGAAGCATTATTCCTCAGACTTCTTCTCAGCCCTTGCCTTCCTCCTGCCTCCACAATGCACAATGTCTTTTTGGTCAAGAAAAATATTCCCTCTCCAAGGTCCTACATCACGAGGTTAAAAGCCTGCAATTATCAGGTAATAGTTGTAAAGTGGTAGCACCTAAGTAAATGCAGCTTATGTAAGACTCTATACATACATCTGTGCACCAGGAACAGATCTTGGGAAATACGGTACAGTCCCCGCTAGGCAAAGAGGGCAAAAGGGAAACAAGTACGGAAAAGAGGACGACTTGACTAAGATCTCTGAGGCCCTCAGCAGTGCAGCCGGGAAAAGATGCGAGCACTGCCAAATCCCTATGTAGCACCCTGCTTCTCCAGAATAATGTTCACCACAGCTCACATTTTGTTGTGGACAAGTGGCATGGCCCTAAATTAAATGACAGTGGGGAGCAAAGCATTGATTGTCCTATTAACTGAGTATCTGTGCAAGGTTGCTAAACAGGAGGTAAGAGATACACATCGGACTCTGATGAATGAAACACAAAAAGATACAAGCACAATCACATGCTTATTGCTGTAAAGAGCTGAACTCTGTAATTATCATCTGTGGGGAAGTGTCTCAAAGAGAAAACAAGAAAGGAAATTGCAATGTGTCTATTTATTTCCATAGCTACTGTATGACTGAGAGCCACTCAGCAGCCTCTGCTATTTGTAGGAGGATTTCCCAACAAAACATACCAAAGGCACAGGAAAAGGGCTTGTGTATTGTTTTCTCAACACACAGCAACGGCCTGGCAGGTAGAGTTCCCCACCCCGTAACGGGGAGAGCGTAAAAGCATGCTTTCCTTAGAGACAGCGGGGCATAAATCACAAAGCCAGGCTCAGGGCAGGGAAAGAGAAGACACACACAAATCATTAGTGATATAGGAGGAAGCTGAAAGCATTGTCAGTATCTGCTTCACCACTGCAGGGACAAAGAAAGGTGACACGCTAGAACAAGCGCCTGGTCTGCCAGATGGGACCATGACCCTCATGCTATCCATTTCCCAGGTCTGCTAACCGTGGGGGCTCAGGGTACACCAGACACCTGTGGTCTAAGAGTATGCTTTTCACATTAATGACTCTTGTATTCTCACACAGTCCTTAATAATGGAAAGGCACAACCGTCCAAACTTACCAGTCTCTCAACCCTCTCGCTCAGGTCTCTAAACCTTCCTGAGGACTGTCTGGACAATTCATTATTGTACCGGATGTTGGTGATTTTTATGTTGCCGCTGTAATAGAACAGCTTCTGATCTGCAAGGGAAAGAAGAGGAACAGGCAATACTCAAAGCACCAAGACGAATGAACTTTAGAGAAACACCTGGGGCTGACTGATACCCAGACATCTAGGGAACGGATGAGCCTTCACCTGTATCCAACCCATTCAGATACAGCTTCCAAAAGCTAGGAGCCCAGGAGCGAGAACTCAGTTGAGTTAGGTGATCTAAGCCACGTAGTGACAAAAAGCCCAGTTTCCCCAACAGTTACATCTGCGGCCAACCAACAGCACTTTGGGCTCACACAGGATCACAAGCTGCATCTTGCTGGTCAGCTACCTTCCTTCCTGGCCTGTATGCCCACTCAACGCCAAGCCCTGGCAGGCGGCTGCTGGTGATCAGGGCAAGGGAACAGAGAAATACTGGTAGAAAAAACAGGTAGAGACAACCGGAAGACTCTGTTTGTCACTCATGTAAGGGAGATGATAAGACTTGTGTGTTGACCTCATCACAGAAGTAGATCACGAGGAAGATGTGAAAGGAGTGAAAGCAAGTGAAAGCCAACAGACACCACAGCCCTAAACCACCCTGCACAGCAGGAAGTGTTCCTAAGAGATCTGCAAAGATGCTAAATGAGGAAGGAAAGAGAGCTCTAGAGAAGCCAGTGGTTTTTCCCCAAATGAGCTTTAGACAGACTGATGAAAAACAAACTCCCAGCATTGTGTGGCACAACAAGCACAAAGGAAACGCACTAAACATAGGAACACTGATATGCTATGTAAAACTTACCATATGCCAGAAAATAAACTAGGAGGCCAATGGTGATAGCTGCTGCCACTGCTGTTCCAATAACAATTAGAGCAATTTTCCAGGGCTCAAGATGTCTTATTCTGATGGCTGGCTGATGAATTCTGGGGGAAAATATGAAGAACAAAGGGAAAAGATTAATAAGAGATCCTTTTCTATTTAAAAATCCCCAAAAATGAAGATACAGTTTTCTCCCTCAACATCAGCTGATTCTTCCCAGCAGTATTAATTGACTTCTCACGCAACACCCTTGAAAATGAAACCATCACTCAAGACTATTTTGAAATAGATGTTGGAACATGCTAGAAGTCATGGAACACAGACAGGTTTTGAGAGTTTGGGGTTTTTTTTATTATTAGGGCCAAATTAAATAGGAGTCCCACTAAGCACTTTCTTATGTGACCTCTGACTGGAAATTTGCAAGAATAAAACTTATTTTTCAGCTAGGTGAACTTTCATATAGCAACGTAGGCAGCTTCCAATCGGTTAAAGAAATCAGTTATCACAGACACACTGGCACCTTTGCTCCCTAAACTGCTTTGTGCAATAAAATTAATAAAAAGCATCCCATGCTTTGTATAGTACATATCTATACATTATCCAAGCAGCTCAGTCCATTTCAGCCTGCAAAGCAGGGCTGGACAAAAAAGAGATTTCAGAGGGCCAGCCTGTGCTTCCTGTTTTACTCAGACTAAATCTAAAAGCAGAAAGCAAGCACTGCTTTAAGCAGTATTTGCTGAAGTGACGGAATGACAGGGAAGAACAAGGACGTGTGAGTGGACTGGGGAACATAGGTAGGAAGCCTCACCAGATACTTGTCTCTCCCATGCTAATTACACAGGTGCTAATCCAAATTAACTCAAGGAAAGTCAACAGTCAGTAGGTTAGTATTATAGTTAGACAAAAAAACTGCCTGAAAAAGGTTACTTACAACAAATTCTGCCTTTGGCTATAAACTCAAAGACATCTGAAGATCCTTAAAGCCATTTTTCTATTGTGTTATCAGCCATTACAAAATACAGAACAGGAAGCCAAAATTTTTGGCAAAGAGTCCTTCAATTTAGAGCCAGCTACCTCACTCACGTAAACATGCACACCTTCAGGTTAAGGTATAGCCTCCCCCAGGAAAGCAGGCTGCAGGGATCCTTTCCTGAGGGTATGAGGCATCTCAGCAAGTTCCCACATTCATCACAAAGTACATATAGCTCACGTCCGGAGCACGTGCCTCATGAGCCGTAAGTTTAAATACATTAAAGTATGTTGAAAATAATTGCAAGCGACCACTGCAGCTGCGTGCAGGAATGAGACAGCAAGCACACTGTGCACGGTACATAAATATGAAAGCAGGTTCTGAGATTTCATTCCAAATACGTTGTAAAGCCTTACAATTACAGCCTTATTACTTCAGCTTGGAAAACAACTGACTTAGGCTAAATATCGTGACATCTGATTGAGTAAAAATGGGAATACTCATTTGTCACTCACATCTGTTCTGACTTGTCCTGGATCTCCTAGCTAGTGCTTCCTTCACTCCTGCTGTCCTCTAAAACAGCTATTAATTAACCTCTCATCTCATGTGGTTTGCTTCAAAATGCATCAGTGAATCCATAGCAGAAAAAAAAAAAAAAAAAGATGGCAATTAAACAGTCCTGTTAAGAGTTTGGAGATGAGCAGCTCCGAAGTTATTTCTGAGACTACTGTATGGAAGTTGCCTTAAAACTTTAACTGGAGAAATGAAAAATATGCAGGTATAAATAGTCAGGACTCTACCTTATAGAGAATAATATTTCTAAATGGTAGCTCTTAGGTGAAACCATGAAGTCAGTGGCAAGTTCAACTTTAAGTTGTCACGTGGGTTTGTTGGTGTGTTTTTTTCCCACCACCCCAGGTAGTAGACCTTTGCATGGCTTAGATGCTTTGCAAACATTTCTACTATGTTTGAAGTGAGACCAAGTTTCAAGAAAAGCCAACAAAACAAACATAAAACGCCCACATTTAACTTGACACAACCTACTCACATGCATTCTTGTAGATACTCTCATTTAAAAAGCAGTTGTCTTGATTAAGCTGCACAGAAGGAAAAACACTCAGAAGGTCTTTCAGCTATAATGATCCTGGCATAGCCCCAAACCAAAATGCTGGGTTTGAGAAGCCTATTTGAAAGGCTGAATGCCACCCCTACACCACAGCAGGTGAGCGTGAAGAAATTACTGCCTATCATATCAGTGAAAGAGCGGTTTCAGATCAGAAGTAACATGGCTGGGACACAGTTAAATATTGAGTACTACATAATTTGAAACCTTTTCAGCAGTCTTTTGTCATAGTATAACATTTTTTAACTCTTATTCTTTATTTCTTCCCTTTCAAGTTCCATTTTCTCATTTAGCAACCAGAAACCCCCGTTCGCAACCGTTACTCACATGTGTAATTTTACTCACACACGTGACTTTCACTTAATTAATGAAACTTGTTTGAGAGCATTGTTCCAAAAAGGTGCAGAGGGGACTCAGCATCAGCTTCTAAACTGAATTTCCTCAGACAAGAAGCTATTTGATAAATACATCTCAGAAAGTCACTTAAGAGAGGGGGGCTGTTTTGGGACTTGGGATGTCTTTCTTTTCCTTTTTTTCCGAATAAACTTTCCCCCTTCCTTTTAAATAACAACAGGAAACAACAGTTAGGGTATATTTTCCACTCCTAATTTGTTTTAAAAATAAAAATTGGGTTTAAAAACAAAAGGTGTTTTTGTGTGTGGTTAGGCTGTACCTTCTGGATACTTCCCTAGTTGAACAGAAGTGCAGACTGAACGCACCAGGAGGATTTCAAATACAGGTTTTCAAAAATATCTGTGAGACAAAACCACAAAGATTGCTGGGCTGATACTTTTCCACTCCCATTAACTTTGAGCTTTATGCTGCTTTGGTCTCCTGAGGTTCACTCCTCAAAGATGAATTATTTAACCTGACAACATGTCCCACCGTGTAAAGTTGGACAGTACGTAACAGGGATTCAATACACACAAGAGAAGTAACTATCCCAGAACTGAAACAGCTTCAATCCACATGACGACCCATCAGAGCTTGAATACTCTGCAGAGAGCTGATAGAAGTTCAACTGTGGAAATTTATTTTCTCAGATCAAGGGTTAAGCAGTCCCTGCTAACTCCTTGGGAACTATCTGCTCAACAGAGAGGGAACAGGGAGCGTAACCTAGAAATGCACAGCAGGATTAAAAACACTCCAGCTGAGAAGGTCACTGAAATCCTCCAGAGAAGAAATGGAGATTTTAAGCCTGAACCAAATACCAGCTGAAAGCCTCCCACTGACCTCAGTGGGCTTTCTGTCGGGGTCCCTTCTGCCTGTAGCCTACATGGTCCTCCCCTCTACCCCAGACAGTCTGCTCTTTCCTGGACAACCATGCCCATGCAGTAATCTTGAATACACTGCAATCAGGGACTGGATTTCATCTCTCAGCAGAAGACTGCAAAGTCCCAGATTAAGATTTGTCCGATTAGGAAGAGGAGTGAAATATTTGCTGACAAAGAGAAACAACAAGAACTGATATAAGATTGCCCACACTGACATAACAGTTTTACTTGGTTGTCCTCTCTTTGTTTCCTAATAATTCCTAACATTGTCTTGGCTTTTTCAACTGGCATTTTCCTAGAAACACCCACCAAGACCTTTCTTGAGTGGTGGTAGGTGATTTGGAGCTCTGCATTCTGTGCCGGGGTTAGCCACCCAACAAGGAGCTCACACCCTTTCCTCAACAAGGAGCTCATGCCAATAAACACAGAGCCAGAGGGATCCCTCCGCTTATGCATTTTACAAGACAGACATAAGAAGGACACAGCTAATTATGTCTGTTGACTTTTAGTAACAGAGGAGTATCAGGGGGAAAAAAGTCAGTCTCAAAGAAAAATTAAAAATCTTATTTAATAGCCTAACTTGTTTTTAAGAGTGCCTTTCAATAAAAGTATCAAACATCATATTAAATGAATCATGCACGCACTTGCCTCACTGCAGCCTGAAACTGATAGTTTACAAAAGAAATAAGAGTGTCTTTTACCTATTGGAATTTAGAATCACTTCTTGTAAAAAAGCAGAATTAAAACTGCCTTCTACAAGTCAAACTGCCTGCTTCAGAGGAAAAGCCTCAAAGGTCTTCCTCAGCAGGGCAGAAAGCACGTTCTGACAGCTGTGGGAACCCCTCCATTACCTGCAGTGAGCTTCATATCAGAGACAGTGTCTAGCTAAGTCAGCATGCACTGTGAAAGAGAACAGAGTCTCTGCTTTGGCATGCACGCACAGACAGTGTCTGCTCAAGAAAGGTGCTGACAGGACAGCCTTAACAGCCAAACCCAAAACAGTCACCTAGAGATGATCTCTTGTGGGCTATTAAATGTCCTTTGTTTTTACTCCTATAAGAGAGGCATGCTTAGGCAGACAAATTTTATCCACAGTTTCAGAATATGTGCGGTATTTCTCTTTTATTAAGGTGCTTTGAGAAAAAAATTTATAAAAAAGCACTGTATCCGCCTTAGCAATAATTGTAATTTATAAATACACACATAATAGGACAGTGATGGTGTTTTAATCTGTTTACTGGTATATGAAATGGCACTGTAAAATAACTATACTTACATCACTCCCGAAAAGTTCTGCAAGTCTGATACGACAGACCAAGCCTTCTGCCTTCGTGATAGTTTGTGTGCATCTGTGACAGCTTATATCCACTGAGAATTTGACCCAAAGTATCCAGCTTTTCCTGTAGTTTGGAAGGTTACATTTCTGGCTGAACAGTAAGTTTGTCTGTATTTTATACTTTATAATAAACAATTCTAGGCTGGGTAGATAAACAGTGAGATGCTGTAATCTAGCAATGTATTTTCACTGAACTGAGACAGACAAATTTCTTCATGGCAGAAATGCTGCTGAAATTAGAGAAGGCTCCTTAGACAAGAGGTTCAGCTGAGACTTTGAAACCCCAGGCAATTCTCCAGTGGCAGAGAAACTGGACAATTCCCATGTTGTTCTGTATGAAATCTGTTATCACCAAATCTGTCCCCAGACCACATGAAGTTTTCAGATTGTCTTGTATCAGAAGCATGTCAAATTAAGCCATCCCAAGCTTTGTGTTAGCTTGACTTCATTCAGAATGAAGATATCTGTGTAACCAGAAATACAGACATGGAAGCAGTATGTGATGGAAGCTGAATCACTTGATTTTAAAAGCTTATGCTGACCCAAAATGCCCAATCATAAAACTGTCTGTGAAAAAAATTGATAAAGTGAGGGACTTCTGCAACACCCTCTAACAGGAACAGCAGAGGCCAGAAAAGCTGCTGGGTTTACACTGGGGCTTGCTCAGTTAATGAAGACGACTAAGTTTTAAGGCTCAGGAGGAGGTCCTTTCTCATTCTGATTTTCCTGTCTAGAATGGTCAGAAACTGAGTGAATGTGGCAAGGAAATACAAATGGTACCAATTCCACACGAGTCAAATCAGGTGTACCAGAATCAGAAGTATTTTGCTAGAGTTTCCTGGAATCAGGATCTACTCTGGGGCACACTGAGCAGAATAGGTTTCTGTTTGGTACCGTGCAGGAACCACATCTGCCTCCTGCAATAATCAAGGTTAACTCCCACTTATGCCAATGGGACATAAGTGTCCTTGCACCAGGGCTGGCATCCACTTCCTGCTACACCTCAGCAGTCTGTAATTTACACTCATTTTGCCCACCTACTGCATGACAAATTGGTGCAAGTGGCATTGCATTTCCCCCTACATATTCACTTTTAGACCACCATCTATAACCCCAGCTACTCTGTACTTCACCCTGCCAGGGTACAAGATCTTCACAAAGAAGTTGCGGGTAGGACACTGCATTTGCTCCCCAGACAGCAGGACACAGCACAACGGAGGAGGGATGAGACCAGCAAGGCTGTCTACTCCACCCAGTTTTCCTTAGCAGCTTTGCTTCCTGAAGGATTTTATGGAGCACGCATTCCAACTCAGCTTGAGACGTTGTGAAAAGAGGCATCGTGGAACTGGATAAAGCTCATACTGAAGCACCGCTCTTATAAGAGCCTAAGGCACAGCACGATAAGCTCAAACAGCAAGGCTTACAGCTCCATGCTCAGATCTACATTCCCGCCCAGCAAAGAACTCTGGACATTTAACAGGCTACCCAGGGTCTTTGATTAAGACCAGGCAGTTGCCATCCCTTCCCAAATGTATAAATATTTAATTATCCAACACAGATTTCTCCTAACATACTTTAGATTTCATAATAATCTAAACAACTATTTAAACAATGAAATCCTTTCCTAACTAGGAGGCAACCCAACTGGACTCTGATGTTGTTTGACTACCCTCTAGCACACTGTTATTAAAATTATTTACACCACTGTTGATATCAGCAAGACATGGCAACTAGATTTACATCTAACTAGAAAAAGGAATGGCTTTTCAATTCTGCTAGGTAAAGAACTCTCACTTAGTTTTCCCTCTTTATGCAACACACAAACTGGTATTCACAACTAATGGGGATTTCTTCCTCACCTGAGAGTTGGAGCAGCACAGCTTTTACGGTATGGGTATTACCATCCATTACTAGAGGATCTTTGGGGATCGAGCAGGGTACCACTAAGGAGCACAGAACCAAAAGCTGAACTCCGTCTTCTGGCAAAGTCAACACCATATTGACTAAAATGATATTGTCCTCACAAAATGAGGAAAACATGTAAGTGGGCATAAAGAATAAGTTTTGTCAATCCAGAAACAATGTTTCTATTTCAACGTGTCCAGAAATTATTAAAAAAACCCAATTTTAAAAAATACTGAGGATGGAAAAAATAAGTATCTTGCAATCATCCACAGCCATTTGCCCAAAGCAATGCCAGAGAGGAGACCAATATTGTAGTCTTCAGCAATCACACAAAAAATTCAGCCATGCAGCCAAATCATTAGGGTGTTAAAAACAAATTTCAGATTCTTATGGATTTTGTTTCTGAGGTCGTACTTTTAAGCTCCATCAACCGCTGAGGCAACAACAAAAAAACAAACTCAAGGGAGACTGAGCATCTCCTATTGCCACATGAACCCAGGAGCCAGAGCATTAAACAGAAACAACAAATTCCAGGAGGCTCACTGTACATTTATGACCAGATCCCTGCTCTGACCCAAGAGAGCATAGTAGAATGTCACAGCTGGAAGACTTATTTTTGTAAAAATACTCTGAACTTTCCAGCACTGCCTTAAATATTGCTACAGGAAAACAAAACTAAGGATATCCAGCATCTCTGACTGCACAAAATACTTTCAGACACAAAACACCTTGTCATTACTCCCTAGAAATCATGGCTTCTTCATTAAAAGTACTAGGGTCCAAACTGGAATGACAAACACCTGTAGCGTTCTCTTTATGTAGTTATGCTGCCATCACTGACTTAACTGGGACCTTTTGCAGCATTTGGGGAAAGTAATACTGCAACTAGACCTGACAAAAACCCATGGTTTCCCAAAATAGTGTTATTAACATTTGATTTTGACACAAATGAGCTTCCTGGATTCTGTGCTGCTGTAACAAAAGCCTGCTGGGAGCAGGATAAGACAATCACAGGGAGGAAAGCTAAGTGTCAACCTAAGTCATCACATCATCTTTCTAAACAGAAAGCAAATCTTTGTGCTCCTGGCCACGCTAGGGAAGGATTTGCCTCTGCATTTCTCACTCTAGCCATATGTTATTCTTTTCATCCAGACCACAACTTCCAAAACCTCCCTTTCAGCCTGCAACTTACTGTCTAGCTTTCCCTCTGTCTATCACCCCTTTTCAGGCTGCACATTTCAAACAGATGCATGATGTACCCTAGATCTAAAAGGATGAAAGGGGAGGAGATAGAGCAATGAGGTCCAAGGCCAGGCAAGAGAACAAACAGATTTCTTTTCTGGAACTGTATATGTCCTTCAAGTCCTAAAGCTGTCCCATAGACAGTATCCTTTACCACCATCACACCTCCAAATCAGACTTGCCGAGCTAAAACACGCCACCTACTTTTGAAGATCCCATGGTAGGTCCCGGTAGGTCTGGTAGCCTTTCTGACCGCCAACCAAGGCTTGACTAAAGTCTGGACTGCGTAGCGAATGCTGCTGGAAAACGCAGGAGTCACATTGACTGGTGTGACGGGAAGGGAAAGGTGTTGAATGAAGATCCTTCATTGAGGCACGGCTGGCGCAACACCCAGCACCCTGTGGGTTATTGCAAAACGAGGGAGCGAACTTTAGAATAAAAACAAACGGAGGTAAGCATGGAGTTGATAAGGAGACTGTAACCTTCAGATCAGCTCCGCATCAAAGAGCTCCCCAGGCAGAGATGGACAGAGCAGATAAACCAGCCCAGGCAAGAAGACTTGTTCTTCACCACAGCAGAACAGGAAGTGCGTGAAATTTCCCTTTTCCAGCACTCCCTTTCTGTCCAACTTGTATCCCTGCAGCAGGCCTTCTCCTGAGCGGCAGCACCTTCTACCGTACACTCACTGTAAAACCCACACGGGAGAAGCACCACACTGTCCACAACACTAAGTCACTTGCCTCCTGAGATAGCCAACACAAAGGGCGAACACAAAAACAAATACAGGCATAAATGGCTTGGTCAGCCAAGCCTGATCTCCCTTGGTGCTCACTCCTCCACAGCTGTCCTGGACTCCCTTGGCATCAGGGACATGACAACTATAAGTATCCAGCCTCCTAATTACATGTTAGTCATTTAATGGTTGGCATAACCCCGCCTGTGGAAAATGCTTACTCTGTGAAAAAGGCCACCAATCTCCTTGGAATTCCCTTCTCCCAGCACAAACGTGATTCTTCAGAGCCAGCTGGAAAGGGGAAAAATGGATATTCTCTAGTGAGAAATTCTGCACTTGCATCTAAAATCCCAAAGCAAAAAGGAAAATTACCAGAAACCAAACTTCGAGTTTCTTAGTCTTGGATGCGCTTGGATTTGTGCCAAAAAGTTTGAAGCATTGGGTCTTCCAACAAAGTCTCAAGATTTTACAGTCATTTTTATGGGAACACTTATCTTCCAGAAAGAACCTCAGCAACAGAGGGTAAAAAAAAAAAAAAACAGCAAGAGAAAATTTTCACCTAATCATACCAAGTCCTTTTCCATCTTTCCCCAAAGATGCCCGTTGACAGGCACTTCAATGCAATTATAGAAGTAAGTGTCTGGACAGCCCATTTTTAGGACAGTGGGAAAAGCTGAGCACTGCTGCACGGCATCTCCTATTTCTCTAACATTGATTTCTTCCTTTGCTTTGATAAAATCTATTACTTTTCTTGGCTTCTCCTAGCTCCCTGTGGAAAGGGCATTGTTGCAGTTACCTACCTCACATGGGGCTTCACTGACTGAATACAGTTACTTGTCAAGTACTAATATCCCCCCTGGTCATTCCCTTCTCCCTCCCCCCCAGCCCTGTTATTTTCAAGATTAGGAAAACTCAAAAAAGTTTTGCACAAAGGAAATCCCGGCTCCACCCAGAAACACATGCACACCCACAGAAACTCCAGCACTCGATGGAGTGCAGGAGATCAATTACAAACCAATTCAATCCAGGAGTCAAGAAAATGCCTTAGAATTCCTTGGTTTAATTTTTTTTTTCCTTTTTTTAATATTGTGATCACAAAACCTGTCATCGTTACAAAACACACTCCTAGAATAGAAAAAGTTTAATTAAGTCTGAGATGTAACGCAAAGCAGCACATAGCAATTTCTGCCCAGAATGGTCAGGCTGAGGCTGTGTGTAGTGGTCTGCTCACAGAGATAAAAGTTGGCAGCATTATTAGTGGGTTACTAACATTAGTAGTCTCTAAATACTAATGAAGAAATTAATCAGGTGCCCTGAGTACCCAGGCCAAGCACACTGGGAAAAGGTGGCCCTTAATGTGTTTACCCTGTAAGAT
Organism: Gavia stellata; assembly: GCF_030936135.1. Classification (NCBI taxonomy): domain Eukaryota; kingdom Metazoa; phylum Chordata; class Aves; order Gaviiformes; family Gaviidae; genus Gavia; species Gavia stellata. The sequence goes on along the minus strand of NC_082598.1, from coordinate 60,044,495 downwards.
GCACAGAATTTTTCCCTGACGTGCCTAGAAGTTCAAAGGCCAGCTCTACCCACCTGGGTCAGGTAAAAAACATATTCCAGCAAAAGCAGGCTTTAGCAAACAGCTAGAGTTTGAGATAAAAGTTACTGGAGATCTTGGGTTCTGCAACAAGGTTTCATGGAGAGAAGAGCATTCCTTAGAAGAATACCAGGTTGCAAATGGTCTCAGGAGGTAGTGCTAGAGGAAGGGTCTTGGACAACATATGAATGAACTTCTGGTAACTTTTAGAGCACACTAGGACAGACCTTCCTGTTGTTACTCCAGAGCATGAACAGAGGTGTTCCAAAAACGTGATCCGATTTCCTTACAATCAAGAATTTTTTGCGATCTGCCTAATAAAAATTGAAGTAGGTTGCTTTTGTTTTCAAATTAATTGACCATTGAAATGAACTGTCCTGGAAAACAGTGGAAAATAAGGAAATACACTTGCCTGTGTCAGATTATGCAAAATGAATTTACATATACCTGTCCCCCAGGAACAATGGTACAGACAGGCCAAGAAAAGACAATCATTAAGGAACAATTTTCCTCACAATAAATTAGCAAGTTGCAAAGTGCTTGGTATTATGGGGTTATTCATAAGCTAAGGCGGTTACTAACCTTTTTGGTTAATACTAGGGAGGCAGTATGGAAACTAGCTATCAAAGCATGGGGTGGAAATCCAAGAATGTGGGTGCACAGGATTTTGTGAATGAAAGTGTAAAAAGATGTAATGACCATTCTCTCCGTTTAACCCTGCAAAGTCAGCCCAGCCAGTCAGACAGACTGCTTGCCTAAGAATGGTAATAACAGGCTACCTTGGTTTGTGTTTGCATACTTACATAGGCTCCTTGGCTGTAAGAGATGAAGAACGCCTTTAGCGAAGACCATTGGCCAGCCCCATAGCAATAACATCTTCGGAATTTACAAGCAAAGATGTTTTACATAATTGTCTACTAGTTACTCAAGTCAGGCCATGAATTTTAGACCAAAGACAGCGGTCAGTCATTACCTTTAAACTGAGAAGTGAATGTTCTTGCCAGTGATATTTAACAGAACTGACAGAAGCACTGTTAAACAGCATGGCCTTAAACAACCTGAACTAATTAGACCTGCTTTGAGCAGGGGGTTTGACAAGATGACCTCTGTACATCCCTCCCAATCTAAATTACTCCGTGATTCTGTGAGCATCTGATAAGACCAAACTGGTACACTGCGATGAAATCCTTCCCTAGGACAAGTCCAGTCATTTTCCATCAGCACACCTTGACAGCTCAGTTACGGCTTCAGGCCTCCCCCTCCTGAAAAATAAAGGCACCTTGTATTTGGCCTTCAAAATTCAGGGGAAGCTCTAAATGAGCTGCATTTCTTTATACTTTTTAACTTCAGCTGTGGATACGCTACACAACTTTACTGTTTTGACAAAAAAAGGTCACCAGTTTATTATCCCACGCTTTCCTTTCCACATGAAATTCCCAGCCATGGCTTTTAAATAACTGATCAGTAGAAAAACAAAACCAGAAAATCCACTAAAAGGATAGAATGATTCTCCAGAGCCAATACGGGGCTGGGAGAGAAGCCAGGTCTTTTATCCTGAGCCTTGAAAAGTCACTCGGGGCCAGATTTTATTACATGCCCATGCAGCTTTGAGATACTGAACATGCGGAGGCTCTCAGATGCTATAGCAATGGCCTCAAGCTCTGAAGTATGCTAGATCCTGCCCTGGTTGGTTTCCAAATAGTCCCTCTTTCCAGGCCCTTGTAACAGAAACTGCTACACCCATCTGAGTTGCAGCCAGATAGGCCAGCCCAGAATACTGACAACGCCCTTAGACAACAGAAGTCCCCCACTGCCAGAGTCATTAAAAAAGAATTCATAGCCTGTCACCCCATTCAAGGCAAAAAGGTAGCACACATGTACCTGTCCTCTGCAGCTGCTCAGCCAGAGCAGTGGTACAGTGAAACAGGCCAGCCCGCATTTTCTTCCTGGTGTTGCCTAGCAATCAGGCTGACAAGCCGCTCTCTACATCCACTGCACAAATCCTCCGCTCTCACTCAAGATCCACAGCATCTCCCAAGAGACAGGAGATCTTTATATGAATTGGACTAGGCCTACAAAGAAATAAGGCACATTAAGATAAAAATAAATCCTTTACAGGCACAGCTCAAATGAAACAAAAGAACAATAGCATTGTTTCACACATAAGTGCTAGAGTGACTTACTGAGAGCACTAAGAGACCTCTGCAGAAGACAACACACTCAAAACAGGACTTTTCCTACATCTCTATGTCCCCGGAAAAGAGTTAGCTTGGATTTTATTTCATATTATTTGTTAGCAGCTAACTTGACTGGTGGAAGCCAAATGCAGTCTGGCTCTTTGAGATGCTTTCTGCCACAGCGATCATCTGTTCCAGTTTGCTCTGCAGCAGCATGCAAGATCCTAAACGTGATTCTTGTGAGCAATCACCTCATTTATCATACACTGCATTAGCCTTCGAGACTTCATAGACTAAATTAGACATAATGAAAATCAAGCCCAAGACCTCCATCCTGCAGCCATTTCAACTCCAGCTGTCCTTTCAGACACAGTTCAGGAGCTGAGTCACTCTGACAGAAAAATGCAGCATGCTTCAGGCAGGACTGCTCAGTACCGAATGAGGGTCCCACTTGGTTTGCTGCCTCCCTGTGAGACCTTCTGGCTGAGCTCACTCTTGGGTAACCTGCTTTCTACCTACGCGACACGGAATGGATTGTTTTCCTTTGTGTGCCCTGCTATTTTCATTGATTACTCAATCAATGGTAACAGTGCCAGACAAGCTGGGGACAACAGCACTAGGTACTGCATCTAAGGGTCAAGCATGAAGACGACCTGGTGTCAGTCTTCTTTAGGTTGTCTACCAGAGCATTCACCTGTCACAGAAAGAGTTGAGGGGCAGTCAGCTCATCTGAGACAGTACCCACCACTTAGCCACAGCCATGTGCCTTTCCCTGAAGCGGCTAGGCACTTTGGGAGAACAGAATCACTGGGTAGCTGAGGTGGGAAGGGAACTCTGGAGATGGTCTAACGCAGAATCCCTGATCAAAACAAGGGCAGCTGGACCAGGGTGCTCAGGATCATGTCCAATTGGGTTTTGCATATCTCCAAGGATGAAGACTCCATAAACTCTCCTGACAACCTGCTTCAATGTTCAACCACTCTCACAGTAAAATAAGTTTTTTCTTATGTTCTCACCACCCTCTAGCATGGGAGACATTATTTCCCAGCACAGTCCCTCCATCTGGTCTGTCCACTGGGGAAGGAATGATCCCAGTAACAGGTCCTCTTGGTATGCAGGTCATCTCCGCTGGCCTGGAGAACAGTGCCAGACTGTCTGGGTCACGACTCCAAAGGCTGCAGACTGCAGGTGATCCCAAGAGTCCGGGGAAGGTCAGAGACGTGTGACAATTGCAGGCAGCTGACTGTATTGACTTACAAACAACAATCTGTGGTTAAAACAGGCTCTGGATGCTAGGCTGATGGCAAGTCCTTCCTCAAGGAAGGGACTACCCAGTGGCACAACTGGAAGATGGAAAGCTCAAGAGCTGAGGGGACAAACATCACGTAGCAAGCACAACCTTTCAGGTTTACTGGGAGGAGGAAGGAACTCAGTAGCTAATCAAGTGAATCAGAGACATGCCATGTATTTCTTGGACCTATTCAAGCTTACACAATAGAAAATAATTGCATTTTTGAATAACAAGTTCAGCAAAGCCTTTTCTCTGTCTTTACAGAAATAATTTGTTTGCACCTGAGAAAAAGCCACCAGCAATGAACAGGAAACAAAATATTCTTCAAAGGAAGTGTCATTTAAGAATGGGTTCAATTAAAAATAAAACTTGACCCTAAGATAAAGCAGATTAACTGCCATTTGTTACATTTGTTTCTGAACTATTCTAACCAGATGAGTTTTGGAAAGTTTTCTTCGGAGCAACAATGGATCAAAGACCCCAAGCAAGCTGAAATATTGACAGCTATGTTTTATAGAAGGATCCTGGTTCAACCACACGTGCAGAAAAACATGAGTTATTCTTCTGTCCAGTTCTCCACTTCAAACCCTTTGACAGAAACTCCACCCACATAGTTCCCCCAGCCAGATACAACCACACCAGCTGAACATATCCTTGGGTCATGGCACAGTTACCAGCTACTGAATGCTCGTAAATGCTTTAAGTGTCACATACACAGCACGTGCTCTGTCAGAAACTCAGCACAAAGCAGTTTTCTCTAAGCTGTAAAAAAAAAGAAATTAAAAAAATCAGGTTAGTTAAAAAGATGTCTTTTAAGCAGTCTGTCTCTAAGGCTCCCTTTATTGCACTTCACCCAGTAAAATGTGACAAAAGGGCTACTGTTCTTCCGAACAGCCACCTTCCCATCCATAGCCAACCTGGCATGTCCTGTAACACTGCAACAAAGCTGTTGCACTCCTTTTTACCCTCTTAGATAATCTCAAATTCCAAGACCGTCCCTTCGGCTGTTAGGTATTACAGATCAGATCAATGAACTCCAGCATGTTTCGCTCATCAAGAGCTTGCTCTTCTAGCTTAGAATGTGGTGCAATTTCTACCAAGTTTCCCATCCGGATGGGAAAGAGACAAGAAGAAATCGGGTAAGTGTCTTTGATCTACAAAAATCATCAGGAGTTGTCAAAATGGGAGGCCAAAGCAAACAGCAGCTGTATGCCACTGCACACCTCCCATCCTATCAGATTCTCAAAATTACTGCTGCTCTTTGCTATCTTGTTTGCAAGAAGGCTGACGAGCTCAGAAAATAGACCTATGATGCCAAAAATACCTGCCTATGTGCCTTTCCAGTCTACTTTTCCACAGGACAAAGGTCTGGCTACAGTGTGGCAGAGAAGCAGGCAAAACCTGCTCAGCCCCTTGCTCACAGCCATAGCACACTGTACTTAACATACTTAAAGGGGAGCATTTGATGACAACTTTCCGATGGGGGAAAAGACTGAAACTCACCCAGTGCTGCAGAGGCCTACGCTAAAAGCTGAACGGCTGTAGTCTCCTCAAACTTTGCAAGACAATCGTAATCACGTAGCATCTCTGCATCTTCAAGGCAACATGGACACAGTGCCTTGTCCTCCACATCCTCTCTACCGAGCTGAGACAGAGCACCACCAGCAGCCAAGAGTTTAAGGCTCTTGTACCACACAGTTCACCCTCTAGGGGCTGACACCAGACCTGTTTGCCTGCACACAAGTTCGGGTAACCTCCGCGCAGGTGGCTGAATTCTGTCCAAGTCCAGTCTCTCCTCTTCCAGTTATGCTCTTCTTCCAGTTATGCTCTTCTAACAAGTCAATAAAATCAGATGGTTAAGACTACATAAAAGCCAGTACATACATATACATGGTATAGGATCAGTGTAACACATTCTAAAACAGAGGAGTCCCCATCTTACAGTTGCTTACCGTGACGCAGGAAATTAACAAGTACATAAAACAGAAAGCAAATTTTTAACAGGTTTTATTAATTTTACATATAAATTACATTCCTGTGTGTCATGCATGATCGTATAGTTAGATACATCCCACTCTGCCTTGAGTGAAGATGTTAACTCCTATGGAAACACGGCTGAGAGAAGATGAAGCTTGAGGCTTCATAAATAGGTGAGACTGCAGCTTAAAAGAAATACAAATCTGCTAGGCCACCTAAACCAAATAAAACGTTTTGGCCAGCTACATTGCTTCAGGTTTACATAACTTCCCTCAGGAAAAGGCACACAATGCTGACATCAGTGTAGTTTTGCCACGAGTAAGGGATTCAGACCCATCATGTCCATCCACACCAACATTCCTAGTGGATGAGGGGTGTTCTTTCAAACACTCTTGACAGTCCCCATTTATACTGCTTTGCATCACCAAAAGGCCTCAGAGCATGTAAACTACATTGCTTCCAGAAGAAACTGGATCAGAAGACTTGTTCCAGCTGCTATCAGGAAAATTCCATGAGGCAGTTCAAAATAAAAGGCTCCCAAAACATACACCATGTGGATGTCAGGTCCTCTGCAGCCCCACTCGTCCTGGCTGCACTGTGCTGGCACTCAGTATTGAGGTGGATCAGGTACTGCAGCTCTCTGAGTAGATGCTCAGAACTGGTAGCTCCTTAAGCAAATGATGAGTTCACTTTCTCCAAAGTGGTGCACCCAAGGGTGAAAATAATTTTTATTGCAGCCCTTAAAACAGAGCAAAATGCTTAAGGCTTTCTGATTTTGTACCCAAAGTAAGCACAACTAGAAAGTTCACAGATGCAAAATAATTTTTTTTGACATCTACTTACCTGTTCTGGGGAACCAGAGAGATAGCTGGGATTTGCAAGCCTAAAAATATCCGGTTTCCAAGTTACAATGAAATCCAGCAGGATGGGGAAACCATTATGCCCTTTGAAAACCCAAGCCTAAAGTGCTTTGGGAACTGGGAATCCATGGCATCTGGTAATGATGCTCTCCTTCATGAAGATCAAATTTTATTCACTGTCCTGGTCACAATTGCTACCAGCAAGAAAAAAATTCATATATACTTGTCACGCACCATTTTTAAGCTTCCTCTACAAGCCATGTTCCTCTACTTCAAAGCCATGTTTTGCTTAAGGGACTAAAATGAGATTTGTTGGGGTCAACAGAGCTACAGAACCAGTCTGACACTTTTTACTCCCTGTGTAGAAATTAAGCCACCAGGTTTTGTTTCTGAAGCTCACAACGTTCCACAAGAAAAGTTCACTGATATACACAGGTATAGATCACACAACAGACCCTTGTCTTTCACGCAGACCTTTTCTGGGCATCCAAATATTCAAGTAGCTCCAGTGAGGCTCTAGAAAAGCATGGGTCTTCGTACTGACAAGCAGCCAGATCACAGGATGCGTAATCAAAATACTTCCGTTAACTCAACGCGTTGCTACCCTGTTTAGTAGCATTTGCAGCAAGCTGCATAGTCCAGAGGGGATCCCCTGAACTGCCATTGACTATGTCAACTGACTTGTACTCAGTTTGGACAACCCTTTGATCCTAAGACTGTAATCACTGAGGGCCTGTTTCTCCCAGATCTTCTAACCATGAGCATGCCAAAAACCTGCTGTTTGCCTTTTCTAGCCTGGCATAGGATTCTTGCTTGCTTGCCACACTGGACCAGCTCTGAGTCTTGGCAGCGTGGCTGGTATCTCCTTTGCTGCGTTCCTTCTCTTCTGACCATAGAGGGAAAAGAGAGCAATTGAGTGGCTCATTATCTAGCAACCATGACCACAGCACTTGCTGTTGTCAGGATCAGCATCCATACAAAGTGTTGGCAAGAGTGTGCAGATGCACCAAGGAAAACACCCTCACCAGGAACAGGCTTGTTCTGCTGCTGGGGTGTAGAAAGTGTTTGAGATCTACCTGGCAGACAGAAACATAGGCTCCTGAAAACATGAAGTCAGAGAGAATATGACATGTGTGGTTGAGATCAAATGAGTTAGCTACGGCCCGGTAATGAGATACAGGCAATTCTTACTTCCCGACAGAAGAGAGAGATCTTTACGTAAGATCACTGGGTCAGTCAGAAGTTCTGACCTGCTCTGAAGGAGACAGGTATGTCCACCATAACACAAAAGCTTTTTTTTTTTTTAGGATGCAGCTGAAGATGCACAGAGTAAATTATAAAGACTTGAGAACAGCATTCACAAGAATAAGCAGTTTAAGAGGGGTTTTTTTGGCAATGGTCATACTGAGATTGTTACAATCCTCCATCCTGCACAAAAAGCCAAGGACTTTTATTCAGAACAATACAATCTGGCAAGTTAAAAAGGGAAATTAATTCAGCCAAATACTCTGATATGACAACAGACTGGTATGAACATAAAGCGGTTTCTGGTCTTAAGTCCAGCAATCACTCTCACAGCAAACGCTGTGGTAGGGGCTGTTCATATGAAGCGATGAGTGGGCGCACATACACTTGTTCAAAGAAGGTGGACAGAAGCTGGTGTTTTCCACTGATTCCTTTTTCAGGACAACACAGCAACGGAAAATTCTCTATTCACTTAAGTAACAGTCCAATGTGATATTAGGAACCAGGACTTCTCTAAGCCATCTTCTGTTCTTCATTGGAGTATGTTCCCTGGAACGATGCAGGAAAAAGCTCAAGAAGAATTCAGAAGCGCAGCAGCTTTGGAGTCAGAGGCTGGATTGTAGCTGGTCTACAGACAGATGGGGCTTTGGGAGCACACAGCAAATGGGCGGGCCATGTTTTAATTATAACTTGTCTTGGATGCTGGTAAATGATTGTTTGGGCTCAAACGCTTTGCCTGGGTATAAAAGTAGGGGCCAAGACATTTGTCCACAGAGAAAAAAAGGTCAGGATATTGTATATAGATGAAGGCAGTTATCCCTTTGACAGAGTACTTCCTGAACAAACAGCTGTCACATGGATCAAGTCTGTTCCTGTCTGGCTGGCCAAACCAATTTGAAGTCCTAGACTACTCCGAGCTTGCTGGCACTTAACACATGACCACAAACTAAGCCAGCAGCTGTTTAGAGGGTAACCACAGAGCAGAATGTGTCAGAGGAATAGCCGTACACAGCCCACAAAACTTAACACGCTGCAGGTTTCAGATGCCCGTTTTGGAGTTGATCCAGTCTCGATAGTAAGTCACTCGCGTGTACACTCCTGGTTTATTTGGCTTGCCACATTCATCTCCCCAGCTCACTATTCCCACAAGATACCAGATTCCTCTGGAGTTCGCGTGCACCAGTGGCCCACCAGAGTCACCCTAAGGAGAAAAATGTCAACACGCAGGAACAAAGTAAACAGTGTTCACCTCGCTAATGCAGCAAGCCTCAAATTGTTTTGTTACAACTGACAGATACTTGTCTCTAGACCACAGCTATAATTCAACCTCCATACGGTTTACTGACAAGACAGAGGCTGACGGCCTATGTCTAATTCAGTCTCTCCCACTCCACACCCTCACATCTGTATTCTCTCATATGTGCATTATATATAAACCCCAAGCACCAAAGTGCAGACTTCAGCCCATGAGCCTTGAAGCTCTTCATTTACATCTGTCAAGATACTGAACCCCATAAACATAATCAAGATTCCCCGAAGTATATTTTGTTTCTAGGAAACATTACCTCCCATCCCACCTATTTCCTTTTTACTATTGCCTGTGAAGAGACTTACCTGGCAGGCATCCACCTGCCCCTCCAAGTATCCAGCACACAACATTCCAGGCGTTATCGCTCCACCATAGACTTGTCTTCTATTACAAGTTGCAGTGCTTATAATTTGTACTTCCGCTTGTCGAAGCTGATTAACACTACGGCCTAGAAGGAGAAGTAGCATTAGAATTTGCAGACAGGGTATGTATGCAACCTAAAACACTCAAGGATTAAGAGTAACCAGATTTTTCTACAGCTTTTCTGCCATTACAGGCAATGAAGGGAGCTACCCAATGTCTCAGGAAGAAAGGTTTTTCCCCCCTGCTAAAGTCCTTCACTTTTTCCCAAACATAACCCTTCTCCATCTTTCATCCTCACCAGATGCTCTTTAGCATAATGGGCAAAGGGAATTCTGTACATGTTTCATGTTGAATTCAACTGCAGCCTACAAGATATGTCCTTGATATCACTGGAAAGACCCATCTAGTCAACTGCAACGTAGCTTTGGACAATCACTACACACCCCAAGAGTCTACCATGAAACACAACCTATATAGTTCAATGACTCTCATAAGCAGATTTATAGTCCCATCATCTCTAACCTCTCTGACATGGACTAATTTGAATGAAGCTCACTCAAGTCATTGGGTGAACTGAAGCCTGGTTTATGACTGAAGAGATAATAAATGATGAAAAAACTGTCATGATACATCTATGACAAAGCCAAATGGTGAAGTTCATGTCAGAGCTAAACCCAGAGGGACTGGGCCAGTGGGAACAGAGAACAGAATGCATTTAACGAGCACAATGCATGCAGCAATAAAAAAAGCTCCTCTTGCTCCTGTAAGGCTAACCCGTAGGGTCTTTCCCCCATATTCCAATCTACTGACCAAGCCAGAAAAAAGCAGCAAACTAAGTCCACGAGTGTATCATTAGCACGTGCACCTATCAAACACCAAGTCTAAGGAACCCAAAATAAACAAAAAACCCCATAAAACTAACAGCAGTCTTCTCAGATACATGTGCGAAAGGGCATGGAAAAGCAAGAGACTCACCATCGTTCTCCAAAGCTCCCCAACCTGTGACAAAACAGGATGTGTTCTCTGGGAAAATGTGAGATGCTTCAGGAAGACAGACACTGTGCACGTCACTCGTAAACTCAATAGCAGAGGCAAGTTCCACAACAGCCACATCATATTCATGATGAAGGACAAAGTCATTGTATCGTTCATGAATGATAATTCTTCGGACGAATTTTTTCTGTTTTGGAGGTCTCAGCAGAATTCCAAAGCTGGCAGTCCACCTCCGAGGATCTCTTACTCTGCAAGATATTTGAGGTTCTGTCACAGCCATACAAAACAAGATCCTCAAAGGAGCTTAGCTCTCCATTTAAGCATCAAAAGGCAATGTGGCCAGGTTTGCCTAACAGGACAGAGAAAAGCCAAACTTGACTATCTTTCAGCAGATACAGATGTTAGTGGGTAATGAAAGGTCAGAGCACCCAAGAGTTCTAAGGCCTGTACAATCAGAATGGTGCTGATGACTTACCCTCTAAAGCAGTGGGCTGCAGTCACCAGCCACGTATTACTGATCACTGATGCACCACAGCGATGGATCCCATCAAGCTGAATACTAGCCTGCCACGGCCATTCCCCGTCCCGCGCACGCTGTCCACCAATTATTCTCTCCACTCCTGTGAAGGAGAATGCCTGTCTTCGTATTCCACAGCCTGTCAAAGAAAAGGCAGTTCTGCTTTAGCTGATTGAGGGAAATCAGGGTGTTGCTTTGGGAAAGGCCCACATGGCTGCAGCCAAAGGCCTAACAGGGCAGGGGTGTCAAGAGACAGCCTTCACCCAAGGCAGTGCCTCCAACAGCAGGGAAACCAAGTGCCATGGTTACAAGCATCTCAGGATAGATGTGGGGTAAACAAAGAAGTTTGGTAGAAGAGTCACTACTTTTTCATTAAGCCAGTTTTCAGACACACAAGCCCATATGTACTCCCATGGGGACTGAAGGCTGTATATCTGGGACACTCTTTATTTTCCCCAGTTGTAACTGTTTACCTAGTTAAAAAAATATTGCCTCTACAAACCTTGCTTTGTTTAATATTTGACCAGAGCTGTATAGAGGGAAAGGTAACACACAGAGCTATTAGTGTGTCTGTGCATACAGGTACACACACAGATAATTAGGCAAAGACATGCACTGATAATTAACCTAAGCGTTTATATTCATATAGCTTTATAATAACGGCATGTAAGTTTCATCTAAAGACTAAACCTCTCTTGGTAGTGTATGAAAAGAAGAACATCTTTAGTTTGCTTTTGTGTTTTGTTTTTTTCTTTTTTTTTTTTCAAAAGACTTCATAAAAATTGAGTGTGAAAATACTGAGGAACCCCCACGTAAACAACAACCACACCAGAGCAGCTCTAAGCTTTAATACACACATCACCACCAAAATATGCACAAGACAGACACTGTGCATCACTTGTGAACTCAGTGGAGGCAATCTTCCCATTATTTGTAATATCCCACCTGTATAGCAAAGGCAAGACCAACACAGTCAGTATAGCTTTAAGCATCACAGAATTGCTGAAGGCTAGTTTGCAGTAAAACACAAAACCAAACAAAAAACCCACCCACAAACTAAGAAACAAAGAAGGGATTTTGCCAGGTCACCTCCAGGTCAGCCTTGACAACAGCAACAAAAAAATAGTGCCCTCTTCCTCCAACAGTTTACTTATAGCCACTCTGCCAACAGCACAGTCATGTATTACTCAGCTGAACAAAGTTAGATCCAAACCAGTTAATTCTCAGGGTACATTTAAATGGAAAGCTAATGTGCAAAGGCTCTGAGACCATGCAGGGGACTGTTTCCAGGGGAGCTTTAAGACCTCACAGGGGAGCACAGAGAGGGACTGAGAACCTGCCCCTCTCCAGGGCTGTGCCACTGCCTTGCTCTCACTGTGGACAGCTCTTCTCTCTCTCCCATCCTCTGGCCCTTCCCTTTATATTGCAAGGTTTAGCTCAAATCTGTCAGACAGCTATTGCCAAACCTTTCTGCAGGAAGGAGGGAGCAGGAGGGAAAATGTTTTTGGAAGGATTCCAGCAAGAATCTTGGCCCACAGCAACTGCAGTCCTTGTGCAAAGCTCACTAACAGCAGCTCATCTACATGCCCCTACTTCCCATAGCCAACATTAAAGCAAGTCCTTCCCACCACCAAGTCAGAACGTCTGATTCTGCAAACACTACAGAGCCAGCCCAACTGCAAGAAAATGAGCTGAAGTCTTCCCTGGCTCATGCACTGTCTACTGCTGTAGTATCTTTAACAAGTTATTTCTTCAAATTGCATCTCAAAAGTTTAAGAATCTTGTAAACACAGAACATATAGCACCATGTCCCTGGACCTTTTCTATATAACATTGGTACTTACAGTTGTTTAAAAGGTTATCTCCCTTTTCCTTATTCAACTCTGAAATGAAAAGCAAACACCACAGTGAGTAGACCTTGTACTGCTACGTGATCTAGCACAGACTTCCTCCCTCCCCAGCAAACACAAATTAAATGGCTTGCATTGCTGCATGGAGTGACAGTACAGTAAAAGAAGTAATTTGCTTTGTTGGAGAAGTTCAATTAAGCCTCTGTTCCTTGCTGAAAGTGTAAGGCTAAAAGGATACAATCCTTCTTGCCTTAGCTCAAAGCTAACAAAAGCCACAGATGACTGCAAATAGGTCCAAGTAACATCTACATGTGCTGGCAGCTGTGCACGATATAAACGCCTACATGCGTTTGTTCAGGTTCAGTATAGCAAGGCAGTCAAAACAGTCTTCACAAATCCTCAGTGCTGGGGTTGACTGGAGCTAAACTGTAACACTACTGATTTCTTTCCTACAAAAAACCCTCTGCCAGATTCTGATGGTAACCAGCGACAGATTCACGGGAGAAGATTACTGCCCAGAGAACCTCAGGGTTTTGTTATGAATGCTTGCTACAACAATCTGTCAAATAAACAAAGGAAATGACAGGGGGTGGGGAAGGGAACCATCTCAGCCTTGCATTTTTTTTAATAGATTGAGGACTCTGCATTTCAGTACCTGGTGATACAGGTTCTTGTCCAATTCACTGTGTGCCTTAAAGTAATCTGTGAACCCACTGTCACAAAGATGGGTCTTTGTTTGATGAATTGGGGCGGTGGGGGGACACCATCTCATTTGACAGAGCTCAGTCACACAGAGAAAGCCTCTGATGCAGAGAGGAGAGCTCACACTCATAAATCAGTGCCAGTATGCTTTAGTTCTTTTCATGCTACTTCTTCCAAGTTCCTGGGCTGTCAGCCGTAACACACAATTTTGAGAAGGCAAAAGAAGAAAACAAGAATAGCCTGTATTTGCATACTAAAGTGAAATTCATTACACTAAGAACAGCAAAGTATGAGGAACAAATTCCAAGCTAACAACACAAACCTAAGGCACTTGCCTGTGAGTCTAAGGGTAGACTGGTCAACGCTCAGGAACGTGGAGCTTGTTTTCAGCCTTCCGCGTAACACACGGTTGACATGACCCCAGCTTGTTGCCTTACTGTCAGCCGAGGCAAATTTAAATACCAGAACAACAGATGCAAGCACTCCACCAGGATCTGGGCTGCAAACCAACAAAAACAAAGTGGTGTCATTCTCTCTTTGCCCACTAATCCTCTTTGTTCTGTTTTGCACCGTCTGCCTTCTGCACAGAATCTATAGAACAAATAGCATGGCTGTGCACAAGTAAAGGAAGATGATGACATGTCAGCAGGCAGCAAAAGGCTTGGTTCTCACTACAACAATGATCAGAGGGAATTTTCTGGGAACTGTTATAAGCAGTACAGCTGAGGAGGAGGGATCACTCCCTTTGGCCTCTGCACAGCTCAGTCAGTAGGACACAGATCGCAGTAGGAACAATACAGCAAGTTAAAACCCTTCCACAGATACCCAACAGGCCATTCCTAACAGCCATTCAAAAGACCCAGTTTAGAGCCACAGAAGTTAAAAAGGTCTTTTGGCATTTCATTCCATTTAAGTCATTTGTCGGTTTATTGGCCAGTTAGCTCCATTGTATCTAGAGACAAAAATCTCAACAGTTTGAGTTATCAGAGCAAGGCATGATCACTTACTGTCAGTATAAAATATTGGGCCCAGTATCTTAGACTAACAGTCTAAAGGAAAACCAGCTGAAGCCTAGAGGGAAAGACAGCAGAGATGTAGCTAAGCTGGTCCAGGGCCTAGCTGCACAACAAGGTATCTGTAGTGAAAACAAGCTTGGAAGAGATATACTGTTTGGTCAACCTAAAAGGTCTGAAGAGGTTGCTTAAAGTCTAGCTTCCAAGTTCTGTCATTTCCGTTAATAGACAGTATGGGAGGCTTGTGGAAGAAACAAGCAGCAGAAAACAATGTAGAACAGTTTAAGGAAATTACTCATTCCATCTAGAGACAGGTAAAGGCAAGAAAGCCCAGAAGTGCTGTGAAGGACACTCGTGGGAAGTCTGGCATTCTTTGCTGTCTAGGGAAAAATATTGCACAGCAGAATTGAGCCTCACAGAAATACAACTCAAACCAAAGTAATGTGAAGGAGAGGAGCGATGGCTCTTGTAGGTGAGAGCAATACCTAATTACTGCAGAGAGCGGAAAGACTTAAAAGCTTTCACACTGGACCTTTATATCTGTATGGCCCACTTGCCTCCTTCCTTCAACTCTGCATCCAGGTATCTCACGGTGGAATCATTTATTCCTTCAGAGCTTTTCAGTAAAGGGAGAATAGTCACCTCCTGCTGTACACCACGTAGAGGGGTAAACACCAGTCTGAGCTTCCACAGGAAGCACTAGGTGAAATAAAGGGCTGACTCTGCATCTCTCAAGCCCTTAACTAGTAGTGAAGACTGGGATCACCTAGTAATTCAGTTACTGCATCACAGCTACAAATAACTGGTGTTCAAGTAATCAATCTGCAGAAGTAGAAGGCCAAATTTCTCTTCCTTGCTGACCTCTGAAGGTAACTGAGCCCTCAGTGTTGTGACCACTGAGGGAGAGCAACAACCAGCCAAAACTTAGTCATCCTGCTGGTGTAATCCAAGCATAAGCAACCAGGCACGCTCCATATGGTCAAGGGGTGGGAAGAGAGGATATTTATCACATCCCTGCTTATTCCTGACCTTCACATTACTTACCTTAGACTGACAACATGGGATCTGATGTACCTTTTACTTAGAAAGGACCCCTTGAATGCTGCAGATACCTGTTAAGGGAAAAGAGTGTGTTAAAATACACATATGTAATATGTACATGCTCGCAAGATAACAGTCTCGTGAGCCGCCGAAACACAAGAAAATTCCTTCAGAGCTCCTCCTCTACACCAAAGCTACTGCTAAATTTTCAGAGGGTACAGAACCAAAATGAACAGCTGAGTTGGCTGATTTTGCTGTCCCTTCTGCTCTGTGGGTGCCTGTTCCACCACAGGGCTGCTGGAACAGACAGCACCTGTGCTTACCACCTGCTCACACACAGTCAGCAATGCATCTTTAACCCACTACAGCAAGGTTTGAAAGGTAAGGCCAGCAGCATAAGGATGAGGCACAATCACCTCTGACTTTGTATTTCCAATCACAGGACTCTTCACCATAGATCAGGCAGAAACAGAGAAACATCTTAGCTTACCATGTTTTCAATCTCTTGGCTCAGGTGCCTGAACACTTCTGTGGTTTGCCTTTCGTACTGAGGGTCGTACTTGACATTGGTGATTAGGAAAGATGCATTGTAATATCGGTCCTGATCTACAGAGAAGAAAAGGAAAGGTGGCTGATCTCCTTCAGTACAATTCAGACATGCACAGCACCTCACAGACCATGGCACAAGTAAGGCTCCCAGGCTCTGGATGTGACCCTGTCAGCTGTGGCATTACAGCTTTAGTAGCACTTTGGGAAAAGGGCGCTCTGGACCATCTTGTTGCTCCACGGACCAAGTTAGGGCCTCATTTCTACTTTGAGGACCATTCCAGGTAGCTCTAAATTACACCCACTACAACATTTCTCTGGGCACCATCTTCTCATCAGCCTGAGGTGAGCACAACACGAGACACAAAAGCCCACATATGTCCTTCTGACTCCTCCCTAGCTGCACTCTGGCATGTCCCTGCCCCTCTGAGAGGCAGGTGGCCCAGAGCTGTTTGCATCCAGTCAGCAGTCAGGTTAAGTTTAAAATCTGGCTCTTGAGTGATCGGTAGAGAGGGGTCCCATAATGCCGGGTTAGCAAAAAGCAAAGCTAAGCTGTAGCTCTACCACTGCTCTGTCTAGTGTCCTGATGCGAGCCACAGCCTCATCGACTCTCAGTGAGCTGTGACAGCAACACCATTAGTTTCATCCCAGAAGGAAGGCATTTCAAAACCCCTCACACTGATATATCAGAGACGGAATGGAATGGCTCGGCTTCATTCATCTGCTACTGAAACTGGGCCCTTGGCAATGGGGACTGACTCCTGGGCTCTAAAAAGCCTGAACCTCTGCACTTTCTCTTTCTGGAATATCCTCAGCTAGAGGTGCCAGGTTCAGTTGCTGCAAAAACTCTGTTCAAGACCAAACTTACTATAAATAGCCTGAGTACTAGACACACCCCTGACTTAATCAAAGGCTAGCAGTCTTCTGTGTAACCATGGACACCAGTGGAAGCACCAGGGCAAGACAAGAAAGAAAGAGAGGGACAAAACTTAAATCACTACTTCAAGTAAATGGCATTCTAAGTATTCTTGCAGGTTTTCTAGTCAATTCAGATCTTGAATAGGGTCTAGTAAGTTCTCATGTGGATTCTATACCGGGGTGAATTGTATACCTAAATCATCAGGCAAGACCACAGTAGCAAGTGAAACACAACAGATTCCTGAAGCCTTGTGACAACAAAAGGAGTGATGCACTTACCATGGCACAATAAAAATGTAATCAAGCCAATGATGAGGGCTAAGCCTACTATCACCGACACAACGATGATTGCTATCTTCCATGGCTCTATACGCTTCGTTGCTCTGTCCATCTGGATCACTATCTGCATTGAAGAAAACAACATGGAGAAATTCAGCTGTATTACAATGAAGACAATAGCGCATCCTGAGCCAAATCATAGGTAGGTTGGGAAGGACCTCTGGACCCTGCGGGTCTGACCTTCTCCTCAAACCAGGTCGCGCTACAGCAGGTTGCTCCAGGCTTTGTCCAGTGAAGTTTTTAGTATTTCCAAGAACAGAGATCCCCCAGCCTCTCAGCAGTCCTGGTCCAGTCTCTGACCACCCTCATGGCAAAAGCTTTTTCTTTGTATTTAATCAGAATTTCCTGTGTTCTAACTTGCCTCCATTGCCTCACAGGCACCCCTGAGAAAAGCCTAGAGTTGTGCAGGTATTGCTACTAGAGACAATTTCCAATCAAGAAATATTACACAGATTTCAAATGCAGCTGACTGCCCACACAGGTGCTTAAATTGAACATAAATGTAGTAATTCATGACTGATGAAGTAACTTCTGCACCAAGGATACCCTAGGCTACTAGAGATGCCGTATAACATACAGCTTTGAGTTATTTTTAGTTGGTATGAGTAGTAACATTTATTGATCCCCTACAGGGTTTGGGTTTTATTGCACCAAAACCACACATACGTTGTAAGAGACCGCATCCTGTCTCCTGCCAGACAGTCTGTCAGAGGTGAGAGAAATAGCTACTCACGTGTAAACGTGATATGGCAACAAGACCCAGACTTAGTGACTCGCTGAAAGCCAACAGCAGACCTGTAAAAGGGTTGGGAACTTGACTCACACATGGACAAAGGCACATACGCCTTTCTCCTCCACTTACGTCCTTCTGTGCAGCATTAAGCAAGAGAACATTAGGAAAACTGCATTTTTGCGCATGTCTTCAGTAGCTTTGTTGTAGGATGATGCAAAGCCTTAAGCACAATTATTTCAGATCCCAAATAATTCCACAGCGCACAACGTAGTAATTGCTGTCATGCCACGCACTGAGTCTCTACATCATGGTTGGCATTAGCACAGGGTATCAGGAAAACACATGGGATAATCTCTCAAAGGTGCCTGGAGTGACAAATGGCAGCAGCCAGCTCTGGGGAGGAGGGACTCAGCTGGCTAGTCACCATGCTGTTTTACACCCACTGATCCACCTTTGTATCACTGTGGACCAGACATAGTAAACGCTGTTTTCCCCTTTTCAGGCCTATGGTACAGGCATTTCTGAGCAACTTCTGAGAAAATAGGGGCAGGAAGGAGCAGAAAGGCAGGCAGAGAGAGGAAGTCTTTGCAGGTTTTCTGACTACAAGGTGGCAAAGAAGTCGTCACAGTCAAAGGAGAGCAGGAGCAGAGGCTCCATCTTAGGAAATGAGCTGAGGGGGCAGATGAGCAGCGAAGGCAAGGGTATGATGCACAAATCCAAGACAGCAAAAAACAGCAAAGTGGTGGGAGAACAGAATGGGCTTATACACTCTGCCCAAGAGCAAAAAAGCTGAGCAAAGCTACAAGGAAGAAATGGTAAGCAAGGCAAACCAGAAAAGAAAAAAAGGATAGAGCCACAGAGGAAACAGCTGAGAGGTCTGCATACAGTGCGGGGTGCGCTCAGCAAGTGACAGAGAAGTTGGAAGCAACTCAGAGTTGAATCTCCTCACATAAAAGCTTGTTTTTGGCTAGTGAGAGTGCTGGCAGGTATCCTAGTTCATTGCTTAAGAAGAGGAGCAGGCAAGTTTTGGCCCACTCTAACAGGTGGCATACTGCAAAGAAAAAGTTAAACAGGGTAGCTTCAGCCAGTGCCACACTGCAGGTGGTCACAAGCAGCAGCTTAGTGTTACCAAAACACACAGGACGGGTGACCAGGATCAAGCCTTCTGCTTCAGAATCACATGCTACAGAGAAGCCTAGTACCTCTCCTTCTGTTGTGCCTGCTTTATTGGGGCAAAGTTATGTTCTGGCAATGCACGGGCCAAGTTTTCCCCAAATCTAGCTGTCTCCCCACTAGACTGGCTCAGTGCCCTGACAGCAAGGCTCTGCAAAACAGACTGTAGGGCAGTTGGTAGGAGTCTGAAAGCCTGGGGTGGCCAAGATTACTTTCTTTGGAAACTGCAAGTTGCAGTAAGCTCATAATATGTACACACTAGAGCTCAAGTGGTTCCACGGAGGCCTTGACTTCTTGCTATGTAGACCTTCATTGTATACGCTACCCGTCACCCCTGAGGGTTTAACAAATGCAGAGATTCAGATAAAAACTTCAGACCAGTGGGACTGTCCTGCCTCAGTTTCTTTAACATGCTGCAGCCTGCCATGGAGCATTCCCATCCTCATCTCGCAGCTTGCAGTCTTTCACAGTCCCAGCTCAGGGAACTGCAGCATACCTCATGGGCAGCCAATTACTGCCCTGGAGGGCAAGCCCCTTGGCTAACCAGAACAGCCCACTATGGCAATATGCCTCTGCCCCTCCTTAGCCAGCCACCTCTCATGTTTTAAAGATTCTGCTTTAGCATCTGACTTTGCTGTCCTCACTGGAGAGCTTTTGCTCTCCAGCCTGAGCCCATGCCATCAGCCTTGATCAGACTGGTTCCCTGTGCTTCAGCTGTCCCCACCCCAATGTGCTTCCACTTGAACGGCAATCAGAGCAACATCCCTCCATTGCTCTTGACACAGAAAACATGCGGCACAGCCCTGACGGCTGACTCTGCAGATACTGAGGCAACAGTACTCTTGTTTCATAACCACCAGCTTTCTTGAACTGTATACAGACAGATTTCCTCAAGACATGGCCTTATGCCTAAGCTACAAAAGCTTAAGACTCACACTTGAGAAACAAGCGTCTCGCTGCCTGTGGGACTTGTGCTCTGACAGGCAGCACTGTCCTCCATTTCAATCAGTCTCTATTTCCTTTTCTTGCAAATATCAGCTACATCAATAAACACTGGCAGCAAAGACCCCTTTCTCCTCCAACATTTCAGAACTGCTTGCTCTCCACAGGTCACGCAGACTTGCAAGGGGAAACAGATACCTTAGGAACTGCTAGAGTGCTGGGGGAAAATGGAAACATGGGAGATGAAGAATAAAAACCTCCTCCACTTCTGATACTGATTTAATTTTAAATTTTTTTAAGAAAACAGTTTAAAGGAAGCACTTCCATGTATTTCTACATTCATATTGGTAATTACTTTGTATATAGTATATACAAATTAAAAGCTTTTTAAATTTTTTTAAAAGTTTAAAATTAATTTGTATAGGATATACAAATTAAAGCAGAAATACCTCTTCAAACCTAAAACAGTTTCCTCCCTTTAGCAGGATGCTCTCAGCTTCCATCTTGCTAAGGTAAGTACCCAAACAGGAAAAAAATATCCTGTGTAATGGAAGCACCAAGTCTCATCACATCCCACAGTGTACAATTGCCAGTATGTATCCTTCAGCTGTGATGTCTGTATGCAGGACCCAGCTCAGCAGCCCCTATTTTTGTTTTTTTTAATCTATTTTATCAGCAGACATGCTAGTCATCAGTTGTGCAGACAGGTTGGGAAAGAAAAACTCGCCTCTTTTCAGCTTTTTAGGAAATATGTAATCTTTTGCCGCCCATTTCAGGAATCAGCATGAATGCAGGGAACAGATGGTCTTGTTTGGCCCAAAATCAGCTATCCTTTACTCTTTGAAGAACAGCCCGAGTGCAGGGAACACGAAATGTGTATTGCTTGTATTGCAGCAGCATGTATTTCCAGTAGTGCCCAGGAGTTCTAGCCTTTGCCACTGTCCTGCTAGGGTCTGTGTTCACAAAACAAAACACACTCACAACTAGGTCTGGTTTTGAACCTGCCTCTGCTGAGACCTACTAGGATGTTTAGTGAAAGTTCTTGTTCAGGTTATATCCACTCAATGCATTCAGTCATTAATCACAGAATCACAAAGGTTGGAAAAGACCTGTAAGATCATCAAGTCCAACCATCAACCCAACACCACCACGTCCACTAAACCATGTCCCGCAGTGCCACGTCCACACATTCCTTGAACACCTCCAGGGATGGTGACTCCACCACCTCCCTGGACAGCCCACATTACACCTCCAACTAGCTCCTTCACCCCCCTAGCCTTTTTGCTATTGTGCCATTGAGGGCAGGGTTGTAATGCTCTACCAGAATAACCACCTGACAGGGATTCTTGTCCTGGGACATCCATCTCCGTAGTTAAATGGTTCAGTGGCAGGTGGATCCCCCTGTTTAGGAATCAGACTTCTGTATGGTCTTCTCTGCACTCTAATAACCAAGAAAACTCTGCTCCACCCAGCAACACTCACTGGCCAGAGAAAAATTGATCCTCTGCAGTGCTGATGAATGCAGAGGCAGAGATGATCTCATCGCCTTCAACCATAGATGCATCCTTTCTTTCTTTTTGTGGCAAAGAGGCACTGCTTAATAGATAGGTGTTCTCCTCAGAAGACCCCCAACACCACAGCTGTCCATGTAGATGCCTTGCAGAGTCAGGTGTTTTGTACAGCCTCACATTTCTTTCTTCTTTATACCACACACTTTGATTTTTTTATTGCCCAAACTCCAGTAAACTGTGAATTAACTCTCAGGGGGCAGACAGAGGAATTCAGGTATGCATTCATCCTCCAGCATGGATGAGGATAACTTTCATTCCTCAAGAGCAAACTTTAACAAGAGATCAGAAGCCGGACTCCACCGGGAGACCTCCTCACAGTCTGTGTCTGGCAGCTTTCAGTCTGTAGCGAATTAGTGAGAAGTTTCAAACCCCAGATCCTTCAGTTCAGTACAAAACTGCTTATCTTGGCAATACTATGGATGAACATTAGAACTCCTCCAGCAATCCCTCTTCTCATTTAAAACACACTTCATTCCCAAGGAGCCCAAGACAATCAATGGAGACAGCAGCATCTGACAATTTCATATCACAGTTCACTTGGGTCTGGAAATGCAAACCATTAAGTCTCCTCGTTCACACACCTTGGCTCCGAGCCAAAGAATGTGTTTTGATCACTAAAAGTTATTCCATACTAAAAAAAAATTCATCCAAAGGAACTATTTTGGAAATAGCTATGTTTATATAGAATTAAGTTATTTTAAACACAGTAGAGCTGTGTTTAGAGAGAGATATATTAAATCAAGCCTTGATACAGGATATTTTAGTAAGTGAAATACAGCAAGAAATAAAACTACGTTAATAGTTATTGGCACATTAGGAAGAAGAATTGTACTGAAATTTTACAGAGCTAAAATTGTCCAGTCTTCCTTGTAAAACCAAGGAGAAGACGGATGAGATCTCAGGTTGGATTTCTGATCAACCCCAAATGAATTCTGTACCTTCCAATTTTCCATTTACCCCAAAGCAAAAGACAAGCACAATACACATGCTGTTTTTCCTCTCTCATCCTGTACCAAACTCCCTAAAAGGTTACTGTCTTCATTCACAATGCAAGTGATGAAAGCTCAGCTCCCACCTCTGCCTGACAGGATTTGATTCACTATATTGAGCTCTTCAGTTGAGCTACTGTGCATTATCAAAATAGATGAATCTAACCCATGTTTTCTGGCACCAGCTGTTTACTGAAGGTGTTTTGCCACGCTCTGCATAGAAGAAAACATGCAACCTCTGCTATCTGATCTGCTGCTGCCTTCCTATAATAAATTTATTATTATTTTTTTATTATTATACCCTGCTCCCTGATATTTCAATACTCTCAGAAGAGCCGGTGGCAGAGCTTGGGTGGCACATCTGCTGATGAAGGTCTCTCCACATTTATAGCCATGAACAGTTTTTCCATTCAAAGATGGATTCAGGCACATCCCTACACTCACTCTTCCTAGAAATGGGACCTTTCACAAGACAACTGAACAGACTAATCTGCTGGCCTGGTGAGTGCAATTTGAAAATCCAGACTAGGTCCCTGAAGCTATCTACCTTGGCAGGGTGATTGGGAATGGCAGCAACTGAAATACATCTGGCTTAGTCCAGGAGTCCTGTAGCAAAAGCACAGGGCCATGAAGCAAGACATGCTAATTCCACTCCCACCTTTGCCACAAACAATCACACCAACCTAACACATCTCCGCTCTTGTGGCATACTCAGGACACACACTTCTAAGAGAATGGGACAACAACCTTTACTACTTTGGGCAGTGCCTGCCTAAGTACTGCATGACCCTTGTTTGGATTAAGTCAGTTACCTACCAGCCTCAATCACTCAATGTTTGGTATCTCCCAAAGCAATTCTGATACAGTGGAAGACTTCCAAACATTGAAGGGATCTGCTGAGGGAAACAAAATGTGTGTGTTCTTCTATGTGTCATGCTGAATCAGCTTGATCTCCCCACACCCTCGAACATCCCACAAAAACAGTAGGTGCTGCATGCCACCCCTCTGCAGTCAGATAAAGCAT
The DNA here is from genome assembly GCF_030936135.1 of Gavia stellata. NCBI lineage: Eukaryota > Metazoa > Chordata > Aves > Gaviiformes > Gaviidae > Gavia > Gavia stellata. The sequence goes on along the minus strand of NC_082598.1, from coordinate 60,020,865 downwards.
CACTAATTTATTTGCCACTTACTAATTGAGCTCCTCCCCTTAACCATCCAATTCTAGCAAGGTCTTGCTGCTTCCCAGGAGCACACTTCAGCTGGACAAAGACAACAGCTCCAAATACTGCTGTCATTTGCATCAAGATTCAGCGTTCAGTCCTAGGATGTGTTAGCTCTGAGTTTACCAGTAACTACATCCATGATGCCAAAATGCTGCTCATACAGGCTTCCCTGATTATTTGATCACCTTTGCAATCAGCACAAAAGGTTTGTTGTTCCTTACTCTCTCATCCATTTTGCACAGAGCTTTTTGGAGGTTATGAGCTCTTTAATTGTTGGGATAGAGCTAGCCCCCCATACTACTACAACAGTCTGTGGGACATAACTGTAATGCTGACAACTGAAATACCCTTCATCAATAATGCATCTTTCTACAGTTGACTGCCACAGCCAACATCCTCAGGAAGACTCCCACATTCTAAAATAAGCTTTAATAGAACTAGGAGGGCTACTCACTACATAAGGACTTTACAATCTGCAGGAACACGTGAGAGGCCATCCCAGTGTAAAGGAAATTTCAAGTACATGGCCACTGATTGAAATCAGTTTAGGATAAGGTTCTGCAACTTCTACATCATCTTTCCTCTCAGATTTCCACTTCCAGCTGCATTGGTCATAGACAAGTATCTTATTCTGTTAGTTTGGCAGTCCCAGAATATAGCCGTAGATCTCTGCTTTTCAGCCTTTGAAAATAGCTCTGCCTGCCTCCCTTCATCCCGCTTTGACTGGTTGAAATCTACTCCAGAAGCGAGACACCAAACAAGCAGTTATAGTCTTTCTGGGTTTTCAGTTTGATTTTCATTTCAAAGCAGGGTGGGTGAAATAGTCTGGTGCCAGATTTGGTGTGTTTTCAAGCTGATTCGGCACAGATTAACACTTCACTGGCTGCATACAAAGCCCGTGAAAATAAACAAGAGCACAAGAAGCTACTTTTACCTACTTTACTCCGCTGACCCTCTTGTACCACGCTATTACCTGAGCGGTTGCAACTGCAACACATTCTAACCGCACTAGCACAAACGGCAGATCAGAGTCAGGGTGCAGTGAGATGACTCTCACCTGCTCCCCTATGCAACCTTCGGTGGCTATAGGCCACCTCAATTTGTCACCATACCATGCTGTAGAGGAGCTGAGGAATTCTTGGAAAACAAATGCATTTCAGTTGAGGAGAAAGGGTAAAATATCAGAAGAGTTACTGATGCATGGAAGGCAGCTCAAATCAGAAGTAAGCTCAGAGCTAGTGCCATTCTCCCCACGCCCTCAGTCAAAGCTCAAACTGCCCTATAAATCTACGCGTGATGTAGCCATGCTGCCCAAACTATCAAGAAGCAAGTCAGAAGGCTGCAGCACTCACCTCTGGGTACCACCGAGAGGTCAGCAAGAAGCTCTTCTGTCTGGGCGATGCACTGTCCCGAACGCCACAACGCACTGTGCAGCATCTCAGCATAGACTTGAGGCTTTATCTCCCGAATTAGGAAAGAAAGGAGTCATAGGCATGTCAGAACAAACAAGTCCAGCAAGTCTCAGTGACAGAGGCTTACCCAGTAGCATGATTCCTCCCCTAAAACAATAACAATACACTTCTTTCATCACACCTTTCATCCAGGAATCCCAAAGCCTTTTCAGAACATTAACTACACCCTGCAACACCCCAAATCAGAAGAGCCATGAAAATTTTGCAAGGACGCAGAGTTTATTTCCTTCTTTGGTATAACTGGAAACAAATCAGAAGTTATGGGCAAGTCCAATGCAGAAAATTTGCATGTTCTAAAGAGACAATGTTCAGTCCCAGACCAGATATGGAGCTGACATAAACTGATGTAGATTCAGTGGCATGCGCCTCTTAACTCCCCTGAAATCGGTCATTTGACCAGACAAGAACTTGCCCCCATAACAACAGCTACATTCAAGTTTGTCATTCTTCTTTAACTACTCAGACGTTGATTTTAATTGTGACCACCTAGCCACACACACATTTGTGTCCTGGAAAAATTCTTCTAGGTCATTGTGATACAAATATTTGCAGGTTGTACCGATCAGCATTTCTACTTGTGCTAATTACAGCAAGTTAACTGGCAAGTCAATTAACACAAGCACAAACTCTAACCTAGAGTAGCATTTCTCAATCTTTTCTTGGGAACCCTTTTTTAAATTTTAAGTTTTCTCAGTTCCACCAAACTTACTAGAAGATATATATGCCCACATAGCCTTAGACACAGATTTGTTTCAGAAGGCAAATAAAGAAGACAGAACATCACAAGAAGATACATGTGTGACACGTGTTTTCTTTGCTTTGCTGCAATAAAGTTTCTAATGTCTAGGGACTCTTTTCCTCCACCTTAATGACCTTCATTTGACCCCTCTACAGCTCAGGGATCACCAGCTTAGTAACACACTGATGCAAATACGTCTTACAGGGCTGGAGCTCTTGCTTCCACCTCATGTGAAGTCCATAGCCAAGTAACAGGAAGACTGCCTTTCTGGAAAGGCCAGCTTCTTTTGAATGAAACGTAGGCTAAAGATAAGCCTCAGCTTCTCATAATTTGGATTCAGCCAATGCCTCAGCATAATTTGTTATGAAACACAATGAATACAGTTGCTAATGATGCACATAACATAATTGCTTCTCAATACTTTTAACTGGAAGCTGCATTGCCATCCTATACAGGAACACTTCTATTGAGTCAGTCCAGATGTGCAAGAGAAATGCAGTCAGAAGCCTAGCTAGAGGGTGACAATTTCCAAGGGTAAAGTACAAAGTATCATATGATTACCTGAAGCATGTGTAGGTGGTGCAAAGATGTACGCATTCCAGGCAGCCCACAATCCTCAAAGATAGAGCCCTTTCTTGCAACTTGATAGTGGCACGGGTGGAAAATGCATGACAGAGGCTTCATGGCAATCTCTGAACAGTCTCACCTATAGGCAAAAATCCTATCGATGCTTAAGGAAAGAGGTTAAGCTGAGGAGGCTTTTTTAGGGCACTGTGAAGCTCTTCCAGCCATAGTTTCATGGCAAGAAGGCACCAAACCAATTCAGGCTGCAATAATTCTGGCCAACGGTCCCCTCTCTGCACAAGGTGTCTGTATATCTTCTTGTACTGACAACACTTCCCTGGGGCAGAAACCCCAGCTGAGAAAAAGGGACAGGCAATAGCCACCAGTGATTCAGTTACCAGGTACCTAACAGGTTTGGCTCCTGATTCTGGAGACAGGGTACCAATGTGTCTGCTGGTGCTACACTGACAAACTTCAAAAAAAGCCTGGTCCAGCTGGGAAACACTGGGAAGGAGGCAGGGATTGTGGTCCACCTGGGTACCACATAAAAGAAAGAAGAGATATTCTGGAGGCAGAACATAGGATGCTAAAGACCAGGATCCCCATTGTAACACAGATGGTGAGGAGGCAAAGTCTGAATGCATGATTCCACCTGAACTGAGAGGGAAATGGGATCTGCACTTCACATCAGGAAGATCATACAGACATTTCAAACTGACAAGTAGGAGAAAGCAAACTGGTGCACACAGGATGCACTGTTCTGAATCCTATGGTAGATACTGCAATCTCAGGTAAAGAAGAGGATAGAAGTTGACAAAAGTCAAATAGTAAACAAAAGTAGTAAAAAAAAAATCTGATATGAACAGGATACAGTGACAGAAAGCCAAACCAATGCTTTTCATGTTTCACAGAATTCTCCAAGAAGATAATGATGGCACAGACCCAGAATGCTTACCTTAAACAAGGACATGGACACAGCAAGTATAAAGGAAACATGGTGGCAGGAAGGCAATAGAATGTGGAAATCCCAGGGAACTATTATTTCCAATTATTTTCATTACTCTGAAGTAAAATGTGAAGCCTTTACACTGACCACTCAGATAATACTAGATTTCTAGACGCTGTGAATAACAGTTTCAGGAGCAGGCAGCTAGGAAACCCACAAAATGGGAAGCAACTCTTGATTCAGTCCTGACCAGTACACACAATTGGTTTATCATATTTCTGCCATGTACCTGAACTATATCAGCATCAGATTCAGCATTTCTACAGGCCCCTAAAGCCAGAAGATCAACTACTGCTCAATTGCAAAGACAGGAACCACACAAAAGTAGAAAAATCAATGAACCTAAAAGGGGAACGTTAAAGAACTACATGTTTTTCTGGAGAGAGAGAGATTCTTTCAAGACACCATGTTTGTCTCAGAGCAAATGCATCCTGCCTGTCAAAGACAAAAAAAAGCCTTGAGGAAGCCTAAAGCTAAAAATAATGGTATTAAAAAACCCCAAAACTATTAGGAGCAAGAAAGCATACTTCAGAAAAGCTGAAAAAAAAAAAAAAAGAAACGGTTGTAAACTCAGGCACAAACTGAAAAAACAACAAAAAAACCCAAGCCAGAAGTTAGGCAGAAATATACCACAACCATCTAGCTGATATTTTTGGGGAGCAAAGTATAAGAAACTGGGGGAAAGCCAACAACAAAGTGACCAAGATCAGGTAGCACTCAACCAGGGCAAAGGATGGAAAAACTGCATTATCGATGATGGTATGCAGCCTCTCACCCAACACTACTTTATTGCCAGAAAACCAAGGGAAATCTTTCCAAAAAAGCATTCTAAAAGCATGGGGAACATTTGACAGTGTAGCATGATATACAAAAATGGCCACATTAGCACAAGCAGCTAAGTAATAAAAGTACCAGGTATTTCTGTAAATATGCTGTATGGGGTAGAATCATCACAGCTTTTGAAAAGCTAAGTGCTGCCTTGCAAACCTACCTCAATTCCTGAGAAGGCCAACAGCTGGTGCATGAGCCAAATCTGATTGATAACATCTGCTTGGATTTACAAAAGAAATTAAAAAAGATCTGTCACAAAAGCTTCTTAAAAGATCTGAGCTGCCATGGAATATGAAGGCTTGAGATGGAAAACCGCTCGAAAGGAAACACAATAATAAATGATAATGCCTTTTGTGAAGCCAGGTCACTACCTCACAGGAATCTCTGCTATATTCATAAATGGTCTGGAAAAAAGAAATATTGAGATGACAATCGTCCAGTGATAACTGTCCACCCATGACAGTAAAGAGAAAAACTACAACATGCTGCAGAAACATCTCATAATATTGAGATACTATGTAATAAAAAAACAGATGAACTTTGGAATGAAAAAGGATGAAGTGACACATACAGAAAACACAGCCCTACCCTTATCTACTAAGTGTCAGGCATCGAGTTGGTTATTCTTCTCAGGAATAAGATTGAGGCACAGTCTCCTATGACAATATCAACTCAGGAGCAGTCAAAAAAACAAGAGGAACGCTAGAAACTACTTGTAAACAGAACAAAAAAGCAAAAAGGGAACAAACTTGTATCACAACACTAATCCACGTTACACCTGTATCCCAAATAGTGTGTTAAATTCTGGTCCATTTGCCCATCTCAAAGCCGATACAGAGGAACCCTAACAAGTCCGAAAGCAGCAGCACAGCTGATCAAAGGAACAAAGGAGCCTCCATGCACAGGATGCCTAAATCGACCAGGATTTTGCAATCTGAAAAAGGTATGGAGGAAGGGATGGGGGTCTAGACAGTAATGTGCGGAGTAGTAAAAGTGAACAGGAAAACACTATTCACTGTTTCTTCTCATACAATAACTAGGGGACATCAAACAAGAGCGGCAGGTTTAAAACAAGCACAAGAAGATCATGTCATATAATATACAGGTAAGGTATAGGAGTCCTTGCTGCAAGGTATGTAAAATGGCAAATATTTTGCACATTTAAAGGGAATAATCACTTTTCTGGAAGAAAATTCCACATAGAGCTCTTAAATATGATGATTTCACCTTTGTCATCCAAGAATTTCCTAACTAAAAATAACTGGAAGTTTAAAAAACACTCTGAGGAAGCACCATAATCTGACTGCTGTGTTCTCACCTTTCCTAGGTGTCCTCCATTGACTACTCCACAAGTCTCGAGTTCATTTAGCTGCCAGGCATGCCTTCATAATAATAATGAAGCATTATTAATCCTGTGATAGAACAACTGCCAGCTTGGGATCAATGTTTTCCCCACCTGTCTCCTGAGCAAAATGTGGTCTGACCTGCCTAGCTGGATCAGTAGCCACAGGAAGGATGTATTGGTGTCTTTGCTCTTAGACAGTTAAGGAACCATGGCAGCCCTATCATCAGAATAGTTCAGTTGGAAGGGTCCTACAATGTCTAGTCATCTAGTCCAACTGCCAAGAAACTACAGGCTCCATGTTTCTCAGCACTCAACAGTGCTTTTATCTCAGGTTACGGAGGAAGCTTGTGCTTTTCAGCAGCATGCATTCCTGGCTACAGATCACCCTGTCTGTATGGTATCTGTATCTGATGACACATCAGACTCCAGAAAGGGGCTGTGGCCCCTCAGGTAAGCTGAATGGTGTTCCTCTGATCCAAGAGCACCTAAAGGGGTGTCACAAAAGCAACAGTACCTCATGTCTTGCACATGACCAAAATTCACCACTGTCTTTTTGCAAATTAATTTCAGACATGCACTGTCATTTTCCTAGATTCCCCCAAAGCTTGGCAAGTGAGGTACGGTATATAACAGGCACTTACCTGAAGTCAAGGCAGAAAACTACTTTTTCTTTCACATGTGGACACTGGGATGACATCAATTCACCAGTGATCAGTAAGCCAAGCATGTTCTTCTCCTCCAAAGCTGTCTGGTTACCAAGGCACCTGCAAAGGAAACAAAAAACACTTTATTCATAACAATCCTAAACTAATATTAGGATAGAAAACTCCTGAGGGGAAATTTGCATTTACAAAGGTTCTTGCTGGACAATTTGCTTAGCTCTTTTGTTAGGACAATAGCTCTTCCTTCAAGAAAAAGTCATTACTGATCTGGTGCTGCCACCCTAAATACAGCTCTTGAGGCAGGCAGCTACCAGGCAGCCTTCCTGAAAATAAAAGCTGAAGGAAACTCAGGCTATAACTTTGTAGCCACAAGTTTAAGAGAGCCCAGTCCCCAACGCAAGACACTGCGACTCTTTCACAGTTGTGAATTTGAGACACATTTGGGAAGGAAAGGAAGGCGGCCTATGGGCTGTGCAAGTTGGAAGGGAAAAGCCCAGGCCTTTATAACTAAAGTCACAAGAAAGCTCACAACGCAGCTCTGTTGTTACCCATTACAAACCCAAGTACAAATTTCATAGCTTATCCTTTTCCTCATGGTTATGCACAAGTATCTTGCAATATATCAGCAATATTTTAAATATTCAGCATGAATATATTTTAAAATAGTTCTTTCAAAGTAGTCAGGAAAGGCATATTCAAACTTTTGTATGAGGAAAAAGCACAGTATACACCCAACACACCTTACAACTTGGCTTGTCTCTGAGTGTCCTTCCCACAAGATGCATGTGGCTCAAGTGTATCCACCACTGGATGTCAGTCACACTCATTTGCCTTTACAAACACCAATTATTAGACTGCACAAACTGGCGCACAAAGCTTATCTTGGCTCATCTCTGTACAAGTGGGTTTCCAAAGAGAAAATCTGCATATTCAAATAAAACCAAAATTTCCTAACAACGGACTCAAAACCAGGGTTTCAGATCGTGATTCTTTAAAAGTTTCCTGCTCCTAAATATCTGGTTTAAAGATGTGGAATTTCCCAGGATAAACTCTAGATAGACAAACGTCACTAAACACAAAATGGCAGCCAAGAACACAGTGTGCCTGCTGCCTCGCACAGTGACCAACGCCCAGGTTCCTCAGCCTGGGCTACCAGTTGGGCCATGTAAGCACAATGCCTTTGCATGGCAGGTGCTGAACTATCCCAGTACAGACCTGCCTGTGTTTCTCTGAAGACTTATCTCCAAATCCTCATCTAGTAGTTAAAATAAAGCTCCTGAAAAATAAAATCAAGTCACTTTTCTGGAAGCCGTCAACATCCTTTACCAGGCCCGCACAAAAAACAGCTACTAAGCTTTTGCTTTCTGATTTTATTGAGGGAGTATCTTTCATTATGAAACTTCAGGAAACAAGAGAAGCTTTCAATACACAAGACCCTTCAACCACTTTTTGCTTTTTTTCTTGGTAGTGCCGCTGCAGCTGAGACTGTCATAGGGCTGTGTTTGATTACAGTTGCCAGAGGATTTGCTGCCAGGTTTATTTTATTAATAGTCTGTTTAATTCAAGTCAAAATGTACTTGGAACTTGAAATCTTTGGTCCAACTTTGCAGCCTGCTCTAGCCTGACACTTGGTCTACCCGGTGTGTTCAAACCGGATCATCTTGCTGATGTCAGGTCCCCCTGAACATGAGAATCAAAGTAATACTCAGGCACAATAACTGCACAAACTGAAGCTAGAAGAAACTTGACACAAAGCTAGACTATTTTTTTTTTTTATGGTGTCTGAACAGAGACACCCTACAGCAGCAAGGCATGCATATCATTTAATTAACCCTGGTTCTGTCACTAAAGAGAAAGAAAAAAATCCATGAAGGGGTAGACATGTAGCTGACTCCCATAGTAGGTTTACAGCTTCATCTTAAGCACCGAAGTTTCCTACGCAGTACACACAGAGAGCAGAGTTTTCCCACAAAGAGCTCACCATCCCATCTGGTCCACAAGCGCTCTCGTACCTTTAGTGTCACCCAAATAATCCCAACATCCTATGACTTCAGTCTCATTCCTTGCATAAAGGATACAGTAAGAAAGCCATAAGCAAACAAATCCAAGTGCTATTTCAGCCTTTGGAAAGGCATTTGCTAATTACCTCCTTTTAGCACTCTGCTTTGATTTGTCAGTAACAAAACACTAGCAGGATTAGGTTGCTCTGCTAGAACTGTATCAGCACAAGCTACAGAATATCCAGGATTCTGTTCAGCAGCAACCAGTCTAAATAGCTTGTGTACAAGCTGGAAATTACTTAAAGCAGAATTTACTGCACAAGCAAACTTAAGTCTTCAGCTGTCCTTTTTTTATTGCTGTACTACCAGCTTAATTGAACTCATGCGTATTGCAAGCAGATGAGGGGGAGATCCAAAGCCAGTGGATACAGAAGTAACTTTTTATGCCTGTGACCCTTCACTTTTTTTTTTTCCCCATCTTGTTTTGCTTCCTGTGCCCCTAAGAGCAAACCTATAGTTTCACCTAGGGCTCTGAGTCAAGCAGCACTTACTCAGTCTCTCACTTAGGATAATCCTAAAAAAACTCCTCCTTATTAAACTACTGTGAAGTAATTTTCTGGTTGGAGCCTCCTGCTGCCTTGTCAATCTCTTCCCTAATTGAGAAACGTCCATTATCCAGAACTGCCCTGACTTGCAGAATGCTGAAGAATTGTCTTAAACACTAAGCTATTAACAAGATCTCGCTATACTAATGTGTCATCAGAATTGCTTCAACAGTCCTTGTGACTCCTCCCCATCACGTTTGCTACGATAGCTCTCGTTTTCTTCCTTAAATGATACTGAGACATACACATGCCTACATGCTATTGCCATAGTATTTATCCTCTCCATGGGCAGTTCTTAAAACACAGATAAGAACAATCATCTGCTGTTGTAATGAATTGCCCATGTAGAAGTTAGTGGAAAAACAGAAACTGATATGCAGGCATAGGTCTACAGCTGACTCAAATCATCTTCACTGGGTTACCAGATACAGAGCTGTGCTAATACCTACCAGCTGAAGATTTCCTCCCATTACTTCAGGGACAGCTATTCAGGTACAGGCAATGACGCATGGGCTTGGAGACTAAGCTGTAAGTCGTGTTAAAAGCAAAGCAAAAAAGGAGAGAAGGAACAGCAAGATTAAGAAAAAACATCTCTCCTCATAATTTGGTTTTGGATTTATGTTCATCTCTAGAGGATGAAAGATGACTCCAAAGAATAAAGCCATTTTATATTTGTGTTTTCTGTTTAAGACAATTGTTCTACAAAGCTAGTATTAAGATGAAGGGAAATTTAATTACCTTATTCCTATCGTGACGGATGAAATTAACAACATGACAGGACAAAGTATTTCCAGGTTATCATTAGTCTGTATGAAGAAAGAGACACACGGAAATGGAAGTGGTCATGATCTTGAGCACAGCTCTGGTTTCTAAATCAGGAAAAGAAATGTGGTGGTAAGGAACAGTAAGATGAGAATCAAACATACTCAAATTAGATCTTGAAGCATTTACCCATGAAGGCTGAGGCTGCTGTGAATGACAAGGATCTAAACTCAGCTAAGTAGAGGGGGAAAAAAAAAACATTAAGAAATTTGTGTCATTCCCATGCCCACGTTTAGCCTCGAGGAAGGAGTGAGGAAAATTTGAGGCTACAGCAACAAAAAAAAGGAGTATCGATGTTTCAACTGCTGGACAGCAAAAAGGAACAGCTCTTCAATACTAGCCCAGTGGACTCCGCAGTCTCATGGATCCGGAATTCTTCCTGCCACACTGAGGGGCATGTCACAGTTGCACTACAGAGATGCCAGTCTCGGGGAATACAGAGCAAAGACACCATGCAAGTAGCTACCAGCGTGTGAGGGACACCACCCATGACCTGTTGCATTTCATCGCTCCTGTCCATGCTGTGGAGAGGTGCACTAGACCATCACAGACAAGAACATAGTGTTGCCCTGGCTGTACACAACTGCCTGCGCCTCCCAGCTCCAGTATTGAGAGAGGGCTTATTCTTGCAGACTGATCCAAATTCCCTCCTGCACCCAAAGTGTCCCAAGCAGCAACGACTAGCAGCAACCACAGATGACTTCTCTAGTAAGCCTGGAGCTTCATCCCCTATAGGAAACAGAGCAAGGTACAGACCATGCTTAGGGTACCCTGTAACACTCAATACTATAGATAGATAGTGCACACAGTGGTGGGAGACAATCCTTCTGTAACCAGCAACCTTCCATTGCAAACATTGGGTCAGAGTGCTTCAAGGTTTTTACTAGCTGGAACACAGCATTTTAAGGATTATTTTTCTTTCTTTCTTTTAAATATAGGAGGACCACCCCCACCCTGGTGCCAGTACTTTCATATATTTACACTAAAACAGAAGGACACATACATATAGAATGCTTAGCTGTAACAGGGCTGCACTAAAAACACGGCAACATCTTTGTGCTGAGCATATGGGTGATATCCCTGCAGACAGGCAGGGTTCTCGGGATGTTCCACCCTTCCTGCTTGCCGAGACTGGGTGGGCTGGACCCTGGTCTGGGTTGCTAAAATAAGAGAAGGCTGGTGCAGGGAGCCAGGCTTACAAAGCATTTGGGTGGGGAGATGGAATCAAACAGCACTGGTGACTACTGAGTTTCTCAGGCTGTGTCTGCATACTACAGTCTGAGTACCTCCCTTACTTGTGGACAGATGAGGCTCTCAGACTTAAGTGGAAGGAGCCTCCATCTCTCCCAAATCATCTCTCCTATGCACACTGCCAGGCAGCATGCACTCAGGGAGCCAGGCCAGCACACAGCAACTACAAGGGGAGAAGTTTTGGCAGTGATAAGCCAGCTCCTGTGTTGCACCTCTGCAGGGACAAGTCAGCAAAATCATTTCCGAGACCATCTAGGTTTAGAGACCTTGGTGAAACAGTACTCTGACATCTGCAAGGGATGCGGGGACAACAGCTCTGAGCCAAATGGGCACAAGTCACCCCTCGCTCCTCTGCTCCACGTTGACAGGGGAGCAGAGCTGGACCGAGTGGATAGTCAAGGGCCTGTTGCTGCTGCAGTCATTAACTCATGTTCTCCATTGACAGTGAGTAAAAACAGTATGCACAGTGAGAGAGACACTGAACTCACACTCCCTTCTGGAGGCACAGCGCTCAGTCATCTGCTTGTAAGCTAGCATCCTAAAGGTCTTAAAGGGGTGATACACCTAACTGTATGTCCTCATCAAAATAGTGACTACAAGGACAGAGGACAAACAGAGTCAGCTCTGAAAGCTGTCATAGGCTAACATGAGAGTATATCGAGACTGAAGTTGATCCTAGGTATTTGTAAACAAATCAGGATTTAATTCAGAAGTAAATCAAGTAACAAATACAATAGTATGCAATAGGGTGAAGTGCAAGATCAAACGCTTGTAGACTGAACAACAACTCTAAAATCTGAAAGATCATCCACTGAAAAAGGGGAAATACTTGACCATGCTGTAGGCAATCCAGAAGTTACTTGGAGCCAAAATTGTGATTCAGCCATCAAAAACGAAAATACAAATCTAGTTGGTATTTCAGATGAGCTACTCTGAGACAGAAGTAGTATGCCATGCACAGCAACACAGACTCCTTCTGGAGCAACATGTACAATTCTACTGCCACAGATGAACTACACCTAGAGCACACGGCGAGGGTTGTCAAGAGAATGAAAGCTATTCTTACAAAAGGAGGGTAAAAACCAGACAAGACAGAGCTCAAAGTCCTTTTTGAAAGGACATGGAGGACAAGAGCTAGACAATCAAAATATGCTTGGGCTGTTATTCCACTATGAGACTTGGCTGGAATTAGAAACAGCTGCAGTGTTGCAAACACCAAGCCATCCAGTGGAATAACAGCCACGAACTACATGGCAAGCCACGCATTTTTCCTGGAAACAGCCATACTTTGACATTGCACCTGATGCAATCATTTTGTTTATGATACTTTAAGTGCTCTTTTGCATGGCATTACTCACATTCTGAAAGACAAAAGTCTCCAATGGCAGAGGGAAAACACTCCTTGGCTGGTTTCAGGGGATTAGAGGAAGGAAAGTATCTTATTGGTCCTCCTGGATGGTAGCTCGTCCTTAAGTAGTCGGCTCCCTCTTGACTAGTTGTTTTTTCCCCAAACTCTCTGGACTTGAGTGGAAAGACCAGAAGAAAAGAACTACATTTAGAAGGGAACAGAAATGGATACATGACATTTAAAGAAAACTGACTGCATGGTTTCTAATTATGTAAACTACCTTTCAGCACACAGCTGATAGCTCGAAGCCACAGGGCAGGAAGAAACCACTCCATATAAACCCACCTCAGGTCATCCAGCAGTTTGCATTGCTGGGCCACAGACAGAAGTGCTCTGAGCTTTGCCAGACTAACTACAGTGCTTTTCAGGAGAGGAAAACATGCACAAAGGGTGACTTTTCATCCTTCATCTGTAGGTTGCCTCTTCAAAAAGCTGGCTTCCCTGTAGCCTGGCCCCCAGAACAAATCAATTTGGCTGCAAGGTGAACTCAGGCCATCACATGGTCTCACAGTCAGCTGATAAACAGGAACATCTGTGAAGCCCTCTCTCAAAAGCTTTTCCACACTGAGTTAGAGTCTCAAGGTGAACACAAAGGATTTGTCAGGGTCAGTGCATAATATTCATTAAAAACTGGTCTTAGAAAGCATTTCTTCTAGAATGGGTGCAAGAACAACTGTTGCAAGACACATGTTCAAGCCAAAAGCATTCATGACTGTATGACTTAGTTGCTAATATAAACAGGAAATCTCTTTCCCTCCACACTGAATGATGCTTAGTAAAGATAACTGATATTGTTACAACTTGAAGGCACACAAATGCCCTCTGTGCTTGATCCAAAGCTCATCTAACACAGATGTTAGCACTAGCAGAAAGCAGAAGTCTAGAAGTTTGCATGATTTTTTTAATTCAGGAAGTAAGACTCACTCACACTGACATAGTCCACAAAACAAATGCTTTGCAATGATGGTGACTCTACAAGGGTTTGGCAGTTGACTTTGCACAGACTAGTGCTCACCCATTGTAAATGGTGTTTTAGTTCAAATACTCAAGAACTTCCCCAGGCCAAACCCTCGGGAAGAGCTTGGCAACCTTAAATCTTATTCCGGAGATGAGAACATGTATTCAAGATGTTCAACCATACATGACATTCCCACAGGAGTCAGCAAGATGTGGGTTTTGGAGAAAGAAAAGTCTTCAACTAAAAGCCTTCAATAAAAAAATTACAACTTTTCAAAGGTATCTTAACTCAAGTTGTCTCTGCCACCAGCCAGACCAGAATGAGCGCTAATCAGTTTGAAAATGAAACCTGAAATTTCCAACATCTCTGGCCGCAAAGGGCGAGAGAAACTCTCTTACTATTAGCCATACTTCAAACATTGACGTACTCATGGTAAAACTACCAGCAGTTGACGCTCAGAAGTATCAACTCCTCACCACCCCCTTAGCCTAGCAGTCAGGTGCTCCTGGACTGGCTTTCCTGCCTCTTTCGTCAAGACAAAGGAGCCAACAGCCGGCAGCTCTGTGCCTGTGCTGACATCTGTATCATGCACAGGCTCCAACTGCTGCTCAGGAAGGGTGAGGGTCTGCCCAAGTCCTACATGCCAGACCCAAGAGGAAATCTCAGATACCCCAAGGTGTCTCAGATAGCATTAGAAGACAATACGGTGACAACTGACTCAAACCCAAGGGGACAGTGCTCTTTCCAGTGCAGGGACAGGGATCTCCACTACACTGGAGGTATAATGCGCTTCAAGTATTCTCCCTGAAAGTTCAGCACTGCTGGAGGAAAATTAATTCCCAGACATGATCAGGTAGTGCTGTTTATACCTTAAATAATCCAGGATCCTTACATTGAGAGCAACCTGTGAGGGACATTGCTAAAGTCATTCAGGCTTAAATTTGCACCAAAACCTTTCACCTGGTAGGCATTTAAGTACACATTTCTATTTATTTAGACAAACAGCTCCAAGGATTTTTGAAAGAAACTGCTAGCTCTGTGCCTAGCACCGTTGAGAGCCCTATGTTTGAACACAAAGCTACCCATCTTTAACCCCTTATGTTGGCAGTTAGGATCACAAGGGACAAGTGTTGTGAGGTGGTCCTGTAAGGAGCTGAGGCAAAGGAGGGGTGGCTGCAAACAGTCAAGTCACCACATGTTAGCCAGCTACCAATTATCTGCTAAACTGTATTAACTAGTCAACTGCCAATTGCATGGTAACCTGAACTTACTGCCAGCTGATTTATAACATGTTAAGCTAATATAATCTTGCTTTGTGCTGTGATGGGATGGAAACAAGCATGCAGTCAACATGACTCAGCTGAGCTGTACCGTGTCGAACAAAAGCAATCCAAAGGTCACCCCTTCTTCCGGCGTCCACAACGATCCTTCCTGTAACACTGGGGTGCGGCACCTTAGCAGCATTACCAGTAGTTCACTATTAACCCCTTCCCCTATCCTGACGGAAAATAAATCAAAAAAAATTAGAAGAGAACTTAAGAAACCTGTTAACCATGAATTTTTTCTTCCCTCCCTCTCCCTTCCACGTCCTGTATCTTTATGGTCATCCTCACAAATAGCCCCAGGACTAGTTTACTTAAATTGTAACATCTCCTAATTAATGTTGGAAAGAGGTGGAGCTGCTGTTGTAACAGCAAGAGGCAGTCTGTCACTAGCCACAAGATTTAAGATAAAAACCTAACAGTCTACCAAGGCCTGACAAAAATCTAAATATAATCGGTTCGAGGAAATGTAAGCTCATGTTACTCTACTCCAAGTGTAATGTTTGCCAATAACATGGAAAAATGGAAAACTTAATTGTGTGAGGAGTGAAGACTCATTTTTATCATTTAAGCTACTAGGTCTTCATTAGACATTCCTAACTGTTAAGTAAAGCAGCCTGCTTTGTTCTAACCATAACCCATGACTGGAATAGCATATGTTACACTGTTTTATACTCCAGATAAAGGTCTCCACCTTTCTGTCTTTAAGACCAGTCTTCCTTGACCTTCCCCCTACCTCCACTCCTGCTAACAACCACACTTCTTGCCTCTGTATATCTCAGGTTTTAAAATGACAGCTTGATTACCAGCTACCTGCAGTTGCACCTCCATGATGGAGACAACTAACTGCTACTGCCTGAACATGCATCTAAGACGGGCGTCAAGAAAAAGCCCACTGAAAATGAAATGGAAGATCAAAACATGCTTTGGTTGAAAGGTGCTTCACAAGGACCTAGATTCTGATCGCCTAAAACTTTAATCAACTTCTATATGGAAAGGAAAACCACAATCAGTTCGCTACCTGCAATGGCATGTTTCTAAGGCATGATATATATCTATACATATTTAATAGCAAAGGGTATTGTATTTCTTTTCAGTTCTTCATTCTCTTTCAAGAAAGCCAAGCCAAACAATGCAAATGTGTCATGAACAAGCAGCCACTTGGCTCCAGCTGTGAGAACACCAGGGCTTACTGTTGCTAGAGCATATAACCCCAACACCTGAACTGGTCTCTGACTGCCAGTCTCTTCCCAGGATCCCTGTGTACTGGTATCGAACACTTGGAACAGGGAGCTGATCTATCTGGAGCTGACTGATTTATACTGCAGATAGCTAGGCAACTCCTATTCAGCTATTACAGCCTATCAATAAACTAAGGTTTTTAAAGCTGTTGTTTTTCCCTCTCATTTGCATGCTCTACTCCCTGGGATAAATCTACATAGTGCTGCACTACTGCGCTCCAGTATCACTGTTGACAACACCCACTATTTAACAGGGACAGTTTCAACTCCGAGCCCCTTCTTGTGACATTACCCAGGTCTGTCACTGCTGACCATGTGCCAAGCATTACGCAACTACTTCCCAGCTCTGCAGGAGGGAAGAAAGGACAGGGAAACCCAGCAAGAGCAAGCGCAATACCTGCATCCCCTTCTTTACTCTGCAGTCCTGCTTCCACCACATACATGTTTAATGACCTACCTCACTCCAATGCACAACAGAAACCAGAAATACTGAGGCCTACCATGGGAAGACAGGCAAGCTCTACGTATTCTTTATGGCTTCCACCTATGCTTACCTGTCCTCAGCCACTATAGCTGAGTATTTAAACCTGAACCCACACAATAGCTCTGCAAAGGATTAAGAAAGGCTATGTTTGCTACTGACACAACTCACACTTACTGTTGCGGAGCCACAGCTTATAGTAGGAAGAACTGTTCTTCCTCCTTGGTCCGAGCATCTTATGCATAAGGTAGAGATGCTTTCACATGAGCAAAAAAATAGTTTAGACCTCGTCAGTCTCATCTGCACCTAAATGATGACAAACTTTTTTTCTCCCCAACACAATACATAGAAGGCAATTTCCTTGCTCAAATTCTCTAGTGCCACACTAGCCACACTCTTCCTGTTTCCTCCAAGAGTTATCCCTGCCTCTTGCACAGGGGCTACCACCAGTCATTCCTTCCACACCCATATGAAGCAACCAAGGTTGTCCATGGCCATCTTTTGCAGTAATTTTCCACAGCAAGGATTCTGCAAAACTGGCTGAAAGGCTAAATCAACCTTTGATTCTTTCTGACAAAGGAGGAAACAGGAAAGAAACAAAAAGACAGTGCTGGAGGCAAACACCTCCACCCCTATGAAGACTTTTCCAGACATGAGACAGTGACTGTACAGACAGAGCACGTACCCACGTGTGTGCAGAATTTTCTCTAGGTAGCTACTGGTATCTAAACCAAATCACCTTAAAACACACCACAGGGGCTCAACCCAAAAAAAGACGAGAAGCAGGTATGTAGCACCATTGCAGGTTAACTGCTCAATTTATTCCCCTGGCCTCTTAGGCAGCTCTGGCAGCCTCTAACTGAGTTTAGCTGGTCAGACATCTTCCAGAATGCAGTTTGACCAATTTAATGCTACCTGCAGGATGTCTGCCACACATCTGGCCCCGCAAGTGACAGCAGCATGGGTGTGTTGGACCTATTCTTAGTCTACCCCATCAGGTCTCGACAACTACACGGGTTAAACATTTGTCAGAAATATGAAGGTTGTTTAAGGTCACCATGCTGGAAGCCTGGACCAAGTTTATTCTCTTGTGACAAGAAAGGCTTTAGAAACAAGGGAAGACAGAGACAACACTGAGCAGAGGAAGGAAGTCTATTAAGAAGATGCCCTTCAAGAAGCTGGAGATGTGTCCAAGTACAGATGACAAAAATAACAAACTCTGGTGCATAAAATGCTGACACAACATAAAAAAGGCTCGGGTAAAGATTCAAAGAACAGTGTGATCAAGACATAATCTGACTGATAAATCCTCTTCCAGCATGTCAGAGCAGAAAGTCCATAGGATCAGCAGACTATCAGACTATTGAAGGAGTACTGACAAAAGATGCATTCAAAACAAAAAGTGAAGGAAGTTCTTCACGCCAGCCTGGGCACGTTTGTACTCTGGAACTTCTCTTTAGAAACAGATAATCTCCTATGTTCTCCCCAAAGTAAGTGTCAGCAGAACAGAATTTTATTTTATTCATTCTTCCATTACCACTTGCTAAGGTCAGGTAATATTCATTCAAAGAGAACTCCGTCAAAGGGGAGCAGGAGGAAGGGGAGAACAGAAGCTTCCCGTCCTGAAGACTGAGACTTGTGAGGGCAGCTAAGAGGGAGAGTTACCATATCAAAACTTGAGCTGATTCTCAAGATGCTACCTCTGCGCATATAAAGTAGCTGGCAAATCAAACAGGAGACCATCAGCACATGGCAATAAACACAAGAGCAGAAGTGGGACAGGCATCAAAATTTCTGTCAGGTTCTTAGCTAAACCTCAAGATGGAAGAGGATGAAAAGCCAGCGGCCTGAAAACTTCAGCAGTCCACCTAGCAACATGGCAAGCAACCAAACGTGCCTCCAAAACAGCAGGAGACCATGCAGTGCAACAGTTTTAATCAGTCTGTATTTTCTGATCTCTCTACCAACATTTCTAAGCACCTCTAGTCAGAACAAGCCTCTCGCTTTCTCAAGAAAAAAGGAAGTACCTCCTCTCAGATTTTTCTCCTTAAGATAGCATGACACACAGGCAGAGATACCACACTGGAGAGGAGTTGGGGGACACCCACGCTAACTCCACTAGGTCAGAAACTGCGCCAATCTAGACAAGACAGTGCAGCACCTGGCCTTTCCCCAGACCAATTAAGAGGCTGCTTCAACCTATTGCAGTTATGTGCAGCCACAGACTTGCCTTGTCCAGAATAGGGCTGGGATTCCCACCTGGATGTCAGAGTCTCAGAACAAGGTCAGCATGGAAACACTGTCAACTACGTACACAGCCTAACAATCTCATTCCTAGCACCATTCAGAAAAGCCAGTAATGACCAAAGGAGTATTATTATCATTCTCACTTTTCTCATCTCGTGCCCCAAAATGAACAGAGCCAATATGAATTCTCACTATAACACTAGCTGTGTGGAAAAGGGAAAAACAGCTTGTATGCTCTTTTATGTCCTTTAATCTTTCTAGAGGGTGATTACAGAGCTGCAGTGTGACAGAATCACCGTTAAGTGGCTGAACTATTTAGACTAAGTTTACCTCAAACATACTACTGGTATTACGAGCAGACACAGAAAGAAATCACACCCAGAACTGGAAAACAAGAAACTGAATATAGGTGTTTACAACATGAAATTGTAAAGTGCCTTTATCTAGAACACTGAAACACTGCTTTATCTCCACATACTAGCAAGACACATAACTTAACCATCTACAGACCAGGTTTAAGTTCCAGCACTTGGAAAATTATCAGACAATGCAAATGCTACAGTCATTTAGTGAAATTAAAAGTAATGAATTTACAGTGGGTTTTTACACATTATACAATTACTACCTTGCTGCAGGATATGAATGTGACAAACAGCTTTGTAATATTTATGAAAAATATAAAGCAGTTGACTATCCGACTTTAAATAACAGGCCAGTTCTGGGCTGACATCACTCAACTTATAACTGGAGGGAATTTGTCTCCAGCTGTGGTAGCACTGCAGAAGTCCTCATTTAGCATGTTGCAAAGCAATCAGCATATGGGCCATAAAAACAAGGATCTCCCAAGGACAAACTCCTGCACAACTGGCATTGGCCACTAAGAGAGAAGCTACCACATTAGTTAAGCCTGGATCACTGTCAGGTACAACCGTTCTGGTCTACCCAACTTGCACTTAGATGACTGCATTACAAAACTGTAGAGGAAAAGCAAAAGAACAAGCAACAAGCATATCCATACAGTATCTCCCACAGCATTACTCCCAAAACGACCTGATCATCGGACTATTTCCATTTTTCTTTTGAACTACAACTGAAGTAGCAGATCTGGTTTTGGATCTCTACCAGACTGGTATCATACCCATCCTATTTGGTATGTGAAGAAAAAAATACCACAGTCTGGTTTCTTATGGGAAGAAGTCTTCTGCAATCACAATTCTTCTCTATTTACCCTCAATAGTTCGATGCCACCGCAAGTTAATGAAAGGGAGATGATATTTACGCCCCTACCGAGAGAAAGGCTGGAGTTTGAACTCAGGTCTTCTAGACACCAGGGAACCCTCATGAGCAAGGTGATCAATGACACAGCCAACACCACTGACCAAAAGCCAGTTGGATAAAGATCCATACAAACTCAACTTCCTCAGTCTCACTGCACGCAGACGGTGTTTTGAGAAGGCAGCAAAAACGCCAACCTTGGCTCTGTGAGCAGTGCTAGCTATCTGGACAGACAGATAGCAGGAGCTAGGACAGGCATGGAAGTATTGCTTGCCGACTAAAGCCTCTGATGAAGGATTAAGCAAAAGCCCCTAGTCTATTAATCCACTAATAGACCCTAGCTTCTAATTCAGAAGAAAGCCAAGTCCTACTCCCTGTACAACAGCAGAAGGGAAAGCCATCACAATGCACCATTCCTTGCCAGCAGGTTCTCAAGAAGCCAGCGTCTATGCAGCCCAGGCTAGCTGAGGCTGCCAAGTAGCCTCCCTGCATGCCATCCTGCCATCCGTAACAGGTCTCACCTGGTAAAATGGCCTCCCTAGCCACATCTGTCTAGACATCTCTTGAGTAGCAAGCTCTGCAGAAATTTAAGAGACTTTTCACCTCAAAAGACAAGTTTTACTAGAATCTAAATTAAATTTTTAAGCAGGAAAAGCGAAGTGCCTATGCAAAACACAACAGAAATAAAACAGATTTATAGACAGGTCTCTCCTAAGAGACTTCTCCCCTTTTGCAGTTTTGATTCTGGTCACTCCAGTGGGTTTCTGGATTGCAGCAAACCCTGTACACTCCCTCCCCCAAGGAAGTTGCTCTTTCCATCACAAGAGGTCTGGCCACCTCCTCCCAAACTCTATAGCATGTCCCCATCAGCGGCAGGCTCCCAGGGCTCCGGCATCCCTTTTGCCCCTTATCAGTCAAGCAGAGATTATATCCTAAGCATTAGGCTTTCATGACCTTGTACTGCTCCCCTCTTTCTTTCGGGAAAACCAGACTTCATGTCATCCGGGTTGCCTTGATACTGCCCATATTTGTGTATGCAATCTAACTCCATATGTTTAAGAGTTTTTAATTCATTGCCCAAATTAAACTACTTGGATGTGATGTGATCTGCTTGCTAACACAGGAACTGAAACCAGTACCTCTCACAAACAATGCCACAAGCACTGTAAGATGGCTGAGCCACAAAATAGGGCCCACGTGCTCTCCCACAGAAAAAGGGCAGCTGAGAACCAAGGGGTCCCCCAAAACTAGGAATGCCTATTCCAAGGAGGGACAGCTGTCATCCAGCCTTCCAAAATGAGGTGACAACATTGATCAGGAACCAACTCTGAAGGTTCCTGGCTTCCTCAGTGTCACAGCCTCCTTGTCAGACTTGAGACTAGGAGATAGTTACTTAAGTTGAGCAAAATATTCTGCAGCCACATCTCAAAGTTATAGGTATTACAAGCAGAATAAGTGGACTTGATTAAGTTGAAGTGAGTAGCTCAGATACTGATTTTTTTTTTAATGCTTTTGCCTTATAGAACAGCTGGAAAAAATAAAATTCAGTTTAAGATTGTTTTGTTTTTAAGAAAAAATATAGAAGCCTTAAAATTGAAGTAATCTAGCGTTGTCAGAATGACCTTGAGCAAAAAAACCCAAACTTTTTTTGTTCCTGAAGCAAAGTTATTTTTGCTGTTCTTTGGATTGTCAAGTTTTTATCTAATATATCCACATCTGAAGCAACCACAAGACCCAAGGAAGCCATAATTAAGATAATTAACCTATCATATACACAAAATTAATATTTCTACTTCAGTACTCTGGAGGAAGAACTAACATGTTGTTACATGATACAAATTTAAAGAGAACTTCAAAGTAGCAGTCAGCAGGCTATAAAATAAGCTGTTTTAATTGCCTCCTATTTTAACTCCTTGCAGAGACTACTATCCCAGAAGAGTATACTTGGTCTGGTTGGTATGGAGCTAATTTTCTTCACAGCAGCCCATATGGTGCTGTGTTTTGGATTTGTGACCAAAATAGTGTTGATAATGCACCAATATTTTAGCTATTGCTGAACAGCGCTCGCACAGCAACAAGGCCTTCTCTGTTTCTCACTCTACTCTTCCCCTCCCTGCCAGCAAATAGGCTAAAGGCAGGCAAAAGATTGGGAGGGGTCACAGATGGGATAGCTGACCCAAATTAATCAAAGGGATATTATTCCACATCACATAACATCATGCTGGGCAAAAAAATGGGGGGGGCGGTGGTGTAGTATTTTCCAACATAGTCATTGCTCAGAGACTGGCTGGGCATCTCACTGCTTGTGGAAGGTAGTGGCTTATTGCCTTTGCATGGCTTGTTGTCCTCCTCCCCCCACACACCCCATCCTTCATTTAAACTGCCTTGATCTTGACCCATGAGTTTTTCTTGCTTTTGCTCTTCTGATTCTCTCCCTCATGCCGCTGGGTGGGCCTGAGCCATCAGCTGGTGGGTGATTAGTTGCTGGCCAGGGTCAGCTCCCCTCAGAGTCACCCAAGACAGAGTTACCCCTGACAAACCAAGGAACTGGGAGTCATGCAGGTCAGATTAAAGAAAGTTTAGGACTACTTAGGGCACTGGAAAGAAAAACTGAAGGTGAACTGAAATTTTATTTTAATAGCTAGGGATTTCAAAAGCAGAGAACAAAAAGAGCATGTAGTTTTTCCATTACATCAGAAGCCAGCTAGCTGAATGGTTTCTAAACTACCAGGACAAGGGTAAAGCAGATAAAGTCAGCACAGTGACACTACATATTTCTGCATCTGCTTTCACTTTAGGAGATGCGGAACAGAAGATCCTCAGGCTTGTGTTAACTGTTTTCAGGGAAATGCAAGGTACTTCTGAAAAAAAAAAAAAAAAGAGCCAAAACTCTAAGTACCAAAACCCACAAATAAGCTCATTTGGGTCCCTCTGTCCATGCCTGAGGAGTCCAAGATCTGCAAAAGTGTCCTAAAAATGAGACTTTAAATCCTATGTCAGAAACAAGCAGATGAGTGGAGCTTGTGACCCAACAGTGCTGACAACTCAAAAAAAACCCTGCAGATTAAATTAGACCTGTGTATTATGACTCATCTGAATAATTGCCCAGCAAGCTGTGCCTGAAAAAAAACATCTCAGCATGCAAGAATTTCTACACCTGGGTCAGAGAAGGTGAGCTGTACTTAGCTGCCTTGCTTTGCAGCACAATCTGTCAGTGCCTTGCAGAGAAAGCCAGGCGGCAAAGGAAGAGCAGAAAGGAGACAGAACAAATGACAGTTCACTGTACACCTGCAATGAGCTGCAGAAGCAGATTAGTCCAACAACTAACAGATGGAGAACCAAGGTTGAGAAGAAAAGGATAAGCAATATTTCACATGCATCAACACAGAGCTGTATGAAGAAGTTTGATGAGTAGATGCTCCCAGAGAACATCTGAGAGGCCAAGCCAAATTCTTAAGCTTTTCTGCAGTGAACCACCATTGCCTGCATCTCAAATCTCTTCTATTCCATTTCACTACCTGCTCCCACAATAACTCCTTTCTGGGACAAACCCTGTGAAGGCACAGAAGTTGCCTAAGGCCCCTCCGGCTACCTCTGACACATATGCTGTCTCCCTGAAAATCACTGCTTTTCAGCAAGGCTTATCAAGCCCCACAGCAAGCCTTGCCACACAACTGGCACCATGGCTTCCAGCAGCAGGATTCGGTCATTAAGAGTTAGCTCATATACATTATCCAGCCAAAGCACTGTACCGCAAACACACCGTAAAAGCAGAGGGGGTCAGCCACACTGTATTCTGGTTTACAATGGTGGGGTTGGCGGGAGAGGGACTTATGCATAATTGGGGGACACGTAAAGGCTCCAAATGTGCAGAAGCCCTTCAGGAAATAATTTAAAATATTACTAGTTTGAATGATTCTAGAGGAACATATGCACAGGCTGAGAAGTGCTATCTCAAATACAAGAGATTTCTTGAATCTAATTCATGGACAGTTTCCTGAGAAGGATGAACAATTTCTTTGAGCTTCAACTTTTTCAGTGCTATACTGAAACCTACTATATGAGATCAAGGCTACAAACACATGCAATCCTGTCAATACCGATTCTCATTAGTGATTCAAAGTCTAATGTTTTCCTTCCACCATTCCACCTCTTCCCACTAGTCTACCGTAGACTAGATACTTCCTGGTAATTTAGTTTCATTCCTTTAATATTTTTGGTGAGGCAAAGCACTAAAGTATAAATTCTACTTCTAAAACTCAAAGGCAATAGAATACCCACCCTTATGGTATCTGACCACTTAATTGTCCAACCTGTTCTTCCAAGCTTCAGTTACAGATATTCTACAGCTTCTGTAAATAAACAATCAGGAGCACTTAAACTGTAGCTGATCATGCCTGTGGTGGAGGAGGAATCAGAAGACCCACCAATATCCTTTCAGCCTCGCTTCTATTATAGCTCTACTGTTTATCTATGAAACCTCACAGTTTTGCTATCTGACTGATGATTCTAAGCATCTGATGAGGGCAACACAGATAACCATTTGATAAACAAGCAAACTCACACAGAAAAAAAACCAAAATAAAACTTAAAATACTTAAAACAGGACACAGAATGAGCAAGTTAAACTCCAATCTATGAAGCACAAGTATTCCAGTGGCCCTAGAAACAGAAAAGCATTGTGGTTTAAAAATAGGGTGTGATACCAGATAACAGTGGTGATTCACCTGGAAGACAAGGAGAGTACAAAAGCAAGAGACAAGCCAAAACCTGCACTGTAATGACAACACGTGGAGTCACAGCCTTAACAGCTCCTTTGGTGCTGGAATAAGAGGTTAAGAACAGGGCAACATGGCTTTCATGAGAACAAATCATAGGAAAAACTATATCCATCGCAGAAGCAAAAGCCACCACAAACACAAATGGCTATTAGCAGCTTATCTACCAATAGTGATGCACACTGCAGCCATCCGCAATCAAATACAGTAAGCCACCTTTTAAATCAGCACAGCTTTTATAATTTGAACCAAGATATTTATTCGCAACCAAGAGCCTGACCATAAAGACTGCAGATGCACAGAGGGAACAATATTGGGAGCAAAGGAATTTCCTGCCACAGTAGAACATGCATATATGTCTCAACTTGACCATTATCCACACACTTATGTGCAGAATGAGACAGTAACTCCCTATGCAATTGCCGATGTCTATTTGCATACTGCCCCTTTTTTATGAATGACATAACATTTGGTCCTATTCTGCTGGGGTTCATGTTTTTGGGGTTAAGAGATGAATACATACATAACCTTTACCCAAAACCACAGACATGCACACTAAACAAACATTTCTACAATTATGAGATGGATTGCATTTTTTCTTAGCTGCTTCCTGCCCTTCAGTTCCCCTCAGATATTGCTTCTAATAGTCCAAACCTCTAGGCAGTTGCTACTTTGAACCTGGTTTCTTAAAGAAAGACCCTTAATGCAGGCAGTGTCTGCCAACAAACTTAACAGGCTCTGAAATTTTAAGAACTTGAAGGGGAGGAGTAGGGTAGGAAAAGAGGCTACTGCCCCTACTGAGAGAAAGACATTTATGGTCACGTCTTGTTAGACACCAGAAACTGCTAAAGACAGATGAGTGACTGGGTTTTGCTTTGGTTAGGCTTTCCAAAGAACTACTTATTAACAGAAAACCCCCTACAAACTCACCAAACACAAGCTTCCTTCCTTCTCTAAAGAAGACTTCCCAGCAACATTATCCCAATGATTATATTCAGTCTTTAATCAGACCTCCAACCCTGAACAGCTCTCTGCAGCCAGAAACTAAGCAGGAGATGTTCAGGACCGTCAGCATGCCTCGCTGTACTTGGCTCCAACAGCAAGAGTTGGAAAAGGTGACCTTTAGAGTCTGGTACCTAAACAGCACACGGTGCTGCCTCTCTTGCAAATCTTGTTTGAAAGTCTGTACTATCAGAAAAGAAAACCCTCTGCATTTCTTCCTCAGACAGGACAGAATGGAGGAAAAATACACTGGCACGAGACAGGGAAACTTGACATGCGTTATCTCCATTATGTTATTGAAAGGTATCTGTCCATCACGTACAGCTTCAAACTACACTGCTGCCAATGGATGTGAATACTTACTGTGCACAGAGCACTGGACGCTATTTTTGCGACCAAAAATATTCCTTGGTTCGCATCAGGGTGCTATCCATCTATTTCAGGATAAGTTAAGGTAGGGCTATCTAGCTAATGATAGGGTCTATCATAGTACCATGTAGACACCTAGTCTTGTCAAGCCTGTTCTTTAAATCCCTGTCTAATTGAGCTAGACAGTTTGTACCACACAGTAATTGTTCATACACTTCCAGTGAGACGACAACTAAGAAGAGAGCTGTACTTTTCAGCAACTATAAATCACGGCAGACAGAGGGGAGTGAGCAGAGAATACCAAATACGTTCCTCATCCCTTCAGTGCAGCATAACATATAAGCTGAGCTCCTAGTATAGGGCTCGTTGGCAACAAAGAGCTAATTGTAACACGATTCAGCAAGGAGCATAAGGCCATGCTTAATTTCAAGCATCCGGTTAGGACCTTGTGGCTTCCACAGGGCTCAAACAGGAGCTCTCATAGTTCTGTAAATGCCCGGCTGAACCCAGACCAAGCAAATGCAAACGTCAAAAACAGATCTGAGAAATACATCTCAGGGATGACCTTAATTACAACCTTACACCCTCTCGTTTCCCAGGAAAACAGACACAGCATAAGGAGCAAAAATTTACCACTTAAAATATCACCCAGAACAAATCCCACCATGTCCAGACAAGGTCTAGCTAGGTCAAGCAGCACCTTCACGACCATGATCTAGAGTGGACCCTGTAATTCCTTTCCTCTAGCCATAACCATCATAGACCACTTTCCTGCAGCAAAGAAAATAAAATAGTTCACATTGGTCTGGGATCAAAATATGCACCAAACGCAAGATGCTGCCACCTCCTGATTCAGTAGGGAACTGACCTGGAAAAGCCACAAAACTGTACGGCAGCTGGACTGAGTGCATCTAAGCACTACTCACTGCTGCCGAGAGGGGACAGCCGCCTTTTCTCTGCTTTCATCCTGCCTCTTGAAAAGCCATTTCAACTCACGTTTTGGAAAGTTAACAGGAAACAAAAACGAAACTGTTTTCTTTCAGATTAGCAATTTAATCAGGTCAGTGATGACTATGAGAACTGGGGGCAGCACAACTGAAAGCAAGGGACAGGAGAGAGAGAAGAGAGGGACACCACATCCTGCAGCAGAAATACACTGACTGCCTCACCTATATCATCTAACCCTACTTTAGGGGATTTGAAAAGGCGAGGGATGGAAAAATAGTCTACTCTTTGAAGTGGAACTGCTCAAATAAGGGAAAATTGCAGCGATGATTATGAAATGCAGATTCCTCAGGTCTCTCCCCAAAACCAGAATCAATAGGACCACCCAACAAATTCAGCTTTGTGCTAACTTGCTTGTCATTGAAGTGACTATTCAACTCTCACAGCAAGCACTTCCAAAAGCATTTCTCAGGTTTTATTTATTTATTCAGAAAAATCTCACCCTCCCTGAAACCCAGTGCAAGCAAACAGATATCACCCTTAACACTATCAGCATGAGAATCACATTACCTGAGGGGAGAAGGAAGAAGCCTGAGGGAAACAAAACAGGCAACAAACACAAACAGGAACAACGATGGGAAAAGCAGCCAAACCCATACCTTTTGAGAGACAGGGGAAAAAAAAACTGTTGGCTTCCAAGAACTTAAGTTTCCCTTTTTTTTTTCCCCCTCCTCTATCTTATTAACTTACTAATTAAAAATTCATTTTTGAGTAATACCTCTAGGGAGTTACCTGTTTACACAGCCGTAACTCCGTGAGCCAATAAACTCAGCGGCCTGAAGTATCTGGCCTTGACACACACTCAGTCCAGAATACAGCAATTACCTTGTAAACAGGAAGCACGCTACTACCAATGCACCCAGGCGCAAGAACAAAAGGCACACAGAAGTTATACTTCTGCACTAGCACCTCCTGCAACTACTTGAAGTGCAAATCACAAATTAAATCAAATACAAATAATACTTCATGGCTATCTATGCCAACAAGTGCTTGCCAGCAGTCTCTGCAGCTTTCTTTAAAAATCACAATTATTTTTTTTTATTATAAACATCTTCCTTGGGCTGCCATAGCCAAAATACTTTCAGGCATCACAGGGTAGCTTTAGAAAGGATTTTAGGCATAAGCAGATTAGAGCAAGGTAGAGGAAATGTTTGTTATACCCTATACCTTACTGTTGCAGGGTTGTAAGCAGATGACAAGGGTTAGTGTGCCTACATTGTGAAAGGTATCAGTCTTTACGGGAATCATACACATGGTAACACCAGCCGAATGTCTGGGTGTATCAGTAGAGACTTGTATACCAGGGTGCAGCTACATGAATGGCTCCCTGATGACTTGCATCATAAAAGTCTGCCTTTTGAGAAGAGCAGGAGCAGTAACAAGTCTTATCTTCCAATCTGGAAGACAAATTCTGAATCAATGGATTTTGCATTTTAGTCTAACTTAGATAACCTAACCTACTTTACAAAAATGATATCCCCACCTCATCTTGGTTCTCCACAGTTCCAAGTTATACAGCCTGCAAAAGGCCTATGAAGAAATAACTTTCAAATATATACCTCTTCGGAGTCAGCAATCATCCCCACGCAGTCCCTTGATAGACAGCAGAAGGCCTGGACATAAAAGCAGGCCTAAATCTTGTCTCTAACGTAGGACACGATTACTCTCAGTCACCCTAGTCATTCCTCAACAGTGGCCCATCTCTAATACACAGTCTTCAGAGAATACCCATCAGCAGTCACTGGCACAAAAATCACGTATGAATGGGCTAACACTAAGATGTTATAAAGACTATTTTAAATGAAGAACTTCCAAGTAGCTGTTGTAACCTGGTTCTGAAAGGCATTCTGCAGACACCAAGGGAATTCTTCAATGTTCCTTTTAAAACAGGTTTGGGCAAAGCAATTACCTGTCCCTTAAAATAAGAGTATATCTATGAAATCTCTGGCACAGCAAGAACTAAAAGGAAACCCACTACCAAGCTTAGCACCCTTTCCCCCGGTTCCCTTTCTATTGGGATTTGCTATATTGTAATATATGTGGGAAGCCACAGCTTTCAGCTGCTTTGCTGCACCTAAGGAGTCTCTCTTACCCTACAATTCTTGAACAAAAGCCCATCAATAACAGAACAGAAGAATGGTTAAGATTGGAAGGGACCTCTGGAGATAGTTTAGTCTAGCCAGAGCCACTATGCCCTTGAGAAAAGCATCAGCAGCTATCTTCACTTGCAGACTTCACCACCACCACCAAAACATACTACAGGAAAGGTGCTAGACTCATGCTATCAACATTTGAACTTTGTGCCACACGAAAGAGATGAAACCCACCAAAAGGGCCATGCTTGGCTTTAAAGCACAACCTTCTCCAAAGCTATCTTGGTGCACCTGCAGATTCAGAGAGAAGTACAGAAACGGAGCAGCTCCACTTAAGTGCCCTTCCATTTAACTCATGGTAACCACACCATCTAGTGGATTACATGCAGATAAGACAATTTTTTTTGGATCGGTAACAAAACACCCAGTAAAGTAATACCACATGGTAATTTCTAGTAAAACTAGACAATGCAAGTATTGCTTATAAACAATGCATACTAAATAAACTTCTTGTGTGCATGCCAGCCGCTGAAAGCGGCTTACCCAATCAATGTGATAGGAACACAGACACACAAGAATTGCTGCAGTCTTTGACTACAGAATCAAGAAATGCCAGTAAAACTACTAGTGTCAAGTTCTGCATATTTAACAAAATAAAACTCTAAAGACCCCTGGGATGAGAAAATGTTGAATCAGTTGTAGCACTACAGCAGTAACAGTAACCTTTAATCACATCAAGAAGTCAATAAAAAGTTGAAGAACAGGTATCTTTCTTCTGTAAGCTTCACAATCAGCTCGCCGTTTTCGCCTCTTCACATAATTCCAACTTCTATCACGTCTCTGCAGAAATACTTCAGTTCTTCAGGGATGCTTTTATCCTCTTTTCAGGCTTTGTTTTCACAGTTTTGAAGTGAGATGGACAATACTAACCAGTGTTATAGAGTGCCTTTTACACTCCAGCCTTCATCAGTGGAAAGGTGCTTCCTCAAGCTAACCAACAGCTACTGCGCTGACCAGACATTTTTACTAACCTGTCCACTCCGTGAGCGCAGACAAACACACTGAATATCATGAGTGAAGCATCCTAGAACTGCTCTAGCTAATATCTGCAACCTTAAAACAAGAATTATCATTTAGTCTACAGGATTAATCGCCTTGCTATGCACCTACTCCATTTAAAAAGGCTACTCAAGTAGCCAGGCATCTTCACAAGCTACCTGAAAGGGTAACTAAGATGACGTTGTAAGCTTTCACCTAGGTTATGGTAGTAAAGAAGCATGCCCTAATCCCAAATTTCTTCAAAAAATAACTCTGATTGATAAAGCACACTTATTGTATATATGAACAGATACATTACAAAACAAGCTGAACATCACCAGGAGCAAGAAAAAACAATTTTGCCTGAGACAAAAAAAAATTAACAGCCAAAGGCAACCCGGGGAACAGCAATACCTAACACTGGGGAAGGCCATGGTTACTTTGCCCCACAGCAAGAGCTCCAACACCTCACACCGGTGTCATAACAGCACAGGAACACTGAGAGACAGGGGCTTCCCCGACTTTGAGGGCAGAAATTTCTTTCCTTCCCTACAACTCCTCTCCCAGCAGAGGAAACAGCTCAGGACCACGCTCTGAGACGGACCCACCACGCAATAACACCGGACACCAACCACCTACACCGCCAACAGACAAAAATGGCGGGCTTCTCCTCAGCGCCCCGCCGCACGCATGCGCACAGGAGACGCCGCGCGGGGCAATTTCGCACGAGCGCCTTCACCCCGCCCCTCTTCCAGCGCGCATGCGCCTCCCGTCTCTCTCCGCCTGTCCGCCGGCGGCGCCCTGTGACGCGCGGAGCGTAAACAAAGCGTTGCATGCTGGGAAGAGGGAATCGTTACGTGCAGGAAGAGGGAGCCTCCATCTTAGGCGCTCGACGCGTCGCGGCGGCGGCGGGATGGCGGCTGATAGCCGGGAGGAAAAAGGTACCTAGCTGTAGGGATGGGGGTGATGGCTAAGCCCCGGGGAGGGAGGACGGCTCGCGTGGGGGACCCCCCCCGCCCGAGCCGTCCTTCCTCCCCGGGGCCTGCTTGGTTGCTGCTGCTGGGCCTTCACTCTGGGGAGACGTCCGTGAGGAGAGCGGAGGGGCGGCGGGGCCGGGAGGCCCTCTTCGAGGACGATTTTCGTAGCCTTTAGACATGGCGTGTGGGGAAACGCTCCCTGTTGTGTGCTGGAGGGGACGGGGCCATCGTGCCGTAACGTGGTGCCCCGGCGGCAGTGGGCTCAGGGCAAGGTGACTTAAGCAGCGGGACTAGGAATAAGTTCGTGGGCTGTAAGTTTAACGTTATTGGCAGCGAGTTATTGCGAGTTATTTTCTCGCAGAAAATATTTGCTTTTCTTTATTTCTCCTTGGATCCCTAGCCGTATTTTTTGCAGGATTTTCTGCCGAGGGTCGTAGTTACTTTAGCAAGCAGAAGCTGACGTTGGAACATTATTTGGGTGATTTTTGCTTAGCTTTTTGCAGTCAGTTATGCTTTCTGGGCATTGTGGGTAAATAAGTTTGAATTAAAGGAATTGAACGTTTCCAGCGTAATGTGTATATTCACAACTCTTGTAACTTCCCGTCCCTGTATGCGGAAGCTGAAGTGATCCGCATGTTATCTATGAGGTTATATGAGTCAGTCCTCACAAAATAGTCCATTTAAGAAGTAAAAACAAAGTTTAGATGTAGATTGCTGTTTGGTGATTAGTGCAGATAATACAAGTGTTATAAAAAAAGTAAAGGATCACTGTGGTGGTGTGGTTTGGTTTACATTGTTTTGGATTTCTGTGGAACACATTTTATGTAAAGTTTTTTTGCAGGATAGATGTTCGTAAAATGTCTTTTGTCAGACTGGTGAAAGTTTGCTGTCTCTAATGTTTTTTGTGAAATTAAATGACATGGGAAATTCCCATTAGATTTTGATAGGTAAAATTATTTCTGGTGCTTGATTTTTAATGGTATTATTGCAAGACTGGTGGGATAGGGTACTATCAGGCTGTGTTGAAACAGATGTGACCTGCCACCCTGGAGGAGCAATGAAATTGAAATGTTTACTGTTGTCATCTATAAATTTCTACTCTTGTAATCATTTATCCAGATGGACTTGAATTTTTTTATTCTTTGGTGTTTTGTTCTCTTTTTTTTTAATCACTGACAGTGGTCAGGTATGAGTAGCAGACAAGAAATGTTTTTATGTTTCATATTTTGATTTGCTTTTAATTTTTTGTCCTATGAAAGGGATGATTCTGAATGGATGACTGAATAGCAGGTGTTACCACACATTTGTTTGTAACTGAACTTATTTCTACTGTAAATGCAATGTTATTTTTATGCTCCTTTTGTAAGAGAAACACTGTTGCACTGTCTAAAAAAAGTGGAAATAAATCTCGCATACCCTTTTAGTTTGAAATCACCTGGTCTCATCTCCTCTGTTTGCCAGACCAGATTTTTGCTTGGACCCTTCCTTGAATAGATCTAACGCTCATGGCCAGCAGAGGAAAAATGGCCTCCCCAGGTTACTTTCCTGCTGTTTCAGGTGAGTTAAATTTGTTCATGGAAGGATCCAACAGACCCCAGAGTCAACAAAAGATGAGTTGCAGGAGAGCCCAGTTGGGAATGTCTGTAATGAAAAGGACTCATGTGGACCTTCCCCCTTCAGCAGAGATGAACTGTAAGAAATCCGTTGTCTACCGTTTTTCTGTTTCTTTTTTTGTACTTTTCCTGATGCTTATCTTGATCTGTCTGAGATGATTTCGCTCATCAGGTTGAACGCTAACAGTGACAGTTCAGTGAGTGGAATCATCTTGTGAGAGTCAGTTGAGCAGTATACCCCATGCAAGCGAGAGACGGGAACTATGTGTTCAGATTGCCCTTTTTGCATCACCAGGCTGCTCAGTAAATCTGGAAATTTATTTTTAAATAAATCAGATAGATCTCTCTACAGAA
The DNA here is from genome assembly GCF_030936135.1 of Gavia stellata. Taxonomy (NCBI): domain Eukaryota; kingdom Metazoa; phylum Chordata; class Aves; order Gaviiformes; family Gaviidae; genus Gavia; species Gavia stellata. The sequence continues at coordinate 59,987,352 of NC_082598.1, read as the reverse complement.
ACGGGTGGGGGGGAACTCATCCTGCTCCTGTCTTTTGCGTACTTGTTTAAGGTTCCAAATATAAATCAGGCCCACCTAACCCGGAAGGAATTTATCAGAGAATATGTGTCAGACTTGCTTTTGCCTTATAGTCTCATTTATTTCTGAACCAGCTGATACGTGAGTCTTTTAGCACCTCTGAATGCTACTGCCATAGCTAGGTTAAATGTAGTTAAGTGTGCTGTTGCTTCACCAAAAGGGAAGCAAAGCTAAGGTTCAATATGGGTGATCTAAGATGGGTGATATGTTTAATATTCTAATTCTAGTGCACCTCTTTTTCATTAGTCTCCAGTAAAAAAATCTTGTACTCTGAACTTGCCTAGTCTTCCGCGGGGAAGCAGAAGGCAAGCCAGGAAATTGCAGCCCATGTTCAGCAGTTGCACAGCCATGAATCTGACTCTCGTGTGTTTCATCAATAACAGCAAGAATATTTGCTGTGGATATATAGGTATCTACAAACATCTCTTGGGCTGTTCCCAAGAGAATTACGATGCAGCTTCGTGTTATCTTTAAATGCCCTCTAACTGTAAACTGCCAGGGAAAGGCTTGATCCACCTCTCTCTGCACTGCTTCCTTTGCATCAGCTACAGCAGTTGTGCTGTTCAGGGACCACTTCTGCATTTCCCTACCACAGAAAATGTGGAGAAATGCCAGCAGGAAAGCTAGCACACATGCTGACTTCAGATTCAGTAGTGTATAGTAGAGATACAATTATAATACTCACTTTTTTCTGGTGTGGACTGTGTCTTTTTTAATATCAAGCTGTAAAACTTCTCTGAGACAGACAAGTTGCTGAACTCTGGAGAACTTAGTTTGCTGCCTTACCCCGATTTTGTCCAGTACAGGAGTCCTAACCTGCTGCTTTATAACATTGTACAATGCGTCTTCAACAAATATTGTCAACTAGCTGAATCCTTAGAGTTTGCTTTGCTTTCCTTTTCCTGAACACAGAAAATAGAATTAATCATAGTAATACAAAGTGGAAAGAGCTAAGAATTCCAGAGTTCAGGAGAAGAAATAAGATATTCCAAAATTAATACCTGTTCTATTATTTTTCTCTTTGCATGCTTAGGCTTAGATCACTCTTATTTTTAAAGTGCTTGGAATATAGATTTGCTGTCTTAAAGCTGGTGAATTCTTCTTCTACCAGAATCACCATATATTCCCTTTGGTTACAGACAAAGTGAAACAGATTTGGAAACAGTGATGGATTTTCCTAAACTTTTTTCCTTTTGATCAAGGTGAATTAGTTGTGGTGGTGTTTTTTGGGTTTTTTTCCCGAGCAGCTCAGAATTAATCATGCAGCAAATAAGTACTACTTTCCCCTTCTTCAGTGGGGTGACCTAGCTTAGGTTCTTGTTGTTAACCTGCCCTGTTGCATTTTTTCCTACTTGTAGGTGAACCACAAAATTCACCTTCCTAACACAGCAATGACAACAAAAATAGCAGGGCAGGAGGGGAGACAATTTAAGGTGCAAGTTCTTCAGGAGCTTGAGGAGAGAGGTCCCTCCTCTTTGCTTAAGGCGCTCAGACTATTTCCCAGTCTCCTTTTTCTCAAATTTTGTACAAGCTTTTTTGTTAAGCTTTCATTTGTAGGTCAGCTTTCCTGCAAAGCTTGTGTGACATGAGGAGCCAACTTGGGCCTTATTCAGAGGCTTAAATGCATTCTGTGACATATTTTAATTCTTTTATTGGCTTTGCTTTATCCTTCCAACTGAAATTTTGGAAATAAATCAAGAAGACGTTAATTTTTGCCTTGTGGCAGATCTGTAACCTTAAAGGAAATGTTTGGGTTTGTAAATACTAGTTCTACTGTAGTTTACGTATCCACACGTTTTATAGTTGTTTTTATCTTTTTTTCTTGTTTTCAGATGGTGAACTGAATGTTCTGGATGACATTTTGACTGATGCTCCTGACCAAGATGATGAGTTGTATAACCCTGACAGTGAGCAAGATAAAAGTGAGAAAAAGGGTAGGTGACTTTGGTAGTGGATGTCCTGCAGGAACGTAAATGGTAAAACCCGTCTTTCTTATTAGGGTTAAAGTCTTTGAGGTAGCAGCTCTTATAGCCTGATTCAAAGAGTGAAAGAGTTCCAAAAGTCTTTATTTCATGGACATCTGCTTTTTCACCTGACCTTCCAAGCAAACAGTTAACTAGGTTTCCTTCTGTCTCAGAAGCAATTGCTGAGTCTGGCTTGTTGTGAATTCCTTTGCTGTTAGAAAATGACTGTCCTTTTTGGTTCGATAAAGTGAAATGGAGCAAGGGGGTCTCAAAGTCTGGTTCCAGCTCAGTTCTTGATTTGGCTTTAGGCCAATCCCATAGGCATTTAATTTAGCATTCCCATATATAAAATTTAGAAAATGCCTACCAAAGCCTAAAGGATTGCTCTTTTAAAGTAAAATATATGTTTTAGAACATGAGCTGTTCCCTAACAAGCAGTTTTGAGTGTTGTTGCAAAGCCTACAACTGGAAGATGCTACTACCTATGACTGCAACAGGGGAATTACCCAAAGTAGAGAAAGTAGGTGCCTCTGCAGAGTTTTTGGTTTGATACACAAAATAACACTGAACTTGATTTTCTGTTTAAGGATCAAAAAGAAAAAACGACAGGATGGAAAACACTGAAAGCAAGAGACAAAAACCTTCTGTGCATTCATCGAGGCAGATGATGCCAAAGCCTCCTAGTTCATCAGTTAGCAATAACAAGAGAATAGTGAGTACGAAAGGAAAACCAGTATCAGAATACAAGAATGAGGAGTATCAGAGGTCCGACAGAAACAAGCGCCCAGATGGTGATCGAAAGACGCGCATGTCAAGCAGTTCCAGGGAACCTTATAAAGGACAACCAGAAAAAACTTGCATGAGGAAGAGGGATATTGACAGAAGGGCGAAGTCTTCTACGCCAGATGGTTCAGAGGTATTAAATATTTCTGCTGCCTTATAAATAAAGCAATTATATGAGACCTTTATAAGGCACATTCTTTTAGGACTGTGTGTGCATCCTGACAATGTTATATGACTGCTGATTCGCTTTTTCTTTAAACATCAGAGAATCAGGCATGATGTGGATAGACGACCAAGCAGATCCAGCCATTCTTCTAAAGAAGAGGTGAACTCTGAGGAATATTGTTCAGATCACGAGACTGGCAGTAGTGGTTCCTCTGAACAAGGCAATACAGAGAACGAGGAGGAAGGAATGGAAGAAGAGGAAGATGATGAAGGGGAGGAGGATGAAGAGGTGGAAGAAGATGGGGAGGAGGATGAAGAAGAGTATGAACAGGATGAGAGAGATCAGAAGGAAGGAAATGACTATGACACACGAAGTGAAGCCAGCGATTCTGATTCTGAATCCGCCTCTTTCACAGATGGGTCGGTCAGATCTGGGACTGGTTCAGATGCATCAGGTAGGTAACATATAGCATGCTAATCTGAAATACCTTGCCATTGAAAGTTTGGCTGCTTTTAAAAATAACCACTTCCTGACTATGTTAAAAGTAAGCCTTAGTAGCACAAGTCAGTAAGATGTTAATTATGAAATACCACAGGCAAGGAAAAAATGTACCGAAAAGTGGTATTTCCTTACACCAAAACTTGTAGATATCAGGATTGCCACGCTGAGGATTCATAGTGTTCTTGATTGCCTTGGCCTTGCTATTCAATGCTTTGAAACGTTAGAATTAGTATTTTCTTAGGTATCTAACGGCTTAGTTTCCCATACGATTCATTTTACGTTGGTGTTGAGCTGTTCTGTATTGATCTAGATGAGTGAACAGGTAAACTGGTGTAGTAAAAGCACCATCTCCCCGGGGAAGGATGGTGGCGTCTTAAATAGTGGCTGCCTTCAACATAGGAAATCTAAAGCTAAGTTGAAATGATTAGCTATGAGGGCAAACTTAGAAAGAGAGAAATGTTTTAAGCAGAAACTAGAAACCAGTGCTTCGCAGTTGTGTATTATAACTGGTCCTAACTTACAGATGTGAAGTGTTAATAATATAAATACTTTTGGGTTTGGCTGTTTGTTTTTTGCTTTTTTTAAGAAAGCGGCTTGGAAGCCTGTTAAGATTCCTCTTGTGTATCTTCCTTGTCTGAAGTCTCCATAGGTGGTCATCCTGCTTAATGTAATGCCTTTTTTGGCTCAGCTCTGCTGTTTGGAATTAGAGAACAGAAAGGTGTAACCTAAAGACAAGTCAAGCTGTAATAACTGTTCTAAAAAGCTTCGTAGTATAACGTAACACTTCTAAGAGTGGAAATAATTGCCTGTGTGCCAGTGTTTTGTTCTCATACCTCTTGCCTTTTGCTGAGCTCTGAGCGAATGAGCCCTATCACTATCGCAACACTTCGTACTCTTGTGTTGCAGATTTGGCTGAAGGCTGGAGGGAAGAGCTAAACCACCCTTACTAAAACACCTAGGAGAGAAATTCTGTCTATAAACTTTGCACAGAATGACTACATTTGTGCCATTTTTCTTCCTTTTGTGAATGAAAAGCTTGAGTAATTAGCAACCACAATTTTCACGTGCAAGCCAAATGCTGACTTCACTAGTATAGATGTTATTTTCCTGTCTCAGTAATTTTTATCTCAATTTTGCCTGCCACTTGATGCTTAAAATACTGCTTCTATTTGTTATGGTTTTTTTTAGATGAGAAAAAGAAGGAGAGGAAGAGAGCTAGAGGTATCTCTCCGATTGTTTTTGACAGAAGTGGAAGTTCTGCATCAGAATCGTATGCAGGTATTCTTTCCTTTTATTGCTTGTCATCCTGACTTGCATCAAATCTTAATGTGTAATCTAAAATAAATGTAACTGTCTGTAGAGATCTATGGGATATGTAGCTTTGTATAATTTGGTATTGACTTCTGGCATGTTGTGTGTGGATACCTTTGGGGGGAAGTAGGCTTTCTTGTTACTTTAATGCTATTCTGTTGCTTAAGTGGAATTTTCACTTTTTTTTTAAACTTGGAAGATGATGATTCAGTGACTAGTTTTCTGAGTAGGAAATTGTTCAAATACTATTTTAAAAAAACAAACACAAACCAAACAACCCAAAAACAAAACCAAAAAAAAACCCAAAACAAAACACTCGTGCACATTGAATAGTATTTTTTGTGTGTGTGGGTGCGCGCCAGAAAGCATAATTTGTCATGAATGAAAATTGTATGTGACAAGGCTGTAGAAATTGTATATTATTTCTATTAAGGCTCAATCTGAACAAATGTACTTTGGCTAAACACAGGTTCAGAAAAGAAGCATGAGAAATTATCATCTTCCGTTCGTGCTGTCCAAAAAGGTATCATTTAAATTTGAATTTTTAATGCATGCCCCATAGCAAGCCATTGTCTCTGTTCATTAAATTACCTGTCAGTAGTAATGTTCCGATATAAATCAGTTGGAGCACATAATTGTTCTGAGCATAACAAGTGAATCTTGAGCTACTTTTGCATGTGTTGAGAGTGATATGCAAAACGTTCAGTCGCTTTGCTCCTTGCAAAGGCGGCAGAGCAAAAAATAAAGTGCTTGCATCTGAAAAGAGGAACACTTCAGCATTCTCTATTGGACGACTCATGCTGATAATGAATGTTACCCAGCATTTATCCAAAGATTCTTAAGCAAGGAAATAAGTCCTGTATATCGGAACATCACTGAATCATGCTGATTTTATTTTTTCTTTACCTGAATATCTAAGTTTTAGTTTTGATTTGGTTTCCCGTGGCATTTTGTGCGCTACAGCTTAGACTTCGAGTTTCAAGTTGGGTGGTTGGCTGTGATAATACATAGGTAGGAACTGGGTGGGATACAGTGTATTTTGAAGGAAACAAACAACTGTCTACACTCAAAGCAACATTTTTGACAACTGTAAATTTTTACAATTTGGCTTATTTGACACTTTGTTTTTTTCAGACCAAACAAGTAAACTTAAATACATTCTCCAAGATGCAAGATTCTTTCTCATCAAGAGTAATAATCATGAAAATGTGTCACTTGCTAAAGCAAAGGTATGTTGAATTTTCTTCGAACTGATCACTTTGTCTGTTTTAAAACACACCCCACCTTACTATAGAAAAGCATATAGATATGATGCGTTCTTTCTCCATCACTCAGATCTTGGTAGAGGCAAGGATGAAAACTACTGCTCCTTGATTCTTCAAGGGTAGCTGTTCTGCTTCCACTGTCACCTAGAAAAGTTTCTAGACCATCAGTCATTTATCTTGATAAGAGTAGGGTTAAAAAGGGGCCTCAAGGTCTGTTTGATAACATCCTAAGCCAGCCTCCATTGGGAATGCTGTGATGGTATTTTCTCCCTTTCATCAGTAGCTGTGTTCATATCGCTGTACTGTGAGGAGGTTCAGAAGGTTGTTTTGGCTTTCATCTAATGTTATAAAAGTAATTTTTTTCAGTTCTGGAGCCTTATTGCAGAAATGTATGCCTGGCAGTGTTGGTGTAAGGGAGTTCTCTGGGAGGGATTCCAGTGCACTGGACTTCAGCTGCTGAGGAATGGCACTAGGCCACACTGGCCGGTTTTATTTGCACCTGTTATTTGGAACAGCTTGTTCCAGAGAAAATAGCTGATTTGCTGTTACACAATATATACAAAGTAGGTGATTTTATTAATGACGGTTTTCTAAAATAGAATAGCATTAAAACGATTAAATGAATCTTAAAATTCCTGGACAGGTTTGGCTCCCCCCAACAGCTTTGGGTCTGAGCTGTGCAGCAAACACCATTCTGACTGGTGTTTGCTGTAGCTCTTTAGAGGAGTATATCCTTTCTGTGCCTCATCCACACTTGGGGCTGCAACAGTATCCTTGTTCCCAAAGGTCTTGGAGTGGATGCTTTGTCTCTCAGTGTATAGGCATCAGTGCTTTGCCACTGCACTTTCATGAAACTGGCTTTTGTGGTGCCAGTGCAGTAAGTGGTTCTAGTTCACAGCAGGGCTTCACAAGCAGCCTAAAGCAATATACATCTCACTGAAAGCTAGTAAAAAACCCAGATTGTTCTCTGGTGATTCTATTGAATTGTCAGTCAGGCAAGCACTAATTTGAGCACAGAGCAGGACATGAGAACGTATCTTCAATGAAAAAGGAAGGGGAGGAAAATTTTCTTTGGTAGATCCTAGATCCTATTCTGAGGCTGAAGTTTGAACGTATTAAACCAGCATAAGCTTTTCCTCTGAGATTGCCCAGGGAATGGACTGGGGAGCTGATCTTGCTGAAAAGTAATACAGCAAACTGGTATTCTATAGCTCAGCTCAGTTGGTACCTTAACACAGTTTGGGCTTTACTGTGCGTGGCTACACAACGGCTGGTGAAAGGGAAAAGATGGGAATTAGCAGGTGGGGATGTGGGAGGCTGAGCAAACAATGTTGAGTTATCTTGCCAATTTAAAATGTTGGTCTGGTGTCTTCCATGTTTCTGGCCCGTCACTAAAAGAGTTTTAAAGTCTGCAAGCTGTCATCAAAAAATCTGTCATACTAAGGAGGTTAGTGAAGTCCACCTGCCCACCTTTCAGTATATATGCTGCTGGTTTTTCATAATTTGTGTGTGTTATATAATGCATGAACTCCCAAAGTCACTTAAAACATACATTAAAAATACTGAAAGGCAAAGGTTTTCATCTATCTGTCCATCATTATAATTACAAATGAAACCTTATAGATGGTCTAAATGCATCTGCAGTGTTCAAAAAAAAAGATGGAAAAGCCCATGTTTTAAAAGTTTTATCATGGGGCAGGCTACAAATATTTTCTGAAGGAACTGAATTTAGCAATATCTTTCTCTTTCCGTTATCTTCTATCCCAGAACACTCATTTGGTCTTGTTTTCCTCATCTGCACTATATACCTCTGTTCGCTAAATCACTTGAGATGAACTCTTATATTTTGCTGGTGGGGTGGGGGTTGTTTTGTTTTAGGGAGTATGGTCGACGCTTCCAGTGAATGAAAAGAAGCTTAATGCTGCGTTTAGATCAGCGAGGAGTGTTATTTTGATATTTTCTGTAAGAGAGAGTGGCAAATTCCAAGGTAAGGGAACGTGAGCTGTTATCAAGGTAAGTGAAAGTGAGTTTTATGTGCAATAGCTTTTCTATTGTGTCTTTGTTACAATTCATGTGAAATCCTCTAGGATTTGCAAGACTGTCTTCAGAGTCCCATCACGGAGGATCACCTATACACTGGGTGCTGCCTGCAGGAATGAATGCAAAAATGTTGGGAGGTGTCTTTAAAATTGACTGGATTTGCAGGTAAATAATTGTTCATTTATGTTGCTGTTTAGTAACAAGGCATTATAATACCATTTCTGTGTATTACTCGCTCGAGTGCTGACAGCATCCTTTGAAAACTCAATTCAGCCAGAGATCTGTCCTCCAATCTCCCCAAACCCATGCCTCCATGTTACTGAGCTCAGGACTCAGGTCTGTACCTGATATGCACTATAGAATTTTTTTTTTAATGTAGACAATTAATTTAGAGATTTTTAACACTTGATTGTGTTCCTTCACCGATCTCTTGCTCTGAAACCAGAAAACTGTATTCTGAATTCTTCGAGTAAAAACAACTGCTCACTTGAATGGACAGCTGTGGATAAAAGGGAAAAAAAATCCTCTAAGAACAGATCTGTCTTCATCTGACATCTTGGCATCTGACTGAACACAGAAAATGCTACTGCTCTAAAATAACATATGAAATAGTACAAATATTTTGCATAACCTATTGGTTGTGAGCAGTACGTTCATTAATTTAACTGAGTATGTCTTACAGAGAAGGTTCTAAACCTCTCTTAAGAAAAAGAGCTAAATCAGTCCTGTGAGGTACATCGCGTGGTTGTACAAGCACTTTGGGCTGCCAGAAAGACTAAATACAGGGAAGGCGAGACTTCGAATTTGAGAAAAATCTAGGTCGGAACGGTCCTCTGGAAGTTACTAACTCCAGCCCCCAGCTCAAAGCAGTTCTAGCTTCATAGTTAGATCAGATGGTCGGGGATTTATTTCAGTAGGTACTGTGAGCTACCACCTCATGCAGAGACTGGTCAGCGTATTCAGATGGTGAGATAATAAGCAAGCATGATATTGCTATTGTACAAAGACCAAAAAAATTTCTTTAATGAGATAGGCTATCATAGTGTGGACTATACTAGTTAATACTGGAATAAGTCAAAGTGAGATCTTCAGTTACTAATACCTAATACATAGTAATACGTTCATTCAGAGACCTGACAGCGCAAAGGGTAACGGGATTATTTTGTATGTAATGTCCTGCTGTATGCATTTTAAAATTTTTTTTACGAAAAAATGGAGGCAAAACTATAAATGATGCCACTTGCATATTTAGGCGTGAATTGCCGTTCACTAAGTCTGCTCACCTGACCAATCCTTGGAACGAACATAAGCCAGTAAAGATTGGACGCGATGGACAGGTTTGTTAATTTTCTTTTTTTTTTTTTTTTTCCTATAACCTGTATCTTCTAGTGCTTGCTTTCAGCTTTGTATGTACAGAAGATTTGGAATCTTTTGAGATGAGTTGTTACTAATGTTGTTGCGGAAGAAGGAAACAGGAAACAGTATGGTGCCAATTCTGTTGTCATCTTTGTGATAAACAGCGTCTGACGCTTCAAAACTATGTGATATTTTGGATTTGAAATGTAATGTGCCTTGCATTGTATGGTGTGCAAACCTATATAGCATCAGTTTTTAAGAACAAGTTCTGGTGTTTCCAGCTGTGTTCTGCGTTGCATGGGGGGTTTTATATACTGTATTGCTTAGGGCATACCATTATAAAGTATATGCTAAGTAAATTTTAAGCGGGGTGGCTCTTTGTCTTGTCAGACATACCAGAGTGCAGGTGTGTTGCTGCTGTCATCAAGTAACCCAGCCTTGACTAAAATAATGGGTTCTGCTTTCTTAAGGCAAGATGGGAGTTGCATAATCCCCATACTGTATGGAAAAATGTAGACTCTGTGTGTTACTTTGCCCATAGACATGTTCACTTTTTTGGGTAGCACAAGTAAAACAGTATTTTTGGTCTTGTTTTTAATTTAGTGTGAACTTAAAAAAAGTATTTCAGTTAACTTTGTTTCTGCTACATGGTCAAGGAAATAAATTTTTTTAATGTTTTGTCCACTTCACTATAGAGTTGCAATCCGGACGTGGGTTTCATCTTTTTTCATAAAATTGCTGTACTGTTAGGTACTGGGCAAGCGTTGTCTGATGCTTGTTCTCCGTGCTTTTCAACTCTGGTTATTTCCTGAAGTGGTTGCCGTTTATCCATTTACGTTTTCTGTAACCCTGAATGGATCTCTCTTCTGAGGACGTGTACCCTGAGCTTCTTGCATTTATGACATCCTTTGGAAGGCGTTCCGCAGGCCTGCTAGTCACCAGGTTGAAGAAGCACTTTTTGGATTGTTTTGCACCTGGCTCCTGCTAGCTTCATTTGATGGCCCCGAGTTCTTGTACCGGAAGAGGGAGTCAACAAGTTGATCTCTGTCCCTCTGTCCTCCAAACAATTCGTGGTGTCAGATGCTCCCATTGTATCTGTCTTGTCCCCCATACCCCACACATTCCTCTTTTATTCTAGGCTGGAGAGACACAACCTGCTCAGTCATTGCATGTAGGAATTGTTCTCATTCAGTTATCCTTGGTGCCCTGCTTTGAAGCTTTGCCGTGTCTACTGTCCCCCTAATTTTTGAGATGAAGGGGTCAGAACTGCACCCAGTATTTAAGGTGTGGGTGGAATATGGACTTTCAGTGTGGTATAATGACTTTCTCATTCTGTGTTCCTTTCCTAATAATCCTGAACACACGATTTGCTTGTTTTGCCTGCTGTCAAGCATTGAGCTGGTATTTTCATGGACCTGCCTATCATACACTGAAGAACTCACTTTTGAGTGGTAATAGTCAACTTCGTCAGGCCATGGCTTTATATGTGAAGCTGGGATGGATTTTTTCCTGCGTGTGTCACTTTTCTCTCTGTAATAGGTGATCATTTTCTTTGTGATGAAAAACAGTCCTCTGATTTTGTAGCAAAACAGTGATGTGGCCTGTATGTCTCATGGGAAGATATGATTGCCCCAAGTGTTGGACTATTTTATGAAAATTCTAAGTAGTGCCTAAAGAGTGAAAGGTAATGTAAGTGAATTTTGCTCTGTCTCTGGTGATACTGAAATCTCTTCAAAGTGTCTTCTTTTTTCTTTTTTTTTTTAATGTATGTTGTCAGTGTATTTGGGGAGAGTTTCATTTCTTCAGTTTATAAACCACTACTGAACTTCTAACTAATTCTAGGAAATTGAGCCGGAATGTGGAACGCAACTTTGTCTTCTCTTCCCTCCTGATGAAAGTATTGACTTGTATCAAGTCATTCATAAAATGAGGCACAAGAGAAGAATGCACTCACAACCCCGATCAAGAGGACGCCCATCCCGTCGAGACCCCGTTCGGGACGTGGGAAGGTTAGAAACGTTCTTTGGACTGATAATAGGCACATGTATCAGAATAACGTGATGGAGGAATATGATTCGTCAAAGCTTTCCCTGCGATAAAGAAGAGAGAAAATCCTCAAATCAAGCTGCATGGACAAGTTTGTGGCTTCATTGAGGATTTCACATGGTTCCCCGGTCTGTCATTTTTCAAGAGGAAAATGGGGATCTTTGCTTTTGCAGAAAAAAAGCTCTTAAAGTGCTGTCTAGTTTAGACTAGATCATTTATTGAGATAATGCAACGTGTAATGCTAGCTGTAGGTAAGCTTGGCTTGATTATGAGCAGGCTAGATGGAGAGAAGGAAATATTTATATGCCAAAAATGTGTTAATATCTTGTAAAAGCCTTTTCTTTCAGGTGTGTCTCTGGATAAGCCTTATCAAATATGGGACTTTTATAAGGATCACTTAGAATTTTGCAGAAGATGCCGCCTCATTTTGAGGATAAAATATTTAAGTTATTTTGATATTCAAGAGGAGCATTATTGGGACTGTTTCAAATTGTGTCACCGTGATGTGTTAACCCCATTGCCAAATATTCTCTAACATGTAACCACTGAATTCACACATCTTGCTGAGCTTCTGAAAACAGTAGGTTCTTTCCAAAAGGGATCAAGTGGCCCTTGGAGACCCGGCAACAAACCAAAAAGAATGGCTGTTGCTGTGTCTGTATATACAACCTTTCCAGATGCTGGCAGTACCTGTGGACTTAAAGTATTTTTAGAGGATCGACATGGTTATTGATCACTGCTATATGAACTTAACATCATTTTCCAGAAAAAAAGGGGTTATAACTTGTTACAGAATTGGAGAAGTCTTTGCAAAGAACTGATATTAGCCCTTCTGCCAAACACCTTTTCCCCGTGTAGCCACTTTGCATACAGACTGATGTATGGTTTGGGCTGAAACCTTTGGTTAAGTTTCCTCTTTGTGGAAACATCCTGTGGTAGGTACAGATACCCAACAAGAGTCCCCATTTCCTTGAGCTTAAAAAAAGGACACTGTAACGAGTAGGTAGGAGGAAACCTGGCAGCGCCCCCCTATTTTTGGCTTTAAAGGACTGAACACCAAGATGGCTTTTGAAGTTAAGCTAAGAGGTTTCCAGTGCAATAAAGTATATACAAGTGAAGGTTTTGCAATGGACTGCAAACTATACATATAACACCACCACACCTTCTCAAGCCTGCCAGGGCCTCCATTTATGTATGTGGCTTACAGCTTAAAGTCAGTAGTTGGACTACTATATGAACTGTTTCTATCATATTTTATACCGGTCGTAAATGCACTCTCAAAACTACAAGAAAGCGGTATGTTTATTCTTTACACCAGCTTTTATTTTCCTTGATCTGATTTTGCTGTAGATGCAACTGCTTTGGTTTTTGGGCTTTTTGCTCATAGTAAAGAATCTGCTTTCATTTTAAAAAGCTTAGTAACTGGGTATGGTGGGCTTTAAAGACTGAAATCGGGAAGGGGGAGGAGAAATGACTCTTTATAAAACTAAAAGCTACATGAGCTTGTTACTCAGCAAGCAAGTTGCACAGTAATTAAGCGATTTAAGAAAGTGTTAATTTCTTGCCTTGTCATAAGGAATTATATTGCTGGGGTGGGGGGGAAGGGAATGGATTTGTAGCTGCTTTGTGTTTAGAAACACTGTTATGTTAGCATTGATGTTGATGTACCTTGGAGCAAAATTAGCAGCCAGTTTTCAGTTCTTTACTAAACATAACAGCAACTGGAATGTAACTTTTATAATCAAACTTCCTCCCTGAGAGCGAAGTAACATCTTTTCCGTAAAAGAGCTGTTTGTATAGAAAGGAGCCCCAATTATTTTAATTATTAGGAAGCTTATGCATTCTTAAACTTTCTGTAAAAGTCACCGATGCATTGCTGGTAAATTGCTTAGAACATAAATTGTTAGAAATAATATAATTGGCCTACCCAGTTAGAAAAGCTACAGTGAAAGAAGCAATTTCACAAAGCATGCACAGTTTTAGCTATAAATGTTATGGAAATAGACCTTTTATAGAACTCTTTACCCCATAGCTAGCAAATACAGCAATGTGCATGCCTTCTGACTGTAATGATACATTTTGCCATCTATTTTCACTGTGTTTAGTTTTGTAAATTATTTTGTTATCCAGTAGGTTGTTTCAAAATGTAGTGTGGAAAGAGTAATGTTAAAGCCTAAGTCTGAGTTTGTTTTAGACAAATTTGTTACCCTTTGTTCGGTACGAAGGTACAGTTGGGTAGAGTTCCTTCCTTAACTACCAAAGTTCCTGTGGCCAGAAAGTAACAGTGGAGCATATTTAATCAGGCTGATGTTCCTGATTATTTGAATTCAAATTTAAAGCTGTAGAACACTTTGAAGCAGATGGAATTTGGAATGATTAAATAGAGATCCTGGGCAGCTCAAGCTATTCCTGTGAGGTGTTCTGTGACGTATGCTCCAAGCAAACCTGTTTAATCTCTGATATCTAATTTGTGTAGGCGTCGACCAGAAGATTATGATATTCATAACAGCAGAAAGAAACCAAGGATTGACTATCCCCCTGAGTTTCACCAAAGACCAGGTTAATATCTTACTATGAAGATTTGTGTGCACCAATTCACAAGTGTTTTCTCTTTTAGCGTATCCTCATTTAATTCAAAAGTAAACTATTGATATGACTAGGATATAAAAACGGGACTTGTCCCAAGAGCTGCCTGCTGGTTTAACCCACCTCTTGCAGAAGTCAGTGACCCTGTTTCACTGGTTTGAGAGAGAGAGCCGAGCTAATCTAGGCTGAGCCCTTCTAAGAGCCTCAGAATTGTGTACATTGTTGTGAATTATCCTCTCAAGCGCTTTGTTAATACGAGTAGTTGAAATGCCTGACAGGCACAAGAATTGGTTTGACCTACTCGTCAATGTACTAATTGTCAGATTACAATGTTTAGCAGAAATTTCCAACTGGGAAAGTCAGCTGAGATTGCCTGAGTAGGAGCCTGTGTAGACATTTGGTTATGTTTTCAGAGAGAATTTTTTTACAAACTTGACATGAGGAAGGGAAGGTGATGTTTCACTGCATTTGATAAGAGGGTCTAATGATGATTTTGAGAAAGGAATTTTGTTGTTCTCCAAATGTCTGCAGCAGTAAAGCAGCAACAACACTGGTAACATTGCAGATTTTTTTTTTCTTCAGAAAACAATTGTTAAGAAATTGACACTTCTCATCTACCAAATCTTGCTTCACTGCTATTAGAAATATGTATTCCATTATTTCAGGAATAGATTTCTAAATCTTTCTTAAGAACTTGCCTTTATCTGTCCAGCCTGACCACAAAGCCTGCGTTCTTTCATGCAAAAAAAGAGTGGTGTTGCTTCTCCCTGGCTTTCCAAGACCATTGTTTAGAGTACGGAACAATTTTTTTTAAAATAATGAAGCTCAGAAGCATTATTTCATTAGCATAAGCATGCCTGGTGGTTTGCGCCATTTTACTGAGCTCTTTAAAGTTTACTTCTGGGGATTTACTGAAGCTGTAACAGTTCTTTGCCCCGTGGGGTTTTTCCAGATGTTTTTTAGGTTCTTTTTAATTTTCTGTGTAACATTGTATCCAAAATGTATTAGCAAACTCTCCTTAAGAGTTGCCCAGATGAACACATTCTACTGAATGCATGCTTAACAAGTAGTAACAGCTGTGTGCTGACTGCCAAGGGGCAGTACCCTTCAAACTTGTGGGCACTCCCAATTCATTTGACTAAAAATCAAGTCTTTCTTTGCACAGATACCCCCTTGCATTTTTGTTTGTACTGTGTGCAAGTTCCTATGGGTGTATCTGTGTCATATTTTTTTTTTTGTTACTACATTGTATTTTTCAGTACTGTCTACAAGAAGGTGTAAGTTTTTGAGAGTTATTTTGAAAGCGAGGGTAATGGCAGGTAGACGCAACTTCATAGCTGGCACAAAATGAAAGGGGAGTTTCTAATGAGTGTATTTTTTAAGACTGTTTTCATGAGATGGTAAATTGAATTAATACTGCTTGATGTTCGAACAGGGTATATAAAGGATCCCAGATATCCCGAAGTAGACAGGTAAGGTGTGTTCATGTTATTCATTTTATGTCCTGGTAACTTGTCTGTATGGATAAATTGGATTTAGTTCTACAAATTTTTATTCCCAACAGACGATTTTCAGGAGTTCGACGAGATGTATTTTTAAATGGGGTAAGTTGGTGCATGCAGACTTTTGGGGAACTTTTTATATTCAGCTTTCAGCGCTTCCAAAGAACACTCATCACAAATGTTAATATTACTGTCTTTCATTTTAGTCCTACAATGATTACGTGAGGGAATTCCACAACATGGGACCACCACCACCATGGCAAGGAATGGTTTGTGTCTTGTTGAATTCAATTTTTCTCTGTAGAATATGGCTTTTTTTTCTTCCCCTCGAGAAGAGCCTAGCATATCCGATGTGTGCTCAACTCTTCTCTTTTCCTAAAATATATCTTTGCTGTAACTGTAAAATTTTTAAGGGAAAAAATTATTTATATTAGTACAGCAGTAGGAGTCTGGCTTGGTTTGAAGCTACAAGAAGCTGAAAGCTCCAAGGAAATAGCAGAACCCTCCTTTAGCCTGCACAACAGGGTGTGATGAACTTTTGTATTCTGCTAAATATTCATAGTAATTGGCTTTCTCTCAAACAGCAAATGCATCAAAGAGGTAGACTTGCTGCGGAGGCTCGTGGAATGGGCTAGCATGCTCTAGTGTTGCACAGTGGCTTGCTTTTGGCTATGGCAGTGAAGCACCCAGGAAAGTAGCAGAACGTACTGCACACCATAATCAAAATAAGTTGCTGTATTGTAGCCTCCACTGAAATGTACTTTTTTCCCAGTCAGATAAGTATATGCATGAGTACATGAATCTACGGCTACATACATAGAAATTAACTGATAGTTCACTGGTACAGCTGTGTTTTTGCCATCATGTCAGGAGGAATAGTCATTATAACTAGTTATTTTGGTTATATTTGGTGATTTTGACCCTGACGGTCCTGATTTTGGATAACCGTAATGAGTCTTTTGGCTCTTGTGTATACTGTGAATGAGCAAATGGCAGTGCCAGATGGAGAGATGCTACTATAGCCTCTCATTTTTCTCAGCTGCAGCACAACTCTGGTTTGTCATAACTGAAGGAAGTGAGCAAAGTTGTCAGACTGGGAGGAAATGGTTTTTCAAACACAGCTAAGCCTCCAGAAACTTGGGGGTTTTTCTCTGCATGCTGTCCAAGTAGTCATCCTAAAATCCAGCACTTCCACCTACTTCCTTTGTGACAACAATGCAAGTAAAGATGCTTTGGTAATATGGGAAAGAAAGCCCTTGCGGACTGAAGAAGTGGAAGAGAACAGCCAAGAGATGTCTTGTTTAAAAAAAATATATATAATCTGCTAGCCTTTGGTCAAATAATTTGTCTTGCAGAGTAAGTTTGCTCATTTAAAATAGGAATATATTAATAAGAAATGGCACTGGAAAGACTCGTTTCTGTAAGAGCTCGCTGGTTTGAACAAAATTCCCATTCCGTATGCATAGATTAAAAAAACCACCACATTTAAGTAGCAGAAGTTTTATGTACAGTATCACTTTGAGGTGGATATGGAAAGAAGGCATGTTTGGGGGAGGGTGTTGGCCGAAGTTCTAAAGAAGCAATAGTAGAGAAGTAGTAAAGCATGCTGACTTAATGAAAAATAGTCTGTCAGTTCAGTTAGGAGGCTGTGATTGGGTATATTTAGATGTCATGTTTTCCATCTGAATGAAAGTAACCTCTGCTCTTAATTCCCAGCACTCAGCCTTGTGTGCATTCCTTTTGTTTTGAAACACTCAACAAACTTCCTGTAACTTTTCTTGTAGCCACCCTATCCAGGTATGGAGCAGCCACCGCACCACCCTTACTATCAGCACCATGCACCTCCACCTCAAGCTCACCCTCCATACTCAGGACATCATCCTGTACCACATGAAGCAAGATACAGAGACAAGCGAGTAGTAAGTGTCCACAGATACAGAGGGGGGCACAAGTCTGCAGGCCAGAGTAGGAACGGGAGGAATTTAGGGTACAGATGTAGCCTAACCTGAGATTTGTTGACTTTGATAGACTGTGTATTAGTTTTCCTTGGAAAGATCAGTTATTTAGATTGACTAGAGACTTCCAGCATCTTTGAAAAGCCTCTCCCAGGTGATGTAGAAGTGCAAAATTCTCAGAACATACTCTTCAACTGAGGTGTGTGCTTAAAATGGCTTCCAGCTGTCTAGCTCTCAACTTCCCATGCTGAAGCCCAGTTTGGATAAGGACATGCCTGCAACATTGCTTGCGCTCATGCACAGCAAATTATCAGCAGAAAAGTTTGTGTTTTGTAACTTTTTACAGGCACATCAAAAAACAGGGAAGATTGTTAAATAATTTCTCTTAGCTAGCTTTGAAGGCTGCTTAGCTTTCAGGTCTCTTGCTGGTATCTGGGATTTGAACCCCAGCTTCTGCACAGTGGAAGCGCAGACATGGTGCTGCCCTGAAGATGAAAGAAGAAACTTGTGCTTATGGATGCTGGATATAAATTTTTATTTTTTTTTAAATACTGGGCTTTCCCAAGAGTTATGGCCAATCCTATGGATAAGGGAAGGGAGGGGATTTTAATCTGGGAAAGAAAATAAACAGAGCTGTTCTTTCATCACAGCACGACTACGACATGAGAGTAGATGACTTTCTTCGCCGCACGCAAGCAGTTGTCAGTGGTCGGAGAAGCAGGCCTCGGGAGAGGGACCGAGAGCGGGAACGGGACCGTCCTAGAGATAATAGAAGAGACAGAGAACGTGACAGAGGCCGTGATCGGGAAAGGGAGAGAGAGAGGATTTGTGACCGGGACAGAGACAGAGGTGAAAGAGGTAGATACCGAAGATAATCTATCTGGAACCAGTGCTCACTTGAAACAAAAAAAGCTTGTATTTTTTTGTGTGTTTACAAGTAGTACATTTTATTTTCAGCTGTCTACTTAAAGTTCGTTGTGTAGAAGGATTTATGATGACCCTCTCTATTCCAAGCATGCAGTGAACTATGAACTGGAACAACTCAAATCGGCCAAAAATAAAATACGCAAAGCTGACACTCAACTTGGCGTTTCTATTGGAACAGAATGGGAAACAGCTAAGAATGTAGATAATGATTAATTCTCAATAAGTGTTCATCTACTTAGTGACTTCATTCTAGGTTTTTGAATACTGATGGATAACTGCCATATTTTTTTTATTTTTTTTTGCTTTGATGTTTTCTTCCTCTAGTTTCACATGGTTCAGTGGGAGAATGCTGCTATCAAGTATGCAAATATTGAAGTATGATTTTTTCTTTTTTTTGACTGTATGGCAGTGTTGTAGCAGCCTCTTCCCCCCCTCGCCTCCCTCTCCCCCTGGTTTTTTAACCCTATCTGTAAAGTCAAGTGTTTTTTCAGTCTTCAGTAATGAAAGCAATATTAAGAAGACACTATTGATATCTAATTTTTAACCTTTTTTTAAAAATCTTCCCGTGTTCAGTAACATTTTGGTCAATTCTCTTGTCTAGTCTCCTTCCAAAATGTACACATTGCTTGGAATGTTCACAACCTGCGTGTGTGGAACCAGAAAATATTGCTGTATTCTACATTGCTACCTTTTTTTTTTTTTATAAAAATAAATTGGTAACTATTGAAATGATTAAAACTCCAGATCGGGTTTCTTGGTCTTCTAAGCTTGACAGCTTTGATAGATTCTGGCAGTTCTAGGAAAGTATTTGTGTTCAAAAATAGTTTAAATGTTCTTCTGATGTGTGAAATGGATCCAAAGCTGGAATTTAGGAAAGGGACTGCTGAAATAAAAGGTAATGGCTTTTTGTTTCCACAGTGAAGTAGTCAACTTACAGCTCCTGCAGCTAATCAGAGCTATTAAGGCCCTGCATGTTCAACTTAATCAAATGATCTTCGAGCTATTGATAGGCTATCGTCAGCCATAATCCTGCCTGTCTCCCAGGAGTGTGTTAGTCCTGCAAGACACAGACTGTTCCCATGTCTTTTTTCGTAGTGATTACTGCATCACTTGTTATTGCTCTTAAATAGGAAATACTTGAATCTAAATGCCAGTGGTAAAACTGTGAAAAAACAAAAGTAAAACCTGTAGTGGAAGTTGTTCAGTTTCTCCAGCAATTTCCTAGTTCTCAAAACTTGTATGAGTAGCACTGCCTTGGTGGACTTCTTCATAACCTTTCTTCAGTGTCTTCTCATGTAACAAAGCCAGATTGTAGCATGTGCTTTAAAGCATGTGCTCCAACTCCACAGTGCTGAGTGCTGTCGCTGTTCTTATAAACTGCAATATAGGATTGGCCACGGTATGGCAGTTGTGGAAACACGTGTTTTCTGGATCTGACAGTAATTTGGGCTCTGTATATTTTAGTCTATGCAGCTATAGTAAACACCTACATGTGCTCAGCAAAAAGTTTGACCTCCAGCATGCAAGTATGTTGGGGTTTTTTTTAAACACCAAAAGAAGTTGAACATACGTTTGGGTTCCTCAAAACAATTTACTGTGCACTGAGAGGTATGCGTGTTAGCAGTAGGATTAGATCAGTCTATCAAATTCAGTCCACATACTGTGTCTAATTGGAGAAGTGCATTATAGACTGCCTTCATTCTTTGATATCTTTCTCTGCTTTATATACACATCCTAGAAAGAGGGGGGGTTTGGTTTTGGTTGGTTTTTACTTTCTAAGTTCAATACTAGATAAGCCAAATTTCTCTTGAGAGGGTTACAGAAAAGCACCTCCTTAAAGTGACTGCAGAGCACTTCCTCTGTCCAACTTTTCCCAGCTATCCTGTTTCCCATGTCCTTTGTAGCCCTATCTGACCAGTGTCTATGCAGTATGCTAGGAGGCGTGCTGGCCTTTTGGCAACCAAACTGACATCTCGGCAAACCTTCTACTTGGCAGGAGCTGGATGATGGGGGCTGTTAGTGATCAAGCTTTGTGGAGCCTGACTAGGGACCCATCTCTATGAACAGTTACAGCACAACTTTTCAGATCTGGGGCCTGAATGTCGTGCTGTTGCACTTTCTGTCCGCTGTGCATATTTCAATATGTGCATTCCTGCATATGATCCCATCGTGACCATAGGAACAGTGTACCAGAAGTGACCATGAGAAGCACTAGTCTTGTTCTAGCCTCTCCTTAGTTCGGAAACAATTCACTTAAGCTTTTGTAAATGTTGTAGTATGAAGAGCTTTAAGCAGATGTTGGAAACTATTGACAATGCTAATAAAAAAGTTAATGTAGCATAGGGAATTTTATTATGTAAACAAATATAACATGGTTTATCAGCCTGTTCTGTTTGAAAACAATTCTGCAGCATCCAGAATACAGCAAATAGCAGTTAAAATTCGGGCAGGTTTTTTCTTGAGTAAGCTGGCACAGCAGTGTAATAACCTTCCCTAGAACAGGAGGCCTGAACTAGCATGATTTTAGTAGGCTTTCATCAGTAAGCACACCTTGAACAATTTCAGGAGTGCTGCATTTATTACCACTGTTATCTGAGCCAAGGGCAGCATTATTTTCCCTCTAACTTTTCAGGCAAGGCAAGTGACTATTGCACTGTTCCCACATGTAATGTTACTTCTTTGCAAGTTCCCTCTCTAGAGGTTTTCCTGCATTTATCAGTTAGCATGGCTCAGAGGCATTTGGGGGTTAAGATGGGCAGGTTACTGACAGAGGTGGTTTTCACACCCTTATAGTGTTGCAGTTAGAAGGATGGCCTGTGCAGGACTCCAGACATATACTGGATGGGGAGGAGAAATGGTTCTCAGAAAAGTAATTTCTCTGCTGCTTTTAGGACTCTCATCTCCCCTCAGCCCCCAAGTAAGTGCATTTGTAAGAATGTGATGATACAGGCTTCACCAGCCAGTTGCAGCTCCCAGTTTTTCATGATTGTGGCAATTCACATGGGCGCTTCTTAGGAGCCCGTGATCTTAGCTTCACTCTCCACTCTGGAGAGAGCTATTCTGACAGGAGAGGCATTTTGGTTGTGAAGCATCAAGTCTGGATGACGTTACAGGAGAGGACAGAGTTAAGGTAAGGAGACTAATTGCAGATTGAGGGACCCAGAGTACCACACATGGGAAGGCTGAATTTATGAAATACACCAAAATGAATTTGAAAAGTTAGAGCAGCAGTTACCATTCTAGGGACCATGTGCTATCAGCTAACAGGGTCCCAAGGGATAAAGCAACTATAATTCAATTTTATTTAGGCCAGAAGGAATTTGCTGGCTAAGCAAGCAACTCTGCCCCACAACAGCTTTTTAGCATGACCCAGTTCACCGGGGTGCTTCATGATATGCCAAGCTTAAAGCATATCCTAATAATTGTATTCACCAAGGAATGTGCATAAATGCCTTGCTGAATTGGCCTAGGAGAAGAAGAAGTGCTGATGGGAACAGGATGTCTATTCTTTCTTCTTCTTTGCAATCCTGCCACATCTCCTACAGCAAAATAAGCAGCACTTAACAAGAATGAAGACAGCGATGGCTGCACAGGTGAACAAGAATGCCAGAACATCCAGGCAGTGGTATTGGTACCAGGTGAGGTGGTGAGCAGCTGGTCTCAAGTGCTTTGCTCCTTTGTGGCGCATGACAAATTCAATCCAGAAGACAGCTCTGTCCAGAGGCTTAACTGGCTGGTCGTGGTGTATCTTGGACAATCTGAGAGCATTTTCTTTATAGCTGGGGAAAAAAGAAGAAACCAAGGAGATTTGTCACCGATTACTGAAACAACCCATTCAGCACCTGGCAGTCCTCTTGAGGAAGGTAGAAAGCCCTGCTTTTACTTTTATCAATGTTATTTAAATATATTTGAAACTGGCCCAGTTTACTCCTATCTGCATCAAATTGGGTTATGAACAGTAATAGAGAAAGCCAATCTTTTGCAAAGAAAGGTTCTTCAAAATTATTCCAGATAACTCTTTTAAAAAAGCAGCATGGAAACATTGCAGCATTTTCTGTTGCAGTATAATATAGTGTGCTGGTTTGGGCTGGGATAGAGTTAATTTTCTTCACAGTAGCTAGTATGAGGCTACATTTTGGATTTGTGCTGGAAACAGTGTTGATAGTACAGGGATGTTTTGGTTACTGCTGAGGGGTGCTTAAACAGCATCAAGGCCTTTTCTGCTTCTCACACCACCCATCCAGCGAGTAGGCTGGGGGTGCACAAGAAGTTGGGAGGGGACACAGCCGGGACAGCTGAGCCCAACTGACCAAAGGGATATTCCATACCATATCACCTCATGCTCAGCAATAAAACTGAGAGGGAGGTTGGCAGGGGGGGGGGTCACATGCACCGGATTTCATCCAGGTCCTTGGATGTCTGGTCGTCATCCAGGTTGTTAGAGATCACCTCCACCATGGCTAATTCCCTCAGATACTGGATACCTCCATCAATGTTGGTCCATTTGCTTCAGGGATTTGCAAGTTCTTCCTTGAAGGGGTACCTGTCCTTCACACTTGGCAGGAGTCGCTGCCAAAGACTGAGGACTTCTGCCTTCTTTCCAATCCCTTTGTCAATGGCCTTACCCTTAGCAAGGGATCCCAGCTGCCGGGCTTCCTTACCCTCTGATTCCTGACTGATAGGTACAGTAACCTAAGGGTATTGGTAACTCAGGGGTAGGAGAAAGAATTGCTGTGGCTAAAGACAGAGTGGACATAATACAACTAGAATTGTCACCCAGAGCCTCCAGAGGATTTATACTAGCAGAGAACAAGGAAGAGAGAGAGAGAGCAGAAAACTGTCTCAGGACTGCTCTGGGCTTTCCAAGAACTATTTTTCTCAAAGGGATCATAAAATGTAGTATAAGGAAAATGAAATTGCTGATTCTCAGAAATGAAAGGTGTTTTTCATCTGAAACCCAAACTCCAGCTACTCAGTATTTTTGGTTCCCAGAAGAGCCAGCAGAGTTTCTCACATCAGCAGCCTAAGATTTTAATAGCCTCATCCTGCTGCAAGGCAAGAACAAAACTCACGTGGAATTGTTAATGACTGTATTCACTGCATCAACTAGGTCTTGCGTCTTCAGTGTGCTGAAATCCAGCGCAACTGCAGCTCCCTTTGCCCTCATGTGAGCAATGTTGTCGTGCTGGTCGGCAAACATGGGAATCCCAACCATCGGGATCCCGTGGTAGATAGCTTCATAGATCCCGTTGGTCCCACCATGAGTAATAAAGGCCTTCGTCAAGGGATGACCTGGAACAGGGAAGGAGAGGCGTGTGTAAGAGCAGCTGTGGCAGACTGCATTTACTGGGACGTGAGTACTGCAAACGACCCAGGCAAATGCACTGCTAGAGAAGGGAACAGCCCTGACCTCTGGATCAGCATCGGAGCTTGCACGCTTAGCTTTCACACATTCATATTTATTTTAATGCAATGTGTGAATCAGCATGTTCCTCCAGACTACCCCACAGTTACTTCAGCCCTTCTGCTGTTACGCAGTTCTAGTTTTTACATGGCATCAGGTTCACAACAGCCCGCTGCTGCAGCCTTGCTTCGGTCAAGCATTTTGAAGAATGAGCCCTGGAGATTAACTGCAGAGGCCAAATCCAGCTGCAGAATACATGTCTCCTTTGATACTTACTCCTGCCTACAGGTGGTTCTCAGCCCTTCCAGACAGTTGCCACTGAGCTCTGTAAGACCCAGGCTTTTGCTTTAGTGATCCATCTTCACAGCTAAGCTCAAGTTGCTGCCTTCTTGAGCCACTGCTCCCTACTCCCTTCACAGCCTGGCTGTATCTTCTATGGTTCTTGTACAGCCACTCACCTTAAAGTCAAAAGCAGGCTAGGAAATTAAGGCTCCAAGAGCAAACCTCTGCTGCTTAAGCTGTGAAACTAATTGTAGCCACAAGTGTTATGTGGGTCTTTTGCCTGAATAAGGCATTTTAGTGAAAAAACAAGGAAACAGTTTTTCCAAGGGTGCAATGCATCCCGGATAGAATTGGTCTCACCAAGCAGGTCATTTTGGGGTATCCAGTCATAAATCCTGGTGTTGGAGCCCAGAGTTTCTGGCTTTTTTCCTTTGTACCGCCAGAGGACCTTGAACAAAGGAAGAACAAGATAAACAGTGCATGTGACGTGCCTTTCTGTATTATTACGTGTAATGTAGGGTTTCCTTTCAAATCCATGTACCTTTTCCCAGTAATTCAAATAGCTTTGGCTCCAGTTTAGCTCTTCGATTAGTTACTATGTGCTTATTATAAAAATCACATAGAGTAATTTTTATATTTTGGCCTATGGACACACCTCCGTGTCATTTGGTTCAGAGAAGGGGGAACGCCAAAACTCCCCATGAGATCTCTCTGCAAACCCCAGCTTCCCAGCTGTGGCACATCCAGCAGAGGTGCAGATGAAAACCAGGCCACTCCAAACACAAAAGGTTTGCTGAAGGCAACAGGAGTGACAAAAAACAAGGCAGTTGTTTTAGACTCGAAAGTGAATTCACCTTTTGTGGAAGCTGGCTGAGGGCTCTGGCAACCACAGTACTTTTTTCGTCAGTTAGGTTGTAGACCATTGACCCGAGAGAGAACACCACGATGCCGTGTTCCCCTGAGCTCTGAACAAATTCTTCCATTTCCTAGGAGAGGCAGAAAACATACTAAGAGTAATTATGCACTGCAGATTACAGAGATTTCTGTGCACAGAGAGCATAACCTTTATAGCTTATCAAGGAGA
Organism: Gavia stellata; assembly: GCF_030936135.1. Lineage (NCBI taxonomy): Eukaryota > Metazoa > Chordata > Aves > Gaviiformes > Gaviidae > Gavia > Gavia stellata. The sequence continues at coordinate 59,962,102 of NC_082598.1, read as the reverse complement.
TGATTGTGGTGTATAAGCACCTCCGCTGACAGAAGGGCATTACAAAGATAGACCTGGCCCTGTGCAAAACAGACAGTTTCTCCCCAAGAAGGAGCAGGACAAGTTGAGACAGGTGACAGAAGCTTTGTCTTTTTGAAAGCAGATCAAGCTGTTTCAGGACACATTTCTTTCAGAGCACAAGCAGCAGGAATGGATCCTGGCACTGGCGTGAGAGGGCCATACCCTGTGACACCCTCCCTAGCATAGTCAGTCATGGCTCTGGATTTTCGTGGAACAAATACTTTGCATTTCATAGCTGTGTGGGAAGGGACAGTGCTGAAAACTGGCAGGGTTTTTCAGTGTTGTGATCAGAGATTCATCAAGCAGCTGCTGTCACTTTGTTAGTCAGCCAGCTCTCTATTTCTTGCAATACAGCACATGTTGCTAAACAGCTTTTCTACAAATCAGATCAACGGGTCTTCCTGCTCCTTTTTTTAGTTAGTGCCGTGTGAAATGGAGCAATAGCATCCAAAAGAGAATTGTTATCCATTTCCCCCAGCTCAACCCCTGCTACAGGAGAGTGGGAAGAGAGTTAGAAGGTTTCTTTTAGTAGGCAACTTGCACTGAAAATACCCTACCTCCTCTAAGGCTCCTACAGGAGTGATAACCTAGACCAGAGCTTGTCGTGCTGCCATCATCAGTGTCTGGGAGTTTCAAATTCCACCTGAATATTGCCAGTCACAGCAGAGCGTAGGCTGGAGATGCTGAATATTTTACTCCCTTTAAGATGTCTTAAACTATGCAGCGGTAGAAAAAGTGTTAATCCCTAGTCTCTTTCTGCAAGTCTTGACTCCATTTCGTCTAAAGAATTTGTCTTGTTACAGTGCCTTTTTGCATCAGGTATTTCAATGTTACCATGGGCTGCAAGTCTGTACCTTATAATTAAATCTTACACTTAACTACGCTGAGGTAGCACCTATTTTTCCTAAAACAAACACTGGATTACCTCCTGCTGACCTCAGCTATCCTCTTTTAAGACAGCAAGCTATAAACCCAGCCCTCAGTTTACAGAAGTACGGACAGATTGCTAAATAGCTCCGTGTTCCCCACCAGCAGCAGAGCATCTTCTTTAAGAATGAGCTTTCTCAGGACATGGCTTGCACGGTTGATCAGGGAGAGAAATAGGCTTTGTTCTGCTGGGCGAACAACCAACCAACAGCAGAATGGGATACCTTTGGTAATGGCTTTGCAGGCTGGCAATGAAGTCCTCCAACGAACTCAAAGTTGGGCAGGAAAGGGCGTGGAAATTCAAAATCCCAGTACGTTCTGATTAACCATATCTCTGCTTTCCCCATCGTCTCACACAGGGTTGTGGGCCTTCCTGTGGACAAGGTACAAGGGGTTTACAACACGCACGGGAGCGGTCTTGTTTGCTGTAGATTGTGAAATAGGAGCCTTACCTTTGTCTTTTGGCACTCCCAGTCAGTGTAGTCTATCAAATCATGCACGAAATAATGAAAACATGGACAAATCCAGACCTATTCCTTGCCCTGTCCTGTGTTCAGCCTTGGCAGGTTGCCACGAACAAGGCAATACAATCTTTAAAAGGATTTTGAACTTTCAGGATTAATTTAGAGCAGTCCAAGAGTAAGTGGGAAGCATTTAGTTTCTGTGATACAGAAGTGCAATTTTTGTACCGCTGGAAGACGTGATTACCTGTGCATGTAATAAAAACACACTTTGGGGAAAGAACAGTCACAGAAAATTTAGTTCCAAATAGAAAAATAAATGAATTGCAAAGTGATGATCACCAGTCAGGGAGGAGGAGGATTTTTTAACAAAGTTCTGTGGCATTTTTCAAATGGTGACTCAGTCAGTGACTGCTCAGACTACAATAAAAGACAGCCATCCCTAGTTCTCTTGGGGCCTGGGTCAGCCCCTCCTGACATATACTGGGAAAATTTGGCCAAATCCATAGACAATTTGAATGTCATTTTATGCAATATCCAATGTCTCTAGAAATCCATCTATATAAAAAAATCCAGTGGGTAAACCTGTTTTGTAGCTTCCCATTTGGAAAAATAAATATTCTCAGGTACATGTTGCAAGTTGTCTTTGCAGTATTTTCCCCACAAAGTGGAACTGGGGGGTTAAAAGGTTAGAAGTGTTGGTAAATGATTGTCCAAAGCCAGCCTAATGCAAGCAGAAACCAAGCAAAATAAGCAGTAAGATAAACATTATCTGTAAGGCATCTTCTTTCTTACACTATTTGATCAGCGTTACGATTTACAGCAGTTTTTTTTATTTTAAGTAAAAAGCAAGGAGTCAGTTACAGAGATACTGGAATGAAAATTAAGCCTGCATTACGAGTAGAGTGATATAAAGGTGTAATGAAGTCTTACATGGTATTAAAAAAGAAAAATCAATCCAGGGAAAAGGAACTAGTTTGCAGAGCACAGAGGCATTTTTGGGCAACAGAGGAAGAGATTGGAGGGCAGCAGAATAGATGCCCTTGTGCTTGCTGTTCACTCGTTATCTGCCTAAACATAGATACTCAAATTCAAAGTCCATTGAACTAAAAGGTCTCTTTAAGAGACTTTGAATCAAGCCTGAGTTGTACTAGGTTGGAACAAAAATTTCAGGTATGTACGTAGTGTAAGGAGACTATTTCAAACTCTGAATGGTGGATGAAAGGGAAAGGTGACAGTTCTTAGCATTTATTATTGGAGAATATGAACTCATGCTTATCATCCTGTACTGCTCAGGGTTGCAAAATGGTACCTCCAGACAATGCATGCAATGTGAATGAAGGGTGCTTTTTTTGCTCTGCAGTTGTCCAGAGACAGCCAGTGTTCCTGGTTACAACAGGGTTAACTCCATCCCTGTGTTGTCGAATCTGTCTCCAGTGCCTTTTGATTAGTTAAGGAATGATTTTGCCCTCCAGCCTTTATCTGCTACCATCTTAATTGTAGAAGTAGCTGTCGTCAAGATGAAGAGGCAACAACGGTCCTCTGAAAGCACTAAAATGGGCATACAGCTTACTGCAAGAGCTCACCGGCAGTATCATCATTGACAAAAAATACAACTATGTGCTCTGAAGGTCGTCAAGAGGAACTAAAGCAAAACTGCATGGGTGTCTGTTAGACTAGACCAGACCTAAAAGGGAAAGCACAGCCTCCATGTGACCAAAATGGGATTACCATCTCTGCTGGTCATTGAGAAAGAGTGTTTTGAGACAACAGCATTGAGCTCCCAAAACACTGAAAAGGCACGACCTATGCAAGAGGAGAAACTGCTCAACAGCTGCCTTACCTAAGACATTACTGTAGTACCCATCCCATTCGTCTCGCCAAAACTTCAAGAAAAATAAATCCATGTGAAAGTAACAAAGGAGGTTCTGTAGTCTTTCCACGAAGGACATCTGGTCCGTCAGCCCCCTTGTGCTAGCAGGCACGTAAGAAGGTGGGGACGGGAGCCCACCGCATAGTCGCTCTACCACATTTCCATCAGAGAAGCGGAAGCTGTAGACAAAAGGGATTGCTAGGATTTCTGCTACGAGCTCCCCGCCTACAGACAGGGGGTCAGCGATCAGAACATCAAACTTGGCCTGCTGCAGCTTTGCTATCAGCTGAGGGTTCATCACCAAGGTGTCACAGGTCTGCTTTGACATATTGGTAAAGACCTCCAGGTCCTTTTTCATCCTCCACATGATCTCCCAGGGGGAGAGAGTAGGGACCTCATTAATCCAGAAACTGAGGAAGTCCTCCAAGATAGTATGCAGGGTCTTCTGCGTAAAGGGGACTTGCAGAACCTCAAAGGTGAAGGGGGAGGAGATGTCTCGGTAGTCGATGAGCAGATTGCTTGAGGGCACCAGCACGGTCACTTCATGACCCCGGAGAACGAGCTCTTCCAGCAGCACTTTCACATTGATCCAGTGACTCGCGTCCGTGGGCCAGACCACCACCTTCCCACAAAAGCCAGCACTCCAGCAGCATGCGTAGGCCCAGAGCAGCCAGGGGAACCTTAGCCCCATCGGCTCAGCAGTCTGTGTACAGCTCTGGTCTGACCGAGCTGGAAGCAGTTCACTCCAGTGTGCAAACACTTTAGAGCCAGGCAATAAAAGTGAGATCCGCTTGGTGCCAAGCTTGGCAAGAGGGCATGTCAGAACTCAAAACAGCACTCATGGGAGGACTGGGCAAGCAGCAAGTCCCGTTCTGGAGTGTCCTGCAGAGCCACAGCTGATCTCGAAATGACGGCAACTCCTGTTTCTGCTCACCACAAAGTGCATTTTGCAGCATGCGAGGACCAGAAGCCCTTTCCCTGTGTTGTGGTTTAATCTTGATAGGCAGCTAGGCACCACAGAGCCTCTCACTCCCCCACCGTAGGAGGGGAAAAGAATCGGAAGGGCAGAAGTTAGAAATCTCATGGGTTGAGATAGAGGCAGCTTAATAAGTAAAAACCAAAAATAAAACCGTGAAAAACAAGCAACGCAAAAAGAACAATTGCTCACTACCAGTGCCCAGCCAGTCCCTGAGCAACAGGAGCCCTGGCAAGCTTCCCCCCCAATCCAGCTTTATATGCTGAGCACGACATCGTATGGTATGGAATATCCCTTTGGTCAGTTGGGGTCAGCTGTCCCGGCTGTGTCCCCTCCCAACTTCTCGTGCACCCCCAGCCTGCTCGCTGGGAGGAGCAGTGTGAGAAGCAGAAAAAGCCTTGATGCTGTGTAAACACTGCTCAGCAATAGCTAAGGCATCCCTGTGTTATCAACACTGTTCTCATCACAAATCCAAAATACAGCCCCGTGCAAACTAGTATGAAGAAAATTAATTCTACTCCAGCCAAAATCAGTATACCCTCGTACCAGATCTTCAGGGTGAAGGTACACATTCCTGTACCAAGCAGAAGCTCAGGCTAGGGAAAGCACATGAGCAGCCCATGGGACTTTTTTGACAGCTACAAGATGAACCCCATCTTATCACTGGACTACAGCCTAGATTTGCTTCTTTGCCCTCTAACCTAAATGTAAAGCTGGTTACAATTTGTATCTCCTCTTTTACTAGGTGCAAAATGTCCTGCAGTGATTCACAGCTAGCCCACAGGGTGCTCTGGTTCTGTCCTCTCTCTAACCAGATGCTGTGGACACACAGCACTGCCGCTGGAAGGACGCAGTCCTGGTAGAGGTGACTCCAGGCCACCCCAGGAGAGAAACAGGAGGAGGTGAGGAGCACAGGTTTTGCTCACTTAGCTGCTTCTGTGCCTTCTCTTGGGAAGATGCTGCAAACTGGCATCAGTTTATCCACATCATGTAGTCCAGGACAGATACTGCCAAGACAAGAGACCTGACTTCCTCCCTTGACTGTGTCCTGCAGGTGTAGTGGAGATGCTTGGTGCTACTGATGTGGTCAGGGAAAAGAACAGGCAGCTGCTCTCTCCTGAGCAGAGGCCGAATGAGGCTCAGACTGAGTCTAAACAGGGCCTGAGCACTCTTCCAGGAGCTCAGCACCACCACATGAGCTCCCCTCACTAGACTGACAGAGGAGCAAGCAGTCTTTCATCGCGCTTCAACCTCGTCACTTGAAAAAGCCTTTAGGTAGCTCTAGGAAAGCAGCTAGAATAATAAGAGCCCCGAAGAAGATTTTCCAAGGAGAAAGAGAAGGTGCATGTATACACTGCAGGATCTGGGACAGTGTCCCATTTCTGGGAGATGCCCCTTCCTTTCACACCTCCTTCAGGACTGGGTATGCTCCAGAGCAAAGCATGTCACCGTCAGGGCAGAGAACAGCTAAGCCAACGCAGCTAACAAAACAGGTATTGTACATGGAGCCTTAAATGCTAAACCCCACATTTAACAACAAAAAAGACAACACAAGATCCAAGCGGCTCTGAGGCTTACACAACAGGAGATCAGCAAACCCTGCTTCTGCCAGCACAAGGTTTTCTAGTCTCTGTCAAACATGATAAGCAACACAAGTCGCTAGTTAGTCTAATAGTAGGATAGCTTAACAACTTAGCTCTCTTAGCAGAATTGCACCCTACTAGCGAAATATAAATAAAAACACTTAGAGTCTCATATTGAAATAGTAACCATTTTACCTGCCCACCAGCAATGCATGTATGTTTGCCATGTTTCCTTTCAAGCATTATAATAATCACTTCGAGCAAAAATGTGAAAATAATTATGCAACTATTATTTTAAAAAGAAAAATAATTATAAATAAATAAAACTGTCATCTAATATTTCTTTTAGATGCTTTCAGAAAAAGAAAAGAACCCTGTCTCTGCGGAGGGCCTTTTATCACTGCAAATTGGGGCTCAGCTGCTCTCCCAAGCCTTTAAAAGACCAGAAGAGGCCATTATCTCTCTTTTCGAGATAAGGTAGCAAGCAAGAAGGGTGCTAGGGGAAAAAAGGTAGTATTGTTGTATAGCTTTCCAAAAGCATTTTTTTCTTTCTACTTCAAAAGGTTTAATTCAGTAGTATAGTATTATTTTGCTGTTCTTAGTGCTTGTCATGATTCATCTATGAATATGGCTGATGAGCTCTGTTTCAAGTGGCTTTAGCACTGTGTCACCTATCCTAGAAGTACCTGTGTGGACTTAGCTGTACTAGTGTAGCAGGTCAGGATTAACAGGTAACATTTGTACTTGCCTGGATTGTTTGACTGGACGCAGGGATTTTGGAGGAAGGAGAGTGAGTTCAGGGCTGTCGTGCTCCTAGTTTGTGCCTTAACCTCTAAGCTCTGGGTGTTCACTCTTGTGTGTACAGCAGATGTAATTCCTGGAAGTAAGAGCAGCCTTACCTAAAACATCACTGTAGTATTGATCCCATCTTCCCCAGAGAAGGTAATGATACGTGATATCCTGCGCAGCGTAGGTGAAGATGGTTTTTAGCCTTTCCAGGAAGGACGTCCTATCTGTTAGGTGGCTTGGAGTGGCTGGTACGTAGGAAGGAGGTGCTGGGAGTGTCCCGCGGAGCCGTTCCACCATGTTGCCTATGGAGAACCGGAGGGTGTATACGAAGGGGATACCCAGCTTCTCAGCAAACAGCTCCCCACTGGGTGCCAGTGGGTCTGCCAAGAGGACCTCAAAGGTGGATGCCCTCAGTCTCCCCAGCAGCGCCTCATTCTTCAGGACTTCATCACAAATTATTTTGGTTATGTTCTCCATCTTGGACACCAGTTGAGCCATCTTGTAAAGACTTTCCCAGACAGGTAGCACTCTCTCCTGGTAAAACCAAAAATAGAAACTTTCTTCCAGAAAGGTAGCCATCTCCTTTTTGGTGATGGGCACCTCAACCACCTCAAACTGGAAGGGTGAGGGCTGTGTGGGGTTGAGGGTGAAGAAGCACGAAGGCAGCAACACAGTCGCCTGACCACAAGCTCCTGGAGTATGTAGCCCATGTTCAGCCAGTGGCTGTTGTCAGCCGGCCAGACCAACACCTTCCCCCTGGACCCCCAGCCCGACACCACCAGCAGCCACAGCGCTGCCGCCTCCTTCCCAGCCGTAGCCCGCCCTGCGTAGCAATGCTCCAGGGAGCAGCATCGCTCCCAAACTGGGATGGGCATGCATGACACTGCCTTGCTCCGGAGGGCAGGGAGACAAGGTAAGTGGAGTGAAATCCTGTCCTGGCATGTTTTCCTGGGGAAAAAGGTGACTAGGACCAGCTGGCACCATCTGGTGGTAAATAGCTTGCTGAAGCTGGAAGACGTGATTCCTCTGGAGCAGTGGGGAGAGCTGTCAGCCCTGGGGGGCTCGGTCCAGTGAGAATTGTGTGCTGCTGGTCATCCTGGCCCTCCTGCCTGTCTCTATGTTATTCGTTTGCTAGAAGAGGTGACTTTTTCATTCTTCTGACTCTTTGAAGCACAGCTGGGTATGTAGCGAAGATGTTCACCCACTGTGTGGGCACCGTTTTGCTTTATAAAGCCACTGAGCGTCCGTGTACGTTGCACTTAAGGTGGTGATCCAGGGCTGCAGCTAAAAAGTTGCATCTCAAAGTGGATGAAACTGCACGGCAAGTGACTCCGGTATCAGACTAAGACTATCTTCATGTGAACTTGTCTCTTCTGGAGCATGCATCGCTGAGGGCAGAGCTGGTAGGTGATGGTGTGGGCTGTCCTGCCTGCCAATTATGCACTATAAGTCCAACTGGAAAATCTGTCAAATGGTTTTATTTATGGTCACCCTTCTGATGTGCAATTAAGAAATAATGTAAGTCCCCTTCACTGTGCTAAAAATCATCATTACTGGGCTTCTGCCCAGCTCTGTTACGCAATGTTTTCCTAATGTTGTGCAAGACTTTTGCTACGGCTTCCGTGCTACCTAGAGCACCCTTTCCAGGATGAAAATGAGGGTGATGGAAGCAGTTGGGCTGTGAGAAGCCAAGCTGAGATACCTCATCTGCTGTGCACATGACAACAGTTTGGTGTACTTGCGGAGTCCTTCAGCACGCAGGTATTTGCAGGCAATTGAACCCTGAGAAGTTTGCAAGTGCTCTTTTTCATAAGCTCAATGTGAAGTTAGCAAAAATGGCATGTTGATCACATGCGATTAATACTTAAATAAACTTACTCACTCAAAACAGTCCAGAAGAAAAGCCCGCAGAGGAAGGCTTGTTGCTTTCACTGTTTGCTTGTGGGTGGAGGGTATGTTTTAAATAAGACTTGTTTTGTGCAGAGAGGATTGGTTTTATATGCCCAGTGACATCAAGCGAAGTCTCTATTGTAAAGCCACAACGCATTTCAGTATTGCTGCTGAGGGTGGCAGGGTTGGCTCGTAATTCGCCAGCTCCCCCCTCCTTACTATGACACTCTGGATTAGGAAAACAGCTCTGTTCCTGGCTGCTTTCTGTGCAAGCAGTCACTGGAGGGGGAAACGTGTAAGCTGAGCTCCCTTGCTGAGGGCCCTACATGGTGTGAAAGTTGTTTCAACCTACACATTAAAAATAATTGTGGCGAAAGTCAAATCCTTCAATTGGGATGACCACCGATGCCTGTCTCAATGCAATGGCATAGCAGCACAGCACCCTGACAGAGGAGCGGGTGCGACTGCTGGACCCTGGTGGCTCATTCCCTTTTCCACGCAGGGACATAATGACAAACTTCTTGCTGACCTCTCTCAGACCTTGAATTTGCCACCCTGCCAGGTTCCTAGCTCTGCAGGTCGTAAGGCGGGAGGCTGTGTAATGAGAAGCGAAGTAGCAGAAGGCTTACCTAAGACCTTGCTGTAGTAGATATCCCATTCTCCCCAGTAGCTCTGGAAAACGTAGTCTTGCAGGTGGTAAGACACGATGTTTTTTATTCTCTCACCAAAGGACATGCAGTCGGTGAGCTCAGACAGGGCTGCAGGCGCGTAGGATGGTGGGGCTGGGATCTTGCCGCAGTGCCTCTCCACGGTGGAGGCCGGGGAGAAGCGCAGCGAGTAGATGAAGGGGATGGCCAGCTTGAGAGCCAGGAGGTCCCCGCAGAGGGTCACCGGGTCTGACAGCAGCAGGTCATAGCTAGAGCCCTGCAGCTGGGCCATCAGCTCTTGGTTAGCACTGCGTCACACATTAGCCTGTTCATCTGGTGCCAGTTTTTGGACAGTTTTCCCAGCTCCTTGTAAAACTGCCAGAAGGTCAAGGTGGTTGGCCTGTTATTCAGCCACAGTGCCACTACATCCTCGATCAGCTTCTCAATGGTGTCTTTGTTGAAGGGCACATTATAGACCTCAAACTTCTCCCCGGCCTCAGCCCTGGGTTTAATGAAGAGGGAAGCGTTGGATACCAGGACAGTAACGCCGTGCCCGCGGCGGATGAGCTCCTGTGTAACTATCTTCACGTTGAGCCAGTGGCTGCCTTCCGTTGGCCAGACCAACACGTTCCCGCAGAAGACAGGCCCTAGAAGAGCGACCTGAAAAAGGAGCAGCTGGAGGTATTTCTTACAGCCGGTGGCTTTCGTGGCCATGGCAGGGTTAAGGGCTGGATAGCCTGCGAGTTTTCCCTTCCAGCTGGGAGTGCTGCACCTCTGTGTTGTGTTTGATGGCTCTTTACTAGCACTCTTAGCAAAAGCAAGAGTTTGCTGCTGCACGGGTGAGGCCTTTGAAACCCACGTTTGGTCTCAGGTCTGAAAAGACAGAAAAGGTTGGTTGTTTTCCCTTTCTGCCTTCTACTCTCTTAGTTTCCCCCTGAGGGAGCTCCTTTCCCTCGTTAGCAGGGTGGCAGCAGTCCCCGCTGCTGTCAAAGGTCTGCTTTCAACCTACTCCCTTTGCGCAAGAAGAATTTCATCCTTTATTTTTTTATACCTTTGGTAGTTTTTCTGAGGAATCCTTACCGTGAAATAAAAGCAAATAACAGGGGGTGTCTTCTAGCTGTGTAATTACCGTATCAGTAAATGCTGGCAGGTTGACTGTAAGTATTAGCCAATACGCAGCACTGCTGACAACACTGGAGAAATACTGAGATTTACTGGAGATTTTAAAATGCCTCTTTTCAATTGCAACAGCTGTGGTATCTGTATACTGTAATCTTTCTATTACTTATGGCAGCAAACCTACCCATACTTAAAGATATATTTCTCTTATTCTGAGAGTTTCCCAGCTTTTTCCACCTTTCTTTCCAGAAGCAGCACTTGGGCTTATTTAGCTGACATGCAGCAGTGCTACAGGGAGCGCTTGCTTGAAGATATTGCTAGACTTGGGGCAAGAGCCCTGGGCAACACAAGGTAGAGGGACACCTATGACGGGACTAGCAGTAACAAATTATACCGTGGGCATCCTTAAGCCTCCTCAACCCCTCTACAGCCGTGTCCCTGCTGGTAAATAATATGAATTACTGGCAGTCATGCCCCGGCCCCTGCGGAGAGCTGCTGACTCTCCAGGCTTCAGCATTAATTCAAGTCAGTGCGTCTTTGCAGAGGAAGAGCCCGTCCCCTGGATGCCAGCTCTGATACTCAAATCGCTCGCGTTGCTCCCGTGAACTAGCGATGCCAGAGGCAGGCCAAGGAAGGAGAGAGCACGGGGTGCATTTACGGGGCTGACTTGTAAGCGGCATCCTTTTTCAGGGTGAAATGTTAGAAGTGCTCGTGTTTCCCATGCTGAGAGAAAGCGGCAAGTCCTTCATTTGGGTGATGATAATGCCAGCAATAACATGTCGTTTGTTCTGATAGGCGACAGGTGGTTTCTGACGGCTCCCAGCCACCTCTTAATGCAGGGAGCTCATTGCTACTCTCTGGGGCACGTCACCACTGACCTGGTCATGTTGTGGGCTCAGTTCGGGTGTCTAAACATGGGTCTGGGGCCCTCCCGGTCTCTAAAGGTGCTTCTCGGAGCAAACCCCACATCTTCTGGGGTGGTTCTCACTTGGAAACTCGGCGCTTGAATGTAAGGCACTGTGTCCTGCAAGGAGCTCTCAACCACCAGGAGCCAAAAGGAGAGCTAAAACCCATGCGTATAACGATACGCTCGATCCAACTCAATTTGGGAAACGAATGCAAAAAACTCTCACCTAGCAGAGTTTTCCAAGGTACGTAAGCATCACCCTCTGAGTTGCAAGGGGCAGTTTGCTTCTGTTTCTTCCTGCTCACCTCCTCCGTGCCTGGGCTGCTCTGGCGAGGTTGGGTGTCGGGCAGAAGAAGCTTAAATAAGTTACCCTCTGAACTGGGCTTTTCAAAAGGAGGAAGTAATACAATACGGGGTGATCACAACAAGGCACGTATGCTGGGATTATTCATTGCTTTGTTATGCTCCAGTAATTTCATAGTCGAGATGGTACTCCCCATGCTAGGGTGTATTACAACGTTTTATTACAGAGCCACATTCTCAGGACGTCGCATCCCGTACCTCAGAAATACAGTGCCTGACTGCTAAAAAGATTTTTCACTCCCTTCAGGGTCCCAGCTGGCGAAACAACATCGTTTATTAAGTAATAGACTTGTCTATAAACTGTCCATAGAAACCAAGAGACAATCTTGTGGTTGGTTTGTGGAGTTTTTCAGAAGTTGGCGTGTTACCTGTGCTGGATGTGTGGCCCTTGATTCTGGAGATCTAGGCAAGTTTTTAATGACTTGAAAATATAGGATTGTAAAGATGCACCTCCATGGTTTTTAAATATTGTCCCTAATATTCAACCTGACGTTTTCTAAACCCTCAGAATTCAGGGCAATTATGCCAGCATGTTTCAACAGTAATTTGGCCTTACAGTCAGGAGTTTCACTACGATCTCTCCATAGACCTTTGTATTCAGGACAATATCTTTTTTTTTCAGGCTAATTTAGCTTATTTGGCAAAGTCCTATAAGAAACATAAAGCTTTTCCAGCAGCTATTGAAAGGCCATGTTCATGTGGGCTAGGGCAGATGGGACCTTGGGTTTCGTTTCTAACCCCTCAGTAACTAATTCCTCCGTAGCAAATGAGAGCTATTGCTGGGGGAACCAGAGGGTTAAATTTGTCTTCTTTCCATGGCCAACTTTTAAAGACGATACCCAGATTACTCTTAATGCGGAGAAGAGAAGCATTTTGAGAGGATTAAAGGACAAAATCCAGCAAATGAGGGAAAAGCGGGACCGAAGAAAGTAGATGGTGTTGAGTGTCTGTATTATTTCACACGTCTAGCGTTACTAAGTAGAAGCGCTGCAGACCGCACTGATGCAACGTCCAGCCCTGTTAAATAACAACAGGCTTTTCCGGGCGAAGGCGAGTTATGCAAAAGTTAGGCAATACAAACTAGAGTTTTCCACATACCGGTCTCTTCATCATTTTGCTGAATGGGGGTTACGGTGTAGACGGCACCTTTATTTCTAGAAAAAGCTTGATGCCAGCCAGCACCTCAAAAATTCAGTGCCAGGGTAGAAAAGGGAAGCTTTTGCCCTGAGAAGCACCAAATGACTCTGGTTTTCCTTTCTTTCATTGCAATAAAGCAGCTCCTGGGCTGAAAGCAGACTTGAAAGTCTTTATCTATTTTTTTTTTTGGCAGGGGGGAGGCTGGATGGAGAAAATATCAAGGTTGGCTCATCCCTGAGTAAGACTAAGTGAGTGGATTGAGCGATTTTGCAGCGGCACGTGTGCAAGCGCTCAGTACAACGCCTGCTCCCCTGTAATCCCCAGGGGTAACAGGGAACTCCAGCACAAGTTAATGAGCTGAAATAGCCTTACCATAACCACCTTTCTCACCTAAATCGTACCTTTATACCTCTACCTTCCAGCTGTAGGACAAAAATACCGCGGGGTAGGTTTATAGCACGTCACTTGGTTTTATTGATTCGGTTTACGATTTTTATGAACTCCCTTCGCTGCGGTTGCAATGGTGCTGGGGCACCTTGGTGTGTAAACGTATAGATGCCGGGATGACTTGCGCTGAAGCCGCTTTCACCCTGCAAAGCCAAAAAAATAAAGGGAAAGAGAGAAGGACCAGGCCAAGCTTTGTGTCCCTGCACGGAATTGTGCATTTTTGGTGGAGAAGAGGTGCTGCACCCTGTCCTTGCCAGCTCTACGGTGAGGTGCAGCAGCAGAGAGCTGGCGAAGCTGCCTGCAGACCCAGCACACCCCTGTCTTGCCAGCGTCTGTCCGACACCCAGGGAAAAGCTGAGGGCTGTGGAGATGGGCAAATCTGCAAATATTGAGGGTATACACATGATGGGACTCATCTAATGGCTCACCTGCCTGGAAAGGGGCAGTTGCTCGCTCTCTCCCACCTTCTCACGTGTGTTTGCTGCCCATGCTCCCATGGCAAGCTTTTCTCTGTGCCAGCTCAGCTTTCCCAATGATTTATTTTAGTGGCTGAGTTTGCTGCTGGGCCAGGGAGGAGTTGGGCAAAGGCCAGGCTATCAGGGAGCAGGGGTCCCCCCGAATGGTTGGCCAGCAGCCGTTGCACTGAGCCGTGCCGGAATGTACTGTGATGCATTTCTGTGTTCAGAGCTCTGCGGGGGGGGGGGGGGGGGGGGGGAATGAAAACTAAATTGAAATCCCTGCTAAATTTTGACTGAATCCACCAACATAACCCTGCCGCTGTACTGTAGCTTCTTGCTGGCTTTCTGGGTTAAAAAAGAAATTTGGAAGTGGAGCAAAACTCATCTCTGGCCGGGGGGAAATTTATCAGAAATAACTTTTTCTTACTTGGATGCAGCCTGCTCACGGTCCTAAGCCACGTCTGTGTCTCGCAGGAGTGAAGTTTTGCTGTTTGACACTGAAAGCTGCTGGCACGAGGTTTGTACCTGCGCCTCGGTACAGCTGCCACTTATTCCCCAGAGGTATATCCCTGTGGGAAGGCTGCACCTCGGCACGCGGCCTCGGAGACAGCCTCCTTGCCCGTGACAGCAACTCCTCTTGCGTTTCGGCATGCAGGGAGGGCAGAGACTGCTTTTCCTCTGATATTGCAGGTTTGGAGCTGATGCATCGTGGTCGGGTCTGGGATGCAGAGGGGAGCGCCTCTGCCGCTGCTTATTGGAGCGTGGAGGAGCGTTTCTGCGCGTCTGCCTGGGAGGCAAATAGAGGCACCCCCTCCGCTCCCGGGAAATCAGGTCTGGAGGTGTGGACCTGGGCTTCATCTCGTGTGAGGGATGCCATTTCGGCCCTGGGGGTATTGCACCAGGACAGGTTTGTGTTTCTTCCTCTGTTTCCACTGGAGGCATGGGTGGGATTTTGGCTGGGGCTGCTGCATCCTGCACCCGGGGTGTTTCGAGGCTGGAGGAGGGAGAGGGAGGAACGTTCTCTGCTTTGGATGTCATCAGCTCGGACGTGCGATGTGGGAGCACCCTTGGACACCCTGACCATGAGCATCAAGGACTTCCCCTGAGCTCCTGCCCCTAAGCCAGCAGGAAACCCCTTCTGTGGTCCGCAGCTCCGCTCCCGGGCATCTGCGGAAGGATCCTCCATCCCCGCCGGGGCTTTCACCCGCCCTGTGTGCAACTGGGCATCGACAGGCAGCGGGAAGGGAGGCACTGCGTTCATATCAAGGGATTCAAAGTCCTGGTTTTACAAGGGTGTTTACGAGGGAGCTGCACTCATCCTGCCCTGATTTGCTAGATGGTGCTTCTAAGGGCAAAGTTACTTCTGCAATCCCACCTCTGGCCTCATAACCAAATACTCGTTTCTTTCCCCGGGTCTTAGTGGTTTGGGTCTACACAAAACTTCTGGGGCACAGCATTTTAGCCTCCCCTACCTGGTTATGTTGCATCTCTTCGGCTGCTGACAAGCACCGTACCTACAGCAGCGAGGGCAGGTGCTGTTAGGATTGCACTTCGAGCCCGGGGACGAAAGATATAAATACAAAAAAAACCACCCCCAAACGGATTCTCATTGAGGGTAGTGAACAAGAGCACTTCTTGAAGGGTGGTTGGTGCCCCTGCACATTTCACAGGAGTTGCTATCTGAATTATGAAGAGGAAAGAGGTGTCCTTAGAGAGTCATCTGACAGACCAGAGACGCTTTGGGGTAACAAAACCCAAATCCGTGCGCTTCCACACAAATGGAAACACCGAAGGGGCGAAGCAGGGGCCATGGGAAGGTCTGGCTTTACATCCAAACAGCAACAAACAAGAGATTTAGGGAGGGAAGAAGATGCCTGGAACAAATTACAGAGGAACAAGTCGCTGACTTTAGCGGAGGAGCAGTCTTTGGCAAGAGCAGCGGGGCCAAAACACGTGCTGAGTCGCAACAGCAGGAGTAAGAAGGAAAGGAAATTCCTATAGAAGGACGTCATGATGTCGAGGGGCTGAGAGATGAACCAGCAGAGGAAATCCAGCACCTGAATAGACTAAGACAGCTTCAGCCTAAAATTCACAGAATCACAGAATCACTAAGGTTGGAAAAGACCTGTAAGATCATCAAGTCCAACCATCAACCCAACACCACCAAAATTCCATGGCTGGGGGAGGCTGTGCGGTGAAGAAAGCCTCTGGCGTCCGGAAGGATGGGGAAGATCAGTTGTCGATGAATTGCTGGTAGTATCTCAGTGCATGAAGTAAGGGACCTCAACCCTGCCCCCCCCCCAAAAAAAAAGCAGATTGCGGGGGAAAAACAAATCCCCAAGGGAGGTACAAGGTGCTACGGGATGGGGTGGATGTCACGAGAGTCAGGGTTTCAAAGGCGGATTTGTAGAAGACAAAACTACAGAGTGACCAGACACAGGGAACCACATCTGGCGCGGGAACTGCTTTCCTACGTGGCATCTTTTCTGTCCGACAGAAGCGGCCGAAGCCACCACTCGCCGGTTCAGGTATCTCTGCTCCTGTCTGTAATTACCTGGATTGTTTTTACCGTCTCCTCTTCTGGCGTCTCTGGCTCGGTTTTGTTTGTATTGCGACCGCAAGGTAAGAGGGGACAGGGAGGTTCAGAGCCTGCTGCCTCGGTCTGTAACAAATCACTACAACCAAGCGATACACAAACTGCGTCACACAATGCAGAGATGCTCCCAGCATCTGTGAGAGAACCAGAAACCATTGGCAACTAATTTTTTATGACTTAAACCAACATTTCTTCCAAGGAGGGATCACAGTTCTATATCTTCTCTTTTTCTCCTTGTTTTCTCCCCACGCATCCAGGTAGGTAAGACCCATCTCTGCTGTGACGCCCACCACGCCCGCTTTTGTTGGGTTTGTGGTACCGAATGGGCAAACTCCAAGGATTTTGCTGAATGATGGGATTTAACTCCATTTTGCTGCCTGTATTCCCGGACAGGTCCCACCTGATTGTCAATCTCCTCCCTGGAGCTCAGCGGAGCTGTTTTACATCCGATAGCCCCTGTTTCACCGCTGGGTTGTGCCTGGCTTCATCTCTGTCACCTTGCCTGTCCCCCAGGTCCCCTGTCATGGTTTTTCAACCTCTTGGCCTATTTCAGCCACTCCTGAGAAAGAAATCACATCTTCAGAGATGCTCCATGCCTTACGAGGAGTGGCTGAGGGAGCTGGGGTTGTTCAGTCTGGAGAAGAGGAGGCTGAGGGGAGACCTCATCGCTCTCTACAACTGCCTGAAAGGGGGTTGTGGTGAGGTGGGTGTTGGTCTCTTCTCCCACGTAACTAGTGATAGGATGAGAGGAAATGGCCTCAAGTTGCGCCAGGGGAGGTTCAGGCTGGATATTAGGAAAAATTTCTTTCCTGAGAGAGCGGTGAAGCACTGGAATAAGCTGCCCAGGGAGGTGGTGGAGTCACCATCACTGGAGGTGTTCAAGGAACGTGTGGACATGGCACTGTGGGACATGGTTTAATGGGCATGGTGGGGTTGGGTTGATGGTTGGACTTGATGATCTTACAGGTCTTTTCCAACCGTAGTGATTCTGTGATACAAGCAATGAATATTACCTCCAGGTTGCAGGCAAGTTTGTCTTGCACGTGTACCAAAGAGAAGAGAGGATGATGAACACGGGCAGGAGAGGACAGCAGCCGAGGAACCGGGACCCAACAACCACCCGACTCGCAGTTTCCTTTCCTTAAATGACTGCAATGTAAAAAACCAGCTACTTCGAAAGCACCAGCTTTTAGCAATGCTGCTCCAACCCGCTAGCTGCATCACGCTCTTTAGCTGTGGGTTTTCTGGCCACGGTGGGAGGGGAGCAGCCGAGGGGACCCTTCCCTCCGACCCCCTGGGGACCCGCCATACCTGATGGGTGACACGGTTGCGGGGAGACTGGCACAGTGTAACAGCTTCCAGGGCTCTGGGAGTGGAACAGCCCAAAAGCGACCGGCAAAATCCTCCTTTCGCCTCCAGCTTCGTTGCTCCTGGCAGGAAGGATTGGTCCCAAGCTCCCCAAGCTGCGTCCATCTCCCAGCCACCCTGGGGCTGGTTTTGTCCCCATCCTGCTCATCCCCATCTCTTCCACATGGCCCCAGCAGTGAGGGGGGGCATGGCCATCACCGTGGCCTGGCCTGTCCCCCCCCAAAGTGTGACATCAGCATTTTTGAGGTAGGAGGCGGTGGGTGCAGGACCCTACGCGAGCCCTGGCCGTGGTGGAGATGCACGCGTGGAAGCTACTAAGAACTTTTATTCGTTGCGTGCTGGAAATGCCTCTGTACCGCGTACTGCCTTTTTTTTATTCCGCCAAAAAAAGCCACATAGGCGTATCTTATGCCTGTCCCGGGCGGGCAACGCGGGGCTGGGGCAATGCGAGGTGGGATGAGGCTCCGGCAGCGCTTTGGAGCAACGCAGCAGCTTTCACATGGGTGCAAATCTGGGAGGAAGACGCAGAAATAAATCTCTTTATTTTTGCAAAAGTTCCTCTGGCACCAGGAGGCCGGTGAGACACAGGCAGGCTGGGGCGGTGCTGGAGCTGCTGCCAGGGAGCGGGATTGCTGGGGGGGGGTTAGGGGGACATGCGATGGCGCAGACTCAGATCTGGGTGCGGAAGCGCAGGTCGGTGCCCGACATCTTCTGCGCGTAGTCCTGGTCGAAGTGCTCGCTCTGGGCCACGGTGAAGTGGTTCTTCCAGTCTCCGGTGGTGCCTGGGGCCGGGCGAGAGGGGGCTCAGAGGAGGCTGGGGGGGGGCACGACGCACTGGGAGCCCCCCAGGGCCGCTCACCTTTGCGCATGAAGGGGGAGACGCCCTGGTCCATGAGGTGGGAGGGCACCATGGTGTAGTTGGTGGTGGGGTTGTCCCGCATGGCCTCGAAGGAGGTGTGCCGGGCGATGGCGTCCAGCGCCGCCGCCGGCAGCTCCCGCCCCAGGAACTGGGCCACCTTGACAATCTCCCGACGGAGGTCCTGCGGGACACGGGCCCATGCTCACCCCTCCCGCCACCCCCCCAGACCCCACACCACCACCCACCCCGGTCCCTCACCTCCTTCAAGTCCTCGTAGAAGAGGTAGAGGATGGGGTGATCCTTCCTCCGCTCCCAGTAGCCCTTGACGTGGTCGTACCAGGAGCCATATGCCACTGCGTGGGGAGAGCGGCCAGGGGGTGTCAGTGGGTGACAGCACCCCACAGGGTCCCCACACGCACCCAGGGGTGCCCTGTCCCACCTCTGCCAGCCATGAACTCCTCCAGGTACTGGGCCCACGTCCCCGGGTGCTGCTGGAACTTGTTCATCAGGTCAAAGTGGTAGAAGGAGACGGCCACGTCCTTGGCGTTGCGCCCCACGTAGATCATCTGCAAAGGGGCCATGGGGTATGAGGCGCAGCCCCAGGACCCCCAACAGGGGGGATGCTCCAGCCCCTGGGGCTCCCGACACCACTTAGGGTGCTGGCGGGAGCAGCGGGGGTCCTGCCTCAGGGGAACAGGGGGGCCACAATGCCCCCCGGGTCAGAGACAAGAGTTGGGGTTACCTTGCAGCGGTTTTCCCAGAAGGATTTGGGCAGGATATGTGCGGGCAGGTGGGTCTTCACCACGCGGGGCGAGGGCATGGTGACCAGCAGGTCCGTCCCTGGGGGACCCCAAAGCACGTCCCCAGTGGGCCCTCGGCAGAGTCCCCCCAGGCTCAACCCTCGTGGGATGCCCGCGGCCAAGCCCCTACACCCCGTTACCTGCTGGCATCTCCCCGGGGGCAGAGAACTCCAGCATGGGCACCCTTTTGGTGATGATGTCCCGCTTGCACTTCTCAGGGTCGCCGCCTTGCAGGATCATGTCCACGATCTCGCTGACCCAGGTGGTGCCTGGGGAAAGCAACCCACCCGGGGGGTGGCCAGGGCTGCGCTGGGGGGCTCAGCACCAACACCCTCCTGGACCTTGACCGGGCACCGTGGGGGCAAAGGGAAATCACGCATGGCTTCATCCCGACATCCCCAAATGTGCTGCGTCCCCCCCCAGGCAGCGGGTCCCAGCCGTACTACACACTCGCCCACCCTGCACCACCACGTCTTGTGGGCTCGGGGACGCTCACCGGATTTGGGGAAGGTGACCACCACGATGTCCTCGGGGCGGCTCTGGAAGCTGTCGACCCGCTCCCAGTCGTGGGCGAAGGCATTGACCATGGGGACGCCGTGCACCGTGCGCCAGGGCTGTCGCAGGTAGGTGTCCGAATCGGCCATCCTGCCGGGGACGGGGATGCGTGGCGGGGCTGGCCGGTGACGGGGACCCCCTCGCCCTCCCAGGGTGGCCACCAGCCAGGGCAGCACGGGCATCTGATGCCATGCGTGCCCGGGGAGCGGCAGTGACGCTGCCGGCGCAGGGACCGGAGGTCACCACAGTCCTGCCACTGCGCCTGCCGTTGGGGATGGGGGTCCCGTCTGCAGGGAGGGGACCCCACCCCGTGCCCCGGCGAGGGCTGGGAGTGCCCGTGGGGTGCCAGTGTCACCCACGCCAGGCACCTCTCCCCCACCTCCGCACCCCAGGGGAGCAGGGAACCAGGTCCCTCGGGTTATCGCAGCAGCCCCCAGCCCAGGGGGAGGTTTAGGGGTGCTGGCTGCACCCCAAAGTATCACAGTACCCTAAACCCACCACCCACCCTCGACCCCGCAGCGTGAGGCCCCGAGCGACTGAGAGTGGGTAGGGCACCCATGGGGCACCCCGGGGCACCCAGCTCACCTAAGGGGCACCCAGCTCACCTAACGCCGTGCTGCTCTGCACCGGGAGGGTGACAGGGTGACGCCAGGAGGGTGACACCGGGAGGGTGACGGCAGAAGACCGGGAGAAGCGGGGCCCCACGGCGGATTTTATGGAGCAGAGAAGGGAAGGGGCAGAGCAGGCGAGAGCAGCGATGTTTGCCAGCGCTGCGGCTGCCGGGAGGGAGGAGCGAGCACAGGGAGAAGCTGGCGGCCACTGACCTCCAGCTAGGGCTGTGCTGGGCATCTCCAGCCCCACCGGCCCCACTGCCCACCCACAGGTCCCAGCTCGTGTTCCCCTACGTGGGGACGGGGAGGCCACCTCCCGCTGCCCCTGCCCAGCCAGCACCTTCCCCGCACGCAGTTTTGCCCAAATCCTCCGCAATCCCGTGAGCTGCCGGCGGCAATCCCCCCGCCACGGTGGCCGAGGGGATGTGGGGTGGCACCGGCTTGTCCCCAACCCGAGGAGGGGCCAGCAGCCCCAGGGGGACGGCTGGGTTGGGGTCAGCCCAGGCACAGGGCAGTGAGCATCCCTGGGGAAGTCAGGGAGGACGTTTTATTTCTCTCCAGCAGCCCCAGGAGAGGGGAAAGAGCCCCCGGCACAGCGGCAGTGCCGTCAGCACGGATCGGATTTGGGGGGCGGCATCTGGCAGTGCCTCCTCAGATCTGGGTGCGGAAGCGCAGGTCGGTGCCCGACATCTTCTGCGCGTAGTCCTGGTCGAAGCGCTCGCTCTGGGCCACGGTGAAGTGGTTCTTCCAGTCTCCGGTGGTGCCTGGGGCCGGGCGAGAGGGGGCTCAGAGGAGGCTGGGGGGGGGCACGACGCACTGGGAGCCCCCCAGGGCTGCTCACCTTTGCGCATGAAGGGGGAGACGCCCTGGTCCATGAGGTGGGAGGGCACCATGGTGTAGTTGGTGGTGGGGTTGTCCCGCATGGCCTCGAAGGAGGTGTGCCGGGCGATGGCGTCCAGCGCCGCCGCCGGCAGCTCCCGCCCCAGGAACTGGGCCACCTTGACAATCTCCCGACGGAGGTCCTGCGGGACACGGGCCCATGCTCACCCCTCCCGCCACCCCCCCAGACCCCACACCACCACCCACCCCGGTCCCTCACCTCCTTCAAGTCCTCGTAGAAGAGGTAGAGGATGGGGTGATCCTTCCTCCGCTCCCAGTAGCCCTTGACGTGGTCGTACCAGGAGCCATATGCCACTGCGTGGGGAGAGCGGCCAGGGGGTGTCAGTGGGTGACAGCACCCCACAGGGTCCCCACACGCACCCAGGGGTGCCCTGTCCCACCTCTGCCAGCCATGAACTCCTCCAGGTACTGGGCCCACGTCCCCGGGTGTGGATGCAGTTTGTTCATCAGGTCAAAGTGGTAGAAGGAGATGGCCACGTCCTTGGCGTTGCGCCCCACGTAGATCATCTGCGGAGAATTTGGTGACGTGTGGGGACTTGCAGGTCCCGGCAGGGCAGGTCCCTCCCTTATCTCTGCTGGGTCCCTCCAGGTGTGTCCCCTCCAGCCTGTTACCTTGCAGCGGTTTTCCCAGAAGGATTTGGGCATGATGTGAGCTGGGATGTGGGTCTTGATGATGCGAGGGGACGCCATGGCCTCCAGCTGCTCCGTGCCTGCAAAGGAGTTTTCCCCCAGGAGCGCTCCCACTGCCGGTGGGGTATCCCCCCCCCCCCCAAAACCAAGCCTGCCCCCCATCCGGCACCCACTGCCCTGTGCCACCCCGCTACCTGCCGGCATCTTCCCGGGGACAGCAAATTCCAGCATGGGCACCCGGTTGATGATGGCATCCCGCTTGCATTTTTGGGGGTCGCCGCCTTTCAGGATCATGTCCACGATCTCGCTGACCCAGGTGGTGCCCGGCGAGGAGAGGTCGGGTGTCCGGCTGGCACCGTTCCCACTGGAGCCCCATCTCGGACACCGTCCGCCAGCGTTGCCTTTCAGCATCCCCCCCAAGTCCCAGCCCGGAGCGCCGCAGGCTGATGCCTCCCTTCCCAAGCGCGGCCCCTCTCCGGCGCCCGGGGACGCTCACCGGATTTGGGGAAGGTGACCACCACAATGTCCTCGGGGCGGCTCTGGAAGGTATCAACCCGCTCCCAGTCGTGGGCGAAGGCACTGACCATGGGGACGCCGTGCACTGTGTGCCAGGGCTGCCGCAGGTAGGTGTCCGAATTGGCCATCCTGCCGGGGACGGGGACGCGTGGCGGGGCTGGCTGGCAGCGATGGCTGGGCCACCTCATCCCCCGGGGTCCCCAAAACCCCTGTTGAGCCCAGCCATCCCCTGCTTGCTGGCATCCCAGGAGATGGCACCTGCCTCCCGTGGGGATTTTGGGGGTCGGCCGGTGGTGCGGGGAGCGTGGAGGGGCACAGCCGGCCCTGGGGGGCTCAGGTCAGCGCAGGCAGTGGGCAGCTGCCCATTCCATGCCGGCAGCGCTGTTCCTGGGCTGTAAAAGCTCACAGGAGCTTTGCTGGCTGGGGTTTCAGGCTGCCTTCTGTCCCCCTCCCCGGCTTTTTTTCCCCCAGCTCTCTGTTGGAGGGGGAAGCCCTCCTTGTGGGTTTGAAGGAAAGGGGAAGGGGGAGCGGGGCTCGCAGGACTCTCTCCGGGAAACCTTTCCACCCGCCTGCCAGGACGGAAACACGGGAGATGCCGGCTGCGAGTCCCCCACGCTGTGATTTTTGGAGAGCAGCTTTGTGACTTGCCTCCATCTCCCACAGGCTTGCAGGGACACCGAGCCCCTCCGAGCCCCCCGTGCTCCCCCACGCAGACCCTCCGCTTGCAAGGCTGGGGCACCCCAAAACAGGCCGAGCCCCCAGACCACAGCCGGGGTCTCCCCATTACCTGCCTCTTCGTCAGGTGCTCTGGCAGGGAGGGGGCAAAGCTTTGCCCACAGCGTGGGGGGCCAAGATTTGCTATTTTCCCTTCCCTGCGTGGAAGATGGAGGTGCTGGGGGGCACCCGGGGCTGCGGGGGGCCAGGGGACATTATTCGGGAGGGGACACGGAGGAACGTGGTCCCGGTGCTGCGGAGGGAGGAGTGCAGAGAAGGGGGCGAGTGGGCATGGGGACGCAGCCCCTCCGGGGATGGTCCCCAGACGCCTGTGATGAGCTGTGCCGTGCTCAGCACTCCTCTGCTAAACACACAGATGCCGGCGAGGGGAAATCGCAGCTTCCCCTCCACTCGCAGAGGCAAACGCAGGAAGGAAATCCCAACCCGCATCCCGGGGGGGTTGAACATCACCCTGTCCCCATCTGGGGGTCACCCCCATGGATGTCCCCAGCTCCTTGCACCAGTTTAGGGCTCGCTAGTGGGATGTGGGGGTCAGGCTTTGGTCACGCACTCCAAAGGCACTCAAATACGGGTCCAAAGTTTGCAGGGCTGCAAAGCACGAGCGCAGCTGATATTGTGCTTCTGGGAAAAGGGTTTAAAGGTGCCGGCGGTGGTGAAATGCTCCTCCTTACCTGCTTCCCACGGGCGAACGCGAGCCGGGGGGGAGCAGGGAGGGCAGGAGAGACGGCAGCCGGGCAGGGGGAGCAGCTCACCTGTTTGCCACCTTGGGAAAAAAGTCCCCGATTTGTCCCCAGGGCCGAGTTCCTGGTGAGGCGGGACATGCCTTGTCAGGCGTTTGGTTGTTTTGCAGGCAGGGACGTGCCCTCCCTGCCCGTCCGTCCGTCTGTCCGTACGCCAGCAAAACTGGCTGCGTGTGCAAACCCCGCAGGCAAGGCCGGGAGCTGGGGGAATGCAGAGCTCTCCATCGGCGTGTAAATAAATGCGTGGAAAGGATTTATTCCTGTGGGAGAGCTCCCCTCATAGCGCTGCTGCTCTTAAGGCGTCGGATCCGGGCTGCAGCAATTTGGGGATGAAACAGCCCCGCGGGACTACCTTGTCAAAAAGCCGGAATCTTGGAAACTCAAGAACAGGCTGGAAACGGGGTGCAGCTGGGGAATTTGGGGCTCCAAAGCAAACCCTTGCCCCCCGTGGGACGGGGACTGGTTTGCTCCAGCCATCCCTGAGCAAGGGCTCGGCGCAGCCAGGTTGGAGGTTGCAGGGTGGGTTCCCCGTCCGGCAAGGGCAGCGATGTTGCCAAGCGCGGCAATACGCCGGCAGGCAGGTGTTTCCCTTCGCCTTTGCTCCGCAAACCACAGGCTGACGAGCTCCGGCTGGGCCAGGGAGCCTGGGGCCAGCCCCGCCACCGCCCGCTCCGTCCAGAGACTTGCCACAACCTGGAGGCATGAAAGCTCCTGCGCACGCAAAAGCTGCGGGGGCAACGGGTTCGCCGGCACTCTGGGGTTTTTCCACTCTTCGCCGATCTTTGCTCCTTCCCGACGCCTTGGTAGGATGGGGCTGGGGCGGCCCAAGGTGTTGGGGGCCAGCGGCGGTTTTTGGGAGGATGTCCGCCCCCTGTGATGCCCGATCACCGCCGGCTAAAAATCCACCACGCGCGTTCCCACCCTCCTGCCCGCTGAGCATGGGGGTGCCCCTGTCCACTGCCTGGGATTCGGGGGATTCAGCCCCCCACCTTTCTCCACAGGCAATGGCTCGCCCTCCAGTTATCCCAATTTATTGCAAGGGGAAAAGCGAATCGGCAGGAGGATTCTCCGTCAGGACCCCCTCCCTGCTGGGGGAGTGTGGAGGAGCAGAGACCCCCTGGGAAGGGGGATGAGCCCCTCACACCTCCATCTGGAAGTGGAGGTTGGAGCCTGCCATGTGCTCCCGGTAGTGCTGGTCGAAGCGCTCGTTCTGGGCCACGGTGAAGTGGTTCTTCCAGTCCCCGGAGATCCCTGGGGGCGAGAAAGCGAGCGGGGAAAATCCCGACACCCCCGAAATATTTGCAGCCACAGATGGGGACCGCAATACAGCCTGGGGACACCCCTCCCGAGCCCTCCACTGCTGGCCGAACCCCACCTTTCCGGAGGAAGGGGGAGAGGCTGTGGTCCATCAGGGCGCTGGGCATGGTCTCGTAGTTGGCGGCGGGGTTCTTCCTCATCTCCTGGAAGGAGGTGTGGTGGAGGATCCTCGCCACCGTCCCCTCTGCCACGTCCTTGCCCAGGAACCGCAGGATCTTCTGCACCTCTTGCCGTGGGTCCTGGGGGGCAGCTGACATGGGGAGGCTGCCAAAAAGGTGGGGGGGAGGGGCAACTGGGGTGCCCTCCCCCCCATCCCACCCTCACCTTCTTCATGTCCTCATAGAAGAGGTAGAGGAGCCGCTTCTCCTGCTTCTTCTCCCACCAGCCCCGCACGTGGTCATACCAGGACCCGTAGGCCACTGCGGGATGCGGTCAAGGGGTTAGCCGAAAAGCGGGGTGGTGGCGGATGCCCTCCCCACCGGCGTTTCGGGGTGGGCACCCCGGGGCTCAGCCCCCACCTTTGCCAGCCATGAAGGTCTCCAGGAACTCGCCCAGCGTGCCTGGGTTGGGGTGCATCTTGGCCATCTGGTAGAAGTAGTAGTAGGAGACGACGACATCCTTGGGGTTGCGGGCCATGTAGATGACCTGGGAAGAGCCGAGGATGTGGTTGGGGGGTGCGGAGTGGTGCCCCCTCCCTGCCACCCGGACGGGGAGGGCGGTGGGGGGCACCTGCGGTGTTACCTTGCAGTCCTTGTCCTGGAAGGAGGTCGGGAGGAGCTGGACCGGGAGGTGGGTCTTCACCAGCCGTGGGGATGGGCTTTTCTCCAGCAGCTCGACGCCTGCGGCACAGGGGGGGCTTAGCGGTGCGAGCCCCAGCACCCTCACCCCCACCCGGGGGGGCAGCCGGCCCGGGGGACTCACCGCTCGGCATCCCGGCGGCCTTCATTTCCAGGAAGGGCACCCGGTTGAAGATGGCATCCCGTCGGCACTTCTCCACGTCGCCGTCCTGGTAGATCATGTCCAGGATCTCGCTCAGCCAGGTGGTGCCTGCGGCGCAGGGCCGGTGTCACAAGGGCTGGTGTCCCCCCGGGGCCCCCCGCGCCCCTCCCCGGGGTCACTCACCCGATTTGGGGTAGGTGGCCACCAGCAGGTCATCCGCCCGGGCTCGGAACGCCTCCACCCGCGGCCAGCCCTCGACGAAGGACTTGTAGAGGGGGATGCCGCGGAGGCTGCCCAGCTCCTCCCTCACCACCTCTCCCCTCCCCATGGCGGACGGGGCGGGTGGGGGGGGGGCCGCCGCGCTGCTTCTCCTCTCCGCACGACGACAGCGGCCGCCGCCGCCGCCACCTCGGGAGCGGCTGGAGCCTGAGGCGGGCCCGGGGGCAGCGCCCCGTCAGCGGAGCCGGCCCCGCAGCCGGTGTGGCGGCGGGGGGGCTGCCCCGGCGGAGGCGGTTGCCGCCGGCCCAGGGCGGGAGGGGCCGGGAGCGGAGCCCGGCACCGGCACCGGCACCGCCTCCCCCCGCCCCGGCCGCGCTCCCCCCCCCCCCTGCTCCGGCCCCGCTAATGGGCGCCGGGAAGGGGGGGTCGGAGCCGCTCCCCGCCGCCGGCCGTACCTGCCGGGGTCCTGCGGGCGCTGCTGCCGCCGGGAGCCTCAGCACCTCCCGCCGCTCCCCGGCGGCAGCGGTTAACGATCGCCGGGCGGGCCAAGGGGCGCGGAGGGCGGGAAGCGGGTTTAAAGGGCCGAAGCGTGGGGCGGGGTTGGGGTGGGTAGGGCCCCCCCCCCCGGAGGAGCGGTGGGGCAGGAGGGGTGTGGCGGTCGCGCCGGTGCCGCCGGTGCCGGTACCCGGGGGGGGGTGGGGGGGGGTCTGCGGTACCGCCCTGCGGCCGCCAGGGGGCGCCAGCGTGCGGGGCAGGGGGCGCGGCGGCGCCGGGGCTTCACGCCCCGCCGCGCGGCCGCCAGGGGGCGCCGGCGCCTTGGGGCCGGCGCGGGGAAGCGCAGCGGCGGCGGGAGCGGGGCCGGGGCCGGCGGGGAGCGGGGTCCCGGCTGCCGGGCCTCTGGCCAGCGGGGGCCCGGGAGGAGGCCCCGGGCCTCTGCCCTCGGGGCCCGGCTCCCGCGCTGGGGCTGCTTCCCCGCCACGGCTGCTCCCGGGGCCGCACCGCCGCGCCTCTCCGCCCGGGGCCGAGCGGACACCGGCGCCCCCCGGGCGTGCTCCGGGCCGGGGCCGGGGCCGGGGCCGGGGCGAGGGTGCCGCTGTGCCGGGCACCGGCTGCAGCCGCGCCGGGCCCGGCTGTCCCGCCTCCCCGGGGCTCCTCCGGCCGCAGCCGGCGGGGGGGACCCGGGGGCGACTCCGTCCCGGGCTGGGGCCGGGCGAGGGAAGCGGGGGACAGCGGGACCGAACCCGCGCTCCCGGCTCCCCGGGCGCTCCAGGCACGGGATCCACAGCCCAAACCCTCCCCGCGTGGAGGGTCTCTCTCCCCTGAACCCTTCTGAGCACCTTTCCCAGCACTTTGCACCCCCGGGGCTGGGGCCCAGGGAGATCCATCGCCCCAAAATCAGCTCCAGGACACCAACACAAGGTACAAGCTGCAGGCATCAGCCGGGACGTTCCCTGGGGATGGCCTGGAAATCCTGCAGCACCCTTGACGCTAACAGAGAGCACGGCTGGAGAAAAGGGGGGGGAAGAACCTACACAGGAGCCAGCTGGAGGGGCCCGGTAAGGCGCGACGCCCATACCAAGGCCCCGGGCTTTGGGCCTCGGCCCCCCAGGAGCGTGGCATGGGGCTGGCGCAAGGAGCGCTCCTGGGGCAGCTCCGGGCTGGGCTCTCTCCCTTGCTGGGGCTTCCTTGTGAAAAAACAGATGGGGAGAGGGACTCCGTCAGGTCAGAGGCCAGGTGGGAGCCCAGGAAGCCATTCCTGAGGCCGTGGGGTGACAGAGGTAGGTGCGAGGGGCCGGGTGAGGACGGGGAAGGCGTGGGAACAAGCGTGTCCCTGGGAAAAGGGGGGCCACTGGAGCCAGCCCCTCGCAGAGGGCTGCCGGTGACATGGGGACACAGGTGAGGGACAGCCAGTACCGCTGAATTGAAGAGGTGCGATGCTTTCATCTTTCTGAGCGCTTCAAAGCGAAATGGGAGCAGAGCTGCTTTCGTACCCATTCTTCCAAGAACTGGCTAAAAGCCCACGGCATCGTTGTGCTTCCTGGTCAATAGATTCAATCCTTTCGCCAGCCACATCGAGCACCAAATCCAGGCAAACGAGGGGTGTCACACATGGGCTAACAGAGAGGGGAGATCAAACAGCGTGTAACATACTTTATTGACAAGAGAAAACTGATTTCCATCTCTCTATTCCTCCAGAACAGCTTCTGACTTGTCCCCGTCATCTAACACAGCCCCCTCCACCCCATTACCTGCCTCTGACCGCATTTTCTCTCTTCCAATATTCCCTTTTTTTCCCACAAGAGTCTCCTGGGGGATGACACAGACTCAGATCCCTGCCTTTTGGCTGCCTCCTCTTCATGCAAATAGTTTGTTCCCCTTAGTAGCACATGCAATTTAATAACCGCACGTAGTTTTAAAAGCAGTTTACAGTTATAGGCAAGAACTAAATGTCCTTCCTTCTCCTCACAGAATTTATATCAACACACAACTTGTGTTTTCTCGTGCGTTTCCTCAATGCCCAAGCAATGTATTAACAGCAAATCATTTCTGAAATCAGAGGGGTTTGGGACAGGATCAGACCCGTCAGGGTACACTTCTTGTCCCAGGGCTGTCTCCACCAAAGAGCTGGGACGACCCCGGGTCCCACCAGCACAGCCCTTCGGCTTGCCAGGGCTGAGAGGCTCAGAGCTGCTCCCAGCCCAACTTTGACTTCTCCCCATAGCAAAACTACATCAGCACAGAACAACTGCGGGCTTAGAAGAGTGAATAACTACGTGAAAAATGTAAATGGCAGCTTTGCGTGCCTAGCGCTGCTCAGAATAGCTTCCCTCCCACTTGCAGGAACAGTCTTTCCTCTGGCAAAGCCATCCACTGCAAATACAAATATAAATAGTGCAGTTTGCCTTTCAAAAACCCCCAAAGCTTGTTGCCCAAAGTTGTTCAAAACCCGCAAACAGACTAAATCAGGTGTCATGGTTAGAAAAACACCTTTCTTACAGTGGCTGGGGAGCTGATCCTGTGCGTTAGCCCTCTCCCTTTTCACCACACTTACCTTTTGATTGGTCATTCCCTACCTAATTTTGATATAGGAAGATGATTCTCACTATGTGTAGATCAAGAAGTATTTGTACTTAATTCTAGCTGGGAAGAAACCTTTTTCTTGAAAGTAGAGCCACGTGGCCTCAAACCGTGTTCAGTAACCGCTGCTGTATCCAATTATTTTTCCTTATACCCATCCATTCGTGCCTGCTATAAGATAACCGCTGTCCCCTCCAGCAAAATCGGACGCTCCCTGCCCCTGTAGGGCAAGTCAGTTTAGCGAGAGATAATTTCCCGGTAGTTCACGTTGTGGTGACTTCATTGGTTTTGTTCTTTCAAGTGTTATATGCCAGCCTTACACAGAACCTATTTATGCTAAATAAGATACAAACAGGTCTAGCTCTGTCTTCCGGGCCAAGCTTATACAGTCGTATTTTCCTTCTGTTATGACCGAACCAGGAGTTTTCCTTCTGTCTGAAACAGAAAACAGTAGGCTGAAGCAAAATTAAACAGAAGAGAAGAGTGAATCACTCCCCTATTTAGAACAGGATGAGGATTTAAAAAAAAAAAAACAAAACCAAAACAAAACAACAAAGCCCAGAAGGATATTTTGATAGTAACCTTGCCGGTGCAGCTGCTAACGTAAATGTTTACTAACAAAAGTGCGTTTTATGAACTAATGCGTGACAGTTAACCCATGAAGGCTTGCGCACCGAGAGCAAGGTTTGGGTTGGCCACGCTGAGTTGAGGTGGGTTTGGTAATTCTGCTTTGCTTCAACTTCTGGAAAAAAATCAGAAAGCCCTTCCTAAAGTCTGGCAGGGAGGTAGGTGATGGCATTGGAGTGGCTGGAACTGGAGAAATCCAGCAAAACCTGAGCAGAATAGCTCCTCGGTGTGGCAGAGCTTAGTTTGGCGAGAGAGAGGACATGCAATTGCACTCTCGTGGCCCATCCTCTTGGCCAGGGAAAATAATTCCCGATGGTGCCTCTGCAGCCACTTGTTGCTGAGCAGAAGACCAGCTCCAAGGAGAAGCTCTTGATTCAAAGCAATGTAGTCCCACCATTTTCTGACCAACTTGGTCTAATCTGCTTTCTATGGGAAAAGCTACTTCGTGACAATGGAAATGCTCTTAGCTCACCAGGCTGTACCCTGAAGCAGCTTTTCTTGTTTTCTCTTTTCTTCTCATCTTTGAGTTTCTTGGGTTATTTTTAGTTTAAAGTTACTGTCACATTTACAGCAGAGATGTGCGCAGCAGCTTGAAGAAGCCGCCTCCCAGAAAACCAGCACAAGAACCACCATTCAACTTGTCCACTATTTCATTTTACACCCTCCTGTTTGATCTATTGGTGTAAACCATATCAAATGCATATCCGTGTATGTTTGCCTATTGTTTTCTTGGAGAACCTTTCCCTCCGCTGGCAGCATTGATGGTGAGGACCAGGATGCCCGATGGGGGTGTCCCGTGAGCTTGTCGGTGGCCGAAGTGTCACCCGCTGCACATGTGAGCGGGAACTCACGCCAGCTCTTCTCAAAGCGATTGCGCTTTTATGTGTATTCATGGACTTACGTTTCCCCTGTTAATGGTAGATGATTTACAGGAGCACCGAGAAGAGGCTGCTCTCCAGCAGGTGATTTAAATGCTGCATGACCTTGGTTTTTGAAGGGTCATTTAACCTTTGAATTGCACTTACCCTTATGGCGTTCAGGTCAACTATTTTATATACGAGTGGTAGAGCCCCAAAAGCCCTCTTTTGGCTTCCCACCTCCCCCCACTTAATTTTTGCTATTTTTGGCTACTCTCGCCTCCTGTTCCTCCACAAAACCAGCTCCTATCTATCACTCCCTTGAAAAAAATACAAGCAGTAGAAAGTTTAACAAGACCTTTACCAGAGTTTTCCTACAAGTTACCTGCTCAGAGGTCCCACTGCCATTACTGCAGTCCTTGGCTTGAGCAGTAAATATACTACTTAGAGCTGGAACAGCATCAGCAAAGCACTTCTGGCCAAGTGTCGGTAATATGGCTTTTATTCAAACTTTGGGAACAGCATATGACTGATACTACAAGGACTTCCAGATCCTAAGATCTTTAATGAAGTGACTGCTAAAAAAGAAATACCGCAAACCGCTCAAGATGCTTATGTGATTTCCCAGTGTTAAAATAGCTGGTGCTGTAAAGGGTACCTTTGGGACACAGCATGATAGATTTCCTCTTACAACCAATGTTACAAGGAGATCCAACTCTGCAAAACTGCATCAATACTGTGAAATTTGTTTGCTGAGCGCCCTTCCACCTCGCCAACACACTATGTCCCCAGGCGTGGAAAGAGGGACCAGTTTGTCACCGCTGCATGTGGCAGAGCACATCATGTCCTCCTGAGTAAATGCCATAGCAAAGCCATTCCCACCCCTGAGAAGCCAGAGCAGCATGGACGTGCTGCATGCGTTCTGCTGATGGCTTCTCATGCATCATGTCCCAGGAAGCCTGATTTAACTAAGGAAAAGACTTGCCATCATTACAAACGATCTCTGTCTCCCAGGTGCTTTGGGGGAAACAGACAACCCGTCAGGGGATAGAAGATACAGAAGATACAAGAAGGAACCTTCAAAGACAGAAGCAGCACATCCCAGACAGGGTGAGGAAGGGCACCTGAAGCACCAAGAGGTGGTACCGGGAGAGATGGGGAAAGAAACACCGCTTAACCGCCACAGCTTTGCTCACTGCAAATCTTAACTCTGCAACATAAACCACTCTGGGCCGTGCCCAATACCTCCTGTGCAGCCAAGGAGCGAGGAGGAGGGCTGATGTGATGGTGAGGTGGATTCAAGCTGCTCACTGCTGTATGAAGAGGCACGGCGCAGGACTCGAGCTCACGATCCGCATTTCCAGCCAGGTCCAGCCAATCCTGCCAGCCACAGCCCCACACAGCCTCTGCTCAGCTGTAGCAAGGACATACAGGATGACTTTTGGCCGTCCTCTTTTCCAAGCACCCCTCTGGCTAGTGACTTGCAACTGTCCTGAAGAGTTTCTAGGGAAAAAAGTAATTCTGCTGATCCAGAGCCAGAAGACAGAGCCTAACCAGCTGGCTGGCCTTTTTTACCCTTTAGGCAAGATATTGAGTACCCTCTGTTTAACAAAACCACTCGGCACGTGGCCCACACAAAGCACAAATGATACCTTCTCACCTGAAGGGAATAAAAGTGTTTCACCTCCCCTCATGCAACAAGTCTCTTTTGTTAAAAGCCCCTCCAATTTTAGACATCATGATTAATTTCTGTCGGCCCATGGAAGGCATCTCTGCCAGATCATCAAGCTCAGACCATGCCCGGAGCTACCATCCACTTCAGTTACTGTTTCAGATCCACAAAGGTGGTTTCTCCAAACAAACCCCACCTTGGCCTCAGACAAAGAGATTGTCATGTCCCCTTCCAATCAGAGCAACATCAAGTACCTTCTGAAGACATCAGTTTACCTAAAATAAGCCCCAAAATTTGTGTCCTTCATACTGTCCTGTGTTGAACTGGTCTTAAAAAACACAACTAAAAGCTTAAGGGACCCATTTCTGGTTAAAGGCGCTTTTCTGCCACCCTGATCTGTTTGCAAACGGCTTCTCCTTCAGGTAGTGCTTAGGAGCAGGAGGCAGTGAAGCTTAAACAGCAATCCTACAGCAGTGTCTCCCAGTTTTGCAGTTTATCAGACAGTTCAGGTGCCCCAAGGGATGAGGGACTGCTCACCAACACCCTCCCAACAAAAAGCTCTTCTCTCTCTACAGCTGCCACCCCCCATGGCTCCAGGACAGCCCAAGCCCCTTTGGCTGCTGAGCTGGAGCAATTCTGCTGTCAGGGGGATACTCAGAAAGCATTGCCCAGATGAGACCACCTTTTTTTTTTTTTTTTAAAATCAAGAAAGCCATTTGTTTAAACAAAAGCAATACCAATTTGGAACAGCAGCTCCATGCTTCTGGAATTAACATTTTTAATAGGGAAAATATAAAGTAACCAGAGAAACAGAACAGAAATGAACCTCCTGGTCACTGCACCTTCCCAGGGACTTCTGCTCCTGGCCTTTGCTGCAGCTAATGCTAATGCTGGGCCCATGGTCTGCTCTGTCCGTGCCCTGAGGTCCTTGAGGAGCTCCTTTGTCTCCCTGCCTACAGCTCCTCCAAGCTCCTTCCAAGCTCTCCCTGCTGAAAGTGCACGGGGACTTCACTGCACAGGGGCTCCAGTCAGCTCTGTCTCCAGCAGTTTTAGGGCAAGCCATGTTCAGAAGCGGGGGGATGCTTGGGACAGCCTTCCTGATCCCAGCATGGGGGTGAGACGGGGGTAGGTGGACCAACGCAGCAGACATTGTCCCGCCAGTCTGACTTTATGAAGGTTGCTGTTGTGCTGCCCCATTTCAACTAATTAGATGTGCTCTGTGTGTGTGCCCCTTGGAAAGCTTCAGTATTGCACTCGCTGGCTCCTCTACCACCTCCTTCTCTGTTACTTTATTTGGCAGAAGCCAAGCAGTCATACTCTGAAGCTGAAGATGCTCCCAACTCTTTTCTTCCAACAGTTGGGTCCCTAGGGATCCAGCCTTTCTCCTCTAAGATGAGTAATTGATTTGACTCCAGGATTAATATATACTCCCGCTTCACCCTGGCACAGGTCCTCCTGCCATGTCTGTGCCCTTTGTACCTCAACATTACCACCCCACCAACCCCCTTCCTCCCATCTACTGCGCTATGTCTTAGCGTGCTTGTTCCTTAGACTCCCAGGACTTGTGCAGAAGCAGAAATAATCCCACTAGCTTCATTTCCTTGTAGCCTGCTGGCAACATTTCCCAAGAGTTTGTCCAGAAAGCCCCTGCCGCCCCTGCCCAGCCAGCCACCCTGCTCTGGTCTTGCACTTCATACACAGCTGTCAGACTCCCTGTGTCACCAAAAGCGCTGCCAACCAACCTCCTGATCTCCCCCAATCCAGATAAGATAAGCAAAAGAGTTGGTTTCAAGGTCTTTAGTTCACATCTCTCATTTTCTTATTTGGCACCTTCCCAAGTGACAGGAGAGCTCCCAGTTTTTCGGTGAAACCCCTGTTGTAAATGTAAATCCACAGGCACAAAGCATAGCTGTGTGTCTGTTACTACCTGCCGGCATCCACCAGACACGACCTGGCATCCCGGGCAGGAACAGGGGTGCTCCTTCTCCCCATCTGCTTCATCCTGTCATGGGATGTCCCATGCCAGGCTCACCGCGTGGGCAAGGTGCCTCAGCAAGATGCGTCAGACCGGGAGCTGCTTCAGCTCCTCAGCTGCTGACCATCCAAGTTGTCTTTCTCCAAACCAGCTGCACTACTTGTGCTCCTTTGATTTGCCATGAGGCTACCTTTGATGAATGGGAGCACCCCAAAATTCCCACTCCCACCCCAAAAGCAGAGCCGAAAGCCCTCCCCACCTTTCTTTGGTAAAAAGAGACAGGTTGCGCTTTTGATCATCAAAGTTTTCCTCTTTGGAAGGAGGAGGAGCCGCTTAGTCATGGGTTCATTGATTCCCTGCCTAGCAGGAATGTTTGCTTGGGCACAGCCAAGCCACACCTCTGATGACTGTAACAGGCAGCTCGCTCTCTCTTTTGATATACTATCAGCTGGGTTTATCAGAGTATCAATGCAACCTCCCCACTCCAGGACTTGTCCCTTCTGGCC
The DNA here is from genome assembly GCF_030936135.1 of Gavia stellata. NCBI lineage: Eukaryota > Metazoa > Chordata > Aves > Gaviiformes > Gaviidae > Gavia > Gavia stellata. The sequence continues at coordinate 59,926,965 of NC_082598.1, read as the reverse complement.
AGCTCACCCTGGAGAGCGGGCAGGGGCTGCGTGGGAGCTGAGCTCACCTCTTATTTCAAGGAATCTTAACAGCAGGGTTTAAGCTACTTATTTACTTTTTTGGTCTCTGCAGGAAGTCTGAGCTAAAAAAAAAAAAAAAAAAAAAAGACAGAAGTATAATTACTCTGGCACGTCTGCATTCCTGCTCCAGGCTCAGGCGGGGAGGGACTCTTTCTTGTCAGAGCCAGGAAGAGGATCTGATCCCTGGAGATCATCGCCACAAACGTGTGTAACTGAAACCTGCAGCCATGCTGAAACAGATATTATCGGACATGTACATCGATCCTGACCTGCTGGCAGAACTCAGCGAGGAGCAGAAGCAGATCCTCTTCTTCAAGATGAGGCAGGAACAGATCAGACGGTGGGAGGAAAGAGAAGCTGCTGAGGACAAGGCTTCAGCAAAGAAGCCACTGCTGAGAAAAGGTAAGTCTCTGCCTGCCGGCTGCTTCCCCCTCTGACACAGATCTGGCCAAGTCAGCTGCTCCCTAGAAATAGGAGGAAATGTGTCCTTAGAGTAATTTCTTCTCCCAGGGACATATCATCGTCATATTTCCAAACCGTAACTAAACCCACCTGCGATGGGGTAGTTTTGGCTGGGCATGCAACGGTTTTACTCCCTGGCCCAGACACTCTGTCCTTGACCAAATTGCTCAACTCCCTTAGCTGGGAAGACAGGGCTTACTTGCCCCCAGGAGATGCATCTCATTCAGTTTCCCACTAAATGGGGCCTCTGAATCTGTCTATAAAATAACCATGGACTTGAACGTCTGCCCGGGGGCACCAGATCTACAGGGGGTTTTCCCACTGTGCCTTTAAACCTGAAGTCCCCTTGCCAGGATTAGACAGCATGCTGGCTGCTAGGAAGATAGCCCTCTTCTCCCAGCTCTTCCCCACGTGCTCTGTTTGCAGGTAGTTCACCCTCACACAGTTTGGGGAGGGCGGTGGCAAGGAATTAAAGCAAGAAAGGAAACAGTGGTGAGTCTTCTCCCTTGCCCCCAACTCACAGATGCCTCCTTCACTGACCTGGCTTCAGTACCGTGAAACAAAATGGGAGGTGCACGCTGCGTCCCAGTTGAGCTTTCCCCATGTACGGCTTCTTTTGGAGAGGCTCTGCCATCGGCAGCAGCCGGGAGGGCACAGCAGGCGGAACGCAGGCCCTGCACAAAGCCGCCGAGCAAAAAGCATTTGCCAAAGAGCTGCTTCTTTTCCAGCCAATGGGAAGTCGGTGACATGGAAGCTCGGCGCTGACAATGATGTCTGGGTCTGGGTGATGGGTGAGCATCCTTCAGATAAATCATACGCGGCCATCTGTGAAGAGATCCAGGCACAAAGGGCAAAGCGGTTAGCGAGAGAGCAAGGCAAGGAGGGCAGGTAAGCACCCTTCAGCTGGAGGACTTGGTGGGCAGACATGGAGGAGAAGGCATTTCTAGGGACCCAGAGGCTGGAGTCTTTTCTGTAGGGGCTGTGGTTACCACTGTCACTCACACTCAACTTGTGGGCAAAAGGGGCAGGCAAAGGTTGGCTTTCTGCGAGGACACACCACGCTGGCAGAGACCAGCTCCAGCCTGAGGTTTGCCCCAGCTCATCGAGCCTCCCGTGATACGGCTCCTGCGCAGTATCCTCTGCAGACCACAGGAAATGCTAACTCTGTTATTGCAGCAGGTCATGAGTCTGGATTGCACTGATTCACCGACGGGTGCCCGTGTACAGCAGGACGACAGTTACTCACCACGAGCCATTAATTTAATCATTCCACCTACCTGGTTTGGAGATATGATAGCTGCCTGCACATACCTTGCTTCATCGCAGCACTGCTCTGCTCACATGCAGCTTCCTCGCAAGATGCTCAGAGAGCAGAAAGTGACTCCCTGGGGTTCCTAAGTCCTCTCTCTCTTGCATTTCAGAGAGACTGACACTTCTGTAACACGGTCTCTACATCCACAACCAGGAGTCCTGGGTGAGACAGATCTTCACGGGAATAAAAAAAGCACTGTGGAGGAAAAGAAGGAAGATGGGAGAAAAACTGCTGCTGCTACAACAGGGAAAAGCCAGGAGCTCACAAAGGTAGTTTTCCCCCTTTTCTTCATAACTATCAGAAACATGTGCTCTGAGATCTAGGAAGTGCAGCAAATTCTGGTTGCTGTAAATAGAAATTTGAAGAAGGAAAATAAGCCAGCTAACTGTTAAGGCTTTTCTTCTGTAGTCAGAGAAGAAGCCATGCTGTTACATCCTTCCTTAGCACTCGGGAGGTCCGAGTGCTATTCTCATCTGCTTTGTACCAACAGATAAGTTACTCTGGATTCCTTTGCTTCCATTCTCTGTGGGTAAAACAAGGGTCGCAGTACTTTCCCTCCTGCTCTGTGGCTGGTTTGGATGGTTTTTGGGGCAAGACCAGGGAGGCTATCCCAGGGTCTGTACATGCAAGGCCACAGCCCTCAGACAAATCATCTACTTGTATAAAAGAACAGATGAAGATAATTTTACCAGCATCCTCTGACATGCATATTTTAGATTGTTCTTTTTTTTTTGTTTCTTCTAAAATAGTTAGAAAATAGCTTATGACCTTGACAGCACAGGACAACATCAAATGCAGTAACTACAGTGTCTGCTTTGCTGTGGTGTTTCATTACAGAAATATTTTTCTCCAGCAATAAAGACATTTCTACTTTTTAACTGGCTACAAAAAGCCATTTGCAGAGAACTGAGAAAAAGATGAGTTAAATTAACTACCCATGAAACCAAAGTTGAACAGAAGGAAGAGAACACCCTGCCAGTGTAATGGGAGAAGTCCAATTTCATTCAGCAGAGTTTTCATTCAGACTTTTGCTGCTAACTTGTTTGAATGTGTATTCTTTTATTATACGGCCACTCCATATTTCAGTATGAAAAGCATGATAACTGAAGGTTGGGTTTTGGCAAAGCGCCTCTCCCGCTGCTACCAAAATACTGAAGGGAATTTGGAGCGGCTGTCTCGTTTATCAAAAGCCTCTGAGTCACACGGCGTTTTTCATAGCACTGTTTGCTGAAGTTGAGCAACTATGTGGGAGAATTTTTTTTTCTTTTCAAAGGAAGCTATTACTCACAGCTAACAAAAAAAAAAAAGGGCAAAAAAACCCCAACCAAAAATACCACCACCACCAAAAAAAATGTAAACCCCTTCCAAACTCTTGCATGTGGAAATAGAGGGGGGGTTGTATTTTTTGTTTTCTGTCATTATATTATTAGTAATTTTTCCCAGGTTTCTGGGGCTTTTGCTATTAGAAGGAGGGATCCAGACGGAAGACCCCTGTTGCATTTTCTAGGCCTGGAAAGGGGCTTTTCCTCACCTCTCTTGTTAAAGTGCTTTCTTTTTTATCAGTTCCCATTTAACCTGAGGGATCCGGGCATTGTGCTTTGTCTGCTGCTGGGGAGGTGACCTAAGAAAACAAGCTGCTTCACACACATTTGAAGTTCCTAGTTCCCTGTCAAGGAGAGGGAATTTGGAAAGCCATGTTCATATTAAATATTAGCCAAGTAGGTGATGGAGATAAAACAAAGCGTGTCCTTGGTAAGCGGGGTAGTACAGTTAACTCATTACTCACTGTGCTGTGGGAGGCAGCCTGTGTCCAACGGGGAGGTGGGTGGGTGTTTGCTCAAAGACAAGTCTAACTGTTCCTCTTCAAGGGCAGGTCTCAGCTGGTGACTGCTGCCAGGGTAGCTAGACTGGTTTGCAGGGAAGAGCGAACATGAGATATGCAGCTAGCTGGGTCAGTTTGACGAGCAGGGGTTTGCAGCACCCCAGCCACAGCAGCAAACAAGCACAGGCAGGTAAAGCTGTGGACGGCCGGTTCTGCTAGGGTTTGCTTTAGAGGGAGGGAGGGAAGGGACTGCTCCCTGGGAGCACTTGGGAGCACCGCTTAGTGCATAGAGGCACGCTTATGACAATCCTGACACCTCTGAGTTCTCCTCCTGTGGCATATTAGGCTTAATATGATGAAAAAAAACCCCAATGTTTGTCAGAGAAGGCTGGCAAAACTTCTTAACAAAAATGTCATATCACTGCTTCTGCATTAAACACCTATTGCTCAAAAAAAGAGCAATGATCCTAACGCTGCATTTATTTCTCACCACTCTTTTCCTCTGCCCAGAGGGAAACCAGAGATGTTCACCAGATGCTGGCAGACTGCCACGTGAGGAAGCGTGGCTTCCAACAGGTAAGTGGCAACCTAGGATGCTCCTAACATATTGAGTGGGGCCCAGACTTTATCCTAGAGTCCCAGAGCCTCATCTGACCCAAGAACGTTCTCACCTCTTGGACCAGTTTTATCCAGCATTGCCTTGCTCCTTATATACGGTGTGACAATTTGGAGATGATACAAAGCAGGCCACGCTGGCAGACTGGGGACCAGCACAGGGAGATGCTCCTGATGATTTCTGGTAGACCGTTTTCCCTTTCTTCCTCTGTTGTCACCTGCAGTAAAGACAGAGGGTCTGTACGTTGTTGAAGTCGGAGGGATTCACAATAAAGAATGGAGTTTCCAGTATTTCAAGGCTAGCTAAAAAGCAGGGTTAAAACTAGCCTGGAACAAAGCTGAACATACTGTTTCTTTAATAGATGAAGGAAGCACAGAGGAGACATTCAGGAGAAGAGACCACAGCCCCCCAGGAAGCAATACCACAGAGCCACCCCAGCTCGGAGAGCCAGAGGACGCTGCAGAAATCGGATGAGAATGAGCCTGAATGGCAGGAATCCTGTAAGATCTTAGGATGACCTTTTCCTATGGGGCTTGAGAAATCCTAGGGCTCTGTGGGATCATCTCAATCCTTCTCCTGCCATGCTGGAACTGAATAATCAGTCGGTGGGTGGAGAGTACTATCAAGAAATACAGTGCTGCATTATCAGAAATATTTCTGGGTCCACACGGCATTGAGACTAGAGCTGGGCAGGGAAACGGGAAATTTTTCCTACAGATACTATATTAAAACAAGCAACAAATAGGAACCATGGGAGTATAGCCAGGATAATTAATTTTAAACTAGAAGCTGTCCTTTCATAGTACTTTGCAGTAACCTTCGCTCTTGAGGACAAGGATAACAGGTGACAGGGACTAACTAAAAAGGGCTTCCCTGTCATCCAAGCACAATCCCACCTGAGCAGAGCCCTGCTGCACCGTCTCATGTAATGAATCCCAACGGCAGGAAGGAAAACAGCAAGCAGTATGAGACTTGCAGTAGCATCCATCACTGCTGCCAAATACTTCCTGAAGGAGAACCTGATGCATTTTTTTTTTTTTCCCCAGTTCCTTCCCTACTGCTCAGTAGATGGCAATGCTGTACTACCAATTGTTTCCACTTCAGGCCAGGGGTTCTATTTTTCTAACTGATAAAAAAAAAAAATCTGAAATTGATTACAAAAGCAAGGAAACATCTAGCCTAACTCAGACCAGCCGGAGAGCTGGTTACTCCTACAGACTCCAGGATGAGCTGGACCTAGACAATCAAGGCAGTTTTACAGGAAAAAAACCCAAAACCCAAAAAAACCCAGCCAAGTTCTCCACTTTCCATAACAGTTTCAGGAAGACTCACCTCCCACCCTCAAAAAATGATCAGCACTTTCAAATCCTTTAAAGGATTGATTTGGGGTCATTTCAGCAGCTTTTATTCCGTACCTCCTCTCCCCCACCAGCTCACTTGAAAGGCACTACAGAAATCCATGTCTGAACCAGGAGTCAGCATCCGAAACAAAACTAAGTAGTCTCCAAGTACAAAGAGACCTGATGCCCAGAAAGAACCCAGATTTTTAATCTCTTGTAGGAATAAAAACTAGACCCTGTTAAGTAGCAGATGCCCAAAAGTGATGGGAGACATGTGGCAAATGGTCTCACAACTGAGTGCATCTTTCACCTTGTGAAACGGGTTAATCCTCCACTTCAAGCAGGAAGATGGCCAAAGGGCAGCAAGCTTAAAACTTGCCTGCTTGTTCGCTCCTGTAGGACTCCTTTTTTGTTCCAGTGCGGAAATCCAAGGTAGCAGATGAGAAGAGACGCTCCCTTGCACGGCAAGCCAGGGACGACTACAGGAGGCTTTCACTGCAGGGCATCCACAGAGGGAAGCAGGCAGCTATTTCCAAGGGTGCCACAGCAGGTGATCGGCGACCACTCCAATATCCACCTCTCCCCCCCAAGCCTAAACTTCTACCTCCTGCAATGGCAAATGGGAGAGCTATTAGGTAAGGAAACCCCTGTGCACTGTGGAGGGGTGAAGGGATGAGATTTTTTCTCCTCTAGCATGGGATGGTTGAGATGGGAATGGTTAGCTCTCCTCCTCCTGCAGAGGAGACACCCTGCGGGGAAAAATACAGAGCCTGTGCTATATACCAGCCTAGGGTGTGATAAGGCTTATTTGTCCACCCCTGGAGGGTAACAGGTTTATTTGGTAGAGTGTCCTAAGCCTGGAGTGCATACATCCTCTATGCTAGGTGTCCATGTAATATTGCTGACAGCTGCACTAGTGTAAGCCTTCTGCTCAGGGCTGTTCTTAACACCCTGAACAAAAGGTAGGTCCTGCCAAGGACTCAGAAGCTGTTGCTTGAACCTGATGCACAAACCACAGTCTTTTCTGACAGGAAAAAGGGAATCCAAAGGACAATCTCCAATTCTACCGAAGAAAGCATCATCAAGTGGTTCAAGGAGGAGCAATTCCCTCTCCGAGCCGGCTATCAGAAAACCACGGACACGATAGCACCTTGGTTCCACGGTGAGTCCTGAGCGTTTCTGCCCCAACCCAACTCTTTCAGGAGTTGTTTCTGCTAACGTGGCTGCTGCCACAGGCTGGGCCCAGGAGCTTTTCGAAGGTGGCTAGGTTTTCCATTTTAAATACCTATGAATGTAGTTTAAATTCCTTTAGCATTATGACAAAGGGCAAGCTAAAGTGTTAGAACAGAGGCGAGATCTTCAAAATACCCTATACCTCTGTGCCACCCCTGCTTCCCTGTACTGGATGCATGGTCATCTCAGCAACTGTTTGGTTCAGGGTGAGAGATATTTGGGCACACCTCATCCCACTCATCCTTGGCCCTAAGTCATTCTCCTTCCATACATGCTCATAATCTGTCACCTTTCCGTCCCATTTCTAATGGGTCATCATGACCCCATCCATGTCCTTTCCTTTGGAAACCCCTTCGATCTGAAACTGCAGCAACAAAAGCGTTATCCTCTTGTAACTGGGCTTTCAACGCTTGCATGGCTTTCTGACAAGACCTATGATCAGTGTCTGCACAGCCCTGCTATACTGGAATCAACATACAACACACTGCAATGCTGTTCTCTCTCGTAACACAGAAACTGTCCTTTTTAGCCCTGCACATTTATCATTCATAATCGGCCGAGTCTGGAACAGTTAGCATAAAGCACAGTTAGCACGTGGCCATGGTCTGTTACTAGCAATGGCAGTACTGCTCTTCCTGGGCTACTGGGCAAGAAAACAATGCCAGGGATGGAAGTGCCATGGACCGGTTTTAGAGCAGTGAAGCAGATTTCTTGTATTTAAAAGACGTGTGGATGAGGCGCTTAGGGACATGGTTTAGCGGTGGACTTGGTAGCGTTAGGTTTACAGTTGGGCTTGATGATCTTAAAGGTCTTTTCCAACCTAAATGATTCTATGATTCTATGAACTGTTCCATCCAGTCCTGCACAAATGTTTTTCTCCCTTCAGTTTTGTGTTTTGATTTTGAACAGGTATCCTAACCTCTAAGAAAGCAGAGGAACTTCTGAATAAAACAGTACCGGGGAGTTTTCTAGTCCGGGTCAGTGAGAAAATCAAAGGCTACGTGCTCTCCTATCGGTCTGTGGAAGGATGTAAACACTTCCTTATTGATGCCTCCAGTGATTCCTACAGCTTCCTTGGAGTGGACCAACTACAACATTCAACGCTGGCTGACCTTGTAGACTACCACAAGGTGAACATCTAGCAATGCATTCATTAACTTTTTGTTTAATTGCTTCAGGGCACTTCAAAATAAGAAAGAATAGATTCAGTTTTTTTAAAGCAGGTAACCAGACCTATTTTAGCTGCCGTTGGTTATCCCGTGTGCTGCTCCAGAAGGGTATGCCAGCCTGATGGGTACATCTCAGGCAACCTAACACAGGTCAAACACCTTAGACCTGACTCACTCCCCATCAAGTGCGCAGAACACCTTGCACACAGGGCTCAAGTTACTTACACGCTGTTTAGTAGGAATGCTGATAAGGTGAGAGTGACAGCATACTCACACAGACTCCTCTTTTTTGGATTCTCTCCCTGGTTGTGGGGTCCCGGCAAGTTAGGTAAGCAGAAAATCCTGCTTGTCTCCAGCTTCAGCATGAAAGAAAACAAGATATCTTTATAATCCCAAAGCAGGCAAGGTGTGATACTGAGCAAAGACAAAAAATAGAAGGGAAGGAAGAAGGTTGGCAGGTTCTTACAACATCAACAGCAGTGTTTACTAGCACTGACTGCAGTTACATGGGCTCCAAGGAGGGCCAGATGGATTGTTCATTCCTTTACTGTAAGATCTGCCCAGGGACAGGACAATCATTTTGCCTAAAGGTTCATTTAAAATCCGTGTTTCTTTTAAATAAGTGCCTAGCCTAATACAGACATGGCTAAACAAAATTGGACATGAGGAAAACATCTATGTACATTTGCTATATGGAGCTCTACCTGAGTTACCTGAACTTGCTTCTTGCATGGGTTTCACAGTTCAGGCTGAAATTGTTGAAAGCAGGAGCTATACGGCTATTGGTACCAGAGCCAGAGGATTTAAAGCCTGGCTATGCATATCCAGATTAAAGACAGAGCCATGCCCACAGTCTGCAAAGAATCCTACAGACCCCCTGCACTACAGCAGACATGGGCAGGGTGAACCCACTCTGCTGAAGTGCTCTAGTGGGTTCTGCTTATCACCCACCGGCTGACCGCGAAAGAAGGCAAGTTCCCACCATGCATCCGCTGCTAGGGTGGAGAACGAGATGGGAAGCAGAGACTGTACTGTCGGGGAATTCTTTTGTTAGAACAGGGCTTGCCTGAGCAGAGGGCATGTGCTCACTCCAGGATCCACCCTCGTCCCTCCCACAAACGTGGCCAGGAGCATGGTCCACAACCACCCCGTCCTGCTTACCTGCATGCTGCACAGTCCTCGCTCCAGTGCTTCCTAGGCAGGGCAGCATTTCACACCGTAGAAGCTGCGGTTGCCTACGAGACGAGCACAGCTCTTTCTGAGAACTGCCAGAGTCGTGTCACTGGGTTACTGCACCAAGCACAGGCATTGTTTTATGAAGACAGATATCAGCCATGTGGGTCCTTCCCCGAGTTCCCCAGGGCACTAAGCTGTATCACACAGCGGGATGAACAAATCCACACTGTAACAGAGGCAGGGAGACTGCTGTCCACCCCATGATGCCATGACAGGTAGGGCTTGTTTGAAAGGCGGTGTTTAATCATATTCTACATCAACAGGACGAACCCATCACTTCCTTGGGGAAGGAGCTGTTGCTTTACCCCTGTGGCCAAGAGGACCAAGAACCAGATTACATCTCTCTCTTTGAGTGAACCTCCCGGTCTCGCTGTGCAGCCCCATGCTTGTATTCACAAAGACTGAACTTCAAACTAGAACTGCTGCTGCTTACCTGAATCAGTTGCCATAAGTGCCTCTATTTTATGTCCTTCACAACAAAGCAGTGGGAGGATAAGTACTGTTATGGCCTTGTTGCATCAACTGAGTTAAAGGATGCATCAGTCCAGCAAGCTGCAAAACACCTGGATGTATCCTGCACAATGGAGTGAATGAGGTGATAAAGTAATCAGTTGAACAGGGAGACACTGCCATATATTTCAGTGGGTTTTTTCAGATTTCCTGAGGGACTTCGGTATTCGAGCTGCCTTTTGTTCTTCAATGCAAGGTTGTGTGCCATCTGGGAAATGGATTAGTATCTACAGTTGAATGAGATCATACCTTCCTGAAGGCACAAAACAACTTGGAGAGGTGAATCGGTCTTGAGATAATAATTTGCATAATGTGAAGCTTAATCCTGTAAAATGCTGTGCCCTGGGAATCAAGGGTGTTCAAGCCAAACATCCAAGCAAACCCTCGGTGCCTTTCAGCGAAAGGTGTTCACTGTGAAGAGGGATTTTCATGAAGAGTGCATTTTTTTTAACTCCTTTAGCATCTGAATATAGAACCTCACTTTTTTAACCTGTATTTAAAACCCACACTGGCCTTTCTGCATAGAGAGGGATTAACCTTTTGAAAGGGAAAGGAGAAGGGATACAGAAATTTGTATGAAAGACTACCACATGCACAGAGCCTAACAAAATGTAAGAAGCAGCGCCTATATCAGTATTAGTACAGTTTACAGAAGAGTGTTTGCCAGTAAAGAACACTGTTTTCCAAAATGGAGCTATTTATTGTGTCCAGATTACTGAGATGCATCTGGTGTAAACGTTAACATAGAACTTGTTCTTTCAACGTAACGTTCTCTCTTTGTATCTGTTACACTGCTCTTTAAAAACGTAATTCATAATATTGGGGGAGAGGCTGGACAGAATCACATAACAAATTAATCCTCACCCAGATTCCCTCATGCTGTTGCACATGACAAACTGTACAGCTGAGGGTTGTGGTGTCAATCTGCTCACATCCTATTTTAGAGATGCAATCCTCAAATAGTGAACAAGAGTCAATCTTGTTTCAGTTATTTACCTGTTCCCTTCGTTCTGTTGGATCAGGGCTACTCTGCTTAACTTGAGGAAGCAGTTGAAAACTGCATTTTGCAGAATACAGATTAAAAGAAATTGTTGTAATCATCAGGTCTTAAAACTTACAACCATGCTGATAGGTGGTTTCCATACAAGGAAAGAGGGGATAACGGCACTCCAGTTACAGCAGGTTTAACTTGCTAGAGGTAAAGCCTTAATGTAAAGTGAAATTCTGAAAGTAAAAACACTCTGGCAGGGCAAATGTCTTAAGGAGCTTCTTGAGCACTATATCACATGTATCAAAGAGATATCAACATAATCTGCATGACAGGGGGTGCTAGATTATTTGTAGGGAAAAAAAAAATCCCTCCTTCCCTCTTCATGAACTGTTTCTTTCGAAAACTATGGCCAAAATGAAACATCATCCAGAGATCCTAGAGAAAAGTTACCATCTGTTCTCATATGAGTGAAGAACATGCCATAGCTGTTGTCCTGCTGGAGACAAATCACAAAGTGTTTTGTATACCTACGGGCTGGTAAAGACAGGGGACAGAGTCTCCTTTAAAAAGGCAGTTTGAGAGGCAGGGCATTAACTTGTAGAAATAAGGTGCGGGCTGATCTGGCATGAACACAGCAGGACTGTAGGACAGCAGGACATGATCAATTTTAGCTCTAAGATCTATAGTGGAACACCTCAGGGTTTGATCTGCTGACAGTAGCTTCACATACTTTTATATTATAACTACTTATTTGCAAATGTTGGCTCAGTAGAGCCCAGGAAAAGCCACTATCAGTGTTCACACCCACCATACATGTTTGAGAATCATGCCTCAGTTTTTGGAAGACTCCCGGCTTCACCTGTCTGCTGTGAGGGAAGAAACCTGAGGTTTTACACCTACACATTTAGATTACTGCACTGACTGCAAAGGCAGCACCCTTGCCAGAACAGATTCCCTCAAGACTGGCTCTTCTATTGCTCTGAAATCTAGTTAGCCTGAAGGTCTGTGGAGCAAGGATGACTTGCAGCAGTCAGGAATCAAGGGTGCTGGCTTGTCTTGGGGAGCTTCTCTGTAGAATCTTTCTTTCTTTGAGGGATGCTGTGCAAAGATTACAAGAGTAGTCACATTTAAAAATTGCTTGCTGGAGAGATCATGACACCTGGAAAGATACGGCAATTTGGTTTACCCCATGCCTCTATGTCTTTAGCCAGAGAGTGCAACAGTCGTCAAAAATTAAAGCAAGGAGTGCCCATATGGCCTCCCCGTCTACACAGGGAGGCCTCTATTCCCTCCCCAACTAAGATCCAGTCAGTGGCCATTCTGAGAAAGATCACAAGCCATTTCTGGGACAAGGAAGGTAGAGAACTGCCTGGCAAAAGCTACAGTTCTGTTGGCTGCTCTCTTTGGATTTAATCTTTTTCTAACTGGTCTGGAAGACCTGTTACAGCTCCACTTGGCTCACAGAAACATAGCTAACAGCAGCTTCCGTTTCTCATGTTGTTCTTCACCCCTCATATCAGTGCCGTCTCCACCTTTAAGAGAGCCCTGCCAGAATTCTGCTGTGATTAGATTCTCCTGCACATCACTGAGGTGGCCAATGACTGCGGGCTGGCTCTCTCCATCATTGATTCAATCTCACCTCTTGCCAAACTGGCTTCTGCAGCCAGGGAACAGGAACTGCATTATTCCAGAAAGTATTATTCCTGGTAGGAGGAACAACATCTCTGTGGAAGAGGACAAGCAAGAGAATCACAAAGGTGCTATTTAAAAACATACCTTGGGAAACACTGAGAGGGGCTGGATGATGTGCTTGCTAAGGTACCCAAAGTGTTGAATTTACAGGTGCCCAGTGCTTAGAATTAGAGACTAATATAGGTTTGAAGGGACCTTTGGAGATCATCTGGTCTAGCCTTGCTCTACAAGTGTGGCCAACCTCAAAGTTACATTAAGTCACTGAGGGCTTATGGAAACCTAAGTGAAGATAATGAAAAAACCATCATAGAAATAAGTTAAGGCTAGGCTTGAGGCAGGTTATGGTTATGAAACTTCCATAATATACATCACCCAGTTTCAAATTCAGGTTAAGTGGGACTGTAGGAACAACTATCACCTTGGAGCAGCTCAGTTACCATAGCTCTCATATGCATTCAACAAGCCATGCCTGTCTCCTCCTACTGCATAATATTTGTAAAGTTACTCCATCAAAACAAAGCCCTTTATAAACAATTTATCATGGTTTTGGGGAACAAAAAAGTTCTTTGGAGGACCTACTTGAGTTATTGCTGAAGTTTTTATGGTAAGTGATGTATTTGGGGGTTGGGTTTTTTAAGCATACGGAGTTTCCATTCTTTTTGTACTTCTGCAGTGGTTTTGGACATTTGGTGTTTTGCAAGGGAAGTGCAATGCAGATCATTTGCATCCAACAAAAGACAAACATGTAACATGTAAACATGTGTCAAGGGAAGAGGTACTTACAGTAGCATGGTCGCTGCAGATTCTGTATGCAATGCTTTCAAAGGAGGTTCGTAAGTGTTTTTCCTGTCGCCCAGTGGCACGACAAATAGCGTTCTATTCATTGTTCACTGCTATCTTGCATATTTCTTCCCCTAGCTTTAACAATCCAAAAACCAAATTAGAATCTGGTTTCAGACTGCCTGGAATGAATCTGAAGCTATAAAACAAAGAGACCACTTGGAGAAACAGCATTTAGGTAAGCCAATGGGATTTCCAAGCCCATGCAGTTTTTGTTGGCTAGGGTATATTAAAATGATAAACAGAAGTCAGCATTAAAAGAAAATGCTTTACAAGAGCAGTAACTCATGCTTTCAACAGTTTTAGGCAACTGAAAAAAAAATCTATTAAGAAGGAGACTAATTTTCAGGATGAACCAAATTTATGATAAGAGAATTTGCAGGGTCCAGTAATCCATCACAAAAATTTATTTTGTTAATTACAAAAAGCTTGCTATGCCCTGGGCAAGATTCTATATTTGGTTTAGAAGGAATACTTTGGTATAAGGTCAGAAAATGTTCATCAATTTTGGTATCTGACATTCAGAGTTTAAAGCCTCCTGCTAAATCAGTACTGCAAGTTGATATGTATTTCCTTTTCTTCAGCATGGTAAAGCTTCTGCCTTCCAGCACCCAGGTCGTGTAGAAAAATCACTTCACTTATCTGAACCCAGTTCCCATCCACAGGAAACACAGATCTGCAGAACATTTTCCAAGCGCTGGAAGGCTGTACTATTTCCTAGTAAGGCTAGAAATAGAAAACCTGAAGTATGACAAAATAATTCCCAAGCAAAACCAACTTCATTTAAAAATAAATCTTGAGATACTTACAGTATTCTAAAGCAGAAATACACGATCTGATTCATGTGATACAGACATGGCTCATTGCTTTTCATTCACTGTCCACAGAAGAGAACAAACACTACCCTCCTGCGTTTTTGAAACATCACACTTGACAGCTAAGGCTTTCTCTTTCTGAATTTTAGATGCCTCTTGTCTCTGAATGAACTGGGAATACCCTGTTAGTGCACTGCTGCTGTCCCCCCTGCCCCCCGGCCCAGGCCCTTAAGGGAAAAAGATTTTTGGTCACTCCAGCTTAACCGTTGTTAACAATCAGATGTCCTTCTTAGAGCCGGAGCTCTGTACTTATTCAAAAATAGCCCTTTTTAGATATGTCAGGTTAGATGTAGATAATAACTCATTATTATTGGCCCACCAAAGGGTCAATCCTTTAAATAACTGTACACATCTTACAAACATTTCAACGGAAGAGCACATCCATTTGTTATGGTGAATACCACACTGGCATTTATGTAATGTTCATTGTCTCCATGACCTTGAATCTCATCAAGTGTTCAAGTCTCCCCCAGAAGCAAGAGCTGAACAGTCAGGCTAATGGAGTACGTAAAAGCCCTATTAAGAAAAAAAAAATCCAGAAGAAAGGAGGACAAGCACTTTCCCTCATCTTCTTTTGCTGCCATCCTGCTGAAATCTCCAAATTCTTTCAGTCTCATCCCATCTTTTCTTGTTAGCAACTCTTTTCCAAAACACCCTGTAGTCCAATTCAGAGGCTTTTTGCCTCCCTTTCTGGCTTCATGTCTTCTTACTGCTCAGTTTCTGTCTGTGCAGGTGTGTCTCAATCTCTTGCTTGAAAACTAGCATCCCAAGCTGGCCGTGAGAAGCCTCGTTCATGGCCTTGGACTGCATGCACATTTTGTACTGCTCTGGGGTCAGCTCGTCCAGACATTGCTTTTCATGCCACAGATGGAAGAGACCCCTGACAGGCGTTCGGATCACGATGAGGTTGCTGTGAAGGTATTTGCGGTACAGATGTACGTCTTCACCACCCCAGCCTTTAATGTCCAGATCAAAGCCACCTGACACAAACAAAATCCAAAATAAAACTAGAAATACATACTAGCAAACTCAATGCTATTAAATGCACTGCAGCTGTTCTCTGGCTCCAGTCAGCCCTTTAAAACAGCCATACTTTCTGCCAACACCAAAGTGTCCAAATTTCTTAGCTTTAAATCTTTCACTGACAGACAAAATTGCTTTATTTGTACCGAGCAGCGCTTAGATTCTGGTAACCTCTATAGCACCTAGGAATAGTCTGAACACCGAACCAGAGCACTGCTGCAAATTAGAGGCATAGACACACCAGCCAAGGAAAGGGAAGCTGATCACAATTTTCTATGTTTCAGTAAAAAGGCAGATGTATTGGAGTGTATTTTTCTTACCTATGTTGATAAAATCAGATCTGTACTGGCAAGTCATCCCAAAACCAAAGTCTCTCCAAAATCCAGTTTCTTTTTTAATAATCTGCATGGAGGGAAAGGAATGTTTATATGGGAGCAGAAATGCTTTCAGTGCGAGCAGCAAACAAGTCCCTGAATGTGGTCAGAAATAAGAGCAGCTGCCCTTTTATTCTTCCCCACGTAAATCCATGGTTGATCCTGAAACTGTTTTTGTAGATACTCATTGCATGTTTCTGCCCCAAAAAAACAGACGTGTCATTAGCTATCATGGATAAACCCCCTGATCCACTCCTGCTGTTGTAGATCAAGTGGAGCAATATCACATCACACTCGAGTTTGCTTCTTCACAGGCAAAACATTCTCTAAAATCGTTAGTTTCTGTGAGATCCAAATCTGATGTAAGAAACATACTGGTAAACCACGGAAGCCAGACTCTGCTGTAGAGCAGATGGTGGCATCTGGATTGCGGACCACAACAGCTCTGGAAGAAAACAGTGGTTCTAATCTGATAGCACAACTGACAGCTTTTTGATTACCTTAATTTTGACAAAAATTACGGAAGTGGTAAGAATAGTTTTCCATTACAGAACTGCTAAATCCAGCTAAAATTGAAGTCCAGATATGTTAGGTGATAGATATATATCCCATAAAAGCCTTAGTGCAGTCTGCACAAATGTGACTGCATGAATGTGCAGCCTACATTACTGAGATGGACCATGAAAACATTATGTATTACAGGTAGAAAATCAGAGCAGTGAGAAACTATGGCTATCATTTTCAAAAGCAGATATCCAAGTATAGATCCCTAAGGTGGTAATTCGTGTGTGTGAGTGACCTAACCCAACCTGGTGAGACATCCAAGAGTTTCAAGGGACTGGGACAGGTATTTAAATCCTCTGAGCAAGTCAGCAGTACTTCACACTCTTGAAGATCTGGTTACAAATCTAGCCCTTAGCAGCTATTTTTGAAAATTTTTGGCTTCACTTGCGACAAAGTTACAGAAGATGAGGAGACAGAATTTCCATTTCCGGATTTACAAATCCCAGCGTTTACTTTACCAAAAAAGTCCTCTTCCAAAATAGCCTCTCCTGATTTCTTGTTCCTGCCTCCCCTTTTTGTTCATAACCCTTGTCACTTCAGTGACTTTTTTTTATTTTACTGCCCGCGTTGCTACCTCTTTCTTTTCTCATTTCTCCTTTCCTTGCAAAAGCCAATACTGCAGAAGCCAATTAAAAGGAAACAAGATTTCATCTGTCAGGTCTGCACTGTAACAAGAAATCTCCATAATGATGCCCTTACAGCAAGCTACTCGTATGCATTAGCATTATTATTTCTCATTAGTGCAAGTAGCTGCTGCACAAATCAAATTCTTTCAAAGATTTCTGAAGGCTTTTTTTTGTCAGCAGCCCGAATACCAGGACAGAGAACTAACACTGTCTTGTTTTAACGGCACAGATCTGGCTTCATGCCTGGGAACTAATGTGGGCTTAAAATATAAAAATCTACATAAAAATGAGATTGGCAGTACTTCTTTAAATCAAGAAGCTTTTCTGACATAAGCATCACATTTTACGATTCAAATATTAGCTATAAATATTTGCACAATCCTGACAACGTACTTTGTGGAATTTATACTAGCTTGAGAGCTAAACTCTATTTCATTTCCTAAGCATAGTGCTTACAGCCTGAGGATTCCTGACGGGCTCTCATCAGAGAGGGAAGAGCTAATGTGAACCCATGGTATTATCAGAGCAAGTTTCCTCTGAGAAAAAAAAACAGTAGAAAGGATTTTCCAGACTCTTCAGTAAAAGACTTTCTGGCTGCCTGTTGGATAACACAGGGAGCAGTAGTCAAAAAATATTTTAAAATATTTTGGGTGGACTTCGCAATCTCTCATTCTTCATTTTTCTAGAGGGATTGCACAAGGTGGGAGTAGTGATGACAGAAGACTGGACTCAGACCCCTAGTGATCTTTTTCAGCTGTGACTGTTGCTGGGCTCACAACACCCCTAATTCTTACCTACTGAGAACAAGAATAGAAGTGGGGATGTTCTGGCGACAGTGTCCAGCCTGGGACAGGGTGAGCCCTGAGAGGTGCAGTGCCTGGCAGCGAGAGGGGCAGCCATGGCAGGCTGGGACCTGACCCAGAGGGACTGAATGAAGCTGCATAGCTGGCTTATGTTTCAATTTGAAAATTCAGCCACATGAAAATTCATCATCACTAGTGACCAAAGGACTGTGACCCGCTGACTCTGGAGAGAAACAAGAGTGGAGGGTGTACACAAAGGGAAAGACACCATGTCTATCACCCCTTTAGCTTCAAGACAATGCAATGCCAGAGCACAAGAGAATGGAGAATAGCATCTGCAGCAGTGCCAAGCAACGGCTCTGCCACTAGCATTCATGTCAACCTCTCATCTGTGTGCTCTGCTTCTTCCTCACAACAGCTTCCTCCTCGTTCACCTGGGTTTAACTACATGTTTTAATCGTATGCCTTATGGCAATGTTTTTAAAAATAATGCTTTGTTCTCACACCAAAGATAAGCAGGTGAGATGGAAATCTGTGGAGTTATGCTGTGTCACATCAGTACCAGATTAAAGCCGGAAGGGACAGCTCCAAGCATGTCATTTGACTCTGAGACAATGTGGTACACTTCAGAAACACACTGTCTGCTCGCAGGCAGTTTAATCATGAACTGTAGGATGGGAAAAGCCACTGTAGGTGTTCAAGTAAGTGGGGGAATAACTGTGACAGCCCCTGGAATTCTGTTGTCACTGACTTATCTAAGGATATCTATGCTTCTTACAAATGTCAGCTCTTCAAGATGCAAGCAAAGAAACTATTCGGTTCAAGGAAGAATGAGAGCAAGATCAGGGACTGTCACCCCAAGACAGCACACCATGGAGGAATTGTTCACTAATTAGAAAAACCCTTCTGGCAGAGAAGCAGACGTGGTTTAAATTCTTAGGTTCTATGTATAAAACATCAAACAAGGGTTAAAATAAATGGTACCAAGATACTTCCCTATGAAACTTAACTGCAGAACTCACAGTAAGGTGACTGCTGTAGTTAATTTTGTCTGTGTGGTAGTCACTGTGCACAAGGAATAGGGAAATGCTACCCAAGAGCACATGCATCTTTAAAAAATGCTTTGTCCAAATAAAAGCAGGCATTCAGGGAAGCCTGTACTTACCAGCTGTTGTTCTAAAGATGGAATGGAATCACGGTGGCCGTAAATTATACTGGGGTTATACTGGCTGAAGAGAACAGGATAAAACACCTTCTTCCCTGGAAATGACAACAGGTTATGGGGTTTTTTTAAAGCTGTATAAAACACACTTCTCTCTCTTACAAGATGCTGTCCAGACCAGACCAAATCCAGACAAAGTCACAGAAGTTTTGGACTGAGCCTATGTTCTTTGCATGAGAATGTGGATGTGAGGATATAATTAACAAAAAGATCCTGTTCCAGAAAGCACTGGTGCTGAAGGCAACAAATTCAATCACAGTGGGAGCAGGAGTGTTACAACCTTTAAAAAGCCAATCAGCAATGGAATTTTTATACATGTCTTAATTAGTTCTCTAAGTTTCAAGAATTATTTACAGCAGCTCCATTACCAATTCAAAGGCAAGAATACTCTGCTGAAGGCTGTTACACAATAGGTAAAAATCTGTTGAAAGACAATACACTTCGTGAGTAGCAGTACCTGGCTGTGTGTTCAATCTACAGGAGTTCAGGAATTCAGCTGTGAAGTATATGTCCACATCGCAAAAAAAGAGAACAACATTGTTTCCTTTCCAAAATCGAGCACCAACGTCTAATCCTTTGCCCCTGGAAAATTCTTCATTCAGCTGGATGAAGGTGAAGTTCTTGAAGTTGGCTGACCTAGGAGGAGGAAAATGCTCAGCAACTTACCCTGCCCTTCCAGCTCTTAATACAAGTGAGGGTGGGAACCCAATATGAAACAATTAACCTAGAAATCTGTAATATCACAGTTCTGAGAGCAGTTTGAGGGAAGAGATGTCCTTTTTGAGTCTTGAGGAGATTTCCACTGTGTCTACATTCAGAGCTTGACCTGTGTACTCCTACGCTAGCATTCCTGTCACAGACATTCTTTCGGCAGACCTCACAAAAATCCCAAAAAGGCTTAGATGGACAAAAATATCTTTAGTAGGCAACTATAAAAAAACACCTGTGGTCATATTACTGTATCTATACAAGGGTCATCTCCCCACATGGAGATGATAACAAAAGGCTACACTGCCACATGATCTTGACAAACACAGCTATGCAAGCAAACACAATAGACCAGCCCTGGCCAAAAGCACCTAGTTCCTGTGTGCTCTATTGAAACTGCCCGCACCTGCCTTTGGAAGTAAACTTTCAGTCCCAACAGCTAAAGCCACTTTCAAAACCACTAAGGAAGTTACTAGTGTGGGGAAAAAAAAGCTGCATTGAGGTAAATTCAGTAAAATCTGCTTTGTGGTTCTAAAAACCAACATCACAAAGCCCCAGGTATGGGACTGTCTGGGTAACACCATTTTTATCTGATACAAAGGAAAGAAAGCCATTTTCTCCAATGCAATTTAAAACTTTTTGGCACAACTACAAGTTTGGACAGCTATCTAGTCTCCAATTCATGGTACAATTGCTGTATGTGAAGAGCATGCATCAGATATTCAAGTACTTACTTGGAGGTATTTTCAAGTATTGATTTGACTTCATTCATTTGTTCTTTTCCAAAGTAAACTACAGTGAGGTGAATTCTCCCATCCTGCTGAATGCCCATTTCCCTAGAGAACAGAGACAGATTTGTGACTTGTCCCAGAAGTTAGTTTTCTTCAATAACCTACACCCACTAGGGAGCAGCGTAGGGTGAACCTTGGAAGGCATTCCTGAGGGCACGACTCGCTGACAGAGATCTTTGTCCTGACAGAGGCTCACTGCCTCTGTCAGATGGGACAGAAGACTACCTTTTAGGCAGATTAGGAAAAAACTCTCTAAGCAGTGTTTGTTATATTAATAGGACACTGTTAAAACAGGCCATCCAGCCCTAGGAAGAATGATCAGGCAGGCAATAACTCCAGCACTTAGCAGAATACGAGAAGGGGGATTTGAAAGAAGCTATATATACCCTACCTCCTAACCTTAATTTTTTGTAGCAGGTATTCCAGGGTTCAGATCTTTGGCATTTTGTTAAGAAACATTTACTAAAATCTAAGTATCAACCAGAGATCAAGCCAGTAGCCTGAGGGTAGGACCAATCAGAACTAATGCTAGACATCATGCCTCACTTGCGCAAAGTTTAGTCAGCAAGAGTTTGTCTATAATCAGCAGAGAGATCAGCATGACCAGAGGGTGATTTCTCCGATTCCCCAAACAAGCATCTATCAGATGGCTAATTTAGACAAGGAGCCTATTTTTAGATGGCTTTAATTAGGCAAAACAAATCCCATTGTCAGGGTCAGTATCTGTTGCTAACACAGTCTTTTCTGCGCTGCTATTTAAAGCTACGTATCAATTAAATTCTTCCTCCAAACATCATCTCTGTGCTGAAAAATAAAGGAAGTTTGAAAGTAACTATCCTGAAAGTTCAAATACATTTCCTTCTTGCCTCTTACTGCCTTAATCTTTTCTCTAATAGGACCTGGCAAATCTCACGTTACCACAGCTGTGGGTGCCCCAACAAAACAGATTGAGACACATAAGCCTGGTACATGCAAATCAGAAACCATGAAACTGGAATATAATTGCTTTTACTGCTAATCACAATGCATTAGGCAGCCAAATGCCTTTAAGTCTCTATAATCTCAAAAACGACTTCTTAGTAGCACAATGAAATGTTACGTAAAAGTAGTACGATTTTTACTGAACGAGGCCTTGATAACTCCTGAAATTGCACCTTACTTTCCAAGTAAGAGAAAAACAAAGGCAGCACTGAAATGGAAACCCACCTGAAATTCTGCATGAATTGCCGAAATTTGCTGGCTCTCTTGGCCAACGGCACAATGACGTTAATAAGCGTGTCAGCCATATTGACATTTTCGTTTTTCACTTTCATTACAGGACCAAATGGTCGGAATAAAACAATCTTCTTGAACTGATGTTTTGTGTCTCCTTTGAAAGTCAGCTCATACAACGTGCCTTTGTCTTTTTCTGTGCGGTAGATCCCTGCGTGAAAACAAGAGAGGAGATTTTGGATTAAAGCTGGGCTCCTGAGGGAAAAAAAGTGATGCAGTCTTCATATGTTACATGTAAGCTGAAAAGGCAGCAGAGGCATGAGATATTTACTTTTAAACTAGTACGCGATCCAGCATCGTCTGGAGGAGGCTGTCACTCTGACAGGGACACAGCCCTGGGTTGCAGGAGCTATTTGGTATTCTCGCAGGCACATTCCTAGGCTTGGCTGAGTTACAAACCCCTGAAGGTTACCAATTGCTCACACTCAGTATAACCCAGCAGACATACTGTCCTTATTCTTCAGACTGCTCCAGTTGCACACTGCAGGCATGCATGGTAATGGTGATGCAGAGAGACTGCGAAAGACAGCCTGCCTCTCTGCAATATGAGTGATTAGGCCATCTCCCAGAAAAGCAATTTCCTGATGAGCACTTTCATTTTCTCCTTCCTGGGAGGTTGTCTGGAGAGTCCCCTAATAAAACCATGCGACCAGGCCCTAGCAGCCATCAAATTCACCCACTGCCAATCAGGACAAAACTCTCCTGTTACTCAACTCTCAAGAGGCTTTTCTTTTCTTTGTGGCAATGATGCCCACTCCTGGGCAAGTAATGGTCTGCAAGGATGACACTATGGAGTTTGTCAGAGGCCAGACCCAGGACACAATCCTGGAGATGGCATTAGACAGTCTCCAACGATATTTAATTCATACAAGCATGTACTTATTTCCAGTATGGAATGAACTACTCAAGGGGTGAAACTGGTCCCATGCTGAGGGCTGGCATGAACTATAAAAGTATTGGTCATGCCCCACTGAAACACTCATCTTAAATGAGATGAAGTTGGCAAAAAGGCTATAGATTTTACCCACTCTAAACGACACCTCAGTCCCTACAGCGCATACGGAAAGAAAGCTTTTTCATAGTTAGATCCATTAGGTTTAAGAAGGAATAATTAAATTCTAACTCTAACTACTTGTTAAGCCACTGTAAAATCCTAACAACTTCATCGGTAGAAGAGTATAATTGCATTGCCTTCCATCTCTTGCAGAAACTCAAGAGACAAGCAGAACATATCTGGAAGAAAACTCCTCCACTTGACTTGTTTCTTCTATTTTTTTCTCCCCATCTGGTTATGAAGAACAGCTTGACTGAAATAATGCTTTTTTTTCTAATCTTAGTCATTCCCTGATGTGTAACATTGCTGTGCATCCAACCCATAGACTGTCAGCCCTGTCTGTATTTCTTGTGAAGGTCTGGGTCAAAGGTTTCTTTGAACAGCAAAGTGACATAAGCTCTTCATCTTGTATCGTAGCTTTTACATTGGTATGTCGAGAACATCCAAAAGATTAATGAGGTGTGATTTTATCTGGCCAGAGTTCTGTGGACTGTCTTATCTTTGCTATCATTATGTAAGTGTTTTATTCTTAATGAACATTTTAGTTGGTTAATACTATATGCAGATTTACTGTTATCTGTTACTTCGTGTTTTATTTTTAATATAAGCTGATTCAACAAATGCCCTAATCCTCCCTCCAGCATAGCAGATGAATCTAGTGAGACAGCAGCTCCATCATTCTTTTACTGCTAATCTTTTAAAGCTGTGCCCTTGACTCCCCTAGCTTTTTCTATATAGTCTGCCCAAGGTGCGGACCATGAACTACATCTGTTATTGAACTTGAACCTGCACTTGAGATCATCTGAATGGTGACCTAATAGTCCCTGCCAAAGCCAACTGTATGCAGTTCAACAAGGCCAAGTGCCGGGTCTGCACTTTGGTTACAACAACCCCATGCAATGCTACAGGCTTGGGGACGAGTGGCTGGAAAGCTGCCCAGCGGAAAAGGACCTGGGGGTGTTGATCAACAGCCGGCTGAATATGAGCCAGCAGTGTGCCCAGGTGGCCAAGAAGGCCAACGGCATCCTGGCCTGTATCAGAAATGGTGTGGCCAGCAGGAGTAGGGAGGTGATTGTGCCCCTGTACTCGGCTCTGGTGAGGCTGCACCTCAAATACTGTGTTCAGTTTTGGGCCCCTCACTACAAGAAGGACATGGAGGTGCTGGAGCGTGTCCAGAGAAGGGCGACGAAGCTGGTGAGGGGTCTGGAGCACAAGTCTTCTGAGGAGCGGCTGAGGGAACTGGGGTTGTTCAGTCTGGAGAAGAGGAAGCTGAGGGGAGACCTCATCACTCTCTACAACTACCTGAAAGGGGGTTGTGGTGAGGTGGGTGCTGGTCTCGTCTCCCAAGTGACAAGTGATAGGATGAGAGGAAATGGCCTCAAGTTGTGCCAGGGGAGGTTTAGGCTGGATATTAGGAAAAATTTCTTTACTGACAAGAGTGGTGAAGCACTGGAAGAGGCTGCCCAGGGAGGTGGTGGAGTCACCATCCCTGGAGGTGTTCAAGGAACGTGTGGACGTGGCACTGCAGGACATGGTTTAGTGGGCATGGTGGTGTTGGGTTGATGGTCGGACTTGATGGTCTTACAGGTCTTTTCCAACCTTAGTGATTCTGTGATTTCCTCCTCCTGGTGGCCAGAGAATGTAAATCTGGGCCTTTGAATTCTGCTCACCTATTTATTCTTACAGAAAGCCTGATGATAATCTGAGCGTGTTTGCTGGGTGCACTCATTTACTCAGGCAGTTTTTGAACACAGGTCTTGCCAAGGAAGTTTGTGTTGTGGAAGATTAAGGTAGCCTGTTAACATTCAGCTAAGCAAAAATCTAAATTCAATCTGATTTGCATTTTCTCTAGAGAGAAACAGATAGGACTATTTCGCATGTTTGACACAGTGAACTCACATTTTTCATAATAACAAAGATTTACATTAAATTAAGCAATTTAACAATACCTACCACGCAACATCTCAAAGTCTTTTCTTCTACATCCTCTCCTACCCCAGCCAAGAAACAATGACCCCACAAATACCACTTCCCTAGAGATGTGTACTACATTTGTGGAATAAAGGAAGCTTTGCCAAATAAGCAAGAAGCACCTTAAAGCTGAATGCATGTTGTGTCCCGAGGGGTCCCTCCCAGTGCTATACACACATCAACAGAGGCTGCTTCTAACTCTGCAGTTTTGTTCTCATTCAGGACTTCTACTACAGCTAAAAACAAGCAGCTTTAGTGAAGGCAAGGTTCCCTCACGCAAGATGGTAATCCACGAATTTATAATCCTAACATTTTCTCTTGAAGATAATTGTATGCAAGTTTAATGCACATAATTAAATATCGTTATTCTTGACACACACTTAAGCAATTTTCCTTTTTTAAGCATCTTCTTTTTTAAGTATCCTCTTTTTAGAAGCGGAGAACAAAGTGATTTGCCCAAGGTCAGGCAGTGAGCCTTGGAAATGAGCCTGAATGTCTTGAGTCACTCTGGGGACTCACACAGCAGAACATCATGCCATTTCTGAAGGCACTACTTCATTTGTGCTGTCAGGACTTTTTACATGATTCAGAACTATGCATCAAGCAGCCTCAATTCTAAGAGACAAGCTACAAGGAGGGGGAAAAAAGTAGTCTCAAAGAAGTAAAACAAAAAACCTTTTCCTGAAAAGGTTGCTCCTGAAACGATAGCCTTGGAAAGGCTAGATGTTCGCTATGGATAGAAGAAGGTTAATTGATCATCTATTGCTTCCATTACAGCAGCTATGTTTCAGAATAGGCACTGTTCCTTTCAGAGGCAGGGAAAAAAGTCAAAGCCTTTGGAAACCCAATGTAAAAAAGTGAACAGGAACTTTGGGTCAGCAGAGAGACTGCCCTAAAAATGAAGTAAAAGGACAAGTGAGAAGCAAAAAAAGACCTGGGCTGAAGGGCTGACTAAAGACCAGTAAGTGTCCAGCCTTCAGAGCACCAATTCCCAGGGCTCTCTGAAGAAACGGAAAGTATCTGATCTCTATTCAGCAGGGCAGGCAAACAAGTTTGAGATCTACGTGGAACTGATAACTAGCGAACAGCCACGAAACCTTAACAAAATGGTGTTGAGTGGATGACAATTTTAGCCTCAGTTCCACAGACCATAGGTTTCAGGACTTCCACTGTCAATAGAAACATTCCCCGGACCCGTGCTCATCACTTGTTTTCTGTTAGATACTGTAGAAACCGCTATTAGGATTTATCAGCATTCATTGTCCCCATTTTAACTCAATATTACGGTGGTCTTTCCACTTCACATGCAGTAAAATACAGGATTTTATGCTTTGAGGAAGAGCATCATCCTTTCTCCCGATAAGCTTCCAGGGCAAAACCGCATCAGGCAGCCCACCACCGGGAGCTGTCAATTTGAGAAAGCAAAGCTACTCCTTTTCATTTGTCTCTGAGACCTTATTTAAAATTCCAGTCACTAGACAGCCACGTACTTCAGGTTGGAAAACTTATGATACAGTATATTTGACAGTGCCATGGCAGGGCATTTCTGAAGCAATCCAGGGATTTTCTGGAACTGTTCCCGTTGAGAAAGAGTATCACCAGACAGTGATTACATACAGTTACGGAACACACCACTCAGGCTTGTCAGAGTCTCCAAATTATTATCTCCATCTTTGAGAAAATGAATGACTTCCAAATCTATACAGCTCTGCTGCCATTTACATAAATTAATGACCAGACCTGTTATTGTGCCCACCGAGCAACTGGCTTTCTATTGGAAACAGAGCAGTCCTTTGCCTGCTTATAATGCACAGAAATTTCTGATCTTTTCCATGTTGTTTCTTACTAACTCCTCGTGGCAGAAAACCAGGAAACTTGGTATAGAAGTGGAAGGAACACGGGTGAGAAGGGAGGCTTATAGCAGCTGAACAGCCCAAGTGCCTCTGTGAAGAGAGAAGCAGAGCAGAGCAGCAGCCAGATGGATACGTTTTGGGCCCCAGGGAAAAGGTGTGGTTCTCTTGGTTGAATAAGAAAAAATGGAAAATTCTACCACGTGTCAGCTATTAGTCCTGGAAGGAGAACTGTCTGAGAATCATATCCAAATTTCATCTAACAGCAAATCTGCTGAGAAGGAGTTTAGCTCAGATGTAAGGTACTAGGGTCACAGTCTAATTCCCACACACAAGTCGATCTGTCTAGAAACTGCAGAGGATGCAACACTTATTTAAAGAGATCCCAGCCACAGAGACAAAACATTTCTCCTTAAATGTAAGAAGTGTTTGAAGAAACATTTTCCTCTCTGTAAAGACAAGAATAAAGGCACAAAATGGAAGAGAGGAAGAGATGCAGACCCTAATCAAATTTTTTGCACCACACCAGCACCCTGCCTATTGGTGTATGTTAGCAACGGACTAGTACTGAAAAAGTGATAGCAGATACCAGATGTGACCCACAAGAATAGAAAAATCCACCCAAGAGGCCCAAGCAAACAAGGCTAACTTGCACCACTCTATATGCTAGTAAGACTCGGGATCAGCAACACACTCGAGTAAAGCTGGTGTCAAAGGCTTCGCTGAATAAGGCAGAAACAAAGACATAAGTCTCGCATATCAAGAGCAGCAGTTCAGGCTTTGAATCCTGTCTCTGACCGTGCTTACCTGCTTTTAATTTCAGCACATCCCTCCACCTGCTCAACCTTAAGACGAGGGCAGTAGCCCCACCTTTAACATGAGAGACATACAGCTTTTCTGTGCTGTTATTGCTAAAGCAGCTGGAAGAGAAAAAGCTTACAGGGTTAAGCGGTATTACTTTCAGTGCAGACCTGGGCCACATCTCCCAGAAAGCTCCAGCCACCCTGTGCAGTTCCAGAAAATGAAAACAGCTGGCTTTGCTGGCTGGGTAGTGCCGCTCATGGTTGCTGTGTTGCTGGATTGGTACGAAGCTGCCAGAAGCTGCCATGGAATCCAGCCTGTTACTAACTTGTTGTGTAGGCAGTGGCACCTGCAGACCGCTATCTCCAAAACAAGTTCTGAGTCCAAACCATACTTGAAATGCAGTATTGGAACAGCAAACTTGGTCCTTCCTTCTCCTGCTCAAGTTATACAGAGCAATGGATTTTTGTTTGTGCTTTGATCAGCAGTTTTTGCCGTTCTTGGAGAATGGAGGATGGGGGAAAAGAGACTGCCAAGGGATGACAGAGACTTCCAAAGGAACTCTGCAGGGAAATCTTCTGCCAAGTCAGCTCTTTGTTTCCAGCCCTGATGCACACATCCCTGCATTTGCAAACAAATCAGATTTGCACTGCTGAGTAAGAATGAGAATTTGTTACCTTGCAGCTACAGAAGCAAGGGCCTGCCCTGCAGGGGAGGACACAAGGAAGGTTTCTTGAGCTCAGACCAAGCTGCACACAGGGCTCCGGTTTCCTGAGCTCTGAGTCGCAGGGCTTCCTCCCTCTGGATTCTATCACCATGGTATGTGAAAGCCAGCAAGGCCATTAGTGCATGAAGAACCTCCACAGAGCCAGCACTGCAGTGTGCATCCCTTCCCCATGCCTTTCTGCACACCAGATTCTGCCTTGTTCCCCAAGGACAGCACTGGTACCCAGGCAAAGACCCTTGACTGTGCATAAAGGCAGACTCTAAGCAAAAGGGTAACTTTAATGGAATATTAAGCAATGTATGGCAGGAAACATCTCCTCCTTTCCCCTCACACTTCTCCCCATGAAAGAGCTGGTGCCAAACAGTCATACGTGCTTGTTCAGCTCCTATAATAAAAAGTAGAAACATATTTTGAAATTATAAACTGAACAAACAGAAAGGAGGAGACTGGAAGGACATAGCTTCATGATGCATTCAAATGCTGGCAGCCAGCAGCACTTCCCAATTCCCTGCCCATGCCCTGGTCCCATGTCTGAGCAGGAGGAATTTGACTGGTGTGGAAGAAGTGCCTAGATCAGAGGGGAGCCAGGACCTGCCTCAACAAGGTCTCCACAGTCTGAACAACTCATGTCCCTGCTGTGGGAGGCACCTGCCCGACTGGCAAGTATATCCTGGCACAGCCTAAAGAACCAACTGTCTCTTGATACCATGATCGCCGAAGAAACGTATACAGAGAGAGGAAATGAACAACGGACCATTGCACAACAGAAATAGTTTGTCCTCATCACATGGAGGACGCATTTTGCTCGGCTCTATTCATGAATATTAGATGGAAGAAAACAATCCACAGCAAAATCACTAGTGACTTGGGATAAGCACGGGGGCTTGTGTTCAGCACATTAGAGCAGTCATTCCATAAAAGGTAGGCATCTTACCCACATGCCCTCCAAGTCTGCAGCACAAATACCTGAAAATGAGGAAGACAAGTTTTTCCTCCTATACTAAATTCAGCTAGGTCAGCTGTGGATTAAATCTCACTTACAGACAACACTATTGAACAACAAGCAGGGAACATTCCAGTTCCTATGAAGTGAAACTAGGACAGCCATATTACAAGTAAAAATGCTCTCTTATTGAATAAGAAACAAGCATGAGCCCTTGGAAACAAGATTTGTGAAATCTTGTCTCGTATCATGTTTCTGCTGCACATGGTTCCTGCCCTTTTAACTCAGAGCTGCCATGCAGCAGGGGCTAACCTGAACAGGTATCAACCACAGAGCCATCACAAGTCCTGGAATACATCTGGTACCTCTGTCTGGCTGTGAAAAAGCAGCCTGACTGGAAACAAGTAAGCACTTCGGATTTAGTGAGAGAAGATGTGAAGTAAAAACTGGTTGCTGTTAAAAGCGGCCCTTTAAAAATCCACGCTTACTGCCTCGGTATTACATGTGAGGGTAAAGACTGGTTAGCTCATTTTAGAACCCAAGGGCTAAGGTGCACCACTCCCGGTATAGGAGATACCCTGTAAAGGTTAAGCTTTCCTAGTCATTTGAAGTTATAGGTGATACCAGCTGAGTTACCGAGCTCCTCAGCTGCTGTCCTCAAAACCTATCTTGCCACTCTGACTCTGGCAGAGCTGTGCAGATGGAAGCAAGGGTAGCATTGGAGTTTGGATTTGAACTGCAGTTGTCAGTCTTAGCACTGGTAACAGACCTGGGATTGCAGCCTGGTCATTCACTCCTTGCTTTGTCAGTTCTGAGGCAAGCGCATGACTAGATAGCTGTGAGCGCACATTGGTGGTCACTACGAGAGACTGGCAGGCTCTGTTGTCACAAAGTCCCATTCCCCAGGAAAGCTGCCATTCTGCAGTTGTGCCTGAGACAGAATCGCTGGGTCACAGCACTAACACCATCCCAGACATCTGTGCTCTGAGATAACACCCATCTCCCTCAGCAATGCAGTCACACCAGAACCCTTCACCAGCACTATGTGGACCTTCTAACCTGCTGTGTGCATACAAACCTTCAACGAAGTCAGAGGCTGTGTATACATGGTGTTTTGCATTGCCGTCCCGCTCTGGATTGTTCAAACTCCCAACAGCTAACTCGATCACCTCTATCAACTCGTCTCGCTTATCCTTCCTTACAGGTTTCTCTTCTGGGTGGCGCGTCAGCCCTGTCTCCAGTTGGTACACCTTCTGCAGGGTAAAGCTCTCAAAGGGCACGGCCGCATACTCCGTGGACAGCTTAACGCCGCTGTGCACCTCTGCTTTGTCTATTTGGGAACGGAGGAAAGCCAGCAGGTTAGCCTGGGCCTTCTCTGGGTTGCTGTGGTCAAGCCGAATGTTCAAGGGGTCTGGGTACTGGTCCTGCACGTTCTTAAGCTGCTCAGTCCTGCCCTGGAGCTCAGCCTTCAGCTGAGCAATTTGTTTCTTCAGGCTGATGATGTAGTTGCGGTGTTGCTCTTCTCGCTCTTGCAGGATGGCTTCATATCCCTCCTTTGCAGTCGGACTGTGCACCCTGGGCAAGGCAAGCTGCTGGTTGTCACCCTTGGGTGTGCAAGCCAACATATAAACAATAGACACCGAGCAACAGGCCACCACCAGCAGGCCTACAAGTCGGGGGAGAAATAGAATAAATCCTCGTCGGAGCATCATCTCTCAAAAAGCAGAGTCTAACCCCACACATGCAACAGTTCTTACATCCATGCAGTGCCACAGAGGCCCCTGGACTGGGAGCACTCTTACATAGATGCATGTATGTGCAGGAACTGGCTTGTCAGCTCTCTTAAAACGTGTGCTCTTCCTCTGTATTAGGTGCTCTCTGGTGTTTACCCAGCAGGACCAAAAGACAAGCTGCGAAGCAGACAGGACACCTCCTGATCCTCATGGCAACGCTTACGCTGCTGCATTGTGATCAGCTGGTGGCTGATGGAGCCTGAGGACCTGAAAGACAAATGACAAGGACAGTCATTCAGGCAGGTTAGAATTTCGTCGTTCAGTCCAGACCATTGAGAGTGTTCTAAGAATTTACCTAGTTTCTCAGCTGCTCTGGCAGATCTGAGAGCTGTGAAGTGCTTGTGCTAAGACCCAAAAGGTGCCAAGACCCTTACGCAGGAAATCCTATATGCATGCGTTTAATTTTAATAACATGACTTGGCCCATTGCCAATGAAAAACAAGTCCAGGCCTCAAAGTCTGCCATGCTTTAGAAATATTAGGAAGTTGTCATCTGTTACTTTCTGGTGAGATGTTAAGGTGCTCAGTTCACCTGAGCAATGATGGCCCTCCAAGCGTTCTCAACTCTTGGAGTGCTCAGATTTTGAAGGCAGTCTGTCCAACAGCTACTGCGTACATTTCAGCTTCCAGGCATGTTTTTTCCAAAACACCAGGTAGCAAATGTGGTCCTGTTTGAACATATGAAGCCCGACCTGGAGCAGTAATTTGATAACCAAAAACATAGAAACTGTTATCAAGGCCAATTGCTGCAACTAACATTGTTTGACATATCCTACCAGATGCTCCCATAAAACCCACAGAACTAGAGATAGGATTCTTTTTCAGGAGCATTCAGACCAAGTCTTACTCAAAATCAGGGGAAGCTTTGTTTCCATCTAGGAGGCTGTCATCATTGCACACTATGTTATCATTTTAAGGCCCTCTTCTGTTTCTCATAACTTTATAATAAGTCTTGCAATATTGTACAGTACTACTGTGTTTTCCACATATGCTCTCTGCCCAGGAGTGAAGACCACAGAGAAGGTTGAGGGAAAGCTGGCTTAGGTATTTTTTAAAATAAGTTAAAATTGTGAATGTTATCATTTTTAGTAAGAATTCCTCAAGCATACTTAGAAACAGGAAAGAAAAATTAGAAGACTGAACATGAATATTGATCTAGCTGTAAGCTACATTAAAACAATTGCACTGAGAACACTACCAGTGGGATTTTCAAAATCCCTCAGTTTTGGCCCAAATCCATGCCAATGCAAGGAACTTCATCATTTACTCAGATGTCAGTAGACTTAGGCCAAGGCTGAGTAACATCCTAGATTACACTGTGACGCTGCATTGTTAGACTCGAACACAATTGAACTAACCCCTTGACGCTCTCCCCTTGGATGCACGTGTGACATTATGACACTGCTCTTGACAATAGAGATTCACAGTCCTTTTAGTCATACATCCTTGCCAGCCGACCTTTAAGTAAAAACAGTTTATCTATGAATAAGAGTTTCAGAGTTATTTTCAGTTATTTCTAGTCTTGAGTCAAAGTCTTCTGTAGGACTTTTTATCAACTGCTACATGACTTCCTCCCCTGGGTCTTGATTGCCTATTACTCTATATACAGCAGTTATGCAGAGATATTTCTGATCTTTGAACTGTTGTCAGTATTTTATCAGTCTGCAGAGCTTCTAGAAAAAAGAACACTTTTAGACCAGGAATTGAGGGGGTTAGAGCAAGCTATAAAAACACTACTCTATTTTTCTCAAAGTAATGCTGAATGGCTATTATAGTATTTATAGGATTCTCCAGAAAATGTCAGCGTTCTCAAAGGAGGAATTGTTGATGTTGAAGAAAATATTCAAGCAGCAGGAAAAAGGACAGGATGAAGTTGGCTCCCTTACCTTTTTGCTGTGATCTTCTCTTTGGAACATCTTGGTCTGCTACAGCTACTTCTCAGCTTGCCACAATCATCTCCTGTTTATCTCCCTTCTTATGCCCTTCCCAGAAAATGCGCATACTATAAAAAGCACTGTCAACCTCAGAACACCTCTTCATTGCTTTCACATTTGCCAGCTGCCTACATCTTCAGTCTGTCTCCTGCGTGGTGAAAGGCTGTAGTGGAGACGCTTCCTATGGATGCACTATAAAAGCTGGCCTCCTGCAACGTAAAGGAGCTCGTCAAAGCAGGGAAAATTAATCTGGGTATTTCTAACTCTACAACAGATCTGGCTAGAGGACTGCAAGAAGGTAGTGTGCAGTGAGACAGGGTCAGGAAGTGGTAAGATGTAGTACATAAAACACTGCTGTGCTTGTATGCTTCACTTCACACAATTAGTCCATTGACTGAATTGGCAGAAGCTGAACATCACTGAAAGGATTAGTTGTGCTAACATGTATAAACTGAAATTACATCTCAATGGCTTAGATAAACACACAATTTCATTTCTATAAGCAGCAACAGATTCGAATTTTGGGCAGAAAGCTCTTTAAATGTTGACCTTAAAATATATGTGTGTATATATAGCTGTCTTCACTAAAACATACTGGGTCTCTCTTCAGGGTACTCTTTCTTTCCTGTCTAGTTTTCTGGTTTGTAATCTCACTCATCAAAGATGCATCTTTTAAAACACTTCAGGACAGTAAATTAACTGAGCTACTTTGCCCTTTGAACCACCATTCTCACAGCAAGAAATTCAGGCCATGGAGATTTCCACCTTCTTCATGGGGCTTTTACCATCACGACTGGAGGCATCCTGACAAGCACTCATTACTTGCCCTCTGTTGTTAAATCTGTCTTATTAAATTGTACTGGTGGCTTCGGTGGCATTGCCTTACAGTGATTGACATTTAAATATACAGCTGTTACTGTGCTACTATCTCACGGGCATGCTTGTGAAAGCAGACACAATCCATGTCAGTGCCAAAAAAAATAGATTACTTTAAGTCAACAGTGAAGGTGGTCACAGCCAAGGCATCTCAGCTGCACAGACAGTACCAGAAAGCTAGGGATGGTAACTCCTCCTAACAACCGTTCTGTTGATTTCACCAGACCTACACAGTTTCACACCAACTGAGAGAGCCTGAGATGAAGGGGAGACAAACTGAAATGTCAGTTTTTTTCCAGGAACTGACAAAAACACCTCTGTATTTCACAGCAGTCAGCTGCATCAAGTAGTATTAGTCTATTTGCAAAGTGAAGCTTTAACAAATACGCAGTGGTTAGTCTGATAGCTGAGGAAAAGGACGTTAATTCTAAAAAAACCTCTGTTTGCAAAAACATCTTCAACCTCAGCTCGACTTATTAGCCTAGCTCACAGAGGTGCTTTTCACTTGTTTTCGAGGAGCCTGGGCCCAAAAATGCTCTAAGCACAGAAACAGGTTCTGTCATCACTGTAAGCACTGTGCAAACACCTCTGCACAGTGGAGGGTGCTGCACCCAGTCATAGAGAGTGGCAAAACTTAAGAAAGTTGGTTGGTTTGAAATTTTGGATGGTATGCACCCACCACTGTTACTCACCAGCATCTGGACTGTAGAGATAGAGGAAATTCATCTCTGCACAGATAAGATAATGTATTGCAAGCCTGAATTTTTGACTCCCAAAAAACCAAACTGAGGATTTGTGCAGAAGAAAGGGACTCAAAACAATATATCTCTGTACATGTCTCTCCCCTCTGAGCTCTACACTATCCTTGCTCTTCATGTTGAGGACAGAAATGGATGGCAAAAGAACAGTCACATTTGCAGAAGCAGCAATCTCTCAGCACATATGGCATTGGCAATGCCAAATAATTCCATGTTTTCAAGTACTTTCTGCCACAGCTTCCTATTGCAGGTGTAACTCAGACTGACAACTACCATTTTAGCTTACAAAACTTTTTGAAATTCCTTTTTTTTTTCCTTGATAGAGGCAGTGAACAGCAGAAGCTGCAATTAGTTTTTGTGTAGGTGTTTGAAACACCTTCGCTGAACAGCAGCACATGTCACAGTGAGATTTCACTAGAATCATATTAATCTCCAAAATGAGCTGCAGGGAGAAGGAAACAGATGTTTAACCCAGACTTTAAGCACCTTACAAAAAAAAAAAAAAGACATTCTGCAGCCACTTGGCATTTGCCTTGAACTTTTTAATTACAAGGACTGTGCATAGTACTGCAGACAAGTTAGTCTGCTTTAAATGTTAGGGACAAGACTTTGCCCCCTTAGCCCCCCCAACAGAAATTCAAGCCACTCAGAATGGCCCATGTCACAGGGATTAAAATCTAGTCTCACACAAGTGTTTAAGGTGCATGTGGAAGGAATGCAAAAAGAGATTATTTCTCCTTAATGCCAGATCATGATTTCTCAACTACTTCTCAGCCCAGTTCATCTGCCCAGGGCTGAATTAAACAAAAGGCTGAATAAAGAAAAGAACCTGTCTTGATAAACTAACTGGGTGCCTTCCTGTATTGTCCCCTGTTGAAAACCACACCGCTGCTTCCTCTGGGGTTGACACCCACACATCCCAAACAAACCACTTAAAATCCTAATATCTGGTTTGCAATTGATAGAGCACTTGAAACAGAAATAAAGGATTGTTAAGAAATAGTGTCCAGAATCAAAATGCTAAATGCCAATACCTGAAGACAGTAGACAACTTACTGTAAAAATCTTCATTTCCTAATCTTTGATTCCAGAGTCATCTTCAACAGAGAATCTTACTTGCATTGCCACGCGTACTCTCAAAGAGAAAAGTCTCGGTATCTAACCCCGCCCACAGAAAGACAATTACACTATTCCCCTCTATAATTAACAATTACAATCAGATCATCTTGCAAACAGGTTACAACAACTATTAGAAGCAGTCTTAATCAAAAGAAGAAACCCTCAAAAGCATTGATGTTCTGGAAATACTATGTTTTCTTCTTGTGAGGGAACTGAGAAGTGACTGGGTTTACAGTCAAGATACTGCTATAGGCTTCTCACTCTGAAAGTTACAAAACCAATGCAGAAGTTATAACTTTTCCCTTCATTAGTACTCTGGACCCCAGCACTGCTAATTTAATTGGTTCCCTCTTATGAAGGTAATCAGTAACTTTACTTAACAGCACCGCCTACCACGCCACTTCAGCTGAGCTCTGAGGTCCATGTGTACTTGCGTTAGACCATCCGCTTACACGCAATCTCAATGCTTGTGAAGGTGACTTTCCCAAAGACAGTCAGAACAGAAATCAAGAGGCACTCTGAAAGCCTTCTGCTGACAGATGCAGTAAACATGCCAGCGTTGTTTCAACTTTTACAGTAGTCATTATTTCTATTACAGTAGAAATCCAGTAATAATTATTTCTTTTACAGTATCATTATTTCTATTACAAAACACTCAAAAAAAAGTACTGGGGTCCCTTTGTCCTCCCAGTGCATACACATTCTGTGGGTGGGTGTATCAATGGATACACACACAAGGGGGAAAGTGCCGTTGCTTTCCACTCTCCACTGGAAATCAAACTAGTGTTAAAGTAAAAAAACCACAAAAGTTAAACATCAAGTTCTAACTACATCTGAAAAGAACCAATGTAACATCTAAAATTATCTCCACACATCAATAACATCATTGCTTATTATAAAAAAGGGTTATTACTTTAAGTAGCTGCAACAACACTCCCAGAACTGCTTTCTCTCCCCCAGAACAATGTTATCTGTGAAAGACTTGGCAGTTTTCCACAGATCAATAACCAGCAATTGCAGGAGTCTGTATTAGGAATGTTATTTTTTGCATAAGACACTCAGATTTCCACCTTACAACCACAAGACACTACTCCTCTCTGCTAAACACACTGACTTGTAGGTATATAAACCCGCATGTCCTCAGTCCAATTGTTAGTTGGGGGTACTATAGGACACTTCCAAAAGCCTTTACAGGACTTTCCTGGAAGTTCCCACCACTCTATCCTCCAGCAGGCAATGTGACAGATGACTGCCCTTTCAAGTCCCAAAGAGAAAATGCAGAGAAGAGATGACAAGCATACGCTGCTGCTTCAGAGATGCTGTGACTCAGAAAGACCAACTCCATGCTACTGCAGGAAAGAAACAACGATGCTTTTCTGTAAAGGATCATTTCTCATTAGCAAGCTCTGACCTGAAGTTTTAGGAATTCAGTTGCTCCAGAAGTGTTTTGAACTTTGCTCAAATGGCAATGAAAAATATGCATTTGAGTTGACCTGGCGTTCAGCCTGGTCTTTTAAGAGCAAATTAACAAATCATCATAGTTGCCAGTCCTAAAGGTTAACGGTTGGGCTGAACAGCTGAGATGTCCAACTTAGCTGGAAGACCAGCACCTTCGGAACATGACCTTCAATTTAATTTCATTTAGGTTAGTGCTATCTCAGTTTTGTATATGTGTCAAAGAGGATCATTTTACTCCAACCACATGACACTGCAACAGTCCTATACATCATCAGTGATAACAGCATGCTAATTGAGAATGGGTTCTTTTTGCAGGAAACTAGCTAACAAAACTAGGACAAGCTACAGCCAGGGAACAGTTAAAAGATACTACCCTAATTTACTTCATTTTAAGATCTAATTCAACAACTGCTCTGCATACGGAGGGCTTCCAGAAAGACTAAACTCAGTTTTAACATAACACTAAGCTATACCAGCTTCTGAAATGGCTCAGAGAGTCAGCATAATAAGATGGATAGAGCATAAAATCCTTCAGTATTTCCTGATTAAAACAAATAGTAGGATAAATTTTGCTTATCCATTTAAGTCTGGACCTGGAAAAAAATGCTGTTACTTCACTTTGAAGTGTTTACACATGCACACTCAGTGATTTACACAAGCAAAAGAAAACTGACTGCCACCACAGGAATGAACAGGCATTCCTTTTAAGAACAAAGATGACCACAGCCTTATAAAAGTAAGGTCAGCAGCAGCAAGCCGTGTAAAAATGAAGGGATCTACACCAACGTAGGGACACACTATGAATGCTTGTGGGTTTAGAGCCATCTCTTCATGATTGTGTCACGTGATTGTTACTTAAAATATTTTTGTACAAAGTACATACTAATGTCACTTTATGCCAGGAGCCCTAAGGATTCTGCCAGATGTACATCACACATTACCACAGGCAGGCTTCCGATGAAATCTGGAGCCCAGTGCATGTGCACAGACCTGTGACGTAGGACATGAACCAGTGAAGGGTTTAGCACGTATATATATAATTAAGCAGGAGAATCACCTATCTGTTGATAAAAACTCGCAAACATGCACAGCTAAGTTGTGTTCAGAAAGAGGAAAACCTAAGCTAGGCTGAGCTGCAGAGCGGAAAGCAGTTTGTGCGTGTCACAGTATTTATCTAGGACTGTATTAGTCAGGGCTATATAAGCACTCGTATGTTTAGCTGCCATCAGACCAGCCTTTCAGCTGCACCTGCAAAGTGCAATGAAAGCTCACTGCTTTGAAAAAAGCTGTTAGGTGATAAAGTACAGTAACAGTGGCTTAAGGTCCCTATCCTATCAAAGTCCTCGTAAGGTAGCAATACAGTTTTAAGATGCCTGAACAATCCAGCCTGACCTGGAGACTCCCTCCTCCTCGCCAGAAATCCCCTGGTAGAGCTAGAATCCCCCGTACCAAGCTAGATGGTGGACTTGAACTTCATTAACTCCAGCAAAACTGACAGCAGAGGAGGTTTCCTCCCTCCTGAGTCCAGCATGTGGGAACTGAGGAGAGACATCAGGCTCCCACAAGTCTAACGTTATACTCTCATGGTAATGCAGAGCCCTAAATTTTGTGCTCCCTGTACTTCAAATGAAATTTGCTAGGTAGTGTGGTATCAAGACAGTGCTTTGAATAAAATAATTAAGAGTAAAGGGGACAAGAGAAAAAACAGCTTGGTAGACAAGGTATAAAGGGTTTGGTATGACGAAGAATTATCAGGATAGGGACTAATATTGCTGACCAAGACTCCTGTTGAGCTATGGTTTACATTACAAAAGACAATCGAGTTTCAGACTACAAACTAATAACCAGAAAGCCAGAAAACAACTGCAACCCGGTTCAGCATTGAGACAGGTTACCCAAGCTCCACCACAGCTCTAAAACATGCAGCATTAACAGCTCTCACAGCTCATGTACCAACCCCTAAGCTCTGCTGATCTGCATTTCCCTATCAGTCTGGTCACTGCTGATCGACAGGAAGAGGCCAGCCCTCTGCCTCAGCCCCCGTTTCCTTCCTCCTCCAGGTTAGCGCTTACTATGAAACAACACATGCCACAGAGTCCCATTTAGTTCATCACCACTGTTTTGATATGTGGTTTTGGTCAAAGACCTAGCACTTCCGTGATCTATCAGAAAAGAGTCTTCCAGCAATTCTTTGAAAAGCCCAAGCTTTTTTAGTTGTTTCAGTAAAACAATTTTTCTCTTTCTAGAGAAAGTTTCCAAATATCTTTTTCATTGTTTTATTTGAGGCTCACATAATACTTGAATCTCATTTACTTCACTTTCATCATTAAACTAGCCAATTCTTTATTATGGGAACTTGAAAAGACAAATCACAGCAAAGTCTCTGCAGAAAAGGTCCAGGCAGAGGGGAAAAAGATAGGAAGGCTTTTTGTATTTAATATTGTACAGTCTATCTACTCAACCATTAAATTCTTCTTTCAAAAAGGAATTGGAAAAAAAAAACCCAAAGACAAACAAAAAGTAAAGAACTATCTTGTGAAACACAGCTATCTACGAAGTTCTACTTAGGTCAATTGATTTCAACAGAACGAGTATGTTTATCTTTGTATGATACTCTATCACTTACATGGATTTATTTTTAAATAAAATATTTCAACAGGTTCACAATGTCTACTTTGTTTTAACTTAACAAATCACAGTGCTTCAATTTCCCACTTCATGTCAGGTTTTGTGAGTTTCTTTGAAAATGCCAGAATGTACACAGGCCCACAGAAAACATCGCTTTTGGTCAAATGGCTATAAGAAATAATATTTTTTTTTCATTTTATGAAAAATGTCACCACATTTCTATATCCTTTAGTTAAGTAATCCAAGACACATTTTCCAGGGTTAATGAGACACCTGCTCACAGTTACTTTGGTTTCTAAGATTTCATCTCTGATCCTCAAATTGCACTGAAAATGGGATCTATGCTTTCAATTTCTTTATAAAATACCTCAATTCAAACAAGTAGTCTGAGATACTAATTTACAGCTGTCTGATATACTAATTTACAGCCATAAATAATTTAAGTTCTCATTGGTCATCAAGGAATTTCAGTTCCCTCATTGAACTCTATTGGTATCTGGGATTAAAACTGTACGTTATTATGGAGATTTTAATTGCAGTTATTGCACAGTTGTCAATAGCTCTTAAAAACCAGCCACTCAGCGAGAAACGTGTTAAATGTTAACAGTTCACACAAGAGGCATCCTGGTTCTCTAACACAGAGCTGATTGATGACATAAGTAAAGCCAGCTTCCCTTGCCAGTAAAAGCTATCTTTTTTTCCCCTCCTTTTGTTACACAGGAGAAGTACACCCCGCAGTCAGGTCAGCACTTCCTGAAAGGTTCCAAAGAGCCTATCTCTTAAAACAACAACTTCAGGCTTCAATCAGAAGCAAAGCACGTTTCATGCAAAGTTATGAAATAAATACACACAGTATGAACTTACACTATAACACTTTTTTTTCCTCATTGTACCACAAAGGTATCTGGCTTGGTTTGATTGAACAAGTCATGTATCAAAGTTGATGCAAACCCAACTGGTTTTGTTTTTTTTAAGGATAGTTCATCTTTTGAAAGAACACAGTTTCCTGAAATTAGCTGCATTTATAAAGCTTTTCAGAAAACAGGAATAGAAAAAAAAAGTATAATTCTCATAACCTACCAGCATATTTGAAGAAAAGAGATTCTCTTATGAGATGAAGCTTCGTGCTACTCAGTCTTTGTTGCTGTTCATATGGAAACCTGCTTGCAAATGATAGCATTATTTTTTATTTTAACAAAGATTGGCTAGAACGTGTGCTGGCACAGCTACGCAAGCTAATGAAATAAAAAGAAGAAATGCTGCTTTGCCTTTACAGATTTCTCCCTTCCCCTCCTTTTAATACAGTTTTCTGTAGAATATTAAAATCATACCATTTTCAATGAGAACCCGTGGCAGTTTATCTCAGAGGAAGATACTCCTGCCCGCAAGCCAATATCCTCCAGTCTGCTGGTTTTCTAACCCGTTGAAAAGGAAATGCGGCTGTTTTCTGTAGTCTCTTACAAGTGCACATTGTCCCATTAACTTCTCTGAAGGGTTTACTGTAATCATGCGGTGCATTCTGGATTACAGGTCTAAAGATTTAAAGTCCTTATACTGATAACCGATTACTCCTATTGATTTCATTGTTAATAAACTGTAACACTCAGCTGAGGAGTAGATATGAATAAAGCTTCTGCAATCTCACACGTCAGAGATGGAAATCCTGTCGCACTTAATGAAATACCTGAAGGATTCCATATAAACTGGGTGAGACCTATATTTCTTTCATCATTACACCTCCACCAGCTTCTTTCTGTATATTGTTCTATCATCACAGAATTAGTTCATCAAGGACTATTAGAAACAGCAACAAAATGTATCTCTACAAGTATTTCAATGGTCCCTAAAAGAATAATGGTTCTCCTGTTGATGGGAAAGCATCTCCTTTTCCTAGCTGCATTTAATTTAACAGGCAGAGTTTTCCAGGACTGGCATCTTAAGAACAAATGACAAGAGAATTTAACACTTTCTTGCCTAAAGGAAGAAGGAAAGCAACTGTTGGTGGAAGATATTAGTTGGAAGACACCAGCTGAAAGATCCTATAGGAAAGAATATGAGCAAATGGTGTCAGCATGTGGGACGTGGAACAAGTGAAAAAAAGGCAACTCATACCTGGTTAAACAAACTCCCATAGGAAGACAATTTTAAAGCGCTAGGTAAAAGCATGCATAGGGGATTGTGGCAGTTTAATTCTCTCCTCCGGTATGTACCCTCGACAACAGCCTCAGCTTGACTTTGCATTGAAAGCATGACAAAAAACTCATCAGTAAAACTGGAGAAGCTGAGGAAAATCCCTGTGTTTTTAAAGGAAAACATAGGTAGGAGAAGCTGCTTGACAGAGCAGATCAGATCAGCCATCATTTGATGGTCTACATTGCCTCTCACAGAGGATACCGAGCGCTTTGGAATGTGCAAAAAAAATATTGTATAGCAGAAAAATATTTCTAATCTTTGTAATTTTGATGCTCAGCCTATTCCCTAAGCATAAGTTATAACAGACATGCACAAGAAACAATTCTTCTACTGGGGAAATGTTACACTTCTTCATTACTCCTCTGGACTTCTAACATGGTTTTGACCCTCCACTGCTTCAAGACTGGTATTCTTCCATCTCCTCCCTTGTCAGAGAAGCCACACACTTGTAGCTGTTTAGGTACTGGTTTTAGCTGCTTCTGAAAGAAGACAACCATTTCTAACAGCTACTGTTCTTGATTAGTACTTCAGCTGTTTCTATTAAGTTGCAGTCAAAAAGGACAAAGAAAAGGATATTCCCTCAAAAATAACTGGAAAATTCAAGGAACAATTATCTCATAGATAACCCCACTGGGACAAGGATACAATCATAGGCAGAACTCTCCCTTGTTTACTGTAAGAGACATGCGTGTTTAGAGATCTAATCACATTACCTAAGGTCAGCCTCCTCCACTTAGCTACGGAATTATCTCCCCAACTCCATCTATGCACGGCAAGAACCACATCCCTGCCAGGAGCCCAGGGAATTTACCTGGCTAACTTAATCATCTAGTCTGTCAGATGCCTACAGATGGCTGGGGCAAATGCTCCCCCAGACCACTTATTCCACATGATTATATGTGTAAGCATCATGGCACTAAGCCAACTAACTTATTTTACATAATTATGGTGTATTTGTGACTGCAGAAGACCACAGCTCAACAGAGGGAACATGCCAGAAGTGGGAAACCTCCTCATAACCTTGACTTGCCTCCTGTAAGACTAATCCACCATGCTACTGTTTATTCATTTCATTTCTGACTTCAGCCACTTGTATGGGATTACTGGACATCACGCAATGTGTGCAGTGCAACAGTACAGTACGTCTCCAATAAGTCCAACATGCCCAAGACGCAATCAGCAGAAAAGGGAAAGAATGTAACAAAAACTAGGTGTTCTTGACCTCCCCTTTGGTTTTATACACCTTCTTCTGCTTTATCCCAGATATTCTACCACAAAATGTATAGTTGACTTGAAATAGAAGAAATGCAAGAACCAGGCGCCAATCTGAGCTAACAAGCTGCTTGCTAGCTGAGGAATCATGCATACATCCATTATTACAGGTCTAAAAATAGCAACTCTTTGAGAAGCTGTTATAACAGCAAAATGTGGCATATGGATATAGAAGTAATCTGTGAATAAGAGAAAAAGATGGTGAGAATCTATTGAAAACAGATGGTTAAATAAATAAAGCCATTTTGTCCCAACTTTGGGTAGCAAATATTGCCATCATTATCAGTGATATCAGAGCCCGCTGCTGCGCGTGGGGTCTCACTGCGTTCCCTTCAGAACAGCCAGGTTCCCAAGCAGTGGGGTCTGCTCTAGATGAAAGCTACGCAGATTCTTAGCACTCTTTGAGCGCTCTTTAGGTCTTCTTTCTACCCTTTTTGTATCTCTACATGGCAAGCCTCTCCAGAACAATGACGTTCCTTACTGTTCAACACTTTGCACAGTGGAAGTCAGGTCCAGTTGGGCCACCAGTGAACCTATTGCGACAGCAAGGCATTGAATACCAGAGAGTGGCCGATAGCTTCTTCGTTCTCCCTAGCAGATGCACAGGCCATTCCAGAGGCCCTAGCAGAACCAGCCTGGCTGGTCTACTGAAATGACATATTAGTGCTGGCAATCAGCCCAGAAACTTTAAATATGGTACAAACTATGGCTCCAGCCCAGAGGAAAAAGAGTAAGAAAACAGTAAATACCTTGGAATTAGGACTCCTCCAGAATCTCATCTTAGCCTTCAAAATTAGGAGCCTAAAACTAAATACTGTGCACACATTGCAGCTACGCAGCAAGGTTCCGCAGCTGTTGGCAGATCTGGAATTTCACATGAATCCGTCACACAGGGTGAAAGAGAAGGAATTTGAGGAGCAGATGCGAGGCACATACCTTGGTCAGGATCTCACAGCATCATTTGCATTTCCTTCTTTTAAGAAGTGCACACCCTCAGGATCCCTATTTTGATGTGTGCACCTTTTGCTGGGTGGAGGCTTTACCCACTCCCCTTCTTGACTTCCAGAGGAGATGCCCCATGAATTCATTCCTTCCAAGCACACTGTCCTTTATAAGTGAGAAACTGTGGTTTAAGGAGCATGACTACAGACAAAAAAAACCAGGCTGCAGTTATAGGATGGGTCCTTCTATATCCATTAGCACAGGAAAAAAAGGATTCACAGTCTAAAGGGAGACAAGAGGAGCAGCTGAGAAGCAGCTTCCTCAGATGCTGAACTGCACGCGGAGGTCCCTCTAGATATGGGTCCCTAACATCCAGCCAAAGGGAGGCAAAAGTAAAAGACAACTCACTGTAATGCGTAGGAAGACTTGCTTTTAGGCAGCCTCCTTTTCCAGAGTAATTCAAGCTAAGAGTCATTCCCCGAGAACACACTCTACTAGAGGCTCATGCAATACAGCATTTCTTAGCAGCACACTTTATGGCCTGCAAAGATATAAGCAAAGTTCAACCACTCAAGCTCTGAAGCATTGGCAAAACGCAGCCCTCCTCCCTCAGCCCAAATCCACGCTTTGGCACAATGCCGCAGAGCGCAGGCTATATTCATTAGCTGGGTTGGTTCTCAGGCTTCATCCATTTCAGTCTGCAAAGCTGCCAAAAAAAAAAAAAGTCACAAAATGACCAGAAAATGCTTCCACCATACCCACAGAAGACAGCCCAGCTTGTTTAGTTTTAAAACTTTCTACACCAAAAGCGCCTGATTTTAAAGACCCCAGCATGCCCATTTCCTGGTGTTATAAACACCTGATCAGTCTCAGCTGGGAAACACGGCATCCATCACTGGGAACACCGAGAAAGCTTTCTCAAAGACACAGCACTTTTTTCACCAGTGTAGCAATGATGTAACTAGATGAGGTTTCTCACACAACTAAAACACCGCATAGTGTTGAAACACAGGACTTGCTGAAACAAGATGGTGTACTGTGAAAGCAGAGCTAGATTTTGCATTTCATTAAAGAGAGACGTGGA
Organism: Gavia stellata; assembly: GCF_030936135.1. NCBI lineage: Eukaryota > Metazoa > Chordata > Aves > Gaviiformes > Gaviidae > Gavia > Gavia stellata. The sequence continues at coordinate 59,882,022 of NC_082598.1, read as the reverse complement.
AACACATAACAAAAAAAAAAGTCATCCCACAAAAAGGATACTACTCGGATGGTCACTGGAAATTTTTTCCTTTGGAAAAGGGAAGTTCCCCAAAGAGTTAAAGTAATGATGACATGATACTAGAAGAGGAACATTTGTAATGGGTAGTACTGTTTCTACTTTAACAGAAAACCTTCAAGGCACAGTTCCCTGTGCCATAGATAAAATACGCTGGACAAAGCACCTCTGTCCCACTATTCAAAGAAACATAACATCAAGAACACAGACACGACAGCTTATTAACACTTGGCAGATAACATGAGGAAGTCATGCAGATGACTTCAGTAACTCCTGATAAATCAAAGGAGAAAGAATTTGCAAATTGTAATTTCCTACTGAAAACAACAGTCAGCTGTAGTGATGGAAAGCAAACCTCTTCACACCTCTGATTTTATGCCTCCTAGGCAGATTTCAAAGGCACAGCAGACACAACAAGAAAACTATTTTCAGAGCCTTACAGCTGAATACACTTAGTTACCCTTTGCTACTTTTTTTCCTGTAAACATGCACTTTCTCAATACCTTTTCCCATTTCTTATGGAATGTCATCAATCTAATCAGGCATCAGGACACTTTGGATTTGTCTTATTTCCCAAATCACCTGGAAGAAAAAAAAAAAATACAGACAGTATCTATATATGAGCTAAATGGAAAAATTAAATTATTACTAACGGCATAATGATTTATTGTGGAAGTTTTAGTTTCATTTTAAAGGAAAAAATTATTGAGGTTCTTTCCAAGGCTTAGAACAGCTGAGTCTCAATCTGGTTTTCTGGCACTGATTCTTGGTAAAGTATTGGGTCAGTCCCAAACGTCACTACAGTAGTAGTAACTGCTCTTAATGAACATTGCAAGTAGACCATCTGACAAGATGCCACGGCCAGGAGCCATTATTTAGACAAGTCCACGCCCTAACTTCATTGAAAATTACAATAACCATTTTTTTTTTCTCCTTAATTCACCTAGTCAATCTCAAAATGTCAAATCTCTCTGATTAGCTCATCACATAGACTGTAACAGAACATCTGAAAGCAGCTTCAAAGAACGCCCATTTGCTTGGCGCCTTCGCATCCCGTGCACACGTTCACTAAAGAACAGAAACACAAACTTTAAAATTCATTATCAAGCCTATGCCATTTAAGCTCAGCAATCAAATTACAAACTGTGTGTATGCAAGAGGGGAGCTGTATTGCCTGCCAAGATGACATTTATACTCAAAGTAAACAAGCAGCACAGCCTAGATTTCCTAATGCGGCAGGCTGTTTACAGGCTCTGATTTTCAGGTGCTGAACGCTCAGATCGCATGCATGCAAACAAGCCGTACGCTTGTGAAAACACAAACCATGCGCTCCAACCGGAAACCATCATTCTAGGAAACAGAAGGGACTGGGTTAAATTGTAGATTGTGCTGTCCACAAGCATTCCTCCAGTCTGGCCATTAGCACTGATATACCCAAGTTGGACACACAACTCCCTTTGCTTTGCTGAAGGGATGGAAAAATCTGTTTAGAAGGAAGAAGTGAGGAGTAAACAAGTGGAGACAAAAGATGAGGGTATTTGTGGGAACCACTTAGAATCACGTTGTTGCTAAAATATCCTTGCAATGCAAAGAAATTGGCTGCGAGTAGGTTCGCAGCTACAAAGAGCCACAAAACCTCAACATGGTTTGAGGTGGTTTTGCTGAAGGGAAGGAGCTGTAGTGGCTGGCTTGGGTTCTGAAATGTGTTTGGGGAAAAAAAAAAAAAAAACAACAACAAAAAACCCCACGTGTTCAAGACACATATCTGCAGAGAACATTAAGAGAGCCTTACAGAGCACAAGAGGGCCTGGACTAGAACCACACCTCTTCTCATGAAGGAGTGAGGAGCCTTACTCAAGCGACTCTCCTATTTCCCCTGTGCAGCCTCTACCAGCAAGGGACTCTCAGCTTTTGCTCTTCCCAAAGGTAGGCTGGGTTAGGAAGCTCTTAATATCCCTCTTTCCACCAACTATATTTATCTCAGCAGGTCCCAATGGGCCTGAATCCAGCTACAACAAACTTTCTGGGCACTTGTTATGACTGTTATGAAATGGAGCGACTCAGCCAAACTACATCAGAAAGAGAACATCTTTTATTTGTTCACAGAAACTTAATAAGCAAATGGAGGGAAAAAAAACAAGCCAGAAAAGACACATCCCTACATATCTTCATCTTACAAAGCTTAGCCCTTCTCTCTGACCTTAGGCAGGTGTTGCTATCTGGCTTTCTGTCTCCCCATACACTTCTGACTGTTCTGCCTCCCTCCCCAGACCCATAGATCTGTGCTTCAGAGGCTCTAAGCCATCTGTCTGGTGATGCAGTTGAATCAAAGGTATCAGTGTTTATTTACCACCAGCATTTCCCCACTTATGTTCCCATCGTCATGGTAAGCAGCAACAGAGCCTGAAAGATAAGGTCAAAACATAGCCTAGGTATCTCCCACAAGCCATCTGGGAGAATCGTTTTCTGAGGAATTCTCTGGCATGGATTTGCACTTGCTCAGTGACCAAAAGCCAGCCTCAACTCAACCCTCTGCACTCCTAACTGAGCTCCTGGGACATCTGGGAACAAGAACCATGCCTAAAAACCTTGAATCCAGATTCCTCTCCAGGAACTGGTGAACTTGCCAGTTCCTTATAGGTTATCAGTGTTACCTCTTTGGTCTGTGTCAGCCTCATTCTGTTTCCTTCCACAGCGTGGGAGTCCAGGTCCCTGCCACGTACCTGCACTGCTTTGCCGAGCACCCCAACATCACTTCATAGGAATCGATTATTATTTTCCATCTTTCAGAAACTTTCCAGCCTATCCTTGCACAAATTACTATGGTAATGTATGACAATATATGTTGCATCTGAACATAGTATTTGTGAAGACGAAGCAGATCTCTTCCCTAGTTACTATACCATTGAAAATCAAATGTCAGTCTGCATGTCTTGGATTACTCATAGATAATGCAATTAGCATCACAGTACAGTTATGTAAACTGTTAATCAAACATCAAGACAGAGGAAAAAATAGGACATGTCAAATGAACCCTGGAAAGAGACATGAAGTAGGCTGTCAAGCCTGTACATGCTGAAGTGCTGCAGGAAAGATGAAATTTATTGCCGTAAGTATGTCATGATTTAGGCCAGCCTAAGAGGGAGGCTATCCACTTGGTGAAAACCTGGAGCAACGCAGATGTTGAGCATAAGAGAATGTGTCCTGGAGACAGTTAAGAGGACACAAAGTATGGAGCACCGAAAAGGCTGAAACAATACCGACATACAACAGCTCTCTGTCCTGTCTCAGCAGGAGTCAAACTTCAATCACTGGGACCTAACAGAAAATTGGATTTCAGTATAAGTTGACATTTCTGAGCTTTAAATAGGACTATTCAAGAGATGAGAACACAAAGCGCAGTATTGACAATGGAGTCAGTATATCACAACGGGGATATCACAACCCAGCTTGGCATCCTAGACTTAGATGAATTATGCACTGGGCAAGACTGAAGCTTTTCACTTCTGTGTTACCTCTTGTATCACCTGAGCCACACCTGGATTAATTTTAAGACAGCTATTTTGGGACCTCTGTGCTACATGATAGCAAAAGCAGCTTCATGTCAGTTTTAGCTTGGGAGACTGGCTAAAACCCAATTCTAACTGCAGCCTTTGTGGAATCAAATGCAGACTCAGGCCTTAATTTTGACTTAAGTATCACAACACAGAGACATCAGCTGTCTTTCCCCTGTGAATTGCAACAAACCTTCTCTACTGATAAGTTTTGATGTCCTAGCTGCTTTCTGATCTGAAAAACAACTACACAATTTGGAAATTCTTCCCCTCTATCTTGAAACACATTCTTGAAGAGCCTAAATGGAAGGTTCATTTCAATCTGGATCACCAGCAAGATGCAATATGATCAAAAAACCAGATCAAAGTCAAGAAAAAGACACAGTGTGCTGAGGAAAACAATTAAAGATTTAGCCAGAAAATAGGCATAACTCAAAGGAAACTGCCCCATGCAATAGAAAAAGCGTCAGTAAAGAGTTGTGAATAATTCTTGCCTGCTTTTCTCACTTCAGATCAAAACCACACGTCAATGTTTTGTTGCTTCAGTCCTAAGAGATCTGAAATGCTTGCCTTGAGCTACTACCGACCATACAAATCAGCTCAATGAAAAAGACCAAAAGTTTAGCAGAAAGTACATACCATAAGCTTAGGAGCAACGACTCAAGAGTTGTGTCACTCAGCAGGCAAAGGTTACACAACAGCCCCTCACACTTGGAAATAAGCCCTCTCTTGAAAAAAGCCCCACGCAAGTAAACACAAAAGGACATCGTAAGGAAGAGCAAAAGCTCTCTCACTGCATTGAAGTGACTAGCGTGCAGCACATCAGAGCCTTTCCAAAACACTACTGTACTTTCTAGGTCACCATGTGCAGGTTCCAAAGTCTTTCCCAGGGCAAAAGGGTCTGTAAACTGGTCTGGAAGACAGCCCCGATCAATTCGTAGATGACAGATATATACATCATCAAGTTATAGGACTGAACACCAGCCTATGCAAGCAAAGTTTCCTTCCTGGAGGCAATATGATCCTGTGCAAGTCATTTTCACTGTCTGCTTCTTGGTATTTCCAACTGTAGCAAAGACAATAATGATGATGAACACTGTAATTATGCATTTAGATGGTGAAAGAAATCAGAAGTGGATATGTACGTAGGATGAAATCACTCTCTGTGGCTTCTTCTCTTCACTGACTGCCATGGAAACCCAGTCAAGGAACTTCAACTAGACGCTGAACTTAAAGACACCTGGAACTTGACAATCCAAATCCAACTCTAGCAGTGTAAGAGTTAGCATCATTATTAATATGCTAAATACTACTTCTCCAAAAATATCAATGTGAAATACCAGAATCCTCCAGAAGGTGGGGGTTTCTCCCTCCCCACCGGGTACATTATCATAGACATTAATTGGAAAAAGCATATTTACTTCAAATACGAAGGGGGCAAAAAAGTGCCAAGACTGGAGCTGCCCATGAAAGTCGCAGCGAGAACACAAGAAACTAAAGAGGCCTATACCAACATGAAAGCTTTTAACATGCCACTGTAAAATGTCAGTTAGATAGATTTCTTCAAGAGTCAGATAATTTTATCACAAATCACCTTAACGGTGGTGCATACTCAGCTGAGAGGAACTGTGGACACAATTTGGTTCCAATTCTTTGAAATCACAGGGTTGGTTTTTTTTTGGGTTTTTTTTTTTTTTTTTTTTTTTTTTGGGAAAGACAAAATAAAGGTGAAAACAAAACTCTTAAAAGAAGCAGCAGGGAAGTCTTGCTGAGGAGGACAGTTTTGCAGTGGCACTCCCAGCAGGTGATGCTCAGCTGACCGAGTGCAATTCCACCAGCATGAAATCATGCCCACCAGCTCACAGTTTGGCCCGGGGACTCCAAAGAAAAATGCAGTTGTCACCTCAAGCTGATGTTCACCTAAATAATAGTGCTCAGCAGCAAGAAATCAGCACGGTACAGATGTTTGCCACACTAGGACTCTGACCTGTCTCACCCCCACTTTCTCTCTTTCCTTAGTAATTCTGGAAAAGAGCTTACCCTTCCCTTGGACTTCCCTTGATAGCAAGGGACATCCAGTTAGCTCTTCCCGGTGGAATGAAATTCTCACGGACCTAAGGTTCCCCGTAACAGCAAAGGCTCACCTGTCCTCTCTGATTGTCTGGAGAAAAGCACATTAGTCAACCAAGATGACGATTATAATGGATGCAAGCACTCCCTGAAGACTCCCCTCACAGCCAATTCTCTCCCTTGCTGTTGTACAGAAGTTGAAATATTTCAGTGGGAATATACCAATATCAAACTTCCATTAAAGAATTTTTAACTCTAGGATGGAACTCCAGAGGGAAACCAAAGAAATAGACTTAATCTGCTCTGTGAATACCAGCACTTCTGTAAAACAAATACGGCAATGATTAAGGATCTTGCAGGATCCAACAGCTTTGAAACTCAGTCTCATACAACATAAATACAGTCCCATGACTCATCCATCCTCTTTTCTACACCTCCTCTAACTGATTATATTTGAATCATGCATATTAGAAAAAACATCAAGACAGTACCGTTAGCTGCACTACAAGCTGCAGAAGCACAAAATGGCATGAAATGCCTAAGCCTTTTTAATAATGATGCTGTCCTCCGCTGCAGATCACCTGGCATGCACAGCTCGGCTCTCTGAAAAAATAATGCAGTCACTCCCTGATTAAATTACTCCTGGAGTGAAAAAGACATTGAGCAGCCTGCCTGTTTTGATTGGCTGTGTAGTAACTGAGCTCAATGAATATGGAAGTAATTGGAAATCCTAGACCAATATAGAGAAGGAGCAATATGTGACCCACATAAAGGGCATGCTGGAGTTGCCTGCAAGTAAAATTGTAGTGTTATACCAAATGAGTGAAAAATCCTTGGTATTGGGGATAGGGATTAAAAAACAAATAAAGATGGTTTCAGTAAAATGCCAGAGGGTTCCAACAGAGATACAAAGCCTTTTCAAAAGCTCTTTAGTGGCTGTCATCCTAGGAGAGAGGTGAAACTGGGAATTTGTTAAATCCTAATTCCTAACTCTAATCTAGACCTTTGTGTCTCTTCTGCTGCTGAGGTTTAATAGGTTTACAAGATTACTAAGCAGTTGCCAGCCAAATTTCTTTGACTTGGACTCTGAAGCTATGACCTTTTTAGTAGTTCATAGCCAAAAAGATTCTAACTGGAATATTAGAAATGGACAACTACCTTAGAAAAAACAAAAAGCTTTACCACCAGATGAGCCTATTTTCACCAACTCAAGCAAATGAACTGCAAAGAATGTAAGAAAATTACAGCCCTGCACTAACTGGAAAAAAATCTGTAACATACCTCCCTTAAATCTCTTAAAAAAGCCTACATTTTCCTTGGACATGGCTTACTTGCCCACCTGTGCTAACCAAGAATAACCAGCATCCCAGTGTAAGAGGCGCTTCTGGTGAAACAGAAGTGGTCTGCTTCCCACATACTCCCTGCAGCTGGAGTACAAGGCACGTTCAGGCATCCCATATAGATCTGGTCCCCTGGCATGTATACCACTCCCTGGAATTGCTGTCAAACAAGGGATGTTACAGCAACCTTCTTCAGTATCTTCCACCTGGCTGTCACAGCAAAAGGCAGATCCAGAATCAAGAGAGAAAAAGGAAGTTTAAACCACATTTTGACAAACGCATGTAGAGACTTGCATGTAGAGTTCTAAATGCTTTTTGGCCACATCTAAAAATTAGGGCTATTGACTTGTTACAATATTTTTAAGAGGTTTTGAGATGTGCTCTCAAAACACACTTTTGCATGTACTTTACATCTGCAATGATCTAGCTTCTTAGTATAGTTAGTTCCTGAGGACTTTAGAGTGAAGTTTTATTTTCCGTCCTCTAATGCTAAGAAATTTTCCTTTCATTCCTTTAACATTACATAAGTGTTTTTCATTTCCTGAACAATTCTCAGAGAAAGCTAGGATATTTGTGGAATAGCTTTTAATTTATTCATAAACATACATACTTGGTTCAATTAAGCATGAGAAAGCTTCACCACTGACTTTTATCTCATAGGATCACCTTACCTTCCCATTTGCAGGATAGTGTAAGTGACAGGTTCTTTAAGCTGTTTTCTATCCCTGTGGCTCAAACAAATCTCTACATCAGTTTCTAGGCTAGTAACCACCACTTTCATAATAAGTGCATCAATCTAAAATATTCCTGTTTCAATTTGCTAGGATTTGAGTCAATATTCTGATGTGTTATATATTCCCCTCAGATAATTTTTCTACTTAATAGCAGTCTGATGAGAAAAAAAACAGTGCAGGTAACGTGCTTCACAATACACACGACTGTATATTTTGCTAATAGCTTTTTAGAAGCTTTCCAAAATGGATTTAAAAATCTCTTCCCTGAAATCAAGAGGCTTCACCTTCTCACAAATAAAATAATAAAAGTTTTCCTGTAGAAAGGGTGTTTCAAAACTGTTACCTCTATTTTCAGACTATTCTAACGGAAGAGGAATGGTTTTCTTAAATACTGGCTCCACATTAAAAGTGCATATAGGAAAGTCTGTTTGGTGTGCCAAAGTAAAACTCCTCCTTTCCAAATCAATACAACTCTTAAAGTTTCCCACTGTGAGGATGTCAGGAACTATGTGATCATCCTAAACGTTAATGAAAACATCTGTTGTGGAATACATGAAGGCGAAGAACCCAAATATAGACATGCTCTGAACTGGACGAGCTGAAATCTAACAGCCCTGTCAGGGGTTGGGTGACTGGTTATAAAAGGTGGAAAATAAAAATGCACACAATGCATCCTTCATAACTGGAAGCCCCTTTGTTCCAACACTGAGTGATTACCATTGATCCCTGGCACATGCAACTCTACCTACTTCCATTATGATCACCATGGCCAGCACTTTCATAGTTATCTTCTCTGAAGTAAATTCACAGGGAAAAATGCTGAAAAAAAATCTCAAATTATATAAGGACTGAAATCCCATTTTTAAGACTGAAATGTTCGGTCTTGTAAGCCCTCCTGGATGTAGTTGAAGTACCACCTTGGTAGCAGAAATGGCAGTACAGGTGACACAACGTCTCCTTACCTTTCACCATTCACATCCCAGCAAAAGATGTGAGTGAAACACAAACCAGTGACCACCAGTGCTCGTCTGAGTAACATGTGAAAGCCACTGAAGCCATCTGCTTTAGTGCATGTGCCTGGGAGCTCTTTGGATATTCAGTCACTCCTGTGGTTTGAATATTTTACCCTGTAATTCTTTATCAACCCAACTTTCAAAAGCAGTGATCACTTAGTAAACCGTGTCCAAACCAGGTGGAGTTACAGATGGCTCAACTGTTTTGAAAATTAAGTGATTATCATTTCTAAATATGGCTATACAATAGAATATAATTTAGTAGGCAGAACTCTGAGCTGAAACACAGGAGACTTAAGTCCTGCTTCTGGTTCTGCCACTGGCCCACTGGGAAGACCCTGGGTGAGTCTTTTCACCATACACAAAACAGGAACAATAAGAGAATTCCCTCAAAATCTGAGCAATATTACAAACAGATGATTAATAGGGATATCTGGCTGCAGGCTTTTGGCTTTGAAGATCTTGATCCAGTTTCTCATCGTGGAGAGGAAGAGAGGATTATTCAATTTAAGAACTCTCAACTATTTATAGCTTTAGCTATAAAAAAAAGTTTTACAGAAATAGGAAGCCAGAAACCCATTGCTGCCTCAACCTTCTCCAGTAGAAACAATTCCCAGGGGTATCTGCACACTGTTCCAAGGTTGCTGGAGCGCATATTGTTCCATGTCTTCTTGCCAGTAAATTGCAGGACCACTTTCAGTCACACAATGGAGAGGAAAATGGAAAAAATTATTTTTTCCCCAGGATTTCACTTCAGTAGAGTTTCTATCACTGCTCTGTTATTCTTTTCTTTCCGAATAGGAGGATGATGCCCATGTCCAAGCGACTGGATTATGCTTCCCTGTTATCAAGACAATGCAACATGAAGACAATGGCTACTCATGAAAATGGAGGGGTAGCTCACTCCATCACAGGCACAGACTTGGAAATGAAAGCTATCACCTCTCCTATTTGCTTTTGAAGATGAAAACTTCCTGCAAAGCTTCTCCTGTTGTTTCCCCCCCATCATTTTTGCTAGATTTTGCCCAATCTAGCTCACAGTCATCACTAGCCAAAATGAACTTACTCAGGTGCTTGCGTTACTTCACGCAATCCATTTGTCCCTAGTACACTTATACCACATCTGCAAGTCCCTTCTCTTGAGCTGGGAGCAGACCACCAATTAAACTGGCAGAATGGCTATATGGCTTCAGTGGGACAGCAGAACTGCAACTTCATAGAGTTTAGGGCAGACTGAAGATCTCAACAATATTTAATGTTAATGTACTTAAGAACACTCCCGTTGGCTTTAATGGTGCTTGGCATGGAACAGAGTTAGCATATTACAATTTAGCCTAAAACCCATAAACCTGGTGATGATGAACCAAAAAACAGAATCCAGACCTGTAACTATTCTAAAACTGAGGAGCTAAGCTTGTGCCTTTAAAAAAAAAAGCTATTGCTTTCAGTATAAGAAAAAGTACTAAGTTTACAGAACTGAATATTACATTTCTTCCATAGGTTCTAGTAAAGGCAGGAAGCTATCTAGTCGGGGTTGCCTTTGACAGTCTACAGAAGGGATGTAAATAATCCACAATCCTCTCTGTTAGCCCATGTAGTTAAACGTACTTAGAAGTGGTTGCACTGCTGACCCTTCAAGGAATGACTCAAAATTAGTTGTTCTGAAAAAAAAGTAAAAGAAACCTGCAAAGTCTCTACAGCCTCATCATTGATTTCTCTGATGCCTTCCAGTCACTAGAAACTTAACAACAGGCAACCATACAAAGACCATCACAATCAAGAACTCCAAATACAGTGCCTGGAAGACCAGGCTGCTGTGTCTGTGTTTCCTAATGAAGGTAGGAAACAACAAGACAGGCTTTCTGTACCCCTGAGCAGTTACGGCCTATAGCTGTAGCCTAAATAAGTAGTTAATGAACCGAAACAAATGGAAACCTGTTATTAAGGCCCTAAATTTTTATGTTTTGCTGCAGCTGAGGTAGAACACAAGGAATAAAGTTCTTTCAGTTTGATCAACAGGCTCATGGCATTTCCTGAAGCAGATGCTGACAACTGCCATTGAGCTGGCCAAGCTCCCTGGAGGCTGTGGGAGACATCAGTATGTGGTATTTTTATCCGTCTTTATTCTCAAGCCTAAATGCAATCAAGTTGCAATGAAAGGGTCCCACTCAATTGCATGAATAAGCAAAACCACCAGGGTTCATTCAAGCCCCCCAGCAGCATGGCATTCTGCCAAAGGCCTCTCTTCAGACCAAGACATGACTTCAGACATGACTCCTTATTAGTAATATTATAACAGTGCTGAGAGGCCCTCACAGAGACTGCAGCCACACACTCATCCTAAAACGCACACATGATGAGATAATCTGGGTGAAATATTTGCACCCTGAAGAGTTAAAAGAAAAGCAATTTGCCAAATACACTACAGATCCATCTCTCTCTAGCTCTTGGTCCTTAAACTCTTCAGTTTATGCTCCCCAAGTCTTCCATCCTGTCACCTACCTCAGTGGGCCCATCCTTAGACAGTAACACACAGCTCTGTGCTATATTCTGACAAACAACCTTCTGTTTCAGTGTCAGGAAAAAGGCAGTCAGAGCCCTGCACGACATTGAATAAGTTAATATACTCACTGGTAGAGAATACAGCCTACCATGAAGACATATTTTCTGAAAACTAAGTCCCAAAGGGAGGTGAAGAGATTTACTCCCTTTTTGACTAACCAGTCAAGTATAAGGTAACGCATACACTAATAAAGGTATCTTTCACTCTCTGATAATGAAATAATTAAGAACAATGATGACACCTTGTCTGGATAGACGCAAACAAAATGGGTTTGGGGATGAAAGACTAACACTGCACTGTCTGAAAAATTTTGTAGAAAAGACTGAATAAGGAATGAGAGGTTCCTTATGAATCAGAAAATGGCCCAAGGTATGCTCCAAAAGCCATGGTGTAACAGAGCTTTCTCTCATCAGAGGGGTACCTAACCGATGAAGGCTCGTGAACAGGCTTTTTCTAATAGATGTGACCAGAAAGGTAAGCTATGTGCAAACATGAAAATCTTGTCAGAAGAGGATCAAATCAGTAGGATGGGGTAAAGACCTTTCTAATATAAGCTAGGTATAAATAGATTAAGCATTTTTGCCTTTTATTTTTTGTCTATATCTTGCCTAAGCGTTTTTAAGTGTGTTGCCTATTTTAACTGTTACAAATAAAAGTTCTTAATGCATTTCCTCTTAGCCTGGCTTGAGTTGTGCGTGATTTAGACTAACTAGACAACAGCTAGCCTTTCCTCACTAAGGGCATGGCAATCCATAGACCAGGTCACTAGGGTAATAAAACAAGCACCCAGTTAACCTGACACTGTTCAGGGCATGCAAGGAGAAATACAGCAAGCCACAAGCTCTGCTGCACTGGCTAGCTAGAAAGCTGGCACCACAAACATCAGGAGAAACAAATAGCTTCCAGTAACTGTTGGTAAGCAAGAAGCCTGGAATCCAGTAAGATATTGCAGCATATGCTCCAACTCCAAAGATCCCAAAGAACACACCGAGACACCCACGTCATTTATCCTCCTTCCCCATTCAGGCTTTCTGGCGAAGTCACATCAGTAGAAATGTCGACATATCATGGTGTCTTACTCATGAGATTCCCTTGGAGAAGCAGGACTGACTGCCTCACAAACTAGAGATCGGGAGGGAAGGAATGCAGCTCAATACACCCTCTGCCAGTGATGGTGGATCAGAGACTGTATCTAATTTGTTGAGAAAAGGGTTCAGAAAACGTGTTACATAAAGACTGCATTAGTTTATTATACTGCTTAATTTTAAAGTTTTTAAGGCACGTTCAACTTGAGATAACTTCACCAGTAGGGAAGAAGCTTTTTTTTCCCCCCATAGTAGAAAACAGGTTGAAGACATAAGTTGTGTATTTGCACTGTGACAGGATATGGATTTATAACTCCCAAAAATAGATGACAGAAAATTCTAAGAAGATTTGGTGTGATGTTGATTAAAGAAAGTTAAGCCTCAATGGGTTTTAAAACCACCTTCGAATGAATTTATTCATTTGAGTATTATAAACGGTTATAGTAGTAAATAATTTTGCTCCGTAAGATTAAAAATAGTTCACTGTAGCTTTGTAACTCTACCCTGTATCATTCCCTAGCCCATCCCAAGTGAAAAAGCCTCTTGACAAACCCTTAAAAGACAGATGTCTTGAACAGAGCCAGCACTATTTGGAATTCAAATAGCAAACAGTTTCAGAGATGTGAAGATCCAAACAAGATAGATTTAGAACATTTTTCTAAATTAAAAATGTTTCTGCACGTGCAGTACAGCACGTCTGCCTTAAAACGTGCTTCCCCTTGTAAGAGATGTCACAAAGATTCAGATGGATTGATTTAAGTAACAATAAAATTGTAGAAAGCATGTGTCAAAATGTTGATTTATAAAAACTGTAACCTTGCTACAGAAAAGGGTACAAGAAAAATTAATCTCCCTTGAATGGCAAGTTCTTATATTGCTTGAAAAGAAACATAAACCAGAAGTAGTATTTTCTAATTCCCCAGGCACTAATCATAACTCACCAACAGTGGTATCCCATACAAATTCCATTTTCAATGCAGTTGCATATGGCCAATGTTTCAGTGACACCTTTCAGCTGTACTGATCCTCATAAATGATGATTCAACCTTTCAAAGCTATATACTTCCCATAACAGGCAATATTAAGTGGAGAAGGAAATAAACAGTCTGATATGAATCATTCTTTTTCTATTTTATTTTGGAGTGCTGTTAAAAAAAGAATACACCAAAAATGCACTGTATATGTTTGAAAACAATTCTACTCAAGTTAAACATTACCATAAAAGTCATCATCTTACAAGGAAAGTGATTCACAGTGGAAACAATCTGCAACTCAGTTTTACAAAGTTTGCATAAGAATTGCCTACCCAAGGCAAGAAATCCACTCACTCACACACTTAATGTGATAATCATAGAGAAGAAAACCGAAGCAATTACAAAAATGATCTCTCATTGATCTAGGGTACGGGAGCTGATAGAAACATGCAGATATGTAGCAGATATTGTTGAAAAGAAAACACAGGATTTTAACTGTCACATAGACAAGGAACAGCTTTGTGACAAATACATCCACATTTTATCAACAAGGAAAACAAATAACAGGATATTCTTAGTAACTATAAATGAAGGAAATACTGCATCTACTTTATATTCTAATTTCAGAGATAGGGAAAGAAGATTGCCTTACCTCAAATACAGCTTGAAGAGAGACATTAACAATATGTCTACATCCTTTCTTAGTTCCCTTGATAGCAATCTAAGAAGAAATACACAATAGCAAATAACTATCATCCCTGCAGACAGCATGTGCCCAGGAGTAACACGCTTCCCAGTAAAGTGTGCTGAAAAGAAGTGAAAAAAAATATTATAACTCAAAAAGACAATCCTTGCAAAATAAAAAGGCAAAAACTTTATACTAGAAATTCACAGTAAGGTTTATTGCATTTTGAGGGAGTAGAGACATTCAGAAATTAAATAATATAGACATAACTGTGATGTCACCTCAATGCTCAATAAAATATTAATTTGGTACATTTGTCTACAAAGGAAAGATGGTAAATTCAGCTGCGCAGAACTCAGTCACTGAAGACCTGAAAAGATTCCTATTCCAGTAGTAGGCACACACGGGCTCACATGATACAACCTTGTTAACTTGCTTTTTCCTCCCAAACCACAGTGCTTGCTAAAGCTACACTCAAATGTTAAATGCTTTGGTCAAGAGTTCATCCACTGACCTGCAATGAAAGCCTTGTGTTCAGCTCCAACATTTTCTAACAGCAAACAAGAAAAAAAATGGTTTCACAAAATGAACTGTTAAAAAAGAAAATCCTCACATAAGCTTTCCCCGAGGGGGAAGAAATATCCACAAGCTTTAAATTGGCCAGGCGGATTTAAGAGGAAGCAAAAAAAAAAAAAAAAAGGCAGCTCTTTCTGTTGCGTCAAAGAGCCCACTGTGCAATAGGAACAGTGAACAGAGTTGTTAAACTGGCAAGCTTTTGCTGAAGACAGCTTTTCAATATGCTCTCAGCATCGTCTCCCAGGGCCGGCTGGAGACAGTCCCACTCCTCTCATATGAGTTATGCTCCTTCAAGAGGCAATCACTCTTAAGGACAGTTTCTATAAACATGCTGTTCAACTGGTTTTGCTGCACGTGATGAGGGTAATTACACACATATACATACCTGCATTCATGTATCAGAACTGCATGCTCTTGGGGAAAATGCAGGCATATTCAAACTAGTGATCATTACCTCGGCTTAAGAGCTGGATGCTATTGATGACTCCCTGCTAAAATTCTGTTCTCTGCTTATACCATTCAGTATGCTGTTGGAAAGCAATTCTGAAAGGCACAGTACTTACAGAGGAAACCTCTAATGCAATTCCACGGGGACACTGTAGTCCAAGCAGCACTCGCTGATTAAAGGAAATCAGTAGTCACATGCTGCTGACTAGCTCTGTGTTTGGTGCAGAGAGCTTGGATAGCCACCAGAGACTGTGGCTACGAGGGATGAGTTAACTGTCCCTCCTGGGAATGGCCGCTACATGACTGATGCCATCTTCAGAGGCTGAAGGAGTGTATTTACTGTGAATAGAGCAAGGAAACTAAGCAACCTGGTTAAACGTGAATAAAGCCACATTCATCACCATATACAGGGAATTACCACACGGATCTCTGCGGCTGAGGAGACCACCCTGGATCCCTTCTACAAGCCACAGAGACCTAAGCAAAGGCACTGAGAGCACAGCTTAACCTACTCCAATCTCTGTCTGGTCAGCTGAACTGCCTTCTGGGCTTCACTGCCTACAAAGGGAACCCACGACGGCTTTCTCAAAAGAAGGCTGCAGACACCGATGTTTTTCGAGATGAATGCCACTCCAAGTGAGAAGGCAATGCACACCTTCGAGATGTGCACAGGAAGGACCTGCAAGGAAGGACAATGGGATTGCTAGGAGACAGGAATGAAAAAGCGGAAATAAAAAAAACTGTGGAACGCACTTTTCGACGTGACTGCAGGATTAATAGCAGGGACAAACATATGCAGCTGGTTAATTTAGAATTTCTTTTCTATTTCTACATCTTTCAGAGTTGCCACAGGGATATTATGAGCCTGAACATGTGGGAAGGCAGCAGAAGGAAAGGAAATATGTCCAGGAGATAAATTCTCCCTATCCATGTTCTTTCTCTACTTAGAAAACTTCTACAGGGAAAAGTTATTTCTTTAACCTCTTCTCTTCAAATCCTTCCAGGTGAAAATTAATTTCTCTCCTAAAAAGTGGTTTTGTAAATGGCAGAATAAGTTTCTGGATAAAGTACACCCAATTTACAAGTGAAATATGGTATTTTCTAAGCTTTTAGCCCTGTAAACTGAATGCAAGGTCCTATTTGTGCACCAAGCAGTGTGCTGCTCTGTTATGCTCTCGCCACACCAGACAGCTCACTGTGTTCAAAGCTCCAGCTGTAGTGTCACTGGAGTCACATGAGCAGAGCTTTGGCCATATGAGTATGGTGATTAATAATTCTGTCCCTGCTCTGTGGAAGATGATAATTACAATCTGGTTCAGTTTCCCAGACCTAAAAGCTAGGCAAGTGTTTTAACATGTCTCATAATAATAATACCTGCTCATAAGACTACCTAAATGTTTCCCCCCTATAGATGCCGACTCCCTACCGCTCATCACTGTCAAATTGCAGGCTGAAGGAGGCTGATCACATCGGCTTTTTGCTTGAAACGGATTTTTGGTTTATCTTAGGACCGTAAAAGAACAGTCATTTGCACTTTGAGCAGGTGGCTGGACCAGATGATCTCCTGAGGTCCCTTTCAACCTAAATTATTTTATGATTCTGTGAAAATGAGGTCAATTATTAAAAGCTGCCTTCGGCTATTACAGAAATGAAGTGGATTGTGGCCAACTCTGGTGTTTTGAAGCCAGAATTTGAATTCAACTGTGAAGACTATAGACAACCCCAGAGTCAAAGTAAGTTCTCCATTCTGTTGTTTCATGAGAAGCTACCAGATCTGCTGAAACGTGCATTTGTACTGACATTGCCACCTATGAGGTCATTAACAGATACCACTCTGTGGAGAGGGCTGTGTCAGATCCCACATATCCCATGCTGTTCCACTCCTGGATTCCCAATCTCCTTTTGGTTTTCCTTCTGGTCTGTCACCCAGATGTTCAATCTACTGTCCTTCAGCTCCAAGGGACAAACAAGACACCTGGTCTCACCCTCAAAGTGTCAGTGACTGACAGCCCAAACAACTCATCTCAGCTGTAGAAATCGCTCTGTACAAAGCCCAAGGACACAGAACTGGTAAAAAAAAAAGAAAAAAATCGACAAAACAACAAACCTTCCACATGATCACTAGTTTTTGTGCAGACCACACTGCACTGCTAGCTCAACATAGACTCTCTTCTCCAAGGCCTCATTCCCAAGATACTATGGCGATTGATCCTCTTCAGATCTTTTCAGTATCTATGCAAAGCTTTAGAAAAGAGAGTAGCTTCCTTGTTACCCATGCCAGACAGCAACGCCTGGTCCCCAGGCCTAAGGAATGGCTAGCAAGTCAGGCTCGCATCATGCAGCACGGCAGTTATCCTAACCTTTGCACCTCCACATCATAGACTGCTTTATCCCATACCACAAACACGACTTACCTGCCCCTAGAACTTGTTGTTAATACACCAGTCCTGCGTTAAGTGGTAACAGCCTTTGGGACCAAGTCAGGAAAGCCAACACAGAACAGAGGCTATCTGCTAGGATTATACCAATACAGAAATTTAGAAGGTGGAGAATGACATTCAAAGCCCTCTGCCGCTGTTCAGTGCCAACCTAACACCTTCTGAACACTCTCTGTACTGGCTAGGGACACAGCTGCCCTAATGGAGGCCCTCAGTTGTGGTGCAGAAACAATTTGGTGTGCTACAGCCAAGGTCTGCAATACCGCTGTTGCGCACATCATGTATCTCTGTCCCTGGGCTGCGGCAACTATACTGCCTGAATCCACGGCAGGCATTATCTCTGTTACTCAGAGGCCTTCCTCAAGAAATGGGACAATCTTCCCAGGGAAAAATCAACCTTCGCAGCATCAGATGACTAAATTGCCTTGAGGTCAACACTGCCTATTTCCTGCTACAGTCAGTTACAAAGCCTCTTCCTGATAAACAAGGCTCATGTAGGCATTTCAGCTGGGTCCTGAATTCCTGCAGGAAGGAGGCTGTGTGCACTTCTAGTTGGCTGGGGAAAACGTTGAGACCTTCAGCATGCCCTGCACTGTGGAAATCAAAACAGCACAATCTGTGCAAGAACTTGGGAAAGCCACTTTAGGTGGAGCGGAAGCTTCAGGCCCCAATGTAACTAGCCCAGCCCCACCACCACCTACAGGCTTGGCTCCTGGGATGGGAGACGCGGACGCAGTGCCATTGGCACATCAGTGGTTCAGGTTCAGTACAGTAACAGCTCTAAACAGAGCACATTGACCTGCTTGGCTAAAAACCTATAGTTTATGTTCCCAGCACCTTCAAACACTACTCCTATCTCACCTGATAGAGACTCAATACCCATATTCTCAAAACCCACAGTGCTCCCCTTCCTCTCATCCACAAATAAAACGCAAGCGGTGTTTTCCGCTCTCTCA
The DNA here is from genome assembly GCF_030936135.1 of Gavia stellata. Taxonomy (NCBI): domain Eukaryota; kingdom Metazoa; phylum Chordata; class Aves; order Gaviiformes; family Gaviidae; genus Gavia; species Gavia stellata. Next base: position 59,863,530 of record NC_082598.1, on the reverse strand, counting down.
CTGACATCGCTCGCCCCAATCCCCTGCAATTCTGATCCTGCTACCTGTCCTGTATCTATGAGATTATCACAGAGCAAACGGCTTTACTTCCTAAATCCAGGGGTTGGGCACCCTTAATGTAAGTCCTCCGTTAGATCTATCAGGAAACTCTTCCAAGCCTGAACACTCCTCAGGTGGCTCTTACCTTCATCTACATCCCCTTCAGACTTCTTGCCTGGTGTTAAGTTACACTGTTTGTATGACGAAAAACTTGGACTCTCATCTCCTCCTTGCCTGGAGGGGCTGAGTAGACTGGCAAACAGGTGTAGCTTTAGGAATAAACGCAGCGGCAAGGATTCAACAAATCTCTGCAAGAGGCAGCAAAGTACTTCATTCAAAAAAAAAAAAAAGATTATTCACAGCTTTAAATGAAATGAAAAAACCCCAAAGTGTCCAGCTAACACACAGTCACCAAAAAAACAAAAACAAAAAAAAAAAAGGGGGTGTTCCTAATTCACTGGAGGTATTCCCCTTTGCCTAGCAGATTAAATACAGCTACGTCTTGCTTTCAGGACACCTTGTGAAACTGGTTCAAAAACTGCCATCTCTCTGCCTAGTTGGTGTCTTAGGGGTGATTCTGCACCAGAAGTTTTGCAGGGGACTCCTTGCACATCCATTCCTCTTCAAAAGCAACCCACTGCCATCCATTTCACTCCTGTAGCATCATCTTGGCCTCACAAGCAGCATATGGGGAGCGACAACTCACCCATCAGTTCTGGCTGGGCAGTTTCTGAAGAGACAGAATACACACCCTTATTACCATATTCAGCCCCACAATGCAAAACTTTTTTTTAACTCAAATTTGGATGTATGCATCTGCACAAGTACATAGGGAAGAGCTCTGGATAGACCTACACACCAGCCAGTGGTTAACATTGCTGCATTTGCAGGGGATTGCAGGGCTGTGAAGTAATTTCTAAAGAACTGTGCCATCCTACAGCAGTTTGTAAATTCGATAGCAGGGGCAGGAAAGGAAAAAGACAAGGCTTTTGTTTTACAGAGACAGCTGACTTTCTGCTGTGGCTTTGACACCTCTCTAAATGGCAAATTAATCACACACTTTGTGTTCCTTCAAATTGCAACTGACCAGTGTATGATGAGAGCCCTGAGAAAGGGGGCAATGAACAGGCTCCTGCTGCAGCCAGCATGCACTGCTGGCTATTGAAAGCGGTTGACACTATCTATCAATGAGGCACTTGTGCAGTAGTTGTTACTGCCATCATTTGTCATGGATCCCTAATTAGGATTTGTTAGTCCAGCAGCAGGAAATCAAATCAGGGCATGGAATAACGACACTCCAAAGTTAGTCTGGACTCAGCCCCCTCCCTCAGAGGGCAGAGCCTTTGCAAGCATACCTCTTGCTGAATTCTGCCCATTTTCACATGGCATCTCTCCCCCAAGCACAGCCCAACATTGCGGCCACAGATTGAAATCAAAAAGAAGAGTCCCACCAAAAGAGTGTGGAAAGCTCCTCACGTAACGCTGCCAGTGGTTTTGGAATAGGAGGAACTGACAATAGTATGGAGAAGAGGAGCTGAGAAGCCAAGTTCCCAGCCCTCACAGGGACCTCTACAGCTGAAAATCTGTGGCAGCCTAGCACCATGAGAACACATTTTCACCTGCACCAGAATGAGAGGCATCTGTGGGCCTTGTGCAATAATTAAGAAAAAGGCAAAAATATACCACAGTCACCTCAACAGGAAAACAGGGACCTTGCCCCTTACCTGTAACAGAGATTAAGAGTCTGTTAAAACTATTTGCTAATGGGATTATTACACTAACTCCTAGATATGGAGAACTACAGATTCGATCAATGGAAATTCCCAAGTGCAAAGTCTGTAAGGTCTGTTGCTACCTCAGAAAGGAACAGCCTACTTGAAAGGAGCAAACAAAGCAAGCAACAAGGAAAAAAACAAAGTAATTTACATTTTAGGTAAGTAACAGAAAGGAAAAAGGCAGGCTTGTCATCAAGCATCTTAACACTGAAAACTAACAATAACAAGCAAAGTTCAGTTCCAAGTTGTTGAAGGCTAAGTGCATTTCTGTAGTGAGAGGTCCTGTTTTTCCTTGGCACCTGCTGTCGGTGACCTTAGTACTGGCCTATAAAAACCTTTGAGAAGCACGAGCCCAGGCCATAGTGCTATGGCCTCGGACTTTTATGTTGGCTTTGATTTGCAGCAACACCAACTTTAGGAAGGCAAATTTAGGAAGCTCCACTGCAACCAGTATCAGTGATTTTAACTCAGTTGCCTCGAAGCACCGTTATACCCATGACGCTGCCCACAGGGCCAAAAGGCAGCCTTCTTGCGGGTAGCTCGACAAGCCTCCTCCCAGCTGTCACACTAGCTGCCAAAGGCCGAAAAGCAGGTCGCTTTTACCTTGTGACTCCCTATCGTCAGTCACAAGCTTTTGGGAGCCTAAACTATTGCCTTGGGCCACATGAAAACGCTGTAGTCCTCCCTGCCCATGCAACTCCTCCTAACTCCCAAACTTCCCGCTCCGCAGGCCCTCCTCAGCCTACACCCCCCTCAAAGTCCTCGCACCCCCTCGCCACTACGGGCTCCTTGCCCCTCACAGCGCCCACTACAGAAAAGACACATCCCGGGACCAAGAGAGCGCCGGAAGAGAGGGAGGGAAACAGAGCAGCCGCCCCGCCAGCACGGGGAACCGGCCGGCGCCAAGTGCCGAGAGCCCTCCCGCCCGCTTCCAACATGGCGGCCGCCGCGCGCCCCCTCAGCCGCGCAGCTGCCAGGGCGGGGCGGAGGAGCGGGAGAGACCGCCCCGGGGCAGCGGAGCGCATGCGCGCCGCCCGGCGGCCGGGCCGAGCGGAAGATGTCGGCGCAGGGGGATTGCGAGTTCCTGGTGAAGCGGGCCCGCGAGCTGGTGCCGGGGGACCTGTGGGCGGCCAAGGCCTGGCTCATCACGGCGCGGAGCCTCTACCCCGCCGACTTCAACATTCAGGTAAACGCCACCGTTGCCGAGCCGGCGCCATAGAAAGGTGCGGCGCGGCTCCCCGCTCCCCCACACGGCCTTGCGGCGGGCGCTGCCTGACTGACTGGCGCTTCGACCAATGGGGGCGGAGGGGTGGGGCGGCCGGTTGCCGTGGTGACGTGAAACCGGCAGCGCCTGCAGCGACGCCGCTTCGTCCGGTGCTCGCCATGGCGGCCGCGGCGGGGCCCTGCCAGGGACCGGGCCCGGCACCCGTGACAGGGACCGGGCCCGGCACCCGTGACAGGGACCGGGCCCGGCACCCGTGGCAGGGGCCCCGCCCGGCACCCGTGACAGCGGCCCGGCCCAACACCCGTGGCAGGGGCCCAACACAGCGCCCTGACAGGCGTCCGGGCCTAGCACCCAGCTAGAGGCCTGGCCCAGCATCGCCAGAGAGCTCCGACCCAGCACCCATGACAGGGCCGGGCTCAGCACCTGTATTTTGCAGCTGAACCCTCTTTTGTAGACTTTCTTTGTCGCATCTCACTCCCTGCTGAACGCACAGGGCGGCTGTTGGGAAACGCAGAGCCGTGGGGCGGCGGTGCTGCAGGTGCCCGGCCTCTCACTGTGGTGTCAAGTGGTTAAAGTGGCGAGCTTGTAACTGCTCGTTGTGTTTCACTGCAATAAAATCTACTCCTGTGAATGCTTTGTGAAAGTGTTGGGGTTTTAATAACTGAGGGGAAGGACCCTTTCTGCTTCTTGTGTTTGCACATGGATGAAACATTTGGGTTTGCTGTTGCAAAAAAAAAAAAAAGCCATTTTTAATAGAGATTTAAACTACCTCCCTTGCCTGTGGCTTTTGTAGTAGCTTGGGGTTTTGCATTGCATTTCACTGGCAACAAACCCTGGTCAAAGAACTCTTTGAGCTCTCACTAAGTTTTTTATTTGTGTAAAAATAAAGCCCGCATGTTAATATTAAAGTACTTATAGTATCATACAGAAGTTTATGCCTAATGTAATGTGTGATTAGATAGTTTAAACTCGGCTCCTAACTTCTACAGCAAATATTGCTATCCTTTAATTTTCTGTTATTCAGACTGCTGTGGCAAATGGGAGACAAGTTTTTTTAGAGTGGAAGGACTAATCTAATTCATAAATGTATTCAAGAAAGCTAATATTCTGTTCGTCCATCTTGCAGTATGAGATGTACACTATTGAGAGGAATGCCGAAAGGACAGCGTCTGCGGGCAGGCTGCTCTATGATATGTAAGTAATCAGAGCTGGAACTCTACAGTTACGCCAGGTGCTTGTTTCCATAAATGTCAGAGTTTCCAAAAATATAATGTGAGTGTTCTTGAAAATCTGTGTGGATAAATTAAGCAGAAGAGGTCTTATTAATTAAAAACAAACGGTAAAAAGAAAGGGTTTATTTTCCATTTGCCCACGCACATTCTTTCATAGGAAGGTTTTGTCTTGGAAACAGATTTTGAGATCACCGTGCATTCCTTGTCTCAAACTTTATTACAGGTTTGTGAATTTTCCAGACCAACCTGCTGTATGGAGGGAGATTAGCGTTATTACATCAGCATTAAGGAATGACTCGCAGGACAAGCAGACACAATTTTTAAGAGGTAAGGATTCTATTCAGTGAATAGGAAGAGTACTGAAGGAATCTAAAGATAGGCCCTCTGGTTACATATCTAGTGTGGCAAGTAAATGTCAGTCTTTTTAACTTTGCTTGTGGGCTGCAGATTTCTTTGCTCAGTTCAGCCTTAGAGACTTCATTCAGCATGTTAGGCTTAGGAAACACAGAGGGACACACGAAGCTGATTGCCATTGCTTTGTCTCTGATACGGGTAGACTAAGTCAACCAGAACATCAAGCACTTAGAAAAGAGATTGCATAGGGAATAAGTGGAATGGAACTTAACGAATCGTCATCCCACTGATTGCAGAGAACAAGGAATGATCATAAAAATGGGGTGTATTTGTATGTATGAAGTGAGGGTTATGAAAAAGAACAGTGACCAGAAGGGCTTGGCGTTTGCAGCTGGCAACCACAGGCAGTTTTGAAAGCAGGATTTACATGTGACAGATCATAATCTGCTGTTTGAACATGTGCTTCAGAAGCTCTAAGGATAGGCAGTGTGAAACTGCATACAGGCTATTCCAGTTAAGGAAACATTTGCTTCTTCATGGGGTTGTGTTTATTTTTCAGAGAGAATACATAAAACTTACAGGGAGAATATGTTGGTTTCTTTTTAGTGTCTCACTGGAAGTTTAAATTGAAAAAACTACCTTTTAGTAATGAAAGTATTAATTGTGGAAGTGGAATGCAAGTAAAAGAATAAATGAACATTCTTGAAAAAGCATCTTAAAATGTCAAATATTTAAGTGTTAGGATTTTCAGTATTCCACTCATTAGCAGCCTTACTTGTTAATTCAAGTTCTGTGCGCCCAGATAAACACAGATAAATATTCATATGGTCTTCTCTGAAAGAAACAGCCGTTTTTTCCTAGCCATAGATAACAAAAGCGGAAAAAAGTATAAGGAAATCTCTTTCACTCTGCATGGCAAGGTGATGTTGACTAGTCTTTTACCCTTTGTCAGTCACCTTTACAATTCAGACATAGCAAGTTAAACATTTTAATGTTTTTTTTTAAGGATTATTTGAAACCCTTCCTGGTCGGGTCCAGTGTGAAATGTTACTGAAGGCCACAGAGCAGTGTTTTAACACATTAGAAAGGGCAGAAATGCTACTACTACTTCTGCGACGTTTTCCAGAGACTGTGGTGCAACATGGGGTAAGAGAAGCTCATAGTAACTATTCAGGATATTGGCATTCTGTTTCTTGAGATTTTGCTGAAAAGTATTTTCCTTTGCCTAGTGAGAGGGTGAGTCTTTTTATTCATGTTTAATTGTGGCTAATAGTTCAGATTGCTGTACCTTCAGGTTACCACCAGGAAAGAATTGGGCAGAAAACAAATGGAAGCAAATAACACCAATTTTTGTTTTGTAAATGCAAAGAGTATTCTATGCTTTTTGAAAAAGCAGAATAGCACAAAAAAAGAGTGTTACAGTCTAAGAAAGAATATTGCTTCAGCTGCAACTTTAAGTCCTGGTACCTCCATTACTTTCACCTGTCTGTGCACATCTTTATTGATCCAGTCGCATGCACAATTTTCCTCTTGGTCTTGTTTTGCTACCTTCTGGCATTGCTTTTCACCTGTTATTAAGTAGGGATAGTTTAACTACGTATTTAGAGCCTAGCACGTGCAGTTGCCATAGAGTGAATTGCTACTCGTGCATCCACTGAATTATTGTTCAACTCCGTTGAATCACAGTTCAAAAAGTTTCTAAAACCACTGATCCAGTGTTGATTTTCACCTCTGCTTACACAGGTAGGCCTTGGAGAAACATTATTAGACGCTGAAAGTGTTGAAGACCAAGAATCCCCAGTGAATTGTTTTAGAAAACTATTTGGTAAGAAAATATTAATGTTCTTGGTTTATTATACAACTTTTTAGTATGGCAAGATTCTGAGTTCAGTAAACAACTTTCGAGATATTAAGATTAGAAAACCGCTTTAGTCAGAAGAAGCTCAGGCCACATGAGGCCAGGCTGACCATACGGTACAAACTGGTATTACAGTCATTCGTGTGAGGTTCTTTCTGACCGTTTGTGGTGTATGGTCAGCCAGAGATGGAAGCTTATGCTGCTGATTGAGAAACCTTACTTAGGATAAAGAGAACAAAAAAACCCCACAAACCTAAAGGATTTTTTGGTTTGTTTTCTATTTTAGTTTGTGATGTTCTTCCTCTAATAATTAACAACCCTGATGTTCGACTTCCTGCCAGCTTGTTATATAAATATCTGAATAAAGCAGCGGAATTTTATATTAACTATGTAACTAGATCTACACAGACAGAAAGCCAATATCAAGGTAAGAATACTTTTGCAAAATTAACCTGTCTTAGAATGTATTTTAGTATTACTGAAGTGACATCCATAAATGAAGAATGCATTACTGTTACGTAATGTATCCCATAGACGAGGATTAATAGTAGTATTTGATGTTTCTTAGTTCTTTGATACCAAAATACCTCAGGATGCTTCAACTACTTAGTCATGATGCTTATGATGCTTCAAAATACGTACTGAGAGGTAGGATAAAATGTCCTACAAGGTCTCCTTATCCAGCCTATCAGCTCTCTTGTACAAGGAGGCAGAAATGCCTACTGCTCCCTGTTAGCCTTCTCAGTAAAGAGTGGTTACCCTCACAGCTCCAATGTACATTTCTACATGTTTCCTTCTTGAAAATAAATCAGTTGGTTTGATTTCTTTATGAAGAGAAAAATGTGCTGGTTTTCCTAGGTTCACAAGATTCCTCTGATATTATGTCTCCAAGCAAGCGTAGCTCTCAGAAATATATAATAGATGGTCTCACAGAGAAATCATCCCAGATTACAGATCCTTGGGAGAGGCTATTTAAAATATTGTCTGTGGTGGGAATGAGATGTGAATGGCAAATGGATAAGGGAAGAAGGTGAGAAATGTGTGCTTTTCTGAGTATTTCTTCTCGAGGAGAATTTGGCTTTGTAATTCTTACGGAGAAGGGTTGAAGAAGGATTTTAACATGAGGACATTTTGTGTAAATTCAGTGCAGCTTTTATTTCAAGACTGTACAATGTAAAGCAAAAACGTGGATCCAGGGAGCACTTTCAAATTAGTCTCTGAACTAAATCTTTGCTGATGAAAGTTGTGTGTAAGAACTATAGTACTGTGGGGTATCCTTCCCTAGATGCCTCAGCAAAGAGAAACATGGTAAATGTTCAGTGAAGTTTCACTGGCGTGCAGCTGGGGGATTTCCTCAGCCAAAACATTGTTTTTCATATGCACTATGCATTCTTTCCTTTGGTTTTGGAATTCCTGAATTCTCTTTGTTTCTCTTCCTCAGAAGTTTTGGTGATATTTTGCATCGAATGAAAGACCTCTGCAGGTACATCAGTAACTTCGATAGTGATGCACACGCAAAATATAAGAATCAAGTAGTGTATTCCACGATGTTGGTCTTCTTTAAAAATGCATTCCAGTATGTCAGCAACATTCAGCCATCACTCTTTCAAGGTTAGTTTCTAATGTTTCAATTTTGGTAAAGAGTTCTTTGTGATTTTATTGCTAATGTCTGAAAGATCTTTTCTCATTAGTCTTTTAAAACTATCATCTTACAAAGTGACGTGGGTATTTCTCAAAATTCTCCCAAGCCATTAGTCTTACCAGCAGAAGTAGTTCAGGACAACTGCTGTAATGGATCAGACCAAAGATCCATCTAACTTAGCAGTTAGTTATCTAGCACAGAGAAAAGTAACAGACCGGATGTTATGAGAAACATCCCTAGGGTCGATTCCTACTCTTCCGTCAGCATCATGTTTGTTTTGTTTTCTCCTCTGATTCTGTTTCTTTGAAGCTGCCATTTTCTCTGGCTTCCTTCAGTCAAAAGATTGTACAAAAATCTTCCACAAAGTAAGTGAAAATATTTTTGCAGTAGGAACACACAACAAATTTATAATTAATCAAATAAAAACTGAATAGGAAAAGATTTCCTGAAATCCATGAGCTTCCAGCTTGGCTTTCTGTGTATAGTTTAAGCATAATCTTTAAGGTGTGCTTTGCACATTAATCCTGATTTGTAATTAATTTGTAAATTGAACATTTTAAGTAGGAATGTTATCTGTGCTCTTTCCTACCCACTCAAATCTGCCTTTGGGGCATATCAGATTGCTTGGAGCAGCTTGGATTGGTTCTTCAGGGATTGGCTGGACTTTTCAAGGATGGCCCAGAAGCTGAGGGAAGTCCTTTAACCTCCAGTTTGTTCAGAACTTACTGAAATAAACAGCATCATAAAGAGGAATTTTCAGCCCTTAATAGTGTGCGTTTCCTGCTTCTTCACTGACTGCTAGGGAATTCCTTGCAACAGTAACAATTGTCACCATAGGCAATTATAGTACTTATTAACACTACAATTACTGATTCATGATAAAATTACAATTTTAATTATGTGTGTTGTGTTCCTAAGTTTAATCACAATTTCCTGCGTGGAGCAGATGATCATTTGAGTAATGAAACACTCAATACAAATGATGGATTTTAAACAACTTTACAGAAAGTTGGGTCATCAGTTGAACAATGTCAGTGGATAGCTAAGCTGAGAAGACAAATGACATGGCAACTTGTATGCAGAGAACGTGTAATCACTTTAACAAATACAGGAACTAACTGAGTTTTTTGTTTTATCCAGAGGAAAGAAGAGTTCTGGTGGGGCAGTGAGATGCTTCAGCTGTGCAGATAGTTTTAGCTGCTTGATTCTGAGTTGAGTAAGAAAGGAAGTAAAGCACTGGTGAAAATGTTCCTTTCTAAGTTGTACAATTAAGTATGTTAAAGCTCATGTTTTCAGGCTGAACCACCAAAAAAAAAAGTGTACTGAGATAGGGCGCAGTCCCTTTGGTGCAGCATTTCTTGTACCCTCTGTCATTTCCTGACATCAGGAAAATATTTCCAAGACATCTTTTACTAATTTCTGCTTTAGCATTGAAGTCCAGTGGTATTCAGTGCCTTTCATATCCTTTCTATCATTAAGGTTTTTCCTCCTTCTCTTTGGAGGGCTCACTGTAGAAATGTAGAATCCTACGTATTTTGGAAGCGTAGTGGTAGGGAAAAAAAGCTGTCTCCTCCTTAATCCAGTAGTTCTGAGTTTTGGTCTGTGACTTTCTTCTTATGCGCTTGGACTTGCAAGAAACCTCTTGAGAGAGAACTTTTCAATGCATTTCTCTTACATAATTCGTATCTGCCTTCCTGGAGACTTGAGAAATGAATGAGGCAATTCACACCTCTCATAACTTTCAGGCTGCCTGTAGGCTTGGCAGGAGTTGCTATTTGGGCTGATGCTTTTAGGGGTTTATTTATAACACTCGGTGCTAGAAATCAATTAAAAACTCTGTAAGCTTAGATTCTAGAGCTTGGTTAGACAGGAAAACACAACGTTGCTCTTTGAATGGCTGTGTAACTGTCAGTAATGTAAGAGAAGGTTTGCAGCTAAAGTCAAGGGTGAGGTTAGGTTTTGTTTTGGTTTAGGACCGGAGGTTTTGGAATAAAGGCTACAGTGCGCTTGCCTGCTACTGAGAAGAGAACGTTTCTTTGGGAAATAAAGCACTTAACTGGTATTCATTCAAATCAGTATGAGTAAAAGAAAAACCCACTCCTTTCTTCTCAGGTGTTAGAAGTAGGCAGCTCTTAAGATTCTAGCGATAAAACTCTTCCAGCATCCCAGTTGTGGTACTTCCGTATCTGTTTCTCCTGGATGCTATTTTCTACGTTGTGACTTGACTCTATTTTCAGTTCACACAGGTTAGATTCCAACACAGTGGAATACGTGATGGTACAGGAGAGGTGATTTCAATGTGTTGTAGCCTTTGTGTAGGGGACATTTCAATGGTGGTATTCAGTTTGAACCTAGTCAAAGGAGGTAACATTATTTGTTAAGCATGCCAGGTTGGTTGTTTCTTGTAACATTAACTTCTGCTGTTGTGGACTCCTTACACATCACTTTTGAGTAGATGGGAAAAGCTTAATGTGGGTTCTTTTATGTCAGGAGATGAAATGGGTTCTCCTTATACTAAACTCTTAAATGAGTTCTTTGCAATTAGGAATGAGGCCTTAGCTTTGTATCTTTCTGCAAATAGAAACAGAAGAAATGCACATACTGAAAATACTTGTCCGCACTGCTGTTGTATCTGGTGGAGATTTCAAAAAGGGAAAACAGATTAATGGATTACCCCTTTCCTTGATATTTCTCTTTGTCTGATCTTTGCACATCTATATATGACTTGATTGTGCAAAAGGAGAAAACGTTTTCAGAAGGAAAGCTTTCTCAGTAGTGGCCAGGTACCAGTGTTGTTTGAGATTAAGAAGTGTTGTTCCTATTTTATATCTAATGAAACTTAAGCATTGAGGTCTGAAATAACAGGTACCCAGATGAAATAACAGATCCCACCAGATGTTCTGTGACAGCAGTGGAAGTAGAGATTATGTCTTCTGTGCTCAAAATGAGGTTTCTGTAGAGGCTTTGGGGAGTGATGATGGGCTCTGGCAGTCAATTAAAGGTTTAATTCTGTACGCTGAAATCAGTGGGGGCAAAGCTGACACTGAGTGATCCTACTAGGGAAATCTTGTGATTAAAATACACTCACTTTTTGAGGCATCAGTGCCTGTCAGCATATTGCTTTGGTTTCTCATTAGAATGTTTTGAGAATATTGCTGTGCTTCACCATGTTTGTAGCTGTTAACTTCAGAGCCATTTGTTCTGTTCGCCTGTTGAATTGTTGTACTTGTATCAAAGCAAATAATGCTTGATGAGAGAACAGCTGCTGCTTGAGTATACCTTGTGACTGCTCCGTAAGAAAAGGATTAAAAGATGTTCTGAAGTCCTCAAGCAAACTCTTGTGATGGCTGGTAGGTGTATTCTGACCTTTACCATAAGGCTGCTTTGAGAAAACCACAGCTTTAGCAGCATAGTTGAAGCTTATACAACTTAAGTGAATTAATTTCAGATTGTTTTCACTAGCATTGTAATCATTACTTGTGAAGGAAACAAAACCAGCATGATGTAGGCATGAGACCTTTCAGATCAGTTTAGAGCAATCTTGAATTAATTTATTTTTAAATCCAGGTCCAAATGCTCCAAACCAAGCCCCACTGGTTCTTCTCGAGGATGTGACCAATATCTACGGTGATACAGATATTGATCGTAACAAACACATACACAAAAAGAGGAAACTTGCTGAAGGAAGAGAAAAAACAATGGTAACTTCTCTAGACTTTCGTTCATAACAAGAATGGCATTGCTACTGGAATTTAGACAATAGTGGTTTTGACACAGATGTAAGAGACTTATTTTTAGAGCTACCCTGGAATAGCTCTTTATGACCACAATTTGCAAACAGATTTTTTTTTTTGGCTAAAGCCGGCTAGAATAAAACAATTTTTGTAGCAATTGCTGTAGACAGTGTATGTGCTGATGTGAATACTTTAACATGAAAAGGAATTCAGCAGAGACTGCAGAAGCTGTTAAAAATGGTGGCTATAGCAGTCAGATGTTCTACAGCTAAATCTTCAAATTAATTGACTTTTCATGATTGGAACTGTGAATACTGTTTATGACACTATACCATGGAGTTTCTTGGTAGTAAACCAGATTGTTCTAATATTAAAACAAACTAAGCGAAAAGTCACTTAAACGAGGACCTTGGCATCTCTAGTACAGAATTGTTTTCTTGTGTTCAGTGGGATTTCTGTGACTTTAGAGTCCTTTGAAATAACTATAAATTAAGAAGTGAATCTTTTTGTTTTATACTGACTCTTAAGCAGAGCTCAGATGATGAGGATCCTTCTGGGAAGGCGCGAAGTCGCCATATTACAGTAAACAAGGCAGATCTTGCAAACTCTATCGAAGTATTAGAGAGCTTTAAACTGGCCAGAGAGAGCTGGGAGCTGCTGTATTCTCTGGAGTCACTCGACAAAGGTGAGGCTCGCTGCAGGCAGAGTTGCATTTAGGCTTCATTGCCATGCATAGAAGTCATTTTACTATTGTTAAAATAGAATTCCTGTCATTGTGAATCCTTAAAATTGAATTTACTTTGGGTCCCGAATATTTTTTATCTAAGTTCCAATAAGAAGCTGTATCAGTTGTTGCATTTCTGAATATTTTGTTCCTGGATTTTGTTTCATTCTTCATGCATCTTTGCTTATTCACTCCCACTTCTCTTGGAAGTGGCTTTTACTGAAGAAGCAGTTGGTTAGTAGTAGTGCTGGTAATACTCAGTGAGGTTGTGCTGCTAATGGCCGCTTTAGTTCATGCTTAAGAAGATGTGTCTTTACTGTGTTTCTCCCTTTCTGGTAATACCTGGTGTGGTCATCTTGAAAACAAATTTCTCTTCTATAAAGTAGGAAATAGTACCACCTAGCTGCTTTTAGATTTGTTGGACTCTGCAAAGAGAAGTATAATCAAAATATGATTGTACAGGAAGAGAGTATCCTATATTTGAAAGATTTCACACTCTTACTGTTTGGTTTTTTCATTTTTAAATTCAGCTATTTTTTTTTCTAGATAATTGATTTTTAACCCAAAGCTGTGAAATGCTTCATCTTCTCTTTTTCTTCTCTGACCACTTACGCAGAGTTCACCAGAATTTGTTTGTCATGGAAGACAGACACCTGGCTTTGGTTAAGAATCTTTCTTACAGACATGATCATCTACCAGGTAAAAAAATAAACTAAAAACTAATAAAAATGACACCATTACGTTGCTCTTCCTTTTAGTGAATAGCTGTTCTGATTAGCCAGTTTGACTGCTTTAAGTGTCTACTGATTTTATCCTTTAAAGTATGACCCTTTTGGGGATGGATTCGTACCATTCTTACCATAAGCTAGGTACCCTACTTAGGATCTTCCTGTCCCAGTAGCTGTCGGTTGAGTCCAGCTAGTTTTGACATACGGAAAAGACCTCTGCATTGGCATTTTGACCAGTAGATATATATAGTGTTATGGAAGAAAAGTGCATTTTATTCATCTGTCAGTGCTTTCTATTGGAACACAATCAGGGAGGATTTTCAAACAGCAGAAAATTTTAACATGTCTCAGTTAAAATTTGTCATTCTCCTCAGAAATTAGGCTGACTGTACTCATTCCAAATACCATCTATAGAACAAAATTCATTCTTTTACATTTTTCTTTTGGGTGTCTTTTATTTTTGCCTGTACTTGTACCTGAACAAGAGCTATTTCAAACTTTATTACTCTAAATAATTTAAAGTAATGACTAACTCTGAAGAGCATGATTACTTGTTTCAGTTATAAATGTGATTTTGTAAACAGGCTTTTAAAAGCAGAATTCCGTTTGTCTTCTCACTGCCTTGCAAGTGATCGATCCATACCCCTGTACACAGCACATCACTGGAGAGTATTCTGCTAGATTAAAATTTTGACGCCCTGTTACTTGGACACGCTCTGTTTTGAAAGCTTTCTGTAAGGGAATTTTTATTTCTTTCTACCCGTTGTATACAGAAGACCCTAACACTGTCTTTTTATACCTTTTAAAGGGGCAGTACAAAAAAGCGATTAGCAGCCTACATCACTTGGCAGCTCTTCAGGGCTCCCATTCTCCACAGCAAATCACAGGACAAGGATCACTAGAAAATCAGAGAGCACTAATCCAGTTAGCAACATGCCACTTTGCCCTTGGAGAATATAGGGTACGTACAGCATTCCACACACTGGTCCTTCATCATCTGGCCCTGTGGTTCCCATTTGTCGTCTTCCTTTGAATTTTCCCGTTAGCCAGCTTTCACAGGGTGTCGAACATAAGCCAGGGTCTACTGAAAAATCCATGCTCACTGGGAGAACTGCACTTGCTGGCACATTAACCGACTGTCCATTAGCATCTCTTTTATATAATCTATTTGGTAGTTATGATTTCTGGGGGTTTAGTTATGATTTTCCATAGCTACAAGTGTTTGACTTGTCTGTAAATGTAACCTTAAATCTGAATTCCTTAACTTTACTGAAACAGTTTTAAATATTGAGGGAAAATTCTTAAGTATAGGCTTCATGTGGCAGGGGAAAGAAAAGGTTTAGAGAAAAGAAACTTCTGTGATCATCTTAGAAAAGAATTAGTTATCAGCTGACAGTATAAGAGACTCCAGAACAATATTGTCTGGCCTGAGCGCTGAACTTGCTTTACCTTTGCAATACATATTTTGTGTTTTTAATATTACAGGAGTGCATGGTGGTCTGGGGTCAGTCAGTGTCAGCACTAATAATGAAGGCGGGGTCTCTTAGCATCTAATGTCATCCTAGTACTACTGGACAAGTCTTTTTGTCCCTTCCAGTTTACTACTTTATCATTGGAAATACGATAATAGATCCCCACCGACCTCTTACTGCCTCTAGGAAATAGCATTAAAAATTCATTGCATTTCTGTCATGCTGTCAGATTGCCATTTTCCTTTCTATTTTTACCATGGACAGAACAAGCTTTTAAAAACTATTCTAAGAATTCAGCTGAAAACTTAATCCTTCAAATAAAATAGTTTTTGATTGCAGTTGGGTTGATCTTACAGTCTTGAAATGAAGAATGCCAATACATATTTTTTCACAATTGAAATTACTTATGTTGGCTCTCAAAGATTGTTTAATGACAGCTATGTCTTTTTGCTCAGCCAAACTAAGTTACGCATTAAGTCCACTCAAGCTCTAGCAGAGAATTTTGTGATTGTTTTTTTTCTTTTGCGGTGTCTGAACTTTTTAATCGTTATTAACGTATCTGAATTTTAAGAACTTTAGTTTAGACTTAGCATTATCTTGTCTCTCTTCTTTTTATAGCAAACATGTGAAAAAGTGCTTGACCTCATGTGCTGTATTTTACTTCCAATACAAGAAGGAGGTAAAGTACAAGAGGAGCAACCTAAAGTAAAGTCTAAATTCAGGAAAGGTATGGAGTTGCTACTACCCTAAACTCAGTGTTGGCTCAATTTTAGTTCATGTGTTTCGGTTGAGTATATAATCCTTCTCTTTTTGTATTATGAAAAGGGAGGAAGTTCTTTGTCCCTCCCCCTTGTTTTTATGAGTGTTTTTTCTGCTGGTACCTGTTAAAGTATATTGGCGACAAAGTCCTACCACAGGAAAAGAGAAGTGAAGAAAAAATTTTAAAACGTGTAACTTCATGTTTTGAATCATTCGTAATTTACTGTCCACGTTTTCCTCCCTACCTGAGATTTGGCAATTGTAGATTTGTTTTGCTCCGTTCTAATTTCTTTCAAACTTCGATAATCATGAGACCCCTAAAGAAGTGTACAATAAACTGTTCTGTTGCAGGGTCTGATTTGAAGCTTTGGCCATGTACCAGCAGAGCTATCATGCCTTACTGCCTTCATCTATTGTTAGCTTGTTTCAAGGTAAGCTGTAGTCAAGGCTTCAGATTCTCTCGTGACTCCAAGGCCTAGTTTATGTATCTGGGGTCCTGAAACTGCAGGGCCTTATCCCGGTGGGGTGACTAGGTGTGAAGGCCTGTGCCTCAAGTGCTTCTCACCTAAATGGGTTTGTGGAGGGTCTTTTCTGGGGGCGAGGGAGTGCTGATGGAGGAGGGTTTGTTCTCTCTTTTTTCTCTTCTATTCATTTTAGTTTGTGGCAGAGGAGATAGAATTAATCTCAAAATATTTTTGTCTGTATCCAGACTTCCCTTATAGGTCAATGGAGAGAATTTGGTATTTTGGCTGGAAATTGCCAGCCTATTTTAAAGGTATATATTGGGGCAGAATGAGATACGCTCCTAAAGAACTCTGTATTTGCATAGATGTAGGTGAGATGAATCCTATATATTTATAAAAGCAACATGTGTTTCCTGATTGTCTCAATGTCCATTTTTTTCCCTGAAGCTCAGAGCTTTCACAGACAGCAGAGATGATATGGCGCTGGGCCACGTAGTTGTTCTGCTTCAGCATGAGTGGCCGAGGGGTGAGAACTTGTTCCTGAAAGCCATCAACAAAATCTGCCAACAAGGAAACTTCCAGTATGAGAATTTTTTCAACTATGTCACGAGTATCCTTTCTCTAACCAAGAATGTCTTTCACGGCCAAAACTATGTACTGGGGTGTTGAAAAAGCTGTTAGATAGTTTCAGCAGCAGCTCTCTCCGTGTCAGAATCCTATTCTGTATTTATTTCCATACCGTGCAAGCCTCTTGTAATAGGTGGCAGTGCACAATGGACTATAAATATGCCTCCCGTCACCTGTTCTGGCACTTGAGAGTGCCTTTAAGTACATTGCAACCGCACTTCCATTCAGAAAAACAG
The DNA here is from genome assembly GCF_030936135.1 of Gavia stellata. Lineage (NCBI taxonomy): Eukaryota > Metazoa > Chordata > Aves > Gaviiformes > Gaviidae > Gavia > Gavia stellata. The sequence continues at coordinate 59,846,661 of NC_082598.1, read as the reverse complement.
CAGCAGCTTAGTCTGCTCATTCAAGTGATGGCAGTCTTTTCAATCAGATATATAGGGCATTATACTACAAGGCTGTTAAAAAAACGATAAAGCAGTACCTGTGCTTCAAAGAGTTGAATGATTTGGGCTCTCATTTATGAAATGCTTTTTGTGGGTAAGATTTTTGGGTTGAGTAAAATAATGAGCTATGTCAAAGTTCATGCAAAGCATGTCTGATTTCCGTATTCAGATATCTGACGTACGCTTTGATCAGCATACACGCACGTGGACAGTTTAGTGTTCAACCTAAATAACATCCAGCCATGGTCTCCAGAAAGCAAGGGGTCTAACTCCCATCTGGGACAACTAAAAAAGCTCTGGTGTTAAAGGAAGGGAAAAAAAAGAAAAAAAGCTAAATAAGGGACCAAAATAGAAGACTAAAAAGGGTGGTATGTGCCACCGTGGTGGCATTTCCTTCGGTCCCAGCCTCAGTATGCACTGCTTTGATAACCTGCAATGCAGGAAAAAGAAGTAAAAACAACCAGGGAATTTGTTTGAAGACATGAGAGAGTTCAGAGAGACACACTCTGTCTGACTACACATGAAGAAATGAAGAAAAGAAATTGACTGATGTGTGCATTTTGTACTTTAAAAAGCCATTTCTCATGAATTTGTGGAGGATTAGGAATACATCTTCTTTATCGCTTTTAAGAATGAGATACTTCAATAGCTGTTCATTTTGGCTGTCCTTTCAGCAATGTGGCTTCAGATGTGAGGGATAAGAAGGAGTGTTCTCTGTCATTTTTTTCCCTACTCAAATCTTTAACGTTTTCTTCAGATATTGATATGTTGGAGGAATTTGCTTATTTAAGAACACAGGAAGGAGGGAAAATTCATCTGGAACTGCTGCCAAATCAAGCAATGTTGATCAAGTAAGGATAAAAAAGCATTTACTGTTTTCTTTGAAAAAAAAAAAAGGGAGTATGTTCTGGTTGTCTTTGCTTTCATATAATTTTCTGGATAGTAAGTTTGTCATGTCCTTGAGTTTAAATTTAAGGAGTTGGCTAAGGAGTTCAACCGAGGCCATGAGTTTCTTTTTCTGACTCTCTTGCTGATCTCTGAATACTTTTTGGGGGTTTTTCAACGTTAAACTCCTACTTTTACAGAACTTTAAGTGTGGCATTTGCTTTAGAACGATCCATATTAAAGTGATTACAGTATTGCTCTTTCAACCAGACACTTGCACTTTGCAGGAATTCTTTAAATAATTAGGTATGAGTGCAAGGTGTTGTTAATACTTTTGCTGAACAGTAATGCTGAACAGAAAGCACTATTTGTTGTAAACAGAGTTATGAAAGACAGCTGAATGATGAAAACATTAGGTATAAAACATAAATTAAATTACACTCCAGGTAAACTCTAATAACCTTTCTGTCAGAGCTAGCAGGTCATCTCTTGCTATGTACTGAACAAGCTTATTCTGCTTAGCTTATTACGAGATGCTGAAGGAAATTAATAATTTGGATTAACTTCCTAGGTGTTCTTAGTTTTGAGTCAAGACTGAACAAGTATCTGCTGCAGGGTTTTAGTGGCAGAATGTTTTGGAATATCCTGGTTGTTTATTAGAACTTGTGGTATTTTGCTTTATAAGAGGGGGACTGCTAAAGTTCGTTGAAATTCCAGTTTGGGTCAGTGTATTCTGGCTATGGACTAACTAGAAATGGGCTAAAGTTTTCAAAAAATGGGAGCCTAACATTAGACAACTGGATCCAAATTTGGACTAGTAAATAGATTTTCCAGAGTTCTAGGTAACCAACACAAAAATGAGATGCTGGGTGTAATTAAAGAAACGAAAAGGAAGAAATACGAATGCTTAAATATGTGACAAAGGATTTTTCTCTTTTAAGCTCTAGATTTTCAAACTCTGACCCTTGCTATATCTCACTGCTTGTAACCAGCTGTATGAAAACAGGAATCAGGGTATGCTGTACTACATATGATGTTAAGTAATAAGATTTGTCAGCAAGAGGGCTTAGCACTGAAGACTACGCCTGGAAACTTCTTAGCTGCTATCTCAAGTTAGATGGAATAGTTCAGCGCTGTTTCTCTGCATCACGGCTTTTATTTTGATTGGCGTGGTAGCTGTTACTTACTGTTCTGACCCCACCAGTCAGGAAGAAGGTAGAGAGCAGTGTTTCTAGCAAGACAGAAATCTCTCTTTGACCTCCTTTTGACCAGTGTTACGTTTCCTGAATGATGGAAGTGCTTGTAGAAGAGAGGTCCATTTCTTCGCGCTTACCGAGCCAAAACGGTCAAATATCCCATCCAGCTGGAAAAGCCATGTATGGTGTCTTTTATGTGGCTGAGATGTGTAGGACAGGAACCACTTCATCAGAGAGCTGATGGGAGGGAGAGTTCAGGGCGTAGCCCGCTAATCGGAGATGATGTCTACTCCCCTGGTACCCCAGATATTTTTTTAGCTGGACTGGCTGTGAGGCTCAGGGATGGTGTCACCCACCAGTGTTGACCTCAGCAGCGCTGGTTAGCTCACGGCCTCCCCCAGCTGGGGTTTTAGATAAAGCACACCAGCATAGCCCTGTTTCCTGGAACAACGGCTGGTAGGCTTAAAATCTGCAGGCTGGCTTTCATCTTTCAAAACTATCACCATTCTGGTTGTATGAGCTGCTGCACTATCCTCCCAATAATTAGTAGAGGCAGCTCAGATACTGTTCAGTCACGCACAGGAAGACTCTGTGAGTTTGCCACAGCAGCCCAAAGACCAAGCAGTTGCTCCTTTGCCTGGTCTTTCCTCGGCGTAAATGTATATAGCAATCCTGCATCTTAACTGATGGAAGTGTATTACAGATATTATATGTTTTTTATAAGGACAGCTTTTTGTTTTGTGACTTATAGGACATTTTCTCCCCAGGTGAATTCCACCTCTTTCTTCCAGTTCTTTTCCTCAGTAACTTATACTTTATAGGAAGTTGCATTCATTTTTCTGAACCCAGGAAAGCAAACTGCAATGTGGTTTTCAAAAGCTGAAGTAAGATCTTGGTAGCCTGCAGGCTTATAGTCGGGTCCTGCAAAACAGATACACAGCTTGTCAGCTTTCCCTTTGCTTGTATCCGTTGTGGGAGTATGAAGGTCCATGGTTTGGGTTTTAACTCGTGATACAGCCAGCTCATTCTGTTTGCAGAGTCAACAAGACTTCTACGATGAGCTCTGAATTCAACCACTAAGTGCTTTTCAACTCCATTCTAGACAAGCCAAGTTTCATCGTTTTACCGATTATACATGTCAGCATTGGCAGTGTTAGCTGGTGAGGTTAAAGAGGAAAAGAACAATATGCAAGAAATGACTGATTAATATCATGCTCCTCTTTTTGATAAATCTTACTCTAATTAGTCTAATCTTAGCCTACCAAACTACGTAAACTCGATGCGAAAGCTGTTGAGTGTTCTGTCTCTACTCACGTTGCCATCACATCCCCTCTCGGGGACAGAGGAGGAAAAGCTCAGTTGGTTTGCAGTGAAACAGAGTATCTTGAAAGTGTAATTTTTATTCTGATTGTGCACTTGGCTATGTTTAGTTAGATCTTGCAAACTGTAATGAAGACACAGTTGCGCAAAACCCCTTTTGGAAACATCTGCTGTTCCCGAATGAGTAACATCTTGCTGCTCCCTTGTATTTTCTGTTCCCTGTGTCCATTTTTGCAAGTATTGGACTCATTCATGCCAAGAACCCTTGAAAAATTACCTCATTTGATTGACTAATTCTTGTGAATATTTTATTTCAGGTTGTTGTAGCTGTGTTGCAGAGTGTTTCTGTACTACTAAAAAGTCCCGTCTTTATTTGACTTTTATAAGCACAGCTCTCCATCCATATTCATTAATAAATTATAGATACTAACCAAAATGCCCACCTGTGAGATCTGAAGGTAGGCACCTAACTCGATATTATAGGTGTGTAAGCGTGAGCCTTGCTTCTCCGCCCCCTTCTTAGCATCTCTGGGGGTGAACGATGCACTCGGTACTCCGGTGCCTAATAAGATTTAGGTGACATTTTGAGAGACTTAGGTTAAGAAACTAGCCCTGTTCTCTCTATACCAAATTTCTCCTTTCTCCTTAGGGGGGGCATTGGATTTGCTCTAGGCTGGACGTGTGAGGTTATTATCCCGTGTTACAGGTAGCACACAGAGATAAGGACTTAACTTCACAGAGAAGATGAACTGTCTTGTAGCTGAGACACCTTTTGGTGGCTAGTTCATGTGGCCCTGCTCATAAATGGGAGGTTGCTCCGAGCAGGCATTTGTGCTCTGACATTGTGCCGTCCTCTAACAGCCATTTTCGTATGCGGTTTGAATTAAAAAGGTGAAAAAGGCCATTCTGTGCGCTAATGAAAAGATACTTAGGCAACCTGTCACAAACACTGTCATGTACTCAACTTGGCCGATACCCGCTGTGCATGCACTCGGCTTGGGCTCAGCAGCAAATCCCGTAACTCCAAGCTGTGGGCTCTCCCAGTTCGCTAACGCACTCTTGCCGGCTCTGCAGGGAAGCTGTGGCATCTGCAGTGCTCCTCCGATTAAATCTTTTCTGATTGACGTGCTTCCTGGGAAGAGCTACGACAGTTCATCCATAGTACAACTGTGAATTGTTTTTGCACCTTTCTCCCGGTGTAACTGTCCAAAAATATGTGTATCTATTTAGACCACGGTCGCAGAACAGCCTTGCAATGAAATCTGGGGATGTTTGCATGTTCGATGCTGTTAGGGTCCTGCGCCCCTTCGGCTGCTCGGTGCTCATATTGCTATGTGGTCCCACCCTAGTTCTTTGTTGCTCCTTTTTCTGGAGAGTTGTTTTGCACCGGAGGGGGAGTTGGTGTGTGGGTGTTTGAATGCTGCTATTTGCTGTTTTTTAAAGGACTTCTAGCCCTCCCATGGGGTTACTGCAGCAGGAATTCATACCTGTGCTACAGCCCAGCATACAGACTGCTGACAGGTACCAAGTGGAAAACCCCGCTCATAGTGTGCTGTGTTTTGTCAACATGTTTTACTGCCCATGGTTTTCAGCAATTTGTTACTCAATATTTATCTTTTTTTTTTTTCTCCATTTGTGCCTACATTGCCTGGCAAACCATGTTGTTCTATTGTAACATTTATTTTTCTTTTTCCCATAAGTTGCCAGTATCCATGTCCTTTCAATTTAATAATTACTGTTGAATTTAAACAAAACCGTAGAAATCCCCCAAAGTGATACCGATGTTCAGTTGCATATTAGCAAGAGTATAACCCTTTCTTTTCAAGACACTGGTTACTGGATCCGTTTGTAGCTACTTTTCTTCATTTAAGTTGTTCGGAATTCTGTTTTGTTTTCCAGCCGTTACATGACACACATCTTCAAAAGCGCGGCTGGCTTGCTCCGTAGCTGTAGGTTGCATATTCTCCTTTAGGTTGTAACTGACAGTAGCGCTCAGATGCCAGCAACGTTTAAGACAGTACAGACAGAAAACAGGGCTTATCCCATAACCGCGGAATATGCTGGAGTATTTCCAGTGCAGTTTTGCGTCACTCAGCCTAGCTCATCAATGAATTGCCGGGTAGTCTCCAGGCTAGTCTCTTCTTTGCCTTTTCCACGTGATACAGAGGTCTCTACTGTTTTGGCAGAGAAATCTCTTCTCAAATGCTGGACTTGCTGATGTAAGTGAAGGTGGGGTGGTATTGTTGGTGAGGGCAATTCCCAGACTTTTCCCTTTCTCATTTCTGGCATCTCTGGATTGTCATAGATGCTCTCACCCTTTATTTTTTATTTCCTTTCTGTCTTTCAGTGTGCTTGCCGTGTTCGGTCCAGCTCTTCCCTTCTTACCCACGACTCAGGACTTGTCTCAACGTTAGCATTATGCTTTTCTCTCTAATTTAATTTATGCTGCTCCTTTAGTAGTGCTAGGGCTCTCATTTCAGGGCCTGTCTTTTGCTTCCCTTCCCAAGTAGGGCTTGCAGGTAGATGTTACAAAGTCACAGTCTTACTTACCCAGTTCTGGACCAGTGCAAGCGAAGTGTAGTGCTTTGGCACTGGAGAACATTGTCTTAAGGACAAGATTTAGGTATTGAGTGCTACCGGTCAGCGTGAGGACAAAGAACTGTTCATAAGAACAGCCTTTAACAGGGCAGTATCCCAAGAGTTTCCCCAGCCAGTATCGCTCTAGCTTGCTCAGTAGCCGGACCTTTGTTCTGTTTGAAAACGCCTCCTGAACTTCTGCTCAGAATAAATGTAATCCCGGCCTGGTGTCTAGTATCTCCACAAGAGCTGGCTTCTACTGATGCAGACTCACAGCCTGGCTTGATTTGGGCTTTGTGCTGGCCTGTGAAGTGATCACTGCGCCTTTCAAAGAGCTATCGGTGCCCACAGGATTATATAGCTCCTTCCCGCACTTTCCTACTGGTACAAGACGCCCTTTGCTTATTGTGGTGGCAGCCAGCTGTCCCCTTCTTCCAGAGAAAGCAGGTTCATCTTTTCATTCTTCTTTCAACCCCAGCCATTTATGGAAGTGATTACAAGGAGGAAGTGGCCTGGGCAGCAGAGGTAGAGAGAAAAAAAAAAATTCCTTTCCCCAAGCAAGGAGAGCTCTGTACATGCTGGGTTAAGAGATTTTCCTGTTAGCCAGAACAACATTTTTTTCCCCCCCAACAGTCACAATCAAAGCAGTGAGAGCACAGACTTCTGTGGAACCTCTAACTGTTGAAAGACTGTAAGCTACGAAACACATGATTTTTAAAAAACAGCATAGCACGGGCTCTTTGGCTCTCCTTATATAAACTCGGGTATGGACAGCAGGTATATAGTAAGTGACATGCAGCACCTTTTAAATTACTGTAGTGCACCAAATAACCATTATTTGATTTTGTCTGTCTCTCTTTCCTTCATGGCTGAAGGCATCATACAGTTACCCGGGGTATAACTAAAGGAGTGAAAGAAGATTTCCGCCTGGCCATGGAGCGCCAGGTCTCGCGCTGTGGGGAAAACCTCATGGTGGTCTTGCATAGGTTCTGCATTAATGAGAAAATACTGCTGCTTCAGACTCTTGCTTGAATGGACTGGACCATTCATGGACATGATGCAATGTCTCTTCCGGAGAGAGGGTAAGGCTCTTAATTGTATCAACAGCAGCGGGGCAGTGGAAAATCACTTGTCCGGAGAGCCAAGGAAGTTCCCCATGAGTTACAGGTTCTGTAATACACAAACCCTACTCAGTGTTTGTTCACTGCTTAGTTTTCTTATGTGGGTAGATGCAACTTTATAAATAAAACTTTGTTTAAGAAGTCTTCTGCAATGTCCTGTTTGTTTGGGGTTTTTTGCCATAGCATTATACTAAGGTGTGCGTCTTAGTTCTTTCCATCTTTATACATACACAGAGAACACAGCAGGGTATTTCAGGCTTTTTATTAGCACTAGTTTGGAAATCACAGCATGAGTGAATTCCCCGAGTTTCCAAAAACTGTTACCTTACATCACATTGGTCTGCTATCTCTTCTTTTTAGCTGAATTCTACCTGTATTGCTGGTTTTCAGATTCAGGGCCCTTACGTAAATCCATTTATAAAGAGGATTGCTTCGATCGAACTTTGGTAATACCCCAGTAATTATACAAAGTCAATAGGAACTGGCCTTTCTGCACTCTTAGAGTGCAGCACACGGGACCTCATCCATGCTAGAGGTACGTAACACAACGGCCCGGAACACGCACAGACGGGCTGCTAAACCTGTAGCAGCAGCAGCATGCGGATTAATAAGCCAGTAGAAGAGATCTTTGGCAGCAGGCCTCAGCAGGATCCTAAACCTAAGGTTTTGATCCCAGACCAAACTGGAAGAACACAATGATGAATGATCAGTGGAGTCACTGCTTTCCGCAGTGCGGTAGCACACAGGTCCCCCTGAGCTTTCCCGGACAGTCACTGCACCGCCGACCCAAGCGCAGGGCTGAGGATGCTGCCAGTGCTCCCCAGTCAAAAAGACGGCCGAGTTAAACGTGCGCCAGTAGCCAGCGTGGCGCAGGCCTGCGCCTGGTGCCAAGGGTATGTACAGACCCCAGACCATGTGAGTTAGGGGGTGCCTTGTTGGATGCAACGACTGTTACCACAGTCCCCTTCTGATAAGCCCCTGCAGTCACCACCCAGATCCCTTGCAGTTCCTTTCGTAAGCACCATCAGGCTGCCTTTGACGGCCCAACTGTTGCAGTATGTTCAGTTTCTCTAGGTGAAGGAAGGAGATCAGGAAAATATTTACAAAATACAGAAAACAAAAGACAGCAACTACAGCAGACTAGTAAGTTTTTGCTAAATGGGAAAATACGGTCCCTTAAGTCACACAGAAGTCTTGGTGATGACTTCCATGGCACTGTAAACTTGAACTAGTATCCCTTTTTAGTCATACAGCCTAGTACGAGTGGCAATAATTCAGGCTGATTCACCCTATGCACTTGCCCCATCAGAATCTAGGCCCGCTGCACCTTGACCATCTCTATCAGATTTTCCAGAATATCCTTCTCCTGTAGAGTAAATATGATATTATGACCCAAAGAGTTGTCGCGGTGAGGTTTTGAGTCAGATGCTCTGCGTGGGATTGACTGTCTTGCATCTTCCACTTAAAAGGGAAATAGTTTTCAAACACTTCGTGTCCAATGTAGACCAGGATTGAGTTCATTCCTGAAAGTAAGCACAGGTCATACCATCTGAAAGAGCAGGTATGAGCTTGCTTCCGAGTAAGCAGGCAGAGGCATGCCAGGCTTATGAAACAGAGTGGCACCGAGACAACAACAGCTAATCACAACAGCTAATGTTACTTGCCCCAAAGATGCTACACAGGTGTTTTCAAATACAGTCTGAGGGGTTCTCTCCCCCAAAACGTTTATTGAAAAGAAATGCAGACAACCTATACGCTGAATTGAAAATACAACGAAATCAGTATCCTGCAATTTTATTGACAAGGAGAATAATCACAGGTTTTGTCTTCAGGGTGGCCAAGAGCCAACCTATTTGGTCAGATCTGTTGCCTCTACAAACAAATGCTGACTGCCCTTCAAAGCCCTGGGATTTCTGGTAGGAGATACGATACCATGCTCTCACCCTACCCATCTTACTGTCCAGACACCAGACACCAAAGCTGCTGAAAGGTTCCCTCTGCTGTGGCTTTGCATTCTATACTCAGATGTTTGTCAAGAGCCCAGCGTGGTTAAAACCACAGTGGGATGCTTTGGGAGACAGGCTTATCTAAAAACAGAGAGACAGAACCTACACAGCTGCCCAGGGGATTTCGTCTTCCGCATCTTCAGAAGTGGTATTACTCTGTCGACAGGCCTTTGAGTTTCCCATTAGGTTACCCAAGCCTCAGCAGTCCTTTCCAAAACCAACTACGAACCAGCTGTGGTATTTTGCTTGGTACTAGGCAGCTGTTCCCTGGGACCTTAAGTCGAGACCAAACTGAGAACGGTCATTGGGCAACAGCAGCTTCCAGCCCTCATTTCAAGACCTGACAGTCCCTCTCCTAAATATCTGGTCTCGAGTGTCCCGGTTCTACGCAAAGATTCAGCTCATGTTAATCATTCTGGCATCCTTCAGGTTACCTCTTTCTAAATCCCAACTCTTTTAAAGACAAGGGAAGCGCAGAAAACATAAAAGGATAGTATCAGTGCAGAAAGAATTGGAAGGAATATGCTTCCTGCCACGATATTACTGACCTGGGTAGAAAAATGGAGCACCCGACCACAGTCTCTTGACATCCACAAGGTAATACATCAGCAATAAGAGGATGAAGGCAAAGCAGCTCGTGGTTGTCACATACGATATTGACCTACGCACATTTTCAGTAGAAAGATTATTTAGGGAACTATGTGATGCAGACAGATCTCAATATAAGAAAGGTAAAATGTTCTCCAAAGTAAAATAGTACTTCAACAAAATCATACTAAAAGTTGTATCTCTTGGCTTACCATAAGTTCTTGTTTATGGGAATAAACCCTTCTTCTTTAGAACATTTTGTCAAGATAGCAGAAATAATTCCCTGAAATAGAAAGTTGCTAAAGTTTATATAACCACTGCAACGTGTTTCAGAAATACTAAGTTTGCATTGCATAAAAATACATGTCTATTAAAGAGCTACGTGACTATCTGACTTACCATTACTATGCTCCATATGATGAACCGACTCATAATTTGTTTGTGCTGGTCTTTGTAGAACAAGATAATTTTTCCTGCCTAATACAAAAAGAATACAAAAAATTAATTAATGCCCATAAATGTAACGACATTTCAAGAGCCAGATGTATTTGCCACTGGCTACCTGTGCGCTAAGACAGAGAACTCGAATAGGATTTCTATCAACTGAGTGGTTCAAAGGCTCAGAATGGGAACTCTTTGCAGAGAATGGACAGAGATGGGGAAAATGCGTGAACGCAACCCGTTCAGCAATGGAGGTGCACCTTTTCTCCCTTCCCTACTACCTCAACACTGAGGAAGGGGACAAGAAACTTAGGTGAACACAATGTGACTCAAGTTCCATCTCCTTCAGCAAGGACTGCACGAAGGAACAATACCACGTCGACTCCCCAGCCAGCCCCAACAGCTTCTCCACAGTGCCTCTTCGCACCCGGGCCTGCTCGGAGCACACGCTCCTTTTCACACACCACTAAGGGATGTGTCCTGATGACCCATTCCTCAGAGTCACACTTCTGTCCCAAGTTCTGCCCCGCAGAGATTCCCAACCAATTTTTACCCAGTGCTACATGCGGTAACAGTCCTTCCCCAGCACAAGTTTCAGTTCACTTACCAGCTGCTGCATAGACAGAAAAGCCAGCAATGACTAACTAAAACTGCATCAAAAAGCATCATGGTATCTTATTTTAAACACGGTGGTGAGCTGTGAGCTTTTGATGTTGGTAACACTAATGTGAACCCCTGCCTCCCTCGTGTCTGGGAAGGTGAGCACACCCACAGCACCTATGCAAGACGGCTAACGCTTCGTGTCAAGCCGAAAATTAGCAATGGGGAAAACGTACAGCTGTGACCTTTAAACCCGTTATGTTTAAAATGAAGCTGTGAAGTCTATGCGTCTCTTGGCCCTATTTTCCAACATGCAGCCTACTCCCAGCATAAGCCCAACCTTAAAACAAGCAAAGGAAGTTTCCGGGTGGGTATTTTGCAAACTTCTTGTGTCCATCCCTTACAAAAACTGAGAAGAAGTCTTGGTTTATCTAATGCAAGCTACTGCCAGGTTTAGATTCCACTTCTCTGACACTCGCCTCAGGCTAAGTCAGCCTGAAAGCAATTGCTCTGGAAAAGGTTTTCTTACAACCAGTCTCAGCCTTCAATAAAGAAACTAAGTTGCCTCCCCACTTCCAAGATTCCTTCAAATCTTCCCGTTATAGCACCCAGCCAGAAAGAAAAGAGGTACCTGCAGTCCCAGAAATGCCATGAAAATGGTATTTATGGTTCCCAGGATCCCTTCGGGATCATATGGCATCGTTGTTTGGTAAATCACCTTAGAAAGAAAACAGTTGTTAGAGGGCACCTGAGAAATCAGTCTCCTTTCTCTTCCTCCCCCCTGCGCATACCATTCCCAAGCCCCCCCCAACAGCTATGTCCGGTGCTCACCCGCGGCTTCGTACTGCAAACCAAAAGCTACTTACACTTGAAGAGGGATGCTGATATATGTGCTTTTCTCCGAGAAGCAAACGATCGATGTAACCAGCCGCTCCTCCAGTGCAGTTGGGATAGTTTCCAAAGTCTCCGATGCCCCCAGGACCAAGATAGCCTCTAGGACAGAAGCAAACAGGTTATGGCACAAAGTGTTGGTACACTCCACCTGAATAGTAGCTGCTCCACTGGCCCAGCACACTAAATGCTCCATGTTTTCCCTGGCCAGAGGTGGAACACAGGTCCTACATGACAGCTGGCTGGTGGCCACCCTGTTTTGATCGTCGCAGTGCCATGAGCAGCTGGGTCATGAGGGGACAGGCAGTATCGGGAGCTTGAAGCAATGCTTCAGTTCAGCCCTGGCTACCCAGCCGACTGCTTCACCTGCTTTGCAGGTGCTGACCCTTTAAAGAGGCAAAGATAGAGACAGGGATGACGTTGTGATGATCATGTATCACTGCACACAGACCTCAGGGAGATTTTAATCCTCTTCTTTAGATAGAAAGGAACAACGATGTCACCTCTGTAACACCTGGTACGTAAGTACCAAAGTAAAGTAAGTTTTTTCACATGATGAATGCTTCCCTTAACCCCGCTGGCCTAAAAGCTCTCCTCTTCATTCTTTCCCTATGGCTAAATGCACGTTCTACTGAGTAGAAGACAAACAATCTGATGCCCCATAGAACATAGTCCGAGCGCACAGTCTTACCTGGGACAACCTGGCACTGGTAACAAAAAGGTCAGGCAGAGCCAAATCACTTCGAACATCAGAATGAAAATCCACTGTGGCCAGTATGGCAGAATATCCTGCAGAGCAGGACACCGCGTCTCCTGCGAGAGAGGGAGGGAGGGGGGATTAGTTGGCCTGTAAAAACCATACCCTCGGGGACATCCTGTACTTCCTGGCAGACAGCCCCCCAGATACAAGAGGGAGCTGTTGTCATTACAAAACTGGGTTCTACCAACAGACCTTTCATTTTCAGAAATGATTTCCAGACTCTTAGTTACTTGGGGGAGGGGGAGAAACAAACCAAAACAAAAGCCCACAATGTTTTGTAGCTTGGAAAATGTCAAAAGGAATTTTGATTCATAAGTAGAACAAAAGCCTTTTGGGAAAACAGACTCCAGAAAGGCCAAAAAGCAGTATTACTTTCCCCTGCTGTGAAAAAACACTGCCAAAATTAACCGGACGAAACACAGGCCACAGGACTCGGCACAGAGATGCCTGTCCCTGGGGTCTCTTGGTGCTGGGAAGTCATCAAAAGTGCCCGCTTCCAAGCACCATCTGAATGGATCAGCGAAATCCTCAGATACAGCAAAGCTAGATGTGACAAAATGCAGACTGCGGCACTGAAGGGTGCGTGTTCCCCGAGATTTTTGCCAGGTCACACAGCACTACACATCAGGTAAGATGCTACACATTTTCTCATAATTTCTCATGCGTTCTTTGTGCCCAAACAAGAGCAAAAGCTCCCAAACCCTGCTCCAGTATCAATTGTCATGTCCCCACAAAACTCACCAAGGTCCCGCTCTCAGCCCCGGCTCTTGTAAACAGGAGTTCGAGAGCAGCAACCACCAGGTACGTGAATCCCAGCCTCTGGAGCACCCCAGGAATACGCAGATTATCCCAGGACACTGGAAAACATGCAAGCAATGTGGAAGAGGAGCAGACACAGGCTCTTTTGTAAACACGAAAGCTACGCTTTTCCAGGAGAGCTGAGACCCACGGCACCTGCAGCGACAAGGGACGCCTCCGCTCTGCCACCCCACTTGCTGTAAATCATAACCCTGCGGGAGTCACCACTAAGATGATAAAGAGGGGTTGGCAGAGGGGTAAACAGAGAGAATGGCGTCAGTGCAGAACTGAACAGCACTCTACAGGATACCATCAAACTGCCCTTCACAACTGGTCGGTACAGCAAGGCTGACACTGTTTTAGCAACAGCCCAATCAAGGTGGCAGGAACAACGGTTGCAGAAATACATGGAAGAGAGCAAGTTCTACTCACATGGTCCAAGGCAGTAATTGGGATTCACAACTATGATTCCCAGCAGGATTAGCAGAAAACTCCTCCAGAGGATCTTCCCAAGCACCTTCCGCTTGGAACTTCCCCACCTCAGCATGGAGCTCAGTGACAATGATATCGATGTCCCCATGATGAACACAAACCTGGAGGGCAGAGCAGACGGGAAATGGAGCTGACGGATGTCTCATCACACACGTGCGTGACAGCAAACACTAAAGCTAACAGAGTAGCCTGCACTGGCCCAACAGAAATGCATGCATTGAGTGAAACTGGACAACTGTATTTCCTCTGATTGCTAGGAATTCCCAGACAACTGAGCTTGCACTACGGGACCTTTCCACCTCTTTCAGCGGTCAGTTGAGGCAATAAAAATTCAGGGAGGTAACTGCACTCTGGTCTTTTTGCAGCGATACATATACCACCCAAAAATTCCATTACCCAAAATTAAATTAGCATCTTCAGAGCAGTAAAACACAAGCTGCAAATCTATGATTCAAATTCAGAACTGACCCACTCCTCCCCTCTAGATTGGATTCACAGCCCAGCTCCCCTCTGCAAGCGTAACCACAACCGGTGTGTATTTCAGAGAAGCATGCTAGGGGCAGATGGGATAATTGCTTCCCTGTAAGACCATTCTCTGGTTATAGAGAGATCAGCTTAATCCAAAATTCTCTTGGCTATTTTATCTCTGGATACACATCAGTCCAGCTTTGAATCTTGCCAGATTGACCGCCTTCAACACAGCAGCGTGGCAATGAGCTCCTCAGGGATACTGCACTTCCAGTGGCAGGGTAACCCTGGGCCTCCCCCGATACTGTGTGGGGGGAGGAAGGAGGATGTGGGGCAGCCAAAAGCACTTACTACTTCTACTGGTTCATAAGGATGATCCTGTTATCTGGTGGGCCAGATTCCTATCAACCGTTTAACACAAATTCACCCCTCCAAATACAGAATCACAGAATCACTACGGTTGGAAAAGACCTGTAAGATCATCAAGTCCAACCATCAACCCAACCCCACCATGCCCACTAAACCATGTCCCACAGTGCCTCGTCCACACATTCCTTGAACAGCTCCAGTGATGGTGACTCCACCACTTCCCTGGGCAGCTTATTCCAGGAGGCGAGGTGCACACAAGGTTCTCCTTGCAATCCTTAACATAAAGAATCACTTGACACAAGAACTATTCTTCAGGAAGACTTACCATGGAAACACCAGATCTGCCACTGTTAATCCTACAGAGAAATATAAAGGAACACATTATTTACCTCGAACCCTCCCTAAATTTTAACACCACGATTGTTGAGTTTCCAGAGGAATTGCAGGCTGCTTGCAATTATTTGATGCCCCAAAATCTAAGACGCGTTATAAACAGAAGTTACAAAGAGCTCAACGTCTCGCTTCACTGCTTTTACCAGTCTTCAAAAATAGGGTCAGAACTGACGGCTGTGTCTTGGGAAAGATTTCAGGGATGGGATCCTTGCTATTCTCCACTAGGGCAGCACGATGCCCGACCCCTTCCCCATCAGCTTACCATCAAGGCATTATGTTTTTACAGCATCGAGCACCACTGGCTCGACTGTGGTCACTAAACAGCACAGAAAAGTTAAAGATATGAACCCGTGTGAACAATGAAAAGGTTACACACAGATTGTGATCTGAAACCACCCTGTCACTGTGTGACGAGCAGGACTACACACCGCTTTGCCCATTAACCTAACAGGCCAGATACCCTGCTGAGGCACACTGGCACGGCGTCCCAGCCTTCAGCTGAGCAAGAGCTCGCTGCAGCAGCTGCAATGCTACCGTATCTAGCTAACTGCTGCAGTTAAAACCCAGGTTAACTGTCTCAATTGTACTTTACCGTTCCAACTCTCGTGTCTGAAGAACCAGTATCTTCCTCCTCCATAGTTAACGAACACCATAATTATCAGAGAGAGCCTAAAAAGACGACAACAACAAAACCACAAAGTATCACGTCGATGAAATACATATATATGAACACACAGTTAATGTTTACCCCCATTAAAACATTTCTAACTGTGAGATCTGGTTTATTTTATTTTTAAAGCAAGATTATGTACAAGGTTTCCAGCTTCGCCAACTAGGAAGCGGCGTTTCAAAGATCATGGGTGGCGGTGAACCAAAGTAAGCTCCTTCACATAGCGTTTTCGAACGGAACATATGTTGTTCTTTTCCACCCTCTGCCACAACTTTAATGTTTCCTCAAACTATATCAACTGCAAAGTGTTTCGGAAAATCCAAGAATTAAAACCTTGATTATCTTCCAAGTAAAACAGACCCCCTTGAACTGTCCATCTGCTATATATTTCCGTACACTGTCAAACCGCCATTGGAAAAATCTCATTCCCCTTGGAAGAGGTGCTTTTGAGCAAGGTCTTATGCTCACCCTCGGAACGTGTCCAGGGAACGCAGCCGCTGCCGAGAGGCTGTGCTCCACAAACGTGGGGTGGGATCACTGCTAACGGAGTCTGTTGTGTTCGGGGACCCGAGCTCCTTCGGGAACAAACCAGACACACGAAGGGCAAGTCAGCAGCTGCATCAGCTGCCCAGGGAACAGACATCAGCAAACTTTCACATACTGGGTTTGTCTTTGTTCCCCCCATCTTCCTCTTCCTTTTGCTTCCCCACTTGCTACTTCTAAGCCCTTCATGGCTCCACCACATTGCAATAATATTTGCAGATGCTCCACACTCCACCTTTGACAAGGGTGGAAACAACAATGCAGTGAAAAGAGCCTGAGTTTGAGACTCATGAGAGTTGGGTCCACTCCAAATCAGCCACAGACTTGCCGTCACTGTGAGTGCTGCTTTACAACACAGCTGAGCAGATCCAGTTGCCGACTCCATCCCATCCCATCGGCACTTGTCTGACACCACAGGGAGACTGTTTAGAGCTAAACCAGCAGAAAATGAATCCTTTTAAACATAGGAGTGGCTTCTTTCCAATCGAGTTCCCTAAATCACTCTGATCAGCCCCAGTGACAGCATAAAGAAGCAGACATCACTGTAACAGGAGATGAACAACTGCAAGAATTGCTGCAGAGCTCCGCTCCACAGTCTTTTGATTCTAGACAGGTTTGGACCCACTAGATGTGAAGCCCAGACCATGATGATCTATCTATATCCTAGTATAAAACACGGCTCACACAGAAATGCCAGCTCTAGAGCTGCCAGAGAAATCTTAAGTGTAGATCCTGCTAAAATTCCTACTGTGCTGGAAGCAGACATGAAAGCTGCCATTTCTTCCTTTCCCTTCCCTGTCTATGTCAGAAGGGGACAGTGTTTTCACCCACACGTTTGCTTCAAGGGAACTAAAGAGGGCACAAAGCTCTATGTTCAAGACTTGCAAGAGCTCCACTGGGAATCCACTAAACTTGCGTGGAAACCCAGTCCAGCACTCTCCATTGACGTAAAATTGCCTGTCTGTCATCAATACAAGATTTGCCAAGAGGAACATGCACAAGGGCAGGATGATTAGTAATAAACAAGTCCCCAGATGTCTGGATAGTGTGTGTTCCTCAGAGATGAAAACACTACAGAATGCAAGTTAAAGATACTGTGGTCACTCACAGAATTAATCAGACGATCCGTTTCTCTGGGGTTCAGTTTCTTGTAAACCCAGTTTCTGACTGGATCAATTCTGAAAATGAGTAACAGTTTAAAACACAAAACAAAACAAGAAGCACTTTATAGCCAATTTCATCTTAATATCTACCATTTAGCAGCATAAATCAGAAGTTGGGAGAGTCCCTATTTCTGTTTTCCCAGCTCACATACGTAATATCGAGATTCAGCCAGCACCTGGGACCTTGGTTCTAAGTCCAGCTACGTAACTACGCTGCCCCAAGCTCAGGTTTGGTGGCTTTATTCTTGGGTTGTTTACAGGCAGGGATGAGACATGTCATTGAGTACAGAGGACGGAAGGCTGTGTATGCTACACACGCTTAGGTCCCGCTGACTTGTATTGCTGATTCAGGGTTAGACCCAGGAACAAGCGACGGGAGGGTGAGGCAGGGTGCGTGCCAGCTTACAGCGGCCGTCAGCTGCTCTGCAGTAACTGCTCTACACACAAGGCTGCGAAATATCCCTCAAGGGAAATCGTTATCGCTTCGTATTTGTAATCATATGGACAGCCAGCACAGCTTAACTTGTCCATGGCAACCTGGTAACGGGATCTGATCTGCAAACAGGGCTATAGTCGGGCTCTGAAGCACTACCACACTATGATGTGCGTTTTTAAACTGGTGGCCCCACTTCACGTGCCAGGAGGTATTCCAGTACTGTTCACTTACTTCATAAAAAGGCGCCCGACAATCAGGATAGCAAGGATCCCCATGTAAACCAGGAAAGCAAAGAGAATAGCTACATGAAAGAGAGAAGAACACAACTCTATAAATGATCTGACAAAACCATTCAGCAACCTGGGCTTGGCCAAGCGTGACACAAACATGACAAAAAGCCCAACCCACCAACCATCACAGCGCCTTCTCCATGCAATACGTATCCCCAGCCTGAGTCCCAGGGGCAAAAAAAAACCCATGGCAAAACCCCAAAACAACCCAAAACAAAAGCAGGCTAATTTCAAAGTGCAGCTCGGTGACTGCACATCTCGGCATCAAAAAGGCAAAATAAAACGGCACTGCCGCACAAGGCAATGGTGAGAAAAGAGTCGATGTGCTATACGTTCTGAAGAAGAAACTGGAGATTTAGAAACAGCCTCGACGTGAAGAAGACAGGGGAGAGGGTAATACACCAAGTTTGCAAGCATGGAGAAATTTTCTTTACAGCTGGAAAACTGGAAGGACTGAAGAATAACCCCATGTAAAGGAAAAGAATGGAAGAGACGTAGACGAGAGTTTGAAACAGCCCTGGGAAAGAGACGAACAAAAAAGCAAGACGTGAGGTTTAAAAGTGTAACAACGAACAAAAATCCAAACTCTCTATGAATTGTTTCCCATTTTGTGAGAGAAGCAAGACAGAGGGAAGAGGAGGGAGGATTCTGTGTACATATATAAACAGGGAAACAGGAACTAACTACAAAAATATCTCCCTCTGGACACATACCCACTGCTTTTTCTGGGCTAATCCCTGCTGCAAAAAGCTTGGGGTCATACAGTACATCATCATGTGAAGAGGCCTGATCCTGGTCAGGGCCTCAAAACATACGGAGGTAAGATGCTGAGGGAGAAGCGGAGCATGCCCGTGACACTTCTTCAGCACAGTATGAGTGGCTGCACAGGCTTTTTAGGAAGTTGGTTCTGCTGGGAGACATGCAGTTGTAGAATGAGAGGGGAAAACAGAGCATTACATACGGAGGTAGCTGTTGATAGGGGCTTCGTTGATGCCTAGGTCACAAGAAACACTTTTGGTGCTTGTACTTAGGGTCTTTACCACAAGGGAATAATTGCCAAACTCTCCAAAATGATACTGAATCCTGCAAAGGATAAAGGAAACGAAACTTGCTGAGCCATCACCGCCACGTGCAGGTCCCACAGCAGCATTCGGGGGGCTGTAAGCCTGCGTGCTCGTAGGAAAGGCAAGCTGAAAACTTGGGCCTAACAACGTGATCTAGCAAGGAGCTGCCTGGCTCTGCCTTTGCCACGCGTTACCCTCCCCTAGCCTGACAAAGATGCTTCACCGCACGGGCGCTGCCTACTACGTCGCCCGTCTTCTACTACAGACTCTCCGCAAGAGAAACCAGGCGCCCGCACGCGCTGCCTCAACGCGTACCATTTCGGCTCCCGCTTGCGCCTCGACCCTTTTGGCACAATCACGATCTACGCCACAGTTACAGCAGCGGGGGGGAAGACTGAACTCTAGGAAAAGGTGACGACGAGCAGGCAATAAATCGCCGCACGGCTTTGAGAAAAAAAAAAACAAAATATAGGGGAGAAGTATCCGGGTGTTCCCTGGGGTTGGGCCACGTACTTGCAGAGCTCTCTGTCGCCCGCAGAGCTGTTGAGCAGCAGCGTGAGGGGATGTTGGGTGTCCACCGTTACCGCCGCCGTGCCCGGTTTTCTCAGGCTCCCGTTGCTCGGTGGGACAAACGCCAGGACCTGATCCAGGCACTGTGGAAGAAGAGGGTGAAGGGAGCTCGTTGGTGCCAAGGGAGAGTGAAAGGGGGCCCTGCTCGGCGGGGCGGCAAAGGAGGGGAGAAGGGGAGATTCCCGGGGGCTGGAGCAGCTCCCGCTGCGGGGCTCCCCGGCCTGCGGCCGGAAGGTAAAACCGAAGCCGAACAACCCAAGAAGGCCCCGGGCGGACGCCGGGAGAGGCGGGCAGCCCCGCGGCGGGCCGGGGCAGGGCTGTGGGTGACACCCAGGCGGCACAACCCCTCCGCGGCTCCCTCCGCTCACCTGGTGGCAGGAGCCGGAGAGGGCGGCGAGGCGGAGGCCCTGCGCGGGCAGCTCGTTGCGGACCAGCAGCAGGGCCTGGTCCATCCGCCCCGGGGGGCGCCGCGCCGCCGCCACCGCCACCCCCTCCCCGCGGGGCCCGGGCCCGCTGCCCTCCGGCGGGCCCTCCCCGTGCGGCTGCGTGAGGCCGGGCGCCATCAGCAGCGGGCCCAGCGCCGCCGCTACCGCCGCCACCAGCCCCGCCGCCGCCGCCGCCGCCATGTCGCTGCGCTCCGCCCCGGGGCGGCGCCGCCACCACCGCCCTGCGCGGCCGCGGCGGGGCCGGTAAAGCGCCGTCGGGCCGGTCCCCACCCGCGGCGGCTGAGGTGTTTGGCGGGGGGAGGCGGCCCTGCCCGGGGTTGGGCCCTCCTGGGGGGGGGGGAAGCGGGAGGATGCGGAGCGAGGCGAGCGTCGAAGGCGACGCCGCTTTGGGCACACAGCGCAGCCACGCGTGGCCTTTCCCGTAGGCTGAGGGCTCAGGGCTGCAGCCTCTGCGAGGCAGCGGCCTCGTCTGCGGTGAGACAGCCCCGCAGCTCACCCCCGGGCTGGGGAGAGGGGCCTGCTCAGGCTCCGTCTTGCAGCGGAGAATGTGGAAAGCGCGGCCATGGAAAAGAAACAGCGCTTCGTGAGGAGGGAGTTTCCTCCCAGGGAGGTGACGACCCTCTCCTTGGCGTTGCTGCTCGCCGCCGTCCTGCTCCTGAATGCCCTCCTCTACCTGTACCTCAACAAGTCTTACATCTCTTCGGGACGCGCCGAAACGGAGCCCGGCCTCTGCCCGTTCGGGTACTTCAAACTGGGAGCGGTGAAGAATTGTTCCCCGTGGCTCTCCTGCGAAGCCATAAATAGGGAAGTCAGGAAACTCAAGTGCGTCGGTGAAGGCGCTGTGAAAAAGGTGAGTTTGGTTTTCCTTTCTTCTCTCCTCTGGATAAAGAGCTTTCACTGTTTGCTGGCTAATTAATGCCCGTGCTGCTGTTATAATTATCCTCACAGCAGCTAACTACTGTAGACATCCCGGGTGATGTCTGAGAGGGTGCACAGAACAGGTAGGAGAGCGTGACCGGAGCCCTGGGCCACCTCCCTGACACCGAACGACATCCAGCTACACAAGCGAAATCACAGGGATCGGCGAAGCGCTTGTGGAGCGCGGTACGATCGTGGCAGAGTAAGACTGGCTGGTTGGGCGGTATGAAATAATTGAACTCATCTGCATTGCCCATTCCAAAGAAAACTTAGGAAATCGTGATGTAACTGTGACGTTGGTAAGGGTTTGCTGTGACAGGTACGTGGCCTTACCTAAAGGCTTGACTATGCCTGGTGACTGTAATTCGCAGTGGTGACTAAGCAGTCACTCGGAGGTCAGCAGCAGCTGGTCGCAGTCGGTGGAAGAAGGCTCTCCACATGTCTTACGTGTCTCTTGTGTGTTCTCAGGTCTTCCTTTCCGAGTGGAAGGAAAACAAAGTGGTCCTTTCACAGCTCACCAACTCGGAGCTGAAGGAGGACTTTCTCCACGGACTGAAGATGCTGAAAGCACTTCAAAGCAAGCACGTTGTCCGGCTGCTTGGCTACTGTGAGCAGCAGTTCACGATCCTCACCGAATACCATCCTCTAGGCTCCCTGAGGGGCCTGAATGAAACTCTCCACGTCCCCAAGTACAAGGGCATGAACACCTGGCATCGCAGGTTGATGCTTGCTATAGACTACGTGAGCATCATTCGGTACCTGCACAACAGCCCTCTGGGCACCTTAGTGATGTGCGACTCGAATGACTTGGACAAGATCCTCTCTCAGTATCTCCTAACAAGTGACTTTCACATCCTGGTGAATGATTTGGACGCTTTGCCTCTCGTGAACAGGAGTGCCGGCAGGCTGGTGAAGTGCGGTCATCGGGAGCTCTGGGGAGAGTTTGTAGCTCCTGAGCAGCGTTGGCCCTATGGAGAAGAGGTGCCGTTTGAGGATGACCTCATGCCTCCCTATGACGAGAAAACAGACATCTGGAAAATCCCAGATGTCTCCAATTTTTTCTTGGGCCACGTTGAAGGGAGTGACATTGTGCGACTGCATTTGTTTGACATCCATGCAGCATGTAAGAAAAAGGACCCGGCTGAAAGGCCTTCTGCCCAAGAGGTTTTAGAAACCTACAGGAAAGTTTTAACTCTGCTTCTTCGGGAGGCGGCCATGCCTGGTGCTAGGGAAATGTTATAGTGAATCCTGAGACAAACAACATAACTGAGGTTGATGTCCTTCCTATTTATTTAGTTTGCCTGAAGGGCAAAATCTCTGTCCCCAAAACTGGAAAGATAAGAACAACTGAACTTGTACCTTTTGATTTTAAAAAAATAAATCCACCCAATGCTGGAGCTGTGTAAGCTTCCCATTGGCATGTTTAACCTCTCGTTGGAAGAGGAGGAGGGAGAGAAATGAAGTTGTGTGGGTGCGGGGGGAAATTTGTTCCTCAAGAAATAATAAATTTTCTTTTGCAACATTTACACAAAAACTCTTTAAAAAAATTCACAGAGTTAAAAAAAAAATATTGGCCCACTTAAACTTGCTGGCAGAGGACTGGAGAGCAGAGACCATGGCATGTCCCCCACAAGCTTTGTGCTGATTCCTGTGGCTTTGGCCCAGGTCTTATCCACAAAGTCCTCACCCGCTTCCCCACGGAGTAAATGCAGTGGGTGAACCCCAATGCCGGAGCCCCAACGGCAGTCTCGGCCTGCTGGCTGGGGAATAGGTTGTTTTTGGTGCTGTACGGCCATTGCTCTCTGGGCCCCAGATCCCACACCAGCAAGCATGTGGCCACTTTGTAAGCAAGCAGATGATGCAGGTCCCGAAGAGACTGCTTACAGACACGTGCTGTTGGTTTTCAAGCCTTTGCCCCGTAGTGTTCTCAGACAGGCTCTTTGGAGATCAAGCTGTAAAACAGGAGTCTCTTGCTCTTTTTTAATCCACAGATACCATCAGCACTTTGGAAGAGAGCTGAAGCATATCTTTTTTTCATTCGCTTACCCTTGCTGAGTGTCATCATGACTCGATGGAAGGGGGGAGAACAGGGAACTGAAGGAGAATGTGACTTCCTTCCACAGCAATGAGCGTTAAACGAGAGCTTTGGAAAATAAAAGCCCTATATTTAGAGCATGCAACTCTATTAGGTCTGAATTCAAAGCCCGCTAAGCATAAAGAAAGGCTGCTTTTTTGTTCAGTGTGTTTAGGAGAAAGCTTTTGCTACCTACATGGATGTTACAGCCTTATACCAACAGCTGGAGAGAAAGAGTAATGATGCCTTAATCCAGCAGTAGGCTCTGTTTGGTGGGATTGGGATGTACGTGTTCTCTCGGTGAAAAAACGGGAATAGTATGAATGAGACACAGGGACTCTACTATTACGCACCTGAGGACTCTGTTCTGCAGACTAGGTCCTTGAAAGACCTGAGGGCCTGAGACAACTTTCAGGGTTTGACTTGAGAGGTGATCTGTAGGCAGAGAAGTACATGGTCCCTTCTGCTGAAGAGTTTGGTTCTGTTCTTTGCTGTGCTGATACTCCTCTTCACCTAAACAAGCTGTGTTACGACTGCACTGAGAACATGCAGTCAGTTTGTATGCATAATGTTCAAACGCACGTGTGTTCTATTGCTACCAAAATTTTATTATGAATGGGAAAACTTCCCTGCAAATTACTAAATTCATACCTGATTTCATACAATGCCAGCAGGAGCCCTTTAAAGGCTGCTCATTATGGCTTTCCTTTCCTTCTGGGCAGTCTATTTTCTTAAATTAGCTGATTTTTGCCATTTTTCACTTGTGCAGTCCTTCCTGGCAGCTTTCCTGCTCAGGTTGTCAGGAAGCAAAGCTCAGAAGTCAGGGTCTCCAAAAGAGAACAGCGATTTTGGATGCTTCGTGTTTCTTTTGGACTTTGACTCAAAACTCCTTAAAGAAGCCTGGGGAAAAAGAATGCTCTCTCTGTAATTGTATCATCCAGCCCATGAACTCTTGAGTTGTTATTGTTAGGGTTAGAGTTCTACAGTTCCAGCATGAATCCAGGATGTGCAACAGTTGGAAAAGCATCCTGTTACAGCTCCTCATAGCCAGGGATCAAGCTTTGAAGGGCCAGGAGTCAAATCTTTTGCATGTGCCCCCAGCAATGACTTGTTACCTCTTGTTAGCCATCATGTATACTTGAGAGAAAAATCAGCATCTGATGGCTGTGAAGTAAATATACCATGCATTTTTTTATGCGAGTAGCAAGGACAGACAAGAAGAACCTGCCAAGCTTCTTATGCTGGTGTCTCTCGGTTAAGAGAAGCTTCTGCTTGGATTCTTGCTCTGTTGTATGTTGCTGCACCTTGCAAACAGCTATATTAATTTCACAGAGTGAAAACCAAATGAGGACAAATTCTGATTCTGAATAATTGTCTCACCATGGAGCTGTCTCTCTCCGTTCTTGGATTAAATAGTTACAATTTTTTCTTGAGAAAAGGTGTCTCCCTAAATATTCACCCTGAGCACTGGGTCCTCTGCATGTCCCTTCCCCATTCCCTCTCCTTCAGCTTGTGTGTTGTCCAGCATTGTATTTCAGCAGGAATACATTACCTTTGTTCTCAACACAGCATTATGGAGCTTCCAAGTTTCTTTTTTGGGATGTTGTTTCCGTCTGTGAGGAAACACTAGATGGCAGCATGAAGGTCAGCTCAGCGTTAGTTCTGAGCAGTTGCAGTCTCTCATGCCCAAACATAGCCAGAATCTGACCTTGGAGCCAGTATTTTGCTAGCAAACTTCCATAAACTCCTAAAAGATCTCATTGTGTTTGCATGAGTGAGCCTGTAGTAACAAAACACGTATAAGGGCTGTCAGAAGAGTCACACATGCCAGCTGAAGGGGCTACCTCCCCTTGAACTTGCTCATGGTATTTGTGTGCTTTACCATCCCTCAACCTGGTGCAACCTCAACCAAGTTTGAGTGTCACCTCCTTCCAGTCTTTCAGTAAAATCAGAGGAGTTTTCACCCTCTCCATCTTTCTGTTCTTCCTCACTAACCCCTTCCACAATCTCAAGATTGCATGAATCCTGTCATTCCCACATTTCCAGCTTCTTTTCCCTTAAAGGGAAGAGACAAAGCCTCAGGTAGAGGGAAAAAGAGGCACGACAGCCCTACGTGCAGCTGCCTCCCCTCTTTCCGATTCTCTCTGCTGGGCGTTCCAGTTTTCACCACCAATGACAGCCTTCGATAAACATTCGGGGGCTTTGCTGCCTCAGTACAAGCAGCTCTTACATGGCTGGTGGAAAACATCACAGGATGAAGAGCAGGAAGAGGGCTGTTCACAGCTGGAAGCCTGCAAGCTCCTCTCTCCTCATCCACTCCCCAGCCAGCTCTAGACCAGTGGACATGACCTCCCCTGCCAAGACCACTGCCACGGCTCTGCCTAACCTCAACAACAGCTGCTGGTTCTCATCTCAAGCTTCAATCAAGGGCCCCACATTCCCTGTCCCTTCCCACAAAAGATGCTTTTCCTGGCATGGTTATTGCCAGGTTTCCTATTGTATCCCTGTTCCTCCGTCCTAAAAGTCCAGCCAAAGAAGCTGCGCAAAGACGCAGGCCTCGCAAGGAGAAGGTGCGACTGGTGCTCATCTCCTTCAGAAAACTTCAGAGGAGGTTCCCGAAATCACCCTAGGTGGTCAGTGTCAAGGCAGGTATGGTCCCAGTGGTCCCAGGGCTTCTGTTTGCTGCCATCACCAAGATGAAGGCCTTGGGTCTGGCCCCTCGCCCAGGGACAGGACAAGCCTTTTGCTGAGGTCAATGATCTGCACCACCCTCTCCTTCCCTTTTGGGCAATGCCTCCTCTGCCATCCCTGCAGCAGTCCCACAGCACATCCTGCCCACCCCATCCGACCAGCTAGACAAAGAACCAAAGCAGAGGCGTCTCCCAGACTCAAGAAACCGCTCCTGGTTCCCAGACTGAACCCCCCTGGGACACTGCTGTGCCAGCAGTGGAGGAGACAGGGAGACCTGGGACATGGCAGCTGAGCCTGCTGACAGCCTGGCTGCGGGTGCCAACTGTGTCAGGGCACCTGGACCCACTAGTGGTATGGTATGCTCTACCCTTGGTCCGATGCTGTTACCGAAACAAATTCCCAGGGGATTTCCCAATAAAGTTTAGCCCTTACCAGGTAGGTTTGTACCACAGGATACAGAATAGAAAGAGGCTGTCTCAGAGCAGAGTCCCAGCTGCAGTTCAAACCCACTGCTCCTTTCTTTTTCTCCTCAGAGTCATCCAAAGAATAGCACTGTCAAGGTTATGCTGTTTTCCTTTCCAAAATGCCTGCTGGCTGCAGGCTTCTAGGTGGCTCAAGTCTCATGTAGCGTGTTTCCCTTTGCGTGCCGTGCGTTTCAGACTACATCGTAAAAGCACTCCTACAACGCTAAATCCTGTACAAGTAAGCAGCCTTTACGGCAACTCATCTCTACGTTCGACACCATCAGATGTAAAAAGTATTGTGTGCATATCCACACCAGCTGCTATGGAGGTCTGGGTAAACGGCGAGGAAATAAAATGGACACAACCTATTTCATTGAACAGGGTTTTTTTTTCTTTTTTGAAGATTACTTTTAAAGTCCGTGTTGCTCTGTATTTAATAGAGTGGTAACTATTAAGTGTATCAGGCGTTTAGAATACCACATAAACTTTTTGAAATTCTATCACAAGCTCTAAAACAATATTTTCCTTTGGTGCCACACAAACAAAACATCAGATCATTATCTTTGCGAAACAGAGGCAGTGCTGTTTGCCAAATACAATTTGTGAGATATCTGGCAGAATTTGCAACTGTAAACCGATTCTATCATTACAACTGTAATGTCTTACCAACAGTCAAGAGACCCTGGGAACAAGAAAAAAGTGGTTCTCAAGTTCTTCTAGCATGATATAATGCGTATATTTGTAGAGTTCATCCAAATAAATTATATGCTAGATGGTACTTTTAAAAAAGAAAAAGGATTTTGTGGTTTTATTTTAATTGAAATACTGTATACTTGAGATGACCACATGATTTCCAATAATTGACAGTCTGTGTTCTGAAGTCTATAATCCAGTATTTATCAGGATTAAATGGTGAATATATTTACATTACAGTGATATTTATGTCTCAGCGATTTCTGATTCTGTTTAGCTCTGGGTAACTCAAAATCCATTAAAAATTACATACTTATAGAGAGAGACACACATAGATTCTTTGGCCATAATTTTCAAAAGAACAAGCTTGCTGTTAGATTCCAGCATTCGCATTTTGGATATGAAGTAACTTGAGTTTCAAAACTGATAATATTCAGCAGTTTTCAGTCAAATTTATAGTAGTTGCTGGATGCTAAGGAGTTTTGGAAAGTGAATTCTTTCCTTGTAGAGCTGGAAGACCCTTTCCAGCAATTCTCTTAATAAATCTACGGGACTGAAGTGGGTGCTTTTATCAAGTACACGCTAGATTTCTTTGTGAAATGAACAAAGTTCCCACTTTTGTAGAAGTTAGGATTTTTTTTTATTAATTAAATTACACAGCTATGTGTTTTTCTCCCCAAGAGCTGGTTCCTGTGAGGGGTTGTGTCTGACCCATAGCTGAAACTCCCCAGGCTTATTTGCTACTGTGTAATGTTGAAAATCTAGCCACTAAGCTTGGGTCTCCATTAGCTGCGTTTTGCCAGAATAGCTTATGCCAATGCCTATATTATTATTATATATTATTTGTTTGGTGCCTACATGCTTTGGTCACAGGCCAGGATCCTGAAGGTCAGATGCTATACAGGCACAGCACAAAATGACAGTCCTTTCCCTACAAGCATAGAAATACAATGGATGTCCTCATGCATTAACAGCATACACGAGTGTTGGTTATCCCATCCCACCTCATCCAAGCTACAAATAAATATGCTACATAATCTACACAGACAGGTCACACCGTTTGTGGTGCACATAATAACTGCAAGGCCTGACTTTGCTCTGACCAAATTCAACAGCAGCGTGCATACCCATTTCTGAAGGTGTTTCAGGAGCCCAAGACTGAAATAAAAGCCCAAGCTACAAAAGGAAACAACGGTGTACCAGGACAAGCTAACCCAGGCTTAAGAGTCAGCCAGCTTTGGTATTTGAACCAGATTCCTCAAGGAAGTCACACAGAAGGCCTGCACCCCCAGAACTCCTATTGCTACGGGCCAGCAAGGGGGAGATCACCCCTTTTTCTCAGGTTTGCAAGGCTGTCGCCCTCACTGCAGAGCCAGATGTTTTGCTCCTCAACCTAACCCTGTCCTACCCACTGCTTAACATCTGCTAACTTCAGAGGGGTACGCGGGGGAAGAAAAGCTCTCTCTCCCTGTCTTCCAGGTTGGGGGTGGGTGGATAATCTGAGCCTTAAATTGAGCATTTAATTAAATCAAACAAATCAGACACCTGCTGAGTGAGGCAGAGCCTGTTCCTGCGTGCTGGAGGCTGCAGAGAAAACCCTGAGACCTGAAGTCATGCTTTGTGGATGCGGGCCTTGGCTTTCTCCGGACGGGAAGCTGGGTGCAGAGTCTTTAGGCGTTCCAGCCCCTTCCCGGGTTGTCCAGAGCAGAGCTGCAGGGTTCATAAAAAAAGTGCCTTTAGAAACAGCTTAAATACAGCTTCTCTACACCCCGTACAAGGGAGCCTAATCTCCACTGAAGTCTAGAGGTAGCAGTGAAATATAAAGAGCACCCAAGTTACTTATATTTATTCTTTCCACTTTTCTTCCACAGATGTGTAATGCTTTCTTGTCAGGCCTGTGAGCAGAGAAGTTCAACATACTGGAAAAGCAAACAAAAAGCCTCAACTTCACGAGAAACTGTTTAAAACCCCTGTGAAACCATGCTTAATTAACTGTCTTGTGTCATGTTGCGTAAGTGATAGACTTTTTTTTTTCCTCTTAGTGGTTTCCACAGTTCTGTGCATGGGTGCCATCCCGATTTAATGACCTAGAATTATGTCTAATTGCTGTTCTACTCTTCTTTCCCACACCATGTGGGGCAAGGAACTTTTCTCATGATAAGAGTGCCTTAGCTTTTTATTTTTTTATATTGTTGTTTTCACTCATGTCCTTTTATGCCCTGATCTGATGCCATCCGTTCCATAGCATGGAAAGAGAATGACTTGGCACATCTCGCACTGAGAAAATGGCTCCCCAAAGGACGGAGTTTCCTGGGCTGGTTGGACATTTGCAAAGCGAGTGCCATCCAAGCGAGGTGTCTAGACTCCCTCTACACAGTAAGGGGTCAGAGCACTTCACGGGCACAGGCAGACTCATTCTGACTGTTTGACATACATAGGTTAGATAAATCATGCCCTAAAAATACTTGTTTTTTCCCCTTATTGTCTTATAAAGGGTGGAGACAACCAACCGCAACATAAGCACGTACCCCAAATATGCATAAAGCAAAGGAAGATGAACTATATGCACAACATCTACATTGTAATAGCTCTAGTATCTGAAGGAAAATATGGGTAAAGAAAGTGGCAGGGCCAGACGTGGATAGAAAGAAGCAGGAGAGGGTAAAGGACAGCACACCTAACCTATCATGCAGCTCAAACATGCCACCTCAGGCAATACAAAGAAAAAAAAGAGTGTGTGTGTGTATGCGTGTGTTAGATCATGCTCTGCCTAGTTAATCTGCGTCTCATTAAGCAGTCTGGACAACTTTTCAAGTTTCTAAACCGAAACACTTGCTCTGCTCCACCTCTCCTGCCAAAGCAGAATCCTGGAACTGTGCGTTTTGGCATCAGGAGCATATGGAGCATAGGAGTAAGTTATGTTGCTGCAGCATCTGAATATCCAGCAACTCCCATTTTGGCACCCAAAAAAAAAAAAAAAAGACACGAATTTTCAGAAGGTGCTGTTTCTATTTTGACAACTTAAACCGTCACATTTAGTTCCTATGTGAGAAGTGAAAGCTCGTGACAGCCTGAACCTCTTTCTCTCGCGACACCCCACACTGCTGAGGTACACCCCGCGCTGCTGAGGTACACCCTGCGCTGCTGAGGTACACCCTGCGTGATTCCACTGCCACAAAGCAAGCACCAGCCCAGGCGGGTGAAGGTGCTTTTCAACCCCACGCCTGCCAGGCTTTCGGAGCCGCTGAACTCACACCTCTCTGGCCCTCCACCCGCCTGCATCTCCCCTCAGGCGCTGGCACCGTGAAAGCAAGAAGACTGTGATACCCTCTGGGAGAGAAACTGTCGCCTACTTATGTCCTCTCCCCCAGGGACTGGGAGCTGGAGGGGAAATAAAAGGCGAGGGGGGAGAGCGGGCTGAGTCCCCTCACTGCCGCCCCTGAGGGCCGCCCCAAGATGGCGGCAGGGAGGCCGAGGCGCGGCGCCTCACGCTGGCCCCGCCGGCTCGCGTGACGTCACTTCCCGCCGCCCGCCCGCCACGGGGCCGCCTCTAACGGCCGTTCTCCCCCATGGCGGCGGCGGCAGCGGCCGGCGGCGGCTCGGCGGCGCTGGGCGACGGCGGCGGCATCGACTACTCGGTGCATGAGGCGTGGAACGAGGCCACCAACGTCTACCTGCTGGTGGTGCTGGCCAGCCTCGCCCTCCTCGTCTACGCGCGGCGGTGAGGGCAGGCTGCGGCGGGCCGCGGCGGCGGCGGCGGGGGGGGGGGGGAAGGCCGCGCGGGGCGGGGCGAGGGCTCCCGCCGGGAAACGGCCGCGCCGGCCCCACGTGTAGCCGGTGGGGCTGGGCCGGGCCTCTCACCGCCTTGCCCCCCACCCTCGCAGGAACAAGAGGAGGATCATGCGCATCTTCACCCTGCCCCCGGCCGCC
Source organism: Gavia stellata (assembly GCF_030936135.1). Lineage (NCBI taxonomy): Eukaryota > Metazoa > Chordata > Aves > Gaviiformes > Gaviidae > Gavia > Gavia stellata. Next base: position 59,815,744 of record NC_082598.1, on the reverse strand, counting down.
GAGACGCCGCCCGAGCCCAACTTCTACGACAGCATGAAGAAAATCCGCCTGCGGCAGCAGCTGGAGATGTACTCCATCGGTAAGTCAAAGTTGGGGCTCCCCTGCGCCCGCTGGTCGTTGGGTGCGGTCCCCGCAGCGGTGGCCTCGAGCCTGCCCGTCCTCGTGCGGTGGGGACACGCGGGCGGAGCCCCGGGCCTGTGGCACCGAGCGAGTGGGGGTTCCGCAGGAGCGCGGGGTGGAGGTTTGGGGCGCGAGGAGGTACGGGGTGAGGGAGCGGCCGCGCGATTCTCTTCTAGCTGTCTGAACGAATCCGGTGTTGAAGCTAAAAAGAGCTGGGAATGTCTGAATATTGTCAAAACGTGGATGGATTTGTAGAAGTTGAGAGGACCGTGGAATCGCGAGTAATTCAACTTCATAAACTGAAAATAAACGAGAACCTCACTCTACCAACAAGTGTTGCCACTCCCATCTTAATGTTGAAGGTCAGGATGGAGGTGGGAAAGAGCCCCATGCCTCCGATATTCCAGAGGTCCAATTCAGAGAAACGCCTATACTTGCTTCACATCTGCCGTATATACACACCTAGAGGGAATATGGGCAAGAAACACTTAAATGAGTTGAAACCGCTTTTTAAATGCAAAGATTTAATGCAAAGTTTCTTAAACCAGGCCATTGCACTCTGTAGGAACAAAAAAGGATGGGCTTCCTACAGAGGAATGCCTACTGGCATTCGTGGTTGGTGTTTGTTCCGCCGCACACAACTCTTTGATCTCCCTTTGCCTTGCTAACCAGATTAATTTTGAAGTCAATGTAGTTGTTAGCTTGCGGCTCGTATATTATGGAGGAGATGGGTGATGTGGAGATCAACCGTGTGACTAATGAGTCGCTCAGGTCATCTGTAATAGCACTTCTGAAGCCATAGTCTGTAATTTTTTTTTTAAATGAAAGGACCTGAATGGAATCACAGTTCTCTGCTATTAATTTCCTGACATTTTGCTCTGACCCTACTCTTCAGCCTTTCCAAGGCCATACGCTAAAGGACTAGTTCCACGCGGTGACTGAAACTTCTCTTCGTGTGGCTAAGCAGTGAAATTACATTCTCTAATCTTAAGTCTATTTCTTGATTGTTATCATATTTACACGTGTGTATATATAGAGATACGTGTACATGCACACATACATATATACATGTACATAATAAATGGCATAATCGGTGTTGATCGGTGTTTCTTTTTTTCAGCAAGGAAGTATGAACAGCAGCAGCAGCCACCAAAACAAGCTGAAAGCGTACAGCTCTCAGTGGAATGAAGCCCAGAATTGTAGGAACTCTGGATACATTTCCAGTGCTGATGATAAGAGTCAGCGTGGAGCTATTTTCAGTGCCTCTTAATTGATACATAGCTGAAGGCAAGGGAGAAAGGAAGGGGACTCTCCTAAAAACTTTGTTCTCAGTAGCTTTTCTCTGAGCCCCGTGAAGTAAACTGAGTGCCTGCTGAAACATTCAGTATGAAAGTACCCAACACAGGGTAGAGCTGCTCAGAGAAACCTCAGAGGGTAGAGAAGTGCAGCCTAACCAATGTTTTAAATTATTTCTCTCTCTGCCGGCACCTTGGAAATCAGCTCCTACCTTCTCTGGGAACGGCACCCTAGAGAAAGCAAGGCAGTACCTATCTGCCTGGAAACCCTTTTGTTCCGTGATCACACCTTGTTGAATTTGCTGAATGCGTTCAGTAAATGCGAATGAAGATACTGTGGCCGTACTGCCCAGCGAAGGTGAACAGCTTTGAGAGCCTGGCGTCTCGTTGGCGGTAGTGTGGAAAGATTCTGCGCTCTGTTTATATGGCGGTTGCGTATGCAATACCATGAACCTTTCCTGGAGAAACTTTTGAGTACTGAGAAGGACACAGTGAACTGCATGTCTAGAAGACACTTAAAGTCAATACTATAATGTTAATAGCAGTGGTGGTTAGCTTAATTTAGTAAAATTGCTTTAAAGAATGGGATTGTCTATAAAAATTTGCATAAACGGAAAGATCACGGCTTCTCCAGAAGAGCCATCTCATCCCAGTTACTTTTTTCTTTCTAGGTAAATCACAAAATCAGTTAAAGAATACTGCAGAAATTACTTCTTAATAAAAGTGTCTGATCATGAAAACTACTTGAGGCTGTATCATGCTGTAATTCCTAACGTTACACGACTGGAGTAGGCCGAGCGGTGAACAGAACACCCACAAACAACAGAGAGCAGGGAGCATATGCCCAGAAAGAGGTGGTTTTTTTCCAATTCTGTGTTAAAATATGTTAAGTCTCGGAGCAGTGGTAAACAGCACTGCAGTTCTATTCAGATACGAGGAACCTTGGCTTTGTTCACCAAATCTTCTTTATTAGATCGAGGTTATCTGTACGTTAGCGTCCGTAGGGACGGTAAAACGTGACCTGGGCCGCGCCGACGGCGGCAGGAGACGGCTGAGCGGGTTTGCCCCCTGAAAAGGGCTCCTTGGGGTGAAGTCCCGCCACCTTGCTCTCCCTGCCCGTGGCCCTTTTGACAGCTTCCCCGCGTGGAACCGAGGAGAACAGAAGCGTAGCTCAGCGGGGCGGATGGCTGGCGGGAGGAAGCGCCGTTCCCCCGCAGCGACGGGGAGGAGGAAGCCCCGGGCCTGCCGGCGGCTCGGCCTCCTCCCGCCGCTGCCTCCCCGCAGGCCTCCCGGTGCCTTTTCCTTCCTGCGCGACTCCGGCCGTACGAGGACCCGGCTCCGCACCATCTCCGCGGTACTCGGGTGGGACAGAGCCCCGGCGGAGGCGCTTTGCCCGCGTCCCCCCCGCCCGGAAGCGGCGTCCTTTCCCCTCCCCGCCCCGCCCCGCCCCGACCTCACTTCCTGCCGCCGCTTCCGCCTCCGGGCCGCGCCGGTCGCCGCCGCCGCTGCTACTACTACTGCTCGGAGGCCGGAGGGCGCCCGCCGGGCGGTGAGTGGGGCCGCGGCGGGGCACGCGCGCGGGGGCGCCCCGCCCTCGCCCCTCCCCTCCCCTCGCCCCGTCTGCGCTGAGGGGAGGGGGGCGCCTCACCGGCGGCGGCGCGCGGGGGGCCGGTGTGAGGCGGGAAGGGGCCGCCTGAGGAGAAAGCGCGGGCGGGCGGGGAAGGGGTGGCCGGCTCCGGCTCCGCATGAGGCCCGGGGACAGGCTGCGTGCCGCCGGGCCGGGTGGGCTTTCCCCTCCGTCCTCCGCGGGAGGGCTCTTGGCGTCCCGTGCCCGGCTTCACCCCGCGGGCGCCGCAGCCTGGTCCCGGCGCGGGGCTCACGGCTGTACCGAGAGCTCAGCCCTCCTTCCCGCCAGCCCTGCCCACCCGAGCGGCCTGCCGGCGAGCGGCCGGCGCGGGGATGTGTCCTCTCTAATGGTGCATCTCCTGTAGCGCTCGCCGGGGCTACAGCCCTCAGCCGCCATCCCACGCGGCTCCCTGGGTTTCAATAAAGCAGCATGTCAAAATGAACCCCTTCCTTCCAGTTTACTGAACCCAGCCGTCTCTCTGTACCTCATGATTATACAATTTTCCTCTCAGCCGAGCTGGAGGCACCGGGAAGCGCTTAGAAAACTCCGAGGGGCTTGCAGCTCCGCTTGTAAGGACCTGAGGTAGTGGCACAACATCTCACGAACTTACCTGTGGAGACAAAACGTTTTCAAGGACAATCAACAAAAGCAAACGCTTTTCCAGGGCGCCTACCTTTTGCATTTGCTGGGGTGTTAAGAGAATGCTGCTTGAGCCACGAGCAAAGAGCGGGTAGTGGTTTGCTTTCCTGGCTTCAGCGCAGCTATTGAAGTTTTCTGTCCCAGCAAAACTGTACCCTGTTTTGTTGGGGTTTTTACATTGGGGTATTTATATATTTCGGTTTTACAGTACAAGTATGCTTTGGGCCGGAAGGTGCGGTCAGCTTTCGAAATTTTACCTCAAATCTCTGCAGCGTTTTTAACCCGTTAATTCACAATACTGCGTGTAGAAAAAAAGAAAAGTGCCTTCTTTAATTAGTAGTAAAAAATCAGTGCCTAAAAGCAAAGGCAGATAGGGTAGAGACAATAGATCTGTTATTTTTTTTGTGTGTGTCCATTTGTAGCAGTCGGGCTTGTAGGCATGCACAGGAACAGATTCTCAAACTCTCGTGGAACTTTGCTCATGCTGAATTATTAAATGTCTTGGATGGGGAAAGCTTGTGACCTTTAAAAAAAAAAATTGTGCTAAAGTTAATCTTTAGTTGCGTTTATTTTTGAGAATGCTGTACAGAGGCAAATCTTTCTAGCTTACCCAATACTGTTTAAAAAGCTATTATTATATGTAGATTTAGTGGTGTCTGATCACACAAAGTATGCGAGGGAAGGCTTTCAAAGCAGTTAAAACCTTGCATCTGTAAGGTACCGCAAAAAAGCGTTAACAAGTTGCTCTCGATTATAATTCGGATGTTTTTGAGAATCTGACCGCTCCGCTGTGTCCATGGGAGCTGCTGAACAGTCAGATCTTTGTAAATGCAGTCTTCAGATGGAGTTACAAGCATGACTCTATAATCTTATGTGAAAACTATAATCTTCTGTTAAGTGGTGGAAAAGTCATCTCTCTCCTCATAACTAAAATGTGGCTGGCTAGGTTTTATACTCGGTGCTGCACAGAAGATCAAAGCTCTTCGGGCAGAGCTTTGTAAATTCTGTGACAAGGCTCGAGAGGGTCTTAAATATTTCTAAGCTGTGAGTGTGGCTGTGTTTAAAGCTGAAGATGTTGTAGACTCTGGGCCTTGCAGTGGAAATATCTTCCCCCGTGCCATGAGCATTTTGAGTTTCAGTCCAGTGTTACATGCCGGGATAGTATGAATTGGCACGTGCTGGCTGAGCCCAGATGAGAACATAGCCTCTAGCAGCTGCCGTGGTGCCATATAGCCATAAGAGTTAACGAATTTTAGCAGCGTGATTCTCGGGAGGTGCTAAACTTGCTCTCAAACTTCCCTTCCAAAACTGCCTGATCCGTGGAGAAGACCCGCAGAGGAAGCCTTTGCTGTACCACTTCTACTGCTGACACCAGTAGAAGCTCTGAAAACGGGGAGAAGACCCAGTGCCTTCGTCCGAGGACGGTTTGCGGGGAAGCTTCTTCAGCCCAGTGCAAAATTATTCATTGAGAATATTCTAACCTGTGATGAATCTTTCTGTAATTTGCATTTTGCATATATGATTAAGCAGCATTGGCCAAAAGCCTGGTGACAGCACAGGGCTCTGGAATGTCTCCCTGTTGCCTGGGCAGTTTATTCACGTTAGCTTACTTCCGTGAGCATAATCGCTCCTTTTAAAGTCCTCCTGAACTCAGGAGTGCCGCCGCTGTTGAGCAAGCTGAAATTATACACGCTGCAGAGAGAAAGGTGAGTATGTTGCAACTTAACCTCGCTTTCAGAGGAATTGAAAAGATTTTGCCCCGGCCCTAATTTCTACATTAAAGAGATTGAAAATTGGCACTACGTGCAGTCTTCAACGGGGAAGAAGCACCTTGCTGGAAAACCTGTTATTAACTGCGTGATGTCTTTGGCCTGTTATGCCTAAAGAGCAATAGCGTTAGGAGGAGGCTTGCTGACAAAGTGCAGTCTTCAGTCGCGGTTGCTTATGTTCCAAATCGGAAGTAGTGATCAAAAGGCGTTCCCGTTCCCCTCCAAACACTTAAACGGTGTTTTAGTCATGGTAAGGAACCTGGGTGATGTCACCTAGATTATTAACGTAGTCACTCAAACAAAAAGGCAGCACTTGATCCTGTCCTCGAGACAGGGCTGCCGCTGAAGAGCAGAAGGTTTCAGTGCCTCAGGCCCTTGAGAATGGAGGTAAGATCCTTTACTTTGCAGCCCCGTTTCTGTTGTGGCATAAGAGTTAAGGGCTAAGAACGAGTTTCTTGTAGTCTAACAAGCTCCATCAGAAATTGGTGTCGCCTGGGTCGGCGGGACTCCCTCCTGGCTGAGGGACAGATACTGAGTGTGACCAGAGATACTGACCGCTGGCAGAACACCCCAAAGCCAGCGCCAATGTCTCATGAGAAATCTGACGTCGGGGAGTGGAAATCGGTGCTACTTCTTCCGTAATAGAAGGGAAGAAGGGAGGAGGAAAAAAACCCACACGTTGTGTTAAGAGCAAAAAGGCTCAGGATTTTTTTAGGCAGGAAAGATCCTGCCTTAATAACTTTTTTTCCAACTTTCTGATAAAAAAAGGCCGATAAAACTTCTCAGTGCTCAGTTGTCTCTGTGAAATCTGTGTTTACAAGGAAAAGGCCAAGAACCTTTTTAAGAATGAAGGTGCTTTGCCGGATTTTTGCAAGGAGCAAAAAGCCTTGGGTGTTACTTTAATAAAAATAATTCCTAATCTTTTTATGGAATATCTAAACTCTGGGCGTTACTTTAATAAAAATAACTTCAAACTCCAAGATTAACAGAATTGCTAAAAGGAGTTAGTTCTCAATGAGAAAAACAATAAACTGAATTTGGAATTTCTGAACCAAGCCCTCGAAGGCAATTTGTGGCAAGACGCCAGAAGAAGAAAAAAAAACCCCTCATTTTTATAAAATAGCCGTATATCGTCTTTCTCAGTTATAGCTAGGCTCTGCTTTGAACAGTCATTCTCCCCTTGCAGAGACCTAGGAATGAGATGTTTTAGGAGAACTGGGTTTAAGTTTAATCTAACAGTAAAATGAATTAAGAATCCTAAAAAAGGGCTGCTCAGATTAGGGATTTGCTGAAATGGGGATCTGAGAAAATACCTTACATTTGCACATCTGAAGAAAAACTTAGATCCTGAGTCTGTGAGGGAGTAGTCCCCTTCAGTTTCCATCAGGCTGTCAGATTTGCTGGAACTGGTTTTAGACATCCATGATGTATAAAAGGCACGCGTGGACCTATAGCTTGCTGCTGAGAAAGACCACGGTTTGGACAAGATTATAGAAACATTTATCTTTTTTGTAACGGAATAGAAGGAGTATTTTGAAAAGGCTCGGCCGGCAGGAGGGCTGTATTACTTTCCAAAATATCCTCCGGATCATCCTGAAAACATAGTTTATAATACGCTTTTGACTGACAGCGTAGGGTGTGAAGCATAAATTCCTGAGCAGGAAAGATGTATGTTGGTTGTGCAATGGGAGACTCCATGTGATGTCGTTATTTATGGCGCTCCTCTCAGATGTCTTTCTGGGACTCCAACAGCTGCCGTGAACTTTACCCAGCACAGAGTACTCGGTATGTTTGAATGACTCTATTTTGCCGTTGCTCAGATCATGGTGTACGCTCCGATGAGCAATATTAGAACCAACTTCTGTGACACCGGTTGTAAAAACAGAGCAGAAGTTAGGGAACCCTTTTACTGATCGATGAAAAGCTTGAAGGGGGAAAAAAAGTCAGAATATCATCTTCAGTAGCTTTGGTTGGTGGACATCAGGGAGTGATAGTCGAAGACGTCCAATCTCTAATAGGGAAGGAAGGGTGGGCTGACAGAAGAGGAAGGCTTGCTTTTTCTTTTCAGAGGGAAGGTCGGAATGGTAGAGGCAGAGGCGCAGGCTTTTTCAATCTTACCTCGTTTCTTCATGACCGTCTTGTTAAATGGCAGCAACCGCTGTTTGCAGGAACTTCCCCTCGCTTTGGTAAATAGCTGTGGCTCGTCGTGTGTTTTGATATGGGGCAATGCCATTGCTAAATAGGTCCAAATCTACAGCCAGATAAGGCTTGGAATAATTGATGTTCTTAGCTCAACTAAATAACCCGAGTTCATATGATCTGTAAGTGGCCAGCGGACTTTTTCTTAGGCAAAGTATGTACTGCTTGTTTTGCACATTTACTTAAAGCTAATTTTAGCACAACAGATTGAGAATTCTAACAGCCCAAAATACCTTTGTTGAGTCTGTTAAAAGATTTCCTTACCCGAACTCTGTTCTTGTGTGTGACAAACAGAAAATATCACATCTTTTTGACTTCAGTAACGACCCAAGAGCAGTGAAAGCATTGCACTCAAGGCCTCCAAGATTACTTTTGCCACTGCTGATGGGAGAATTGTTCTGTATCATTACTGTCTTCTCTTTCAACCTCAGCAAATCCTGAAATGCCAAAGGCAAACCACTCAACGGCTGATCAGAGGTCCTGGAGATGCTGGTATGGCAGCGCTCTGAAACTTGTGGCTTGGACCGCTGTTTGAGCATTGCCTAAGAGCATTGTAGAAGTATTCAGTTCAGCATGTCATCTTTACACATGTGAGACAGAAGAACAGGCAAGCGTTTATGGCCTCTTAGAAAGAACGTATTAAGATCATCGCTCTGGAACAGAGTTTCTAAGATTGCTGCATAACTATTAAACAGCATGGGGAGGTCATTGAGAAGTATGCAGTGGGACAATTTAACTGCCATTATGACACCTGTGATTTTATTGACTCTAATCAGTATACAATACTCAAACAGAGAAAGAAGTTGCATGTGGTTGTATTACTTCATGAGCTAACAGTTGGTAAAGTGGTGCCTGTTACCAGTTCTGTTAGTGCTACTTTGATCATTAAAGAGCTCCATTTGTTTATGGACCATAGGCTGGGACAGGAGTTTTTTCTTGGCCAGTTGCTTGCCTGAAAATCCTTCTAAAGAGGGATGAAATGGTGTAATTTTCTTTTTGGTTGAGGCAAAGAAGTATTATCTTGCCATAATTCACCAGTTCCAAGCCCGTAATCAAAACACTTGCGGTAAAACAGTGATGGCTATGCAGTGTTTCTCACAGATGCTGTAAAACTCTGTCATCTCCTTGGGGGGCCATCTTCCCATGAGGTATCAGCCAGACCTACTCTTTCTCTCCTAAAGATGTTGGGATTAAGAACCTGTGGCCTTGGGTCCAAAGTTTTAGCTCTAGAGGCTGTGAGAACAAAATGCAGCCCAAATAGTTACCGAAAGCAGGACTATGTTTTAGGGAGACGAGAGGATCCAGAACCTCAAGTTTGCTTTAAGAGTCTCCCTTTCTTGTCTGCTGCTTGCGTACATCATTATATTTTTTTTCACCAAACTTTTGTTGAATGGAGGTGTGGCTTTATACCTCAATGCCTCTTGCAAGCATTGTGTGAGCAGAAACAGCAGTGACTAATCACACTGGAGCTTTAGTAAGTACTTGGCATAATAATCATGATGAATACATCATAAGCTCATCCGTAAGTAACAACATGGGCTAAAGTTATTGCACAGAGGAACCTGCAGCCCACAGGAACCTCAGCCAAGAGCAAAGTGGGATTGGTTTTGCTTGGTTAAACACTTGTTCTTTCTTCAGGCATGGAGATGGGAGGGGGAAATCTTTGCTCAGAGGGAAAGATTCCCGTGTTTCCTTGAAAAGCCCAGCATGGTATGCTTCTTGTCTGTTCTTCTAGAACTAAATTTATCAGAATCTCAGGGGGGTTCAAAGAGCACAACACAGGGCAAACTACTTCGCTTGTCAGGGTGGCAGCTCTGGAGTGGAAAACATCAGAAAAATGACCTTCCAGCAAGATCTGGAAGAGGCTAGGGCCTGGTGAAATTCTGGTGGAGCTGCCAGCTTCCAGCAGACCCCAGAAATTTAGTATATAGAAATGTTGCTGGATTACTGATAGAAGTTGCTAAGTTGTTGCCTCAGGTTATGTTCCCGCTCTGTAACAGAGCACACAGTATGGCATGGGAGCTTACTGTGCAAGCTGGGGAAGAGAGGTGGTTAATAGCTGTGCTAGTTCCCATAGTGCAACAACAAAGGGATGTTTAAATGAAATTGAAAATCAGCACATTTGAAACCTGGCATAATTATACCACATGATATTACCGAGGCCAAAAGTTTAGTCGGATTCCAAGCAGACCTGGACATTTATATATATAATGACAATGTCCAGAGTTGCAGTAAATAGGATTAAAAATAATTTAAGCATATAAACCTTCATGCTAACTGATGAGGTCAGGAAGGAATTTCCCCTTTGGGTGAATTACATCATTGTTCACTACTTGAGCAGTTCCACCTTCTGAAGCATCTGGTCCCGATCACAGGCGGCAGGATTCTCAAACAGATGGACCGTCAACTGACCTGTCGTGGCAGTGCTTAGCTTACCCTGCCTGGGTAGGATCTTGTTGAAAGGGTTTGAGAAGCATTTGGGGTTTTTTTTAGGGTTTTCTGAGGCCACCTGTATGTCTACTTTTCCAGTTTCTCATTGGTGAAAGAGGACAACTGTTGACCAAGTGCCTTTAACGAATCCTGAGAAGTGCCTGCTAATACAGCAGCAGCAGCCCACGTAAAGATGGAAGCTGTGATGGGCACATAAGGCATTGCTGTATTGCTCTGTTGCTTAAAAAGTAGCTCTGTGAGCAGCTGAACTAGTGAAGATGAGAGTTTCCTGCAGCTTTCTCAGTTTTGGTGGCACCTTAAACATCTTCCCTTCTTTTTTTCCATTACACAGGAGTACCGTTAGCATCCCGGATTTTCCCAGCTGCACAGTGCCTGAGCGGCCTCTTACCGCCTCGTAGTTCTTGGGTATATTTAATCAAAACATGACGTCTCCCTGAAGTTTGTGAACCAGGCACATTGCTCAGGGGGGCTGCCTCGGTTATTTATTCTGCAAGCCTGTTGTAGGAATTGAGCACCTGGGAAAACTTTACCCTTTTCTATCAGATCAGGTGGAAATTGGCCTTATAATTTAAGTTTCTGTGCATGGGACAGTCGGTGTAACCATTATGTAACCATTATTTCCTTGGGAAACAGGGAAAAATACCAGTCTTCCAAGCAAGTTGCCATGGAATACTTTTTCTCTCAAAGCAATTAGGTGCATGAACAGTTACACCAAACAATTGAGGCACGTGTGCCTTTAAAACATGCACTGTTTAATCTTAAGACTTTCCCCAAGGTATAAGGGGAAGGCTTCCTTGCCAAAATACTGTAATTGAGTTAACAGTCCGGGAGGTTTCTGTGTTTTGTTACTGAGCTACAAAATTCTTCTGCTGGTGTTGGCTGCTATGAAGATCAAAGTTAGAAGTACCAGCCTGGCAGTATATTGTCTCTTCAAAAGAAAACTGAAAATTCCTCGGTTGTTTCAGGTGACAGCCAGCTTCAGATCTTTCTGACAATTAATAATCTTTTTCTGCAGTTCTCTTTCTGCATGCAACAGTGAGCAGCCTGGATGTCTTGTAATCTGTATGCTGCGTATGCTGAGTGTAGACATATGATTAATGAGTGAGGATGTCAATAATAAGTTGAATTACTTGTCCGCAGTTGATTTCTGGTGCTCAGAGAGAATATGGAGTTACAATGATTATGCAACAGTGAAATTGGGGTTTCTGTTTCTTGTATACGGTGATCATCATGATAAAAGATTAAGGATCACTGTGGTGTAAAATAATTGGATGGTTTCTGGAGATGTTCTGGATGTCTTGCTGACGGGACGTGTGTGGCTGCCTCGGCTTTTGTGCTCGGTAAGCTCTTGAAATCTGTGATAGCTGTCTTTCCTGAGTAGGCAATAGCATGTTTCTCAACAGCAGGCATGATCACTGAGGCACAGGCTTGCAGGTCTGTGTGCCTCCTAAGCACTTTGAGGGTAAGGACTTTTTCACGCGTTCAGAGTTGAGGGAATATGTATTTTTCTTTGACGTATAATCCCTGCACAGCAAATAAATTTCTGTCCGGTTACTTAACAGCTATTGTTTCTGCATTACCCAGAAGTGTTATCAGAGGGTTTCTTGCTTTGACTGTCCAAGGCTCAGTTATCTTCTCTACTGCAATGTGCAAGAACCAAAGCCAAGACTTTTTGTGCTCGGATGGGACTCTGTCCCTACAGCTGTCCCTTGTTTCTAGTGTAGGAGAGCTGAAAGGACCCCTCGTTTTGCTGGGAGGAGTTAGCGAAGGGCTGTGCTGGCTTTCTGAGTGAAGTGTGCCCCGTGTATGGAGCATGCTGCTGTCAAGTGCTTTTGCAGAAGAAAGGAGGATTTCAGATGGGAGGTGGAATTCTGAGAATTTGAGATGGTAGCTGATAAGAGGTAGGATCTGCTCTGCCTCTGCTAGGAAGAGATTTTGGTGCTAATGTTTATTTAAAGATGGCCTTAACCCTAAAAGGGAGAGATAAAATTGCTTTCATGCTTCCGTCTCACTGAGAGCTGGCTGGCAGAATGGTTTTGGTGCCTGCTTATCTGCCCTGAAGGCTTCATGGCTGGGGAGGCTGCAGAGATCATTTCTCCTGCACCCCCTCGTTCAGCGTTTGGGCAAAATGGTGAGGCAGACAAATGGTTTGGGCTGCTTGTTTGGACACAAGATGGCTGTGTCTCCGTTTTGTGGGTGAGTCATCCCTCTGCCTTTTTGTTGTTAAGACTCTGAACAGTGCTGCTGTTGGCTTTGGGCCTGCTTGATCCCAGGTTTTGGATGGCAGAAACAGACAGGCAATTCCCCTCCACCCCAACCCCGAATTTTATGACGTGATTTTGAGGACAAAGACACGTTGAAAATACCTTAGGCCTTTGTCACCTTGTAGTTAAACTGCTGTAATGCAGAGGAAGCGTCTCCTCCGGTACCTGATAAGTATGTAAAAATGCAAACGTGCTGTGGGAGTTGCGTAGATTAAGGAGCAGTGGGGAAAGTAGAGGAGAGGCTTACTACTTTGTTTTTCGTCTCAGTTCTGGGCTAGAGCTCTACTTGCTTGGACAAACGGGTCCTGGGTAAAGATAACTCGCGTTGCTTTCAGTAGCGGATAAGCTAGTAGATGGGTCAGCGGTTTCTTTTAGTTGAGCTGGCTGCCGCAGACTAGTTCTGCAAGCTTGGCACCCGATGATGTTTTCCACAGTACGCAAGGCTAGCCGGTACAGGATTTCTCCAGCTCGTCGTGTCAGGAACGGAGGTGCAGATTGGGAGATTTCATTGGTTACCCCAATTTTGGCACGCGATGTTTACATACCTAGTTTGGCAAACCTTTGGTTTTGTGAAAGGAACTCTTATTTCCTAAAAGGAACTTGAATGAAAGTTGGGATTTTATTAAAGACACAGAGGCATATTATTATTCATCTTTCCTTGCTTCATCCCTGTGATGTTTCCTGTTTTGCTTCTTGAGATACAGGTGTCATGATGAGGAGCTTCTCAGAAACAGAAGTGGATGATGAGTGGAGATGAAGAAATCATACATTTAAGAAGTTGGCTCAAGTTTCCGTTACAGGCATGGAAAGTTTCTGAGACCAAGCCATGCGAGAAGAACATGAGTAAAGAAGAGGGAGATGTAGACCCAGACTTTCTAGAAGGGATTGCAGGATTTGAGAGGACGCTGCACAAACGTCACGTAGTTTGCTTGCTTATTCATTTACCTGCGCCCCTGGATTGTAATGCTTTGTTTGCATATCTGTTTGGAAGTTGAAAAACCCTCTCACATCTGTGTCTTTAATATAATCATGGCTTCAAGCTTGTTTTAGGAAGAGCAGAACATTGCTGTAGTTTTTATTTGTGGATTAGATAGCTGCTGCTTTGTCCTCAAAATCAATTTTGTTTTTTTGTAGAAACGTACATTGAATATGGAGAAGATCAGATCGTTACTGTTATGAAATAGGAAATCAGCGGTTTTGCTTGCATTTAATAAACAGCCTTTGCATAAAAAGTGTGACAGGTGCATAGGTAAAAGAAAAAAAAGATAGTGCTAGCCCTCTAATTTGAGTAGCCTTACAACGTATTGTTCTTATGCCGTCCTTAGACGGATGTCAGAATCAAATATTAATCAGTTCAATCTTTTTTGTTTGACTGTTGGTCACAAAAATATTCCGGATAGGTAAGATTTCTTGGCAGGGCTGTGGGGTTTTAAGTGCAGATTATTTAGTATTGAGTTAGGGGAGAGCTTTTTAGAAAGGTAGTTTTTTTAACATCTTGGCTATTATGTGAAGTATCTCGAAGGAAATAGTAGGCACGCAGTCCAGCAAGTTACGATGCTGTGAACAGACTTAATTGTAGTAAGTCTCTGATACGGAGTTGCTAAGATGTTGACATACATGTATTTAAAATTTTAAAATTAAATGTAATTTCCTATATTGGACAGTGTTGCTGGTAGAGGCAAAGAGCATCTTTATTTTTCTTATGAACTTTTATCTGGTGTTTTATCCTTAATAAAAGGCTATGGTTATTTTTGCGTACCAACTGAATATTTGGCCTCTAAGAGTATATAATTAGATGGAAGAGTAAAAGCAGTTGTTAAAGGACTGTTTTTCTAATGAAAATAGTTTGAAATCATATGATTTTAGTTTCTTCTGAATAGATGTGATTAGTGTGTTGGAAAGAGTTTTATAGTGGATATAAAGGGTACAGTTGAGAGACAGTGGCTGAGAATGTCCAGCTATTTTTGTAGCTAACAGTTACATTTTTTCAGTCTCTTTACTTAGAATCTATTTCCATATAATTGAACAGCTAAATTACAACTGGATACAAAAACTATTCGCACTTAGTAATATTTATATTTTAAAATAGGTTTTATTGTACTAATTGATAAGTAAATTGCAATGACTGTGAGAAAAACCTAGCCTATATTATTACTTTGATAGAAATTTGAATATGGGAGAGTATTGTCTGTATCATATAAAAATGTTTTCATGGATTTTTAGCTGCTGAAACTGAAATCAATAAACTTCAGTTACTGTTGTTGACTGGAACAAGTAATTCTGCACATTTCTGTTTTCTTCATATTACCTCTGCCTCTACGTTCACCTAGTGTTTCTTCCAGCATTATTCCTTTCATGGTATTTGCCTTCTTTAGATCGACCCGTGAGGCACTCTTGCTGTGGGTTTTTGCATGTTCTTGTGGAAGACTTTCTTGATGGAGAACTGTGCCTCTGACTGTATGCAATTACTTTATGTTTTCTGAATAAACCCTAGAGAATCCCAGGCAAAATAAAATCCCAGGCAAAATAAAACCCCAGGATTAGTAGAGTAGCCAGTGGGTCAGTTCATAATTTTTTATATATTTTAAATATATTTGTCAGTAACTGATGATTGTGTTTTAAAGTAGACACAGAATGGTCTTCTGCAGACCTGAATTTCACGTTAGATTAGTGACATCAGTGTATCCCAGATTGAATCTACATTAGTGAACAATATGGTCTATGTTCTGGATTACTTTGGAGAATGGAAAATGCTTTTTGCTTTGTTGAGAAATTTTTAAAACTGGAAAGGATTATGTTTATTTTAAAACCCTGGTACTTTGGATTTGAAAGAAACAAGCTTGTAATAATAGCCCAAATTTATTGTAATCTGTTTAGTTATTTGTATTAAATGAAGTGATTCAAAGGTGTTCATGTCTGCTGAAGTTTTAAAGAAAATCAAATTGCGGGAGGTAATTTGTTAAACGCTTGGAGACAGTGTTGATTGAAATATTAAGCCCATTTTGGGAGTAATGTATTCCACCGTTTCAGAGCAAGTGTTTTCTTCACATAATTTTATTCATTCGATTTAATTCAGTATCTGGTTAATTCAAGGCTGAGGAACTGACTGACAGTTGAAAAAATGGCATAATTAATTTTCCCTTTTTAATTTATATGTAGAAGAGATGGAAGAGGAAACGACTTCTATGACTTCTGAAGGTCTTGGTGACCAGAAACAATCAGTTTTTTATTAATTATAGATTCCTTGTTTACTTCTTTAAAAGAAAAAATATTTTCTATAATTTTTTTCTGAGTATTCAGTGTTCTTTACATGATGATCCATGTGCTCATTTGTTTTATGGGTAACAGTGAGTGATTTTTCCTTATCAGTATGACAGAGGTAGACTGTGGTGTGGTCCCTTCCAGGTCTTGCAAGAAATGTGCTCCATGCGTGCTTCCACACTCCGGAGGACTCTCTTCACGCGGCCTCGTTGTCATACCTGGCTGCTGTAGACTTCATTTTATTTATTCTTTTAGGTTCTTTTCTCCTTTTTTGCTTGATTTTTTTCCGATACTTCAGCTCTCTGGGAATTTGCTCCCTGCCTTGGCGTGGTGTGGCTCTTCTCTCAGTGCTTGGATGGAGCGGAGAGGTCTGTGTCAGTGCTGTGCCATTCCCCTCGTTGGGTAGGTTATTTTCTGCAAGGGAAATGCATAGGTCTAGAGAAGTCCCCGTTCAAGCCGTGGTGGGTGTAGCAGGATCCTGGCACGGCTAGCTCTGATTCTCACCCTTCTCCAGAAAGACAGGGAAGCGGGAGGGTTCCTCATGGAATCCCCTTTGCTATTTCTGACCTCTCAGCAGCATCCATGCTATCTTTCTTCCTCTGGGCAACCATCGGGGTGCTGTAATACATTACTATCATCAGCACAGCTTAGCCATAAACACCTTTTTCAGAGGATGAGGCACGCTGACCACTGGCGCTGTTTGCTGGTGCCATGTACTCAAAGACATACCTTCTGCTACCTTAATGACCTTCTTTTCTCTTTATAGCCTCTGTCAGCAAGCAGAGAAATTGTAGCTGTTTGAGCTCTTGCTGCAGATGAATACGCTCGTCGGTTCACTGGAGGCAACGTGTGTCCCGTTATCCTGCCCGTACCTTTAGGAAGACTCTTTGTGCTCCACCAGGATGTAGGCATTGGACTTCTGAAGCACAAACTCTAATGTTACCAGGGTTTGCTCCACCAGGCTGGGAAAAGCCCAAATAACACATGGAGCCATCTCTCCCTGAGCAGTAACTCATCTGAGGGAGAGACTTCTTGATAACAAGATCCCTGACCAAGCCACCATATTAAGCTGGTTTGTAGGTCCACTTTTCCTATGATTTGCAGCGCTAATTCTGGCACAGGAGAAGCATTGAAGTGGAGAGCAACATTTTCCTTTCTAGGGGATAACACCTAGCTTTTCTTGGCCTGCTTCACAGGACTGTATACCCTTAATAAGTCCTCTTGGAGGTGTTCGTTGAGCTAAGTACCCAACTATGGGACATTCTTTGGCATGTTGCATTGGCGATGATTTAATTCCTAGCCAATGTGACAAGTCTGTTGGCCACCTGTTTGCTCCAGCAGCACCGTCAACCTACGGTGAAGCAGCCGGCACGTTAACTCTGCCTTGTAGGTGGAACTCAAGGTTTTTGCTGCGCCATCATGCTCCTCATGTCTCTAGCAGCAAAGGCCACAGGAGATAAATGTGGGCCATTACATGGGCTCTGAAGAACAGAGATCAGCAGCTATTGGACTTTGAAGGGGAGACAGGCCTATTAGTTGGCTGGTGCCATTCTTTGGATGGTCTCCAGACAGTATTAGGCATGGTCACCAGCCTCCTGGTGTAATATTTGACTCCTATTTTTATGAAATGAAGCCAAGGTTACAGCTTTCGTTGCTGTTTCCACCTTTATATCTTTATTAGTGCAAAGCTCCTAGAAAAAAAAAAAAGCAGAATTTCCATTGTCACAATGTATTGGCCTCATCTACTGCCACTTACTCCCATAACCCCGGTTGGCACCTCTGAGTGTCATCGTCCCTCCTCTCTTTGGTTGTATCCCTGGTCCTTTCCTCTTGACATTCAGCTAGCTCATCTCAGCAGCGCTTGGTCTTCTGTCCTGCTGTCCACACCAATTTTGGAGGTTGTCAGTGAGAGCCAGCCAGTGTGGTTTGGCACGTTGATAGCTACTCACTCACTCCAGCTCCCTTTGAAGAGAGAGGGTTGCTGGACTCGGGGGAGCCCCAGCCATCTCTTCTGGCTCAACGGGAAAAGACTCCACAGCGGTTATTCTCTGAAACCCAAACCGAAATGGAAATGGCAGGCAGTCTGGGGCTTGAGGCGTCAGGTTTCCTTTATCTGAAAACCTCACATTGTTGACTTTTGGCAAACGCACTCTGGCTTTTTACCGAGGGGATCTTTGCATAAGCCTCTGAATTTGCAAAATGCATATTTTTGGGTTGCCACAGGAGCGTTTCATATGCAGTTTCTATGTTCTGTGTAAAGTCAGTATAGGTCCTTTAGTAATTCAGGATAATGCT
Organism: Gavia stellata; assembly: GCF_030936135.1. Classification (NCBI taxonomy): domain Eukaryota; kingdom Metazoa; phylum Chordata; class Aves; order Gaviiformes; family Gaviidae; genus Gavia; species Gavia stellata. The sequence continues at coordinate 59,797,824 of NC_082598.1, read as the reverse complement.
TCTTGAGTTGTCAGTAGTAGCCAGGGCTTTTAGAAATACTTTGCCCGTGCTGATTGCTTCCTTCGGATATGGGACTGGGGAGGGGAAATGATGGCTTAAGCTCAGGGAAGCTCAGAGCAGCAGTTCACCCCTTTCCTTGGGCTTAGTCTGGACGTAGTACGCTCAGTCTCCAGTGAATCAGCCAGAGTCGCGGGCGATACGAGTCCGGTTCCCAGCATGAACTGGGGCAGTGCTTGAATCGGTGCTGGCCGAAGCCTTGCTCCTTCAGCATGGGTTTGCTGCCTTTGAACTCCTCCTGGCTCGGCCTGGGCTTGTGCTGTGGCAGGGGTTGGAGCCAGCCTGGCTCTCCCGGGCCACACAACACCCGGAGCCTGTGTCATTGCCTCCGGCAATTCCAGTTGTGGGTTCCTCCTTTTCATTTTCCCAGGGCTCGCTCGCTCAATAGACAAGTGTCATCTCAAGCAGAGTCACGCTCTGTAACATGGCAGCTCTCCCTGCGGGCCTATGCAAGCACAGCCAACTGACCTCAACCGTCAGGAGTGGAAGTCTCCTAGCTGGGTTGGGATGTCTTCTTTGAGAGCCCGGGGGCTTGCTGGAAAAAGAGGCTTGGACAACAGTGTGACAGAGTTCAGAGACATCAAGAAAGCCCATCCAAATGGTTTGCTTCCTCGGAGCAGAAGAGTAGCTCCATCCCTGAATGCCAAGTGACTTTTTAATTTGTATGTCTACCACATTAGACTTTCCAGAGAGCCCCTGAGATGGTTTTTCTTGCAGTGAAACACGGATGCATCTCTTTCCATTTGGAGATTATCCTGATAGATAACAGAATGGGTTGGAGCTTGCTACCCAATATGCAAAAGCATATTGTGCTTTTGTTGGTTGGAGCCGGCTCTTTCCAGCTTGACCTGTGTTTATGGCTATCCGCAGAGCAGATATTCGGAGTTTTATTGGTACTGGTTAGGCACAACGGAGTTACCGAAGCACCCAGAAATGGTGCTGTGTTTGGTAGAGCCGTGTTAAATCCCCGTTAGCCTCAAGGACCTCAGGGCTGATTTCCAGGTAATGATCGACGTGTGGTATCCTGCTTCAAGTCCCCCATGGTGTAGATGGTCACGGGGGACTTCCAAACCAGAAATAAAGGTAGTGCAAGAGCTGAATTTCTTTGAGCTACTACGTGATACCTGTGCAGTCATCTGCCACCCATTTTCATTCCTCCTCAGTACTTTTATTTTCTTTGTTTGTAGATTGAGGGGTAATAAGGGTTCCCAGGCAGGGTCAGGGGCACAAATACTGATAAGGGAAACAAGAAGTCCCCGGTTCTAGCTGCTTATGGCTCCTAATTTTAGAGCACCAGCAGGTACGCGAAAGCCCGAAAGCTCCCGTTGCTGGTCAGTAACCTTATTTAAGTTGGCACAACGTAACTGGAACAACATCCTGCAGCTTTCGGATGTTTTTATTGTATTTCTGTTTCTGAGCAAATGCAGTTTACAGGTATTCAGGTTCCAATTCTTACACGTTTTTATATTAGAAAATGATAATCATCCCCTGTTATTTTCTACTCAAAATGCATGTATTTAAAAATAAGAATAATCGCTTAAATATGCGATCTGAATGGCAAAAAGGCCAATTACATGTGATAGAAAAGTTACATTAAGTTGCAAATTAATGTTGTTTTAGTGGTTACTGGTAAATGAGAACCTGGGCATCTTTCAGAAAGTAGCTGATGCGGAAATGCAAAACAAAGGGGCTTTAAAATTAATTATTTAAATTGGCATGTCCTATTACATTATTTAAACCAGAATATAAATCTGCCTAGCGTGGGTTTGTTGAATCAAACAGGGATCGCTCAGTTGTGGATTTACCAGAATAAATTACAATTAAAAAAACCTATGATATCTGATCGAGATTGTAATATAATATTTATCATTTCTACAAATGCTTGATTTGATGGGAACCAAACTGGTGCTGCCATTGCCAAAAGCCGATCCTCATCATTTATTTTGTGGTCGTATAAATTTTCCTTTGCCTACTTCTTTAGTGGTATCCCAAATTGTAACTCTTTTTAAAGGTCAACCTATCTCGGCTTGAATTTTCCCATGCCTGAGGTCCGCAATGCTGATTTAGCAGAACAAAAACTTTGAAGATTATTTCCTTTTCTCTGTGCTGTTTATTATATCCTTCGCTTCGCGTGTAGACCGAGCTCTGAAGCTTAGGTCAACAAGAAACCACCGTTGTGATCAGGCTGGCTCGTGGGAAGCGGCGCTCAAATGGTTCCAGTTTGTTCTCCTGGCTCCGAGATGATTCCCACAGGTCGGGCCGGCAACTTCGGGCTTTTGAAATCGATGTAGAAACCCCCCAAATAACGTGTCCTTTCGACAGTCTTTTTACCTGCATCTGCACGCTGGTGGGGGTTACTCCCGGCTGGGCGAATGGTTCTTTAAGGAGAACTAGGGTGGGTTTAGCGCTTCCTCGGAGCGGTCGGGTTTGAGCTTTTCCAAGACAGACATCAACAACTTGTCAGCTATAAAGGGAACATGAAATAATATTTTGCGTTCTTTTTTTTTTTTTTTTGACTTTCTAAAGTTAAATAAGTGCTCCAGGAAAGTTTCTGTCTTTGTTTATTCATTTCCTTAAAACCTTGGAATCCAGACCTATAAATACATGAGTTCATGTTTACAATTATGATCGCTCTCACTTGAATTGATTGATGCTACTTTAAAAAAAAAAAAGTGTATTAAGATGTGTTTGGCTCCGCAGGAAAAGATTAATATTCTTCTTGTTAAAATATGTTGCTTTTGTACATAAGCAGTGCGAAAGTATCAACCTCTCTCACTTTCCTAAAACTGGGAAGCCTGTTTGCCCGCTATTACAGAAGTAAAAGGAAAGACTTTGCAACCAGGCTTAAGAGATGAAGCTTTTCACAAAGTTAGCAGCTATATTGCAAGCTTAGGAGTAGTTGGGTATTGACCTTAAATAAAGAGTCAGCATTTCTTACAAAGAATCGTGGCCTGATACTTATAATTCTTTTTTTATTGGGGATTTTTAATGTCATTTCTGCATTGCAGATTTCTAGCTGGAGTTTTGCCCTAATTCTTTTTAGAAGATGATGTCGGCTTACTAATCCATGTGAGTTTTCTTAAGAAATGTAAACCACTTTTCAGATTTACCAAATTATCCCCAAATATCATCTGCAGCTGAATTTAACCAAGTCAGAAAACTTTTGCCTTCTTGTTAAGAAATATCCTTTATTCAAACTTGAAAAAATAGGTGAGGTAAGAATTATGTTTCCAAGTCTGTGTTTACAAGTCTAAATCAATGATTTGGTTTTTGTCAAATGTTCAGGATGCAGAAAATTTACCAATTTAAGTTTATTATGTTGGAATTACGATGCCACGGCTTCGAGTGACTCAGAATGGAGTAAAACCTAACAGCTGAATTTAAAACATCGTTTAGTTATAAACCAGAAACGTGTCCAAATAAATTTGCATCTGTCAGATTTTTGAACTGTGACAATGCAGTTTTGCTTTACGTTCCTTTTTGCGGAAAAAAATGGCTTAATTGCATTATATAGTATTAAAGCAAATATTTTCTATAAAGCTAAGCCGGGTGCTTTTAGGCAAACATTATTTTTGCCTTGACATACATGCAAAAATGTTTCCCACTTAAAGGAAAGCGGTTGAAGGAATTTAGATTGGGTAATTTCGGTTGAACTGTGGAAAGCGAAGTTGCTTGCTTAGGCATCGATCCAGTCAAAACTCGGGCACATCTTTAACTTTCTGCAGCCTGCGTAGCCTGTGAGACCTCTGCTGACACGGGTAAAGTAACGAGCGTGCAACGTCTTTCCCGAATTGGATGTCCGTACCCTACCGTCACGTGCACTCGAATTAAGCGTGCGTTTAAGTGCGCTCGCAAATAGAAGACCTGGGGCTGCTCCGAGGTTACCTGATCCCACCAAAATGCCCAGCTGGCGGTCAAAAATGAGATTTCCTTTCTCGTCTATGCCTATGCTTGGGGGAAGGGAAAAAAAAAAAAAAAAGGAACGTTTTGTTGCTTTTAATATGAGCTTCATTGGATTGGTTTGTCTCATAGTGCAGTCGTGACGCAGTGTTGTGTTTTATCAGTGCCCACCCCCAGCAGAATTCTTTGCTTAAGAGGAGGCAGATTTTCACCTACTGAATAAGACTCTGGACTCGCATTGATGCTTCTCGGTGTTGTCTTGCGTGCTCTCCCGTGCCGGAGTGAATTTTATCCCCGGACTGCCTGGTGTAAGTTACAGCCCTCTTTCTACCCTCTGGAAGCTTGCATGTTGAGATGTGACTGTGCTGAATGATAGGCTGTCTATTTTAGACTTCAGCCTGTATTTACAATCAGGAGGGCAAGTCGCTGGAAGAACTTAGCTCCTTTTTCTTTTGAAACAACTTTTAAATACTGGGTGAGTTTAAAAAATTTTTCTGCCTGGTTTTCTTTCATAAAACATCTTTTCCATAACCATGAACACTTGTTTTCTCTGAATGGATCTTAAAAATCGGCAGCGTTGAATCATGAGAACCGCTTGCTTGTTAGAAAGACTTTGTTCGGTCACTGAAGGATTGAATTGTCCTTTAGTTAGAGAAAAAGAGATTTATCAGCAAATGCACAACAAGGACTTGTTGACACTTCACCTATCTTACTTCTTTGTAGAACTGCTGTTTAAACGTGACTGCTGTCTGTGTTTTTAGTGAATGTTTTCAGTGACAGAATCTCATGCTAAGTATTTTATATGCATTTTTGACCTTTCAGTGATGGCAACAGAGGTTGATAGGGACTAAGAAAAGGAAGCATCCTCTGGAAGTTTTGGGAGCTGGCAGTGACAGTCCCTCTCTGCAGTGTTAAACTGGATGGGAGTCCTTGGAAAGCTATCAACTTCAGTCTTGTTTCCATATCAAGTAGTAGCGTGAAGTATGCTTAAACACATTGCGAACGTGTTAAAATAGGAACTGATTGATACAAAAACTGCTTCTGCAGATGCGGTAATTGAGGTTTGTTTTTTTTTTAAAGCAAGTCGAGGGTGCTTTTTGCATACTGGAGTATTAAACTTTCATCATGCTTGGCCTTGTGACAAGTCCTGGGCATGTAATTTAGAGCCATATAGGGATGTTCTTAGTCTTGAACCACTTGAAGTTATACAACCTTTCATATCATCAGTGGAGTATTAGTAATTTAAAGTAGATAATTTGCGAGCCTTGTGGCCCGAGCACGAACTGGATACGATAAGGGCTATTGATGTGAACGATGTTAGTGGCTTTGGTTATAAATCAGGCTTGGTTTCTAGGCAGTGCTGTGTTTAGTACCAATAAGCTGGAATGCCAGATCTGGTATGAATTTATATACATAGGTGGGAAGCCTGACAGGTTTTATATAAAGAACAACATACAGAGATTAGAGAGGTATGGAAAAACCTCCTAGAAGCTGCTGTCTGGTAAGCATTTTCGACAGACTTTTCAGCCGGTGGGAACGAGAAGCGAACCTGCCTGTCAGTACAAATTCAGTGCCTCTGTCTATCACGAAACGTCTGCTGTTTTCATCACTGCAGGGGAAAAGAAATCGTCCTCCCCTCTCTGTCTTGTCAGAATGCAAAGTGGAGTAGTTGTAAGAGTTATCTTGAGAAGTGCTACACTAGCTGCTGTCTTTTGATTTTTGCTCGTACTCGGGCAACAACAAAGCAGTTAAAAACTCGTGGCATTAATTCCTCGTGGAAACTTTGTCCTGTCCGGAGCAGGGGAAAGTTTTCAACTGCAGCATGGGGCAACTTCTGAGAGCAGAAGAACTGCATACAGCGTGATTTATATATGGTATGAGCTGTATACGGGATGATTTATATATGGTATGAGCTGCATACGGGATGATTTATATACTTTTCCATGTTTCACGAGTGCAGTAGGTTCTTCCCTAATTTTCTGCGAAGAGAAGATTAAAGGACATGTATGGGGTCTCTGTTTCCTTTATGTCACGCAGTTGGATTGCTGGTGGGTAACGCACACCGATTGCTTCCCTAGACTTTGAACTTCGTCCTGAGCTCTTAGTTAACCGTTTGTCCCTGTTGTTAGATGTTTCTGTGTTCTCTTTAGCAACAGTCTGTTTGGCAAAAAAAATAACAACTGACAAAATTTGTTTTTCAAATTTCCTATTATTTTTTCACTAAAAACTTGTCTAGGCTTAGAAGTGTACTGTGAATAGTTTCCAGAAGAGCTGTCTTAGTAAATGTCTGTATATAAACATGTCCTAAAATGATCTCGTGGTTACCAGGAGATCCTGACTTTTTCCTGAGGATTCACTTGTCATTCTGTATGAATCAAGGTGCTTCCTTACCTAGGCTGGTTTTTTTTTTTTCATCTCTTCCTTAGGGAAGAAACAGCACTTTGTGTTGACAGACTTGTACCAAGATGCTAGCAACAAAATAAAGTCCGAGGGGGGTGTCTGGATCATCTGCCAGCGAGGCAGAGGGACGTGCTTAGCATTTCCAAAAATCAGATTTTTCTCACTGAGGTGCAAGTTCTGTAAGTTTCTAAGTCCACTTAAACAGTTAAAAGCTTCAACGCAGACCTCCTAAGTACGATACTCTGATTTTGGTTCATAAGAAAACTGGAGTAGCTAAAAATCTTGCCTTAATGCAGAATTAGCTTCTTACAACTTGAAATGTCACCTCTACGCATTTCCCTTCGCTCTAACAGCCACCGGAGATGCACGCTCCAGCTTCAGGTCCTGCAGCTCCCCGGTGCTAACACGGTTCCTCTGCCCTGCCAATGCCCAAGGGTGAGTTCGCAGCACGGCCACTGCAGTGCGGACCGGAATGGTTCCAGAAGAGTTACCTAAAGCCTAAATAGGAAAATGAACTTTTCCACCCAGAGTTTGCTACAGTAGCGTAGCGCACCCGACTGCGGAGGCTTTGGCGGAGAGGCGGTATCGGTCCCGCAGGTAAACGGGAGGATTTCCTAGCATCTGGCAGGTCAGGTTGAATTGCGTTTGGCATGCAGAGGGGCGCGTTGATGACATATAAATGAACGCAGGAGAGAAGCAGGTTAGTGACTTCCAGCTGTCACGCAGAGAGCAGAAGATGTGCCGTTCCCTACTGTACGGCGTTTTTTCCACTTTCTTTTTCGTCCCAGTAACAACATGAAATACCAGAGGCTCTTGGGTTAGATTAGGTGATGAGGGGCATAGCTCAGCGTGTCTGAGCATGCCAGATGTATTTTGGGCTCTAGAAAGAAGCACGCTACAAGATTTAGTCTGTATTTAGTCACTGGCCTACTTTGCAGGATATTTTGCATTTCTGAAAACTTTCTCAGCAGACATGTGCCCTTTTTTTTTTTTTTTCCTTTCTGTTTCTTTCTTTAAACGTTTAACATCTCTTACAGTTATTTAAGGTTGAAAGTAGTAACACCTAGCTGTTCAGATGCTGCCTGCATGTTCATTTTTAAAGGTGTGTTTATTCCCTTTCCTCTTTTCCTTCTGATTTTCATCTTGTTAAAGGCAAGGCTTGGCCGTTGCTGTGCTCTGTCACTTGTGCACATGCAGTGGACATCAAGTTGAGCCTCCCAAGTTTTGGAGGAAGCTCTATTTTGAACCGTCACCTTGCATAAAATGACAGGAGGGGTGACTTCTTACTTAAGACATCCTTTTCTCCCAAGGCCATATATCCCATTTCACAGGGAGGGAGATTATGTAGCTGCTTCTCCGAGCCCTTTGCCAAGAGCCCTGCCAACAGACTTTGGGGGAGACTCACTGGGCTTCACGAAGAGTTTTAGGAGCACACATACACGCACTTGAAGTCTTAATTTCTTTGGGACCATCTGGAGTTCTTCTCCCACCCCCCCTTTCCCGGGAAGCTAATAAAGGCAACCTTGTGACTTAGTGGTTTATTTTGGAAGCTGCAGGAACTCGCTGTGGCTGGAGGAGCCAGATTTGGCAAACATTGTCCCATGAACTCCGTTGTGGTGGGGGAATGTCACAATCCCCCTGCTCTTCCTCATCCCAGAAACTGGGTCACCGCAGTAAATTGGTAGGTTGGTTGATAAGTGGAGAAAAGACAGATCTCTGTTGGGAATAAGGGTGTGCTTTCGTCTTGCGGGTCCAAAGGAAACGGGTCTCATATAATCACAGCATCTGTGGATGCATGCATGGATCTCAGTCAGCTTTGCCCATCTGCAGGAGAGAAAACTGGGGCACCGAGGCTAACTTGGCAAAGGCACTGTGTAAATCCATGCGGGATGAAGAGTTTAATCATTAATCTCCAGGATCAAGGAAGGACCCTAGTCCAGCACTTCATCTCCTAGCCAAAATCTGATATACATAATAGAAATTTTTTAACGAATGAATTTAACGGAGTCTTGTCTTCCTTCCCAGGCAAACAAGTGCTAATTCTAATTGTTTCTTCCAAATTTGATTAGCCTTTTCTGTCTCTGTCAAGTCCTTTTCCACTCAACGGGCTGAGTGCTCATGAATTATAAAAAGGCAACAAGTCTTCAAACATCAAAAATGCATTGGTGCTTTGTTTTCTCATGTTATCTCATAGTATAAAAATCCTTCTACAAATGTTTTTAGCTGTTAGGACCTTCCGAGATGTTATTTTAGAGTGTAAGGCATGCAAGGATTGATGTCTGCTCCATGTCTGGAAAAGACTGGAGCAACAGTTGTTGAGCCAGTTTGGAGCCTGGCGAAAGAAAGAGGGACATCTTTTCTGCGGAATATGTATATTTAGAGAAAGCATCAATCCTTGACATCAGCTTAAGGAAAATGACGTCAAATCAAGGAAACATCTATAGATGTGGTATTTTCCTGTTGGTGGTTCTCAAGGATCCAGCATCTCAGGAATATGCAAAATCTCTTATTTTTTAATTTTGCCATAATTTCAGAGGTTCCAGAGACCCTTCCTCCTTGCTACCGCAGGACCTATATTGCATTGGGTTTATCGAAAGAAATTTAGCATGGTCTTGAAACTGAGGATGTGGGTATATTGTATGAGACTGAAGCGACCGTGGGGAAACTGAGAGAGGGCAGGAGGTGGGCTTGGGACTTTTCATCGGATAACCCCTGGTCTCTCAAAATGCTTCTTAAAACGGGTGGAGTTGGATATTTGCTGCTAAATGTTCATTTAACCCCTTGCCATCTCCAAAATGGCACTTTTCTGGAGCCAAACAGCATGGATAGGAAAGCAGAGGGTGGCATGGGACGTCTTTGTGGTGGCTGCTAGCAGGAGAGGAACAGCCAGCAGAAGAGACAGATGGTTTGGGCAAATTTGCTTCTAGCTTTTGACCATCTTGACATCAGTGTGGACCTTATCGCTCTGCTTAGCAGTCTTTTGGATGGTGAAGGTTTTATTTTTTAAAGTCCCTTTCTCTCTGTCCATTTTTGGATTTGAAAGAGCTCACTCTTTTTTCAGATTAGACTAATTAAGGACTGATTAAGATGTTATTCAAAAGGCGATCATAAAACTGAAACCATCAAAAGAAATACCGAAAGATATCTGTAACAACGGTTTGAATATAATAAACCGGTTAGTAATTGGTAACCATCTATAGGAAAGAGCGGAGAGCTCAACTTTTTAGTTAAACTTTTTTTACAGACTTCCCTAGGGAAGTCTGCAGGGATACATGGGAATATTGCGATTATTGTGCCGTTTCAGTGACTGAGAAGCTGTAAGAAAATTGTATTCTTACTGCATGGGATGTGATAGCAGCAACAGATGAATATTAATGCTCTTCAGAGTATTTTCAGTGGCGTTTCCTAGACAGGCACATAGATAAAATCATTTTTCAAAGGAGTGCATTGCTGGCTCTAGCTGATAAAAGGTGAGAGCTCTGCTGTGGTCGGTGGAGCTAGGTGATATACATCAGCTGGGAGTCAGGCTGTATGGTATGGCCTATATATTCTACATATCTTATATTCACTGGCTGCAAAGAGCCAAGAAGGATCCTCCTTCTAGAAAGAGGGCTTATCGCCCTGCTCGGTAAATTCAAAACAAACATACCCCCCAACCTTTCTAAATCCTTTTAAATTGCTCAAAAGATTTTCTCGGTTAGTGATATTGCAAGGAACGTATTGCTTTGGAGGTGACCTAATTTTAACCTTTTCTGAATTGCTTTATGATTAGAACAGTCACATGCCGAGCTAGGACCCCATTAGTGGATTTAAATCATCTGTTTACTTCTGAAAACGCGCATTGTTACGGGCTCCGCTGAGTATTCCTTTTTTTTTTTTTTTAAATTTTCTTTTTTTTTCTTTTTTTTTTTTTTCTTTTGCAGGACAGAACATCGCAGTTGTACCGCTTTGGGAGCAAAATATGGAATGTGTTTCACTGCTGACCGAAGGCAGCCAAATGAACAGTATTTATAGTAGTTTGAAAATCAGCAGTTAGCAGTTTCTTCACATTCTAACACTACCGAGCACTTTCCAGAGAGAACTCATTGTTTACAAGAAATCTGCTTTCCAAATCCGTTACGGTGCCCTCCAGCCTTGACTATTAACTATTTGCAAAGGGGAAGCTAATCTACGGTTTGGGGAAAGATGGCAATGGATGAGTACCTGTGGATGGTCATTGTGGGTTTTATCATTGCTTTTATTTTAGCCTTTTCGGTTGGTGCAAATGATGTTGCCAATTCTTTCGGAACGGCTGTGGGCTCTGGTGTCGTTACTTTACGCCAGGCTTGCATTTTGGCTTCAGTTTTTGAAACCACTGGCTCAGTATTACTGGGAGCAAAAGTAGGAGAAACGATTCGGAAGGGTATCATTGATGTTAACCTGTACAACAACACTGTCCCGCTGCTGATGGCAGGAGAAGTGAGTGCAATGGTTGGTAAGTAATACTTTCCTACTCCGAGTAACGTTCGTTGTCTATTTGTCATCCTGTTTGTTGTGAATATTGTTAATTAAGTCTTCCCATCTGGGCTTGCATGTCTCGTTTGGTATGAACGCAGGGGCCTGTATTCCTTTTTTAGTCTCCTATGGTTTTTAAAATGCTGCTAATCATTTACATTTTTCAATGGTTCAGCCATTTAACAGAAGAAAAAAAAGTTTAACATAATGGATCATGTATATGTATTCCTAGGGTACTGAAAAAAATATTTTGGAGATCTTGATGATGGTAAATGGAAAATATGTAAGCATAGCATTTGTGACTATATAGGAGATCCTACAGAAACAGCAGTTTGCAGTGAATGCGTATGAGAAGGCATTACCTAAATCGTTTAAAAAAATTACAGAAAATCCAAACATATTTGCTTAAACTGATTGTCTAGTTCCAGTTTGAGGGACTGGAATTATTCATACACTTCACCCTTGCCCACGGCAAAACTAAAGGAGCAGTAAAGAGAGATGGGCACACATTTAAGGTCTTTTAAATTTTTCTGACTCAAAGCGACAGCGGTTCGGCGTACCTTAGAGTCTGCTCCGCCTGCCTCTCTTTGCAGTCAAATTAATCTCAGTTTAGAACAAACAGCGTATTCTGAGGTAAGTAACATTAAGCCGCGGTATTTACTCTTTGTTTATATGCAAGAGGCTTTGTGAGCTTTTGGAGAGCTCCCTGAAGGATCAATAGCAAACCTGCTTTGAAAGGGCAGGAGGCAGCAGGAAGGAAGAAACCCTTTCGCTGTGGGAGAGGCAGCCCAGGCAAGGGGCCAGCCTGCCCATCCCACCACCACTTCTTCAGTCCGGCAGGTCCGTGGCATCCCACGACAGGGCGACCTGATTTAGATGAGCGTCGCAGCGTCCTCTGTTTGAAAGGGATGCTCCGCTCAATGATTTTTTTCCTTAAACCTCCTTAAACCTAACCTAAACATTATTTCTACCTACCCCCTCTAACCTCCCCACAGTTTTCAGGCGGGACCTGCGCGTGAGATAGGCGGATCCGTGCAGAGGTCTACTACATGCGGTTATTTTCCCGTTTCTTTGGGGATATGAGTGACTTCTATGGCAAGGGTCCGTCACTTAAGCAGTTTATGGACATTTTTTCTCTTCCTGAAATGACACTGCTTTCTTCAGTCATTGATTACTTCATAACTCATGGCATTGAGTTTGACCAGGTGCATCTTTACAAGGATATATCTGATGCTCTTAGAGATGTACATGTGAAAGGACTCATGTACAAATGGATTGAAAAAGATCTGGAACAGTATATTCTGCATGGGGATGAAATCTATGCTGTGCTAAACCGACTGGTGAACCACAAGAAGAACTCTTCCTCATTGCTTTTTTTTTTTTTTTTTCATTTTAATGGCTCAAGATGGACATTGAGTGCCAGTTTCTGGACTCGTCTGAGGCGGCTTTGTGTGCTTGAGAGCGGGGAGGTGGTTCCCTTGGGCTTCTGCTGCCCCTGAGCCTCCTGAAGGTTGGCCACCTTCCCCCGCCCAAGGAGAAGAGGGGTTGGGTAGCGAGAAATCACTGCTGGGATCACAACCGCTTCCCCAAACGGTCCCTCTTTGAGGTTGCCAACTTAAACTACATCAAATGCTCTTGGGCACCCTGCGTTGGTTCCTCTTTCCCCATGTCTTGCAAGGTCAACTGCAGATTTCTGGTCTTTCCCTCAAGTTGTAGGGTGGCTTCTTAGTGCCACTCCACTTGCATCGTTTACCCTTCTGCTTCCTGAGATAGCGCCGTCATTTCCCACTGTGCCCAGGAGCTGCGTACACCCTCTGAAATGTAAGTGACCTGCGTCTTCTGAACTTCACGGTCTTGATACTCACAGTCCCCATTGAAGGAAGGGCCTTTTTCCATTTCTGTATCTATTTCTGACATCCTGATCCTGGCCGGGCAAAGTTTTAAGTCTCAGATGCCCCCTGCGGAGGCAACTGGCCAGAAGCTCAAAGAAAACAGCTTATTTGCATGCGTATTTACATAAGCCTGTGTGAACTTCATGACCAGTTGCATTCCCTTCCTCCAGTAAGGGCATTAAGAAGAAATTCCACATTTTAAATCTCAGAATTAATCACAAGTTGCAAACGGCAGATTTCCATATTTTTTTTTTCCCCCTCCTCAAATCCATCTCCAGCTTTTCTCTGGATGTATGATATTTTTTTCTGTGTTTTCTCTGAGCCTTCCTGGATGTTTTCTTTTCCTCTTTCTGTTTTTGCTCTGCATTCCCCCCTCCCAGCCCGTCTTCTCATGCCTCATGATCATGTTTTTGCGAATGGAGTTAGCTTCTGAATTTTGATGAGGCTTAAATGATTCAACAGTCTGGGAGAGACCAAAAGTCGCCGTATCTTCTTTCCACATGTTGGTGGAAGATCCTTTGATGCTTGCAGCAAATAGCAGCTGGTGATTCTCAGGGCAACCTTCTCTCATAAAAGAGAAAAGGAAGCAGGGAGCAATGGGATTAAAATTTTAAAATGTAACGTTTTGTAATAATTTGTAGGGTATTAAAATGTTTGTTGGGAAGCTAGGGACCGTTGCTCTTGGGAGGAAATTGTAGTACTTCCCTAGCATTAACTAATTGTCAGGTTATTGTCAGGAATTGCCCGGGTGTCGTTCTAGCAGTCCTGGTGGGAGCTGAAGCCAGCAGCTGCTGCGACCGAGGAGATGCCACCGACAGGGAGGACATCCCAGCCAGGATTAGCAAAGCAAAGCACTAACCCGCTCTTGCGGGTGGTGTGGTACTCACCGGAGGCTCGCGGCTGGCACGCAGCGCCGCAGCCTCGGGAGAACGGATGCGGTGCTTTCGGCAGCGGGGGAGCGTGAAACGCACCCTGAGCCGAAAGCCGGCGCTGGCGACTCGTGGTCAGGGCAGTCCGCAGCCAACCCTCTTTCTTTAGGAGATAGCAAGCGGGAGGAAAGGGTGCGCGGCCACGGCGTCAGCAGACGGGAAGAGTCTGAATTTGGGAGTCTGTGACAGGTCTAGTGAGCCTCCTGCTTCCTAGGTTAGTTTTGCAAAGATAAAAATTGGGAACATGTGTTTTGTGTTAAAGAGGAGTCAAAGCTTTGATGTAGGTAGTTAAGGCATTGCAAGCCCCAGAGGAAAGTCCTGCTCTGGCTTGATTTGTAGTTCCTTCTGTTCCTTAATGTGCTTCCTTAAACTTCTTTAGACCACGCATTGTCCTTCTCAGACCATCCGTCAGTCCTCCACCACTTTCTCTCTTGCTCTCCTGTTTGTTTTCAAGGTGAAGTGGATTAAATAAGAAATAGTGCCGTACTCCCTCTGTTTCCCTCCCGCAAAAAACCCAGCCCTCGCGACACATTTGCAGTGCAGCTGTGGCTTGGTTGCATTTTCCCTATTTTTTTAGCCTGAGTGTTTTGTCATTACATATCTACGGCTGGCTTATCTGTTTATTTGGCTCTTTACAGATGTTACCACCTATTTTCTCTTTCACCTCACTTCCACTTGCTGGTCTCTAAGTTCGTGTCAAAGGTTTCAGAGTGTATTTATTTTTATTTTAGTACAGGGGAAGAGAAGCCAAAAAAAAAGAGCAGGTGTTCCTTGTTTGATCTAGAATTTCCAAGAGCAATAGGAGTACCAGTTGTTTTGGGATAGTACCCCAGGAGAGATCACTTTTACAAACTGGTTGACTTCCAAATGTAGCCGCCTATGGTGCCAGCAAATCACCATTTGCAGATGGCTCCGTTTCAAGACCTTCAAACCATCCTCTCCTGTGGCAGTTGAGGATGGAGGCTGAGATTTTGAGCAGCGGCGTACGTTCAGCGACCTTGCTGTTCAGCGACCGTGTCTGCTGCAGATATGTTAAGAGAGGTGGCACGAGCCAGAAAATATGGGATCTCTCATGGCAGTTTGATTGCTGCCGTTGGGGCCTCTTAACACATGAAGACTTAGGCTTAAGGCCATGAAATCTTAAGATGAAGAAGAGATCTTTCTACGAATTCTCTAATATTAGGCGAGATCCACGGAAAGCTCGTGTCACTGCCAAAATGATTTTGGTGTCCTGAGGTTAGTGCCACTGCAAGAGGAGCAGGGAACCTGGGTCCTTGCAATGTGAAAATGAGCTGGAGCGTGGAGCTGCGTGCTCGAGGGCTTGGTGGCCAACCATGGTCTGATCTAACTACCCAAAGCTGGGACTGAAAACAAATACAAGGCATCCTCTCTGGTGCTTGGGGTCTTTTTTTTTTTCTCTGCTCTCTTGGCAAATATCCTCCTTGGGCCATCTGTTGGGACACCAGACATCGCATTTACTTTATAAACCATTAGCCACTGTCCCTGAGTTAATTAGGGGATCTTACTTCCTTATGCCAAGGGTATCTTTGGCTACTCCATGACTAAGATAAGCCTTTTCTGCAGTTCTGAATTTCTCCAGTGCTGCAATGAGCGGCAAATGAAGGCAGCGAGAGAGTCCTTATTCCCTCCTCAGTCCATTTTTCGTATAGTGGACTCCAGACGCCCGCATGTCACTGAGAAGAGGCATAAAAACTCCCTGCCCCACAATTTGAGCCTTCCTCTGGTAGCGTCTGAATGTAGGAGTGTTATGGAACATCGATTTTCAGTAACGGGAGCATGGGTAGTTCATTGGTGAAACGGTGGATCACAATGATCACTTGGAGGCTTCCAGGTCCAGCTCTCAAGAATGAGGTTTTCTAAGCTTGATGCAGACTGGGAGCAGTTTGTGTATTTAATCAGACAGGCTGTAAATACTGAAAGCCTTCAAAAAAAACCCCAAAAAAAACCCAAAACAGAACTGCTGTGCAGTGTAAAGAGCGGTTAGTAAGAAAAAGTCATAAGTAAGATCCAGCACTCAAAGCTGCTGTTAAACTGTCTTAGTATTCGCTTTTAGAGACAGAACAGGAACAAAACTCTCTTTAGTAGATCTCTCTTGTGCATGTGGAGCGTAGGCAGCGCTCGTAAAAGAATGTGGGTACGTGGCGAAGAATTTTCTGCGTGACATTATTGTTACTGTTGTTGTTTACACCATACGGTTGGGGTTTTTTTTCTCTAGGTTCTGCTGTTTGGCAGCTGATTGCATCGTTCTTGAAACTCCCGATATCGGGGACCCATTGCATCGTAGGTGCTACGATTGGATTTTCTCTGGTGGCAATTGGCACGCAGGGAGTCCAGTGGATGCAGCTTGTCAAGATTGGTAAGCGCTGTTTCCTTCTGTGCGTGAGGGTGTGTGAAATAGCGTGCGCTGCCTGCAAAAAACATTCCCAGAAACCTGCTTTGTGCTGATAGCACTCCCTCCTTAAATTATTTTCCACCCCAGTCCTGTCATTGAGAAGATGCACTGATGAACCCTGTTCATTAAGAGCTGCGTGGAGAAAGGGGTAAGGCACAAGCTGCACTTCCCCAGCGGTAAGCTGAGGAGACATTGTCCCTCACAAACATGCTTCAAGGTGACATTCCTCCTCTTCTAGTTCTTTTCGTGGCAGCTCATACCACCTCGTTCTTGCTCTCAACAATACTAGCCATCACGTGAATGCCCACAGTCATGTTTCTCTACCCACCAGCTTCAGGGAGGCGAAAGCTGGGCATACAGCTCATGTTTAACCCACAGCCTCCCACTGCCAAGATCAGGACAGCCGAGCAGGGATGTGAAGGAGTTTTCATCATTGTTTTCGAAGCCTCGTAACCCGAGTCGCAGCCTAAACCCTGTATTAAAAGGATTTGATGCTGAAGGCACTGTGCTTTCGAGAAGCTGGAGCAATGCGTATTTTTTTTAATCCTGTCAAAAGTAGAAGAGAGTTTGCAATGACAGCAGAATCAATCTGTTAACCATGCCGCAAACAATAAATCACTCTGGATGAGATTTCCAGAGCGCTGCCCTAATCCGGTTTTATTGAAATCAGTGGGAGTTTTGCCACCTACTTCAGTTAAATCAGTCCCGGACACTTGCAAATCTGGCCTGCAAAAAATGTACGTGCATTATTCATTACAGTTGATGCTTCTATGGCATTCTGGAAATGGAGACTTTTACCCTGCGAGCAGCATGGCATCCTGCTAGATGCAGTTGCTTTCCACTTGCTTGCAACATTCATGGTCACGCTGATTAGGAAATTACAGGGCTTTCTTGGTCCACTCTGCATCAAACTACAAGCAGCTTTCCTGATGAATTTGATTGCTAAATTTGCAAAATTATCGGGAAATGCTTTGGCTGATGTTCTAATAGTGCCTAGGATTACTTTGACTTTCCTGAGTGTCAGTGGACATTGAGTTGTACCGGTTGTAAGTAAACGTACAGAACTTTCATTCCAGTTGTACAAGAACTGTTTTAAATTTATTGCTCATTAACTGCTTACCTAACTGTTACGTAAGAACACTGCTTATTTCATGTTTCATTCTTTCTTTTCTTCAATACAGTTGCCTCTTGGTTTATTTCCCCACTGTTATCTGGCTTGATGTCTGGAGTCCTCTTTGTGCTAATCAGATTCTTCATTTTAAACAAGGTAAAGGAATCTCACTCTTATAATGAGTGCTCGGTTTGAAGGCTGTGTTCTAGTCCCTTATTTGAGTGCTGGCATTTCCAGAGTTGAAAGTTTGTGGCTTGCTTTTTGGACAGGAGACCAGTCATTTTTTTTATAGCCATTGGAACTGTACTTGCTCTTAGCAGTTCTGAAAGCTCAGGGTAAGTAATCTGACAAGTATTTGAGGCTTAGAAGGTGCTACGTGATAATTAATATGGTATATTCTGTTTGATTAAAGATGGTACATTGAGATTGCTTCTGTATTAGTACAAACTTGTTGGCATTGACTTAGCCTCACGATAGCCATTCTGACTGTTATTTAAACAGAACAGTCCTCCCTTGGAGATACTCTAATTGGTATTTCATAGTTGTGAAGTTTTAAGCTTCGGTTTTCTAGCACATCAGACATTAGAAGATGGGTATCTGCGTATTTCCTCGATTCTCAAGAAACCTGAAATCGATGGGTTTTAGTAACCTCAGTCAAAAGTGACAGCTTTGAGGTAACACCAGTGCATATATTTCCAGTGCAGAAGACTATTTGCCTGCCACCCAGCATGAACTGGAAACCTGAAGACCTTTATCTGCTCTTTCCATTTCTCCCACACCATTCAACTTGCTAAAATGGGGGAGTGCAGCACATGACAATGACCTAAAATAAGGGACACACTGTATTAGCAGTTATACAGGGAACTTAAATAGATGAGGGATTAATTCTTTTGCTATAAATAACACCACCTGTAACCTCAGCTTCATCATTCTTTACTTCTGATGTAAATAAATGTCAGCGATAAAACCAGATGATAGATTTGATCGGACTCAGCTTTGACTTTAAAATTACTCAAGTTGCGTAAAGGACAAGGAAAAGTTCCTCTGTTGCATTCAAAACCTAACAACTTAAGAAATCAGTCATCAGAATCACATGAACTCTGGTATAAAAGCCACATATTTAAGCATTCAAGAGGCAGAAAAAGTTCAAGCTAAGAAAATTGTCTTCTGACTGTCATCTGTGCCATTCACAAAGCAGTAAGATCTGTAGAGCTTCTGGCATAAGCAGGTAGCGACTTGCGTTGTGTGCGTCCCTAAAAAAAGAGCGGCTTTTTAGCTTGCGAGTCGGTGGCCCAATGTAGGGGTTCAAGCCCTTTTTGGGGGTGTCTGTGAATAGCAGCTGGCCCTGCGGATACAGCCCGTGCTGCCTCACGCTTTGGGACCGGGGCATAGCGCAGGGCGGCCGCAGCCTTCTCTCAGCTCCCTTTTATAGCTGATGGCAGCAAGAAACAAAACCACACTAGCCAGCCCTTAGCTTTGCCAGGCTCTTGGCAAACATGTGGAGCCCCTCAAAAGACCAAAGCGGTCTCCTCACAAAGGCTTTTTCAACGGCTCGCACAGTGCGTTTCCGCTGCGCCGTCAGCTGAGCCTTTCCTCGTTGAGCTCCGAGGGCATGAGACCACGGCGGGCAGCAG
This sequence comes from Gavia stellata, assembly GCF_030936135.1. Classification (NCBI taxonomy): domain Eukaryota; kingdom Metazoa; phylum Chordata; class Aves; order Gaviiformes; family Gaviidae; genus Gavia; species Gavia stellata. The sequence goes on along the minus strand of NC_082598.1, from coordinate 59,778,994 downwards.
GCACAGCGGCGTGCTAAACATTGCACGCTCGCTTTATGTATGTTACCTGTTTAATGTGGCCAGGCACTTAATATTTCAGAGATTTCTCTTAGCTGGTGGAAAGTGCCAGTCGAAACTGGGAGGTTAGGAATAAGGTTTTGCGATGGATGTGTTGCGCTGATGCTTGTAGACCCGCCCCAAAAATATCAAAGCCCTGTCCTTCTCGGTACCCTTCAGTCATGCCGAGTGAAAGGGACTCCTCAGCTTGGAGACAAGGTGGGTAAGAAAACAATCGCAGAAAGAAACCTGCCCCCAGATCACCCAGCAGGTCTGCAGCCAACCTGAAAGTACAACCTGTCTCCCTGGTTCCCATTAACAGTGTCAAGCTTCCCCAGAATGCTGGTGCTTGCAGGACCAGCGTTGTGGATTTGGGTGTAACCAGGCAGGTCACCGTCCTTTCCTCACCACCCACCCAAAAGCTCCACCTGCCTGGCACTGACTCGGGAGCACGTGTTTTCCTCATGGATGTTCATGCTGACATTAATCTGGTGGAAAATCCAGCTAATGTTTCCTTTTTTCCCTCCAATTCCTATGCAGGAAGACCCTGTGCCCAACGGTCTCCGCGCACTTCCAGTGTTTTATGCTGCTACCATAGCTATTAACGTGTTTTCCATCATGTACACGGGGGCACCAGGTGAGTCAGCCGTCCGCAGCGGGTGGCACGGGAGGGAGGCTTCCCACAGCGTAAAATGATGTTCTACCAGCGTGCTGCCTGGTAGCCGTCAACACTGCACGGTTATCTCCTACGTTAGGAATTACAGAATCACACAATGACGGGGTTGGAAGATCTGGAGATCATCTAGTCCAACCCCCCCGCCAGAGCAGGGTCACCCAGAGCAGGTTGCACAGGAATGTGTCCAGGCGAGTTTTGAGTATCTCCGGAGAAGGAGACTCCACAACCTCTCTGGGCAGCCTGTTCCAGTGCTCTGCCAGCCTCAAAGTGAAGAAGTTCCTCCTCACGTTTAGGTGGAACTTCCTATGACCAAGTTTGTGCCCGTTACTTCTCGTCCTGTCGCTGGGTACCACTGAAAAAAGACTGGACCCATCCTCCTGGCACCCACCCCTTCAGTATTACACAGAGTCACAGAATCACTAAGGCTGGAAAAGACCTGTAAGACCATCAAGTCCAACCATCAACCCAACCCCACCATGCCCACTAAGCCATGTCCCACAGTGCCACGTCCACAGGTTCCTTGAACACCTCCAGTGATGGTGACTCCACCACCTCCCTGGGCAGCCTGTTCCGCTGCTTCACCACTCTCTCAGTAAAGACATTTTTCCTAACATCCAGCCTAAACCTCCCCTGGCACAACTTGAGGCCATTTCCTCTTGTCCTGTCAATAGTCACTTGGGAGAAGAGACCAACACCCACCTCCCCACAACCCCCTTTCAGGTAGTTGTAGAGAGCGATGAGGTCTCCCCTCAGCCTCCTCTTCTCCAGACTGAACAACCCCAGCTTCCTCAGCCACTCCTCATTAGACTTTTTATAAGCATTAATAAGATCCCCCCTCAGTCTTCTCTTCTCCAGACTAAAAAGACCCAAGTCCCTCAGCCTTTCCTCATAAGAAAGATGTTCCAGTCCCCTAATCCTCTTCGTAGCCCTTTGCTGTACCCTCTCCAGCAGTTCCCTGTCCTTCTTGAACCGGGGAGCCCAGAACTGGACACAGTACTCCAGAGTTACTGAAGGCAAGAGTAAATCATACACCTCCCCACATTCTTCTGTTCATGCACGTGTTTTTTGTGACTCCCTCCTGATGGCTCCGGTTAGTGGGGAAGAGTGCAGCTACAAAAAAAAAAATCCCGCTTTAGAGGAAGGGGAAATATTGAGCTGCCAGCTTCGGCTTCGTCAATCTGAGCACATGTTGAGCTCTCAAAGGTATTCCGGATACGTGCATCAAGGAGGGAAGGTTCAGAGCAGGTAGGCTGTTTGCCCTCCATCTAACGCTACAGCTCCATTGAAATCAGCAGAGTCACTGTTCTGGCAAATCTGGCACGGAGCCGATTAATTAAATCTACTTCTTTATTTCCCTTCTATGATAAGAAGCCCCGAGCCTGTTTCTGCATTTAATGCATCTTCTTTCTTGGGCGCTGTGTTTTCATTGCAACTCAGTAGAAGGAAATGATACATGTAATTTTCAGGACTTTATTTATATTTTTGTATATTTGTGTGTTTTATGTGCATTGATATGTTTGTGTTTATTTAGACTTGTGTTTATATTTCAACATTTATGTTTGTATGTTTGTGTTTGTATATTTATATTCACACATTTTATGTTTATATCTTTGCATTTATATGTTTATAGTTAACTTTGCTTAAGCACTTAAACACGCTTAAACAGTGTTTAAGCATTTAAACACGCACTTGCAACAAAAGAGTTCAGAAAAAAGATGTTCAATGCTCTCAACTCCTTTATTGAAGACTCTGGTCATTAAATGTTATCTTTAGATTAGATTATTGCCCCAGAGCCATGAACAAACAGGCAATTGAAAAGAGACTCCTCAACAAGCCCCTGAATTAAGAAAACAGGCTTAGAAAGTGACCTTTGTTGAATAGAAATTTGTTTTCTCTAAACCCTGACGCACTAGATGTACTAGATAAATGCAGTCAGTAGACTCTACTTCATAGCATAGCATTACTGAAATTAATAAAAAGCCTGAGAAGTTCCCACTCTGAGGGTAACATAACTCAACTATTCCTTTTCTTAAGTCTAATTGGCTATGCATCCAAGGTGTTTCACAGTAAATCAGATGTATAACCAACATTTCCTCATTAGTTGTACTGTAGAAGTAGGTCAGGCACTCTGCAGTGACTCATTATGCAAATAAATGAAATAAGAATCTTAATGTCCCTACTGTTTCAGCTTAGCAGTCTCGAAAGTGCGTGAATAAAAAGGTGGGACTCGGCTTTTGATGCTCAGGAAATACATATTTACTCTCCAAGGCTTCTGTCCTGGCAACATTTACTCACAAGGATGAATTAGGTTTCAAGACAGGCGTACGTATATGGGTTGAAAGATCAGAGTCCAAGTTCTTTCTTCATTAAGGGTCTGATCATTTAACTGAACAAGCGCAAGGAGCTCTGTTGGGGGGATATTTACAGGAACAGCAGTTATTGTCACAATTGCGCATTGCAGGACTGAAACCTCAGCTCTCAAGTGCTACATTAAGCTATTATCGTAACCAATAACGATTTAGGTTAAGCTAAGCATCGGGCTTTATTGACCAGAGCAAAGGTCAGGTAAATACCCTAATGGGCAACACGGTTTAATGTGCATCAGTGTATAAAATCACTGCAAACTTGTTTTAGCAGCCCTGATGTGGGAGTTTTGCCCCTGACTTCTTTGGAAATAAGGTCACGGTGGGGTAACAGGGAATTGGAAGACTAAACCTGCAAACGTTTGCACGTCAGCTAGACCTTTAAATACTGCACTACCTGATATAGTTGTTAAAAATGATCGGCTCGTTCATGTCGGTTTTGAATACATTGTGAATACAGGCTTTCCTGCAACAGACTGCTCTTCCACTGCCTGACATAATGAAGTCATGTTAATTTACTGTTTGCCTGGGTTTTATTTCTTTGTCTTCACAGTACTGGGACTGGTACTGCCAATGTGGGCCATTGCTCTAATATCGGTCGGCGTATCCTTAGTATTTGCCATCTTAGTCTGGATTTTTGTGTGTCCCTGGATGAAGAGAAAAATAGAAAGTAAGTAGTTGCTTGGTGAAATGTGATTGATGTAAAATCACGGAAAATTTCATTTCGGAGCTGGAAGTGCCCTGGAGAGGCCACCTAGTCCAGTCCCCACCCACAGGGAGGATGTGCTGAAACTGTTCCTCATGTATTTGCGTAACCTGCTCTTAAAAACCTGCAGTGCTAGAAATTCAAAACCTTGTTAGGCAATCCATTGCAGTGCTCACTTCTTCTAGAGTCTAGCAGAAACAGGAAAATAAATCCTGGAACATAATCCATTTTATATTTTACAAAGGAAACGTTAAAGAGGAAAAATCTGGCAGAATGATTATCTTTAAGTAACTTCTTTAACTTTACAGTAAGTTGGGCTGATCACAGCTTTTAGCTTTATAGCGTTCTGCTTGTTTGCTTTGCTACTCTCAACAAATGCGGTGTTTAAAACGCAGAGAAGAGTTTCAGATTTCATTAATAAATGAGCAGTTCGGTGTTTTACTTCAGTTACCTACTTTGGCGAATTTTGTAGGACGAAACAAAGACGCTCTAGAATTTTCTCAGATGAATTAGTAAAGGTAAGTGTTAGAAATAAATAAAGAATGCGTGTGAAATGGAGCCAGGTTACTGTATCCACGTTGATCTATGCCGTTGATGCACACAGTGGAAACGTAAGCAGCAAGACGGATAGGTTGGGTTTAAAATTACAGTACTGTTATTTCCTTAGGCCGGTTAAAGAAAGATGCTGCACTGTCAAGGATATCAGATGAAAGTCTTGATAAAATTCAAGATGAAGAAACACCAGTCTTTAAAGAGCTTCCTGGTGCCAAAGCATCTGACGAGAGCACGATTCCCCTTACTGGCTCAGTACCAGAAGCTGCTGGGGCATCAGATACTATTGCAAATGGAAACCATCCACGCGTACCGTATGGTAAGAAACTAAGACAACACAGAGGGTTTATTTTCAGTAGGGTTTCTTAACTGCAAGTAGGTCTCTTGTAAGTGGTAAGTTAGCATTTGGGGTTTCCAGCTCTAATCCCTCTTCAACACTTGTTGGGAAAGACGATCGTTTACAAGTGACATTTTCTAGAGAGGACTTAAAACCAATTACATTTTCTTTGGCTGTATTTTAGAAACAGCTGAAAACAAAAATCACTTTCCTCTTTGCTTTACTTTGTATCCTTAATGGCGTTTCCATCCTTTTAAGCAGTGGAAAAATACAGAGAAGACAAATTGCTGATGTATGAAGGTTAAATTCAGCATAAAGATGATTAGCATACTACCACAGGAGATGAAAAGATTTGGGCTTTAGTTGACGAACCTGTGACCGTTTGGAGCGTGTCCGCTAGAAAAATCTCATGCGTTGTTTTCTGAACGTATGTTTGTAAGAAGTAGGCTTGTGTGCATAAAGCGCTTTTTATTCTCCCATGTGGTGGGACCGCACCCCCCCACTTAGCGGTCTGCTGACTTTGATATCACTTTGCTAACATCTACACAGCCCTGTAATTCGGTTAATAAATGCCTAACATAGTCAACCGATTCTTACAAAATCAAATAAATCATGACGTGAAGCCCTTTGAGTGTGTGCTTCCAGTTTAAAAATAGCTAAAACCAATTCTGAATGTTGCAGAGTGGAAATCTGGGAAGTCAGGAAATGAAAAAAGATGGTTTCTTCAGAAATATTGCCTTAATTGTGATATGTGTCCTACGGCGTACGCTAATGTTAAATGTATACAGTGGGAATAACTACCATCACATTCATAAAAATAAAATATACAAAATGTTGGAGTAGCTGAGGAAATATTTCTGCAGAACATTAACTTTTTTGCTTTCTGGTTTTTTAATTATTTTTAAAAGTTATGTAAAAGTCTGTTAAACATAGGTACTTTTGAAAGATGACCTCATATTCAGTATGACATTACCTTAATTACAGTAAACCACCTTTCCTGAAATTCTTATTAGGCCTATTCAACATAGACAAAACCTCAGAAAAAATAGACCTTATTTTACAAGAAAGAAATTTTATAGAAATTACTTTTTCAAAGAACCTGAGGATTTAACCTTCAAATATCACCTTGGAATAGCCGAGCCCAAGTGACTTGCTGCAAGTCATACGGCGTGTCTGGGGGAGACTCAACGCTGGAACAAAGCTCTTTTTGCACAGAAGATGAGAGAGTTTATTTTGCAGTGAATTGAATCTTGGCTTATTCACTGCATATATTGCAAATTGATCTACTTTGTCCTGTACTCTCGGATCGCTGCTGTTTTATCGTCTCACGAAGCGGGAGGGAGGGGGCTTCTGCATTATGTTTAGTAGAAATAAAAACTCTAAATCTCTGCCTTTTTAGGGAGGGCGTTTTCGATGACGCACACCTCGGTGAAATCACCTGTTTCCAACGGCACCTTCAGCTTCGACGGCCAGATGAGGAGCGACGGCCACGTTTATCACACTGTGCACAAGGACTCAGGTTTATACAAAGACTTGCTCCACAAAATACACCTGGACAGGGCCACCGATGAGAGGCCCGCTCAAGAAAACAACTACAAACTGTTACGACGCAACAACAGTTACACTTGTTACACAGCTGCTATTTGTGGCATGCCCGTGCATTCCTCCTTTAAGGCAGCGGATACATCAACTCCAGAGGACAGTGAGAAGTTGGTGGGTGACACTGTTTCCTACTCCAAGAAGCGAGTTCGCTATGACAGCTACTCCAGCTATTGCAACGCAGTGGCCGAGGCAGAGATCGAGGCGGAGGAAGGCGGGGTGGAGATGAAGTTGGCCTCTGAACTCGCAGATCCTAACCGGCCCCCAGTTGATCCCGTGGAAGAGGATAAGGAAGAGAAAGACACGTCTCAGGTCCATCTACTTTTCCACTTCCTCCAGATCTTAACAGCCTGCTTTGGATCCTTTGCCCATGGAGGTAATGATGTCAGGTAAGAGGATGACATCTCACAAACCAGCAATGTTACGGTTTAAGTGCTTGGAGCAAGCTTTGCCAGCTTGGCCGGTCGGAAAGCATATGCATTTCTGCAGGCAGATGATCATCAGGGCTGTGTTTTGCAAAGCTTGTGACATTGATGACCCCGGTGCTTTCCAGGAGTTGGGCTGCTCAGTCTATGGTTTATTTTCTTCTCAATGGTAACATCTTTTTATGTACTGCTAAATAATTGTGCAGTATTTAGTTTAATTCAGGTTTAATTTTGGCAAGCTTTGAGGCACTGAGACTCCCCCTGGCATGCCAACCACTGTAAAAGCAAACAGGACAGTCCCAGCCCCACAGAGTTCGCAGCCTATTTTAACTGCAAGATTGGAGACCATCAGCAAATGAGAGGTTTAGACTGTTTTTGTCATTAGATTAATTTCATCTCTTGTCACATTGCAAAAAAAGGTATGTGAAGAATGTCTTCATTTTGATCGCTGCAGCCCTTGTAGACTTCCCTTTGCTGAATCTTTTGCTTGGAGTTTTCCAGGGGTCTAGGACCGCGTGAGGCAGTGTATCACTAAATAGCCCAGAAAATCTACCAAGCCTTAACCTCAAAGTCCTACTGAAGTTCATACAACTTCTCCAGCTGCCACAGTTCTCTTTCTTACCAAAATAAAGGGAGCTACCTCCGAGAAGCCCTGGGCACGTTCCCACGCCCCATGCAGAGAGGGGACATGGGCTATGGCTCGTCTCCTAGCCCTCATTTAAGAAACTTCCCATCTCCCGGCATAGTTCTGGTACGCAGTACTCCCTGGCAGGAGTTTTATCCAGAGCCGCTATCACCGTTGAGTTGCTCCTTGAGTTTGGAAGAAGCTGGTGAGTTCATCCTTCAGTCATTTGGCTTAAGTGTCTCTGTCCTTAAATCCCGTGGCATTAACACCATTTCCCAGGAATAAAGGAAAAGGATCATCCTCCAGGAGTCTTTATCTCATGTTTATATTGACTCAGACAGCTGACAAAATCTCAGAGTTGGTCTCAGAAATGTTTATCTGCACCTCTTTGCCCTCCATCGTCTGGTCAGACCCGTGCGAAATAGTGCCTCTTCACTCACTCATTTGCCAACTTCTTTCCCTTCGAAGGCTTGGCTCTGTTTTATTCCACAAAGTACAAGACTTTTGACTGAAGGATTTAGGATGTAGGCTCAGGGTGGAGCATTTTAGACCTCCCTCATCTTCACTTACATTGCTCATCTGCTTATAACATGGCTTCATCTGCAGGGCCCTATTGCACCTCGCCATCTCGGTGGCATGTGGCTGAAGGTGGTTGGGGTGGTTTTGCTCTGTCCCTGGGAACATTGCATATTTTTCCTTTAGGATTTGGCTGGACTGCCTCTTCCCTAGGCATGGAGCGATCCACTTGGTATTGAGTAGGCGCTCTTTCCTGTATCGTGATAAGGTCCCCTGAGGAACCCACTCAGAAGCTGCTTGTCGAAGCAGTGTTCCTTATTTGGGTTGTAGCTGGGGCCGTACTGAGTCCCCTTCCCGCTGAACCCTCGCCGTGTTAGCCATGCCCTGCCGGTGTCGGTTTCAGTATTTGCAGCGGGGCTTTGCAGCGTTCATAACTTTCATAGCCCTCCTCAGGCGTCTGGGCAAACTCTGTCCCACTCAGCAAGGAGGAACGGTTATTGCTCCTCACTCTTGTCAGCCACCCGATTTAACTCGCGGGTCATCTTGAAAACACTTGCAAACATGTCTCTTCCCTCCCTGTCCATCCAGCGTCCTGGGAATTCGGAATAGGGCTTTCTGAAGAGCCTTCTTGTTCTTGCTGTTGTTATTACTCCCTTCGTATCCGCAGGGATCTGGCTGTGGGAAGGAGTCCAGGGTCCCCTCATCCTCTGGATTGGAGGGCAGCGGCGCAACTTTCTTTCCTCTCAGATGATGCCCGTTGATCAGGACCTCTGCTCTGGGCACACCGAGCAAGAGCAAAGACCCATGGAAGCCGGTACCCATGCTCTGCAAGTCGCCGGCAGCGAGTGCTGAGTGGAACGTAGGAAAAAGGACAAACACCGCTGATATTTCTTGTAATGTACCCTGGGAAATACCATTGCAGAAGGTTCACAGCCTACCACAGTAGATGCCCCTGCTCCTTTATTTCCTGTACGTGATGTCTATACATACTCCTCAAGGACTCACATCAAGCATCACTTGCCTTTTCTGCAGGAGGCAAGGGTAGCAGAGTTTGGTAGAAGTGATCTGTAAGGATGCAGTCCGTTCAGAAATCGAATTTGGTGTTGATAGGAGCTGGGCAGAATGAAAGACAAGGTTTAGACTCTGTGCAGTATGCTTCGTTGCATCTTACAGCCTAATTCCCCCAGAATTCTGCATTTGGACTGGCTCGTTGCCGTGGCAATACCCTTTCCTGAAAATTCGTATTTTTTAGTGTTTTGTAGATCTCTACTTCTGTCAGTGAGCCTACCAAATTTGCCAGCAAACATGCGTTTTTATTAAATGCCATTTATTCCAAAATCTCTTCTTAAGTTGAATTCACGTAATGGCAAAACTAAAGAACATGTTAACTTCGTTTTGTCAAAGCTGGTAGGAATGCAAGAAGATGATCATGGGTGTAGGACTGGATAGGAACCCATCCTTGCAATTGTACTGAGTTCCAGCTCAGCAGTAAAAATTAAAGACCCCTTTGGATGCCAAAAAGGTTGAGTAGATAAAACACTCTGGGAATGCAGATATCTATCCCATGGAGTACGTAGCAGACATTTTGCCGGTCTCTGTCTAGCAGAGCAGAAGACCTCTTACTGGGCTCTTGGCTCTTCCACATGTCGCATAAAGATCTGCAGAGCTCAAAAGGCAGTGCGTTATTTTAAAAACAATGCAGTAGAACCTAGCTAGTAGCACGGCTTTCTGTCCACGTTTCTGTAAGAAAGCAAGCCTTGGCAATCCATCTTCCATCGAAGGCTGCTATCTTTTCATCTCCCGCCTTCATTCACTTTCCTTCTGTTCATTTTAGGTGCTGCTGTCAAGCTCCTTCTCTGTTTTTTTTTTTTTTCTCAGCCTTGAATCCTGTGGTTAAAAACCCACTTTCCTCTCCATTTCATTTTAAGCTCCTCACTCATATATTTAGGGCAGCACCTCCATTGTCCACATCTTTTTCTTTGGACTTGTCTCCTACATTTTCCTTCCCCATCCTGGAACTCACTTTCATCCCATGTTTTCTGTTTATTTTCCATCAGGCTGTTTGCTTGTATTCCTTGAAGGGACAGAGGCAGGTAAGAGGAACAAAGAGAGAAAAATGTAAAGCTAATATAAAAATTAAAAGCTGCAGGTAGTGAAGCGATTGACCTGTTTTAGAGCATATTTAAGGGTGAGGCACACGGTGCGGGCTGAACCGTGATGCAGCTCAGCAACACTTTATGGAGCAGAAGTGCGCCGTATAGTTTGGATAGCACTTTAGTGGGAAAAAAAAACCATATGGAGATCTCCCTTGTTTCCTTGTCCAGGCTTTTCCCCTGGACCTGGAAGAGTTAAGTCAGTATTTGGCCGTCGACTGCAGAACTAACTGGTAATCAGGGCAGCTAGACCCCAGTTTCTTCCAAGGTGATGCTTTTTAGCATGGTAACGATACCAGCCGTCTTTGCTGTAGGAGCTGATGTTCGTAGCAGTCAGGGCTCCTGTTTAGGCTGACATCAGCAGGGATCCTGGCCGGGGCAGCTGTGCGTTAAAAGAAACGGGGAGTCATGGTAACTCCTTATTTGGGTGACTCTTTTGTTCAGACCATCCCCTCCTGCCCCCCTGCCGCAGAGCTTATATGCGCTGTGTCAAGGATGCTGGAGCCCTTCCAGGGCTGGGACTAACTGAGCCGGGCCGAGAGCCTTGTGACACCGTCGCGCACATGGGCTGAATGAAATCTAAAGAATTTAAAATCCCGACTAAATGTGTTGGGACAGAACCGCTGGAAAAAAAAAATGTTGTTGAACTTAATTAGTGGCGCCAAGCGAGCAGGTCCCACTGGCTCAGCACCCGCGCACAAAGGGAGCACGTCAGGTCATTGCAAGGGCAACTGGAGAATAAAAAGGGCAGGATGGAAAAAAAGACCTGGGCCAGGAGCGTGACACAGGGAGAACTGCCAGCTTCCTAAATGCTTGTTCAGAGCCAGCTTTCCAGAGAGGCTGGGAGGCTGGGCTCTGTTGGCCGGCGGGGACTATAGGCACCTATGGTTGAGTTAGACTGAGCTTATTTTCTGTAAATATAGGTTGGTTCGGCAGGAATCATGATGATCCGGAGCTCAGCGCTGCAGCCGCAGCAGCCTACCTCTATAAATGCAGGCAGCGGGAGAGTCGCTGAAGTTGTAGGGTTTATGCTGCGTTTCGAAGTCTGGAAGCATGTCTGAATTAACTAGTTCCCAAAAACGAGGGCAGTTAGGCAGGCTGTTTTGGAAATGGCTAGAGAGGACTGCTAACCCCATAGCTATGTCCTGCGCTCAGCACAACGGTGGCTGTGACTGCTTTGCTAACCGGGTTGGGAATGAGCAAACGGTGCGTTGGCCCCGCAGCCCATCCGAGCAAACAGGAAGATGCTTTTGTTGACTCAGGCAACCTCTGGAGATCGTTATTCCTTGAATTCTTGCAGTCGAAGCAGGATGACCCACGGAAAGATGCTGTAGGTTGACGTGAGGTTTGCTGATTAAAATCTGCTGCTTATGCTGTAAAAAAAGCCTGAGGCTCGTGCTCCTACACACCTGTCTCTGCGTGGGTTTAGTCTTTTCTCATACAGATTCCTCTCCTCAGGTTGCGCCAGGGGAGGTTTAGGCTGGATATTAGGAAAAATGTCTTTACTGAGAGAGTGGTGAAGCACTGGAACAGGCTGCCCAGGGAGGTGGTGGAGTCACCATCCCTGGAGGTGTTCAAGGAACGTGTGGACGTGGCACTGCGGGACATGGTTTAGTGGGCATGGTGGGGTTGGGGTGATGGTTGGACTTGATGATCTTACAGGTCTTTTCCAACCTTAATGATCCTGTGATTCTGTGATTCCTATAAATGGGTAGCCTCTTCTATCCCTTCCTACGCCCTCTCTCCGCCTCAGGCCATCATTCCTGCTGTCCCAGGAGAAACCCTGGGGATGACAGAAGGAGCCGCGTGCCCTGGCTCGTGTGAGCAGGCATCTACCCTGGGCTCGTGGATTCCAGCCATGGAGGAAGGTGGTTTGTTATCGTGACAGCAGCAGGAGCTGTGACGCTCCCGCTGAACAGGGTGACCGCAGACCGTGCCGCTCGCCCGTGTCTGTGCATGCCAAGGTGCCGGCAGGACCGAGGTTTGGCTGGGACGTGCTGTAGGGAGGAGAAACCCGCTTGCAGACGTTTCACGGTTGTGCAGAGGATCTCAGCTGCATAAATTGTTTGAATGCGGCTGCTCTAATTAAATGTAATGTGGAGGACTTCAGGACTACCCTTGCGTATTCATACGTAGAAACTACAGGAAAAAGGGGTGATTCGTGTTAGAGTCCGCAGGTAATGCTGTCTAGATTTATGGCACAAGCTTTACAAAGAATGGCTCTCTTATTAGCCAAATGATATAGGCTACATTACTGAAGACAGGATTTAAAACTATTTCAGAACTATAGTAAAAATGTTTAGTATTTTTTATATATTTCTACACATTCTCTCAGTGATTTTAGGGAAACTGAACTGCTACCAGATAGGGAATTCATTGTTAGGCAAAGCAGTGCAAGTGAAACTAAGAAATACCTGCTTGCCCAAAATACACGGAGAGGAAACTTCTCCTTTCACGTACCTACAGATTTCCCTGGAGTTCTAGGTCAGAGCACACAAACAGCAGTGGTACTTACCTTTTCCCCTCTTCCTAAAGTAAATGCAATGGGATTAAAGGAGGGAAGGGCCAGAACATTGCCAGTATCTCACTGCGCACAGAGAGCTTAGTGGGATCCAGCCTTCTGGCTAAATAAGGAATCTAAAGGAGCTATAATAAGGCTGGATTACAAAATGAGTATTACTTATTTCCTCCCTGAGAGCTGCAGTCAGAATCAATTAGAATATTTAGGAAGCCTGTCTGTCCGTTACTATTACTGAGAGCAGACTGAAATCTGATTTCTTCCCTTTTAATAGCAGTCTGTCCTGAAAGTGCAGCCCGTGTCCCGAGGAGATAGGAATCTTCACTTGTGTCCTTAGTTGTGCAGGTACGTGGCATCTTCGTTCTGCCACGCAGGCAAGCCAGAGAAGCGCCAGGGGAGGTTCAGGCTGGATATTAGGAAAAATTTCTTTCCTGAGAGAGTAGTGAGACACTGGAATAAGCTGCCCAGGGAGGTGGTGGAGTCACCATCCCTGGAGGTGTTCAAGGAACGTGTGACCATGGCACTGCAGGACATGGTTTAATGGGCATGGTGGGGTTGGGTTGATGGTTGGACTTGATGGTCTTACAGGTCTTTTCCAACCTTAATGGTTCTGTGATTCTGTGAAAACATGGGGCTCCGGTGGGCACGGGAATCCCTCCCCATCCTGCTGTCAAGAGGGTCCGCGACCGGGCTTCCCAGGGAAGGCTGATGCTGCTGGGCAGGATGGACCCAACCCTCCAGGGTGCAGGGAGTTGGGGTTTCAGGGCCAGCATTTACTGTACGCAGCGATGAGCTGCAGGAAGAAATACGTAGCCTTCCTGACTCATTAACGCACCCAAAGCTTGCACTTCACAGGGCGCAGCTGTGACACGTTCTTATTGCGCTATGGTATATGCGCTGTTTCAAAACTGTCTGATTATTGGAACTAGGATAAAACTCTCCCGATAATCTGAGGTTTCTGGTGATTAGGACGCATTTTTTTTTCCTGTTGGTACATACAGGCATGTTTTCCTTGCACCCTTACTCAACTGGGTGGTGTTTCCAGGCATAACTGCAGCATATTCAGAAATATCATCCCCCTTATTTTCCCAGCGGAAAGTTCATTTGTGAAATCCTGGTTTGGGAAATAGTCAAATGACTGGGGGTTTTGTAATTACCTTTATAATATTGGAAGCCTGATACAGATTTCTCAGATGGCTATTTCGCTCATCATTCAGTTTCAATCTGTGATAACGTATGTGTCAAGCTTCTTCCACTCAACTAGAAAAAGTGGCTAAAACACAATCTGCTTTTTCAGGTAGCAGAGAATCAAAGCACGGTCATCAAGTAGTCTGTGGATTGTGGATTATAACACAAAGCTTATTCAGAGCGTTGCATTCAAATACAATTAGATTTTCTTTTTGAGCAACTCGCTACTCCCCTCAAATAAGAAGTCACGAGGTAATAGCAATGTTGCTAGTTCGTAAAATATTACGACAAGTTTGATGGGATTTGGTGATAGAGCATTCAGCTGATGGCATCTTTCCACTACTGAAAAAACCCCTTAGTTTTCACTTAAAAAAACCCAGAAAAAGGTTGTAGTCCTAGTTCCTCCGGAGAAGGGCCTGGACTTGTGACCCAAAGGTACCTAAAAATCTCTGCTGGTGTGCGTGCATGGGAAACTGTAACTTCTAAGCCTGTCTCATGATAGCTGAATGTGGGGTTTTTCTGTCAGTAATACTATCTGTCTCGCAGGGGAGAGGAGCAGCCAACTCTATTTATAGTTCAGATTCACTGTCAAATGCTGTCTTTCACAACAACTTTATAAATGGTGCGGGACAGATCCTCAACTGGCACAAGCGAGCAGAAAAGGAGAAGTCATGCCAATTCACGTTAGTCCGGAGAGCTAGCGAAATCATCATGAGGGTCGGACAGCACTTCAGAAACACTCAGCAGCACTTCGCTCAACCGCCGTGACACGCGTCTGCAAGTACAAGCATTGCTGTAGATGGCATTTAATCCTGTATCGCGCCTCCGGGGAAGGCAAACAGCCCCTACGCGCTGCCCCTGCTGCAAAGTCCTGTGCCCTGCGAGTAACCGGGGCTGGCGGAGCCCGGCAGAGATGGTGAAAAATACTGGACGTGGAGAATACGCTTCACGACAGGTAGACTCAGGAGTTAGACTTCTTATGCCATAACGTTTTATAAATTCATCCTAAAATTAACTCGTAATGGCCATCCTCTTGTGCTCAGTGGAAAAATGCATATTAGGTGTACAAAACTAAAGTAATACCACAACAGGAGTAGCTTGTCTTGGCTTTTAAACCCAACAGCCAAATAATACAGTAGCGTCCTCGAAAGCACTTCAGTTACAGAGGAACCTAATGGCAGTTTTACATATAGGTAGATAGGTACCCTACATAGGGTAGGGGTTCAGAGCCCCTGGGTGACCTTCTCAGGCTTTTTTCTTCTCCCTCTAAACTACCAGGAATAAGAGTTGGATCTCCAGCACAAAGGAGAGTTAGTTAAGGCAAGTAAAAGAGCTGCGTGGGAGAGTAAGAGAAAAATCACTTCTTGAAAATAGACTTGTGAAATGAGTCTTAGCCAAACGCATGGAAGATTTGAGGTCTGCTTTCCTGCTAGTCATATCTTGAGTCAAATGTGATAGAACCGGTGGGAAATACTGTGAAAGCCACATCCCAGTCTAGCCAGCGTCCTCGTGGTTCATCTGCTTAGTCACTCAGCTGTAGGGGACATCTGTTAACCGCAGAAGGTCTCAAAGCAAAGTCTCTTATCTAACAATGCCTTTTTTTTTTTTTTTTTTTATGTGTTGTTTCTCTCTTATTCTCCTGTTGGGACTGGTTATCTTCTACCGATGAACCCTTCCTAGTCCCAGGGATGGTTGATTGCACATGCTCATGGTAATGTCTCGAAGCTGATGTATGCAGTACCGAGATCCTAATCTTTGCCGTTTGTGAGTCAGACGCATTCATTGTGAGCTTTTGGCAGTTTTGGGGTGGGACAGGCCTAACGGCTTCTTCTGGAGCTGTTCTCCATTGGCACAGGAAGCATTGATACCACAAGCCCCTGGGACTGGACCTACTGAACAAATCCAGAAGCCGAAGGAGCCCTCTGAAGAGCCGTGACGGTGTTTAGATGGGAGGCACCGGGTGCGCACCACAGCCGGTTTGCTGGCTGTTGGTAGCCACTTGCAGGTATTCAGGCTGGGAGATGCCGTTGTCCCCAGGAGCTGAACGTTGAAGTCACGTTGAACGTGAGGGAGAGGAGAAACGTCTCTCTGATATAGAAAACCAGTGGTGCAGATGATACCCACAAATGAAAATGCAGTTAATTACCTTTTTGCCTTTCCAAGCATGTATGGATCCAGCGCTCCTCTGCTTTCTTTTCCTACGGGGAAGGTATCAGAAGTGCTGCCTCTGTGGGCATCAGTGTCATCTCTTCTGATCCGTTGGGCAGCATCAGCCACTCGGATCCTCCGAGGCTGAGCATAAGTCAGCAGAGTTTTGCCTTGCCTTCGGTTGCCACAGATAAGAAAATAACCTTTTCTTCGAGGATTAAGCTTAGTTGATTCACAGAGGTGTAGCATTTGCGAATAATTAAAACTGGATTTTGGTACAAAAGAGCATAGTTTGCTGCTGTAGTTTTGGAAGCCTTTTCTGTCTTCCCATTTACATTAGGACTGACAGTTATCCATCCGTGAGCTCTTCAGAGCAGTCAGGAATGAGTGCCTGGGCTCGCTCCAAACGTACCTGTTATTTTCAACAGGGAGGTTGTCCCCATGTCATACAGCACTATGAGAAGGGATGAGCAGTTTTCCCTTTATTCATCTGATCAATGTTTTAGTTGCCTTTATCCATCCTTCTGCAGCCATCAGTTGAAGGTACGGTGAATTACCTTTCTTTTTCTATGTACAATAAGGCATTCAAATGTGCAAGTAATTTAATCCACACCTGAAAACACTGGCAAAGAAGTTGCAGGTCGACTTAAAAATATTAGAAATGCTTCAATCAAGAGTCTCTTCTTCCTTGAAGGTAAAATAATTCTTGCATTTAAGCACTAAGGACTTTTCACATAACATCCTTTCACTCACGCAAAAACTCAGCAAATCAAATGCATACTCAGGCACAGTATCAGACCAGAATTTTAAAGTATTTTTGCTAGTGGAAATCACTCTTTACTTAAAGTGTATTTAGTTCTTCATGGTACTACCCAGTGTCTTCAAACCCGCTGGATTTTATTATCCGTGTTAGCTCACTAATTTATTTCCAGCATCTTTCTCAAAATCCGTAAGACTTATTCATTCCTTTTCATATCAAAGAGCATTTTTAAGTATTTTCGTTTGCCTCGCAGCTTGAATGTTGTGTGTGTCTACAAGGGAACATTCCTTCCTAGTCAACTTTGCTCCGGAACAGCTTCTCAGGGTTCAGAGCTCGATTTCTCAAGGACCAGAAGAAAGAAGGAGGGTTGCTTAGACGTGCTGAGCTTTGCAACGCTGAGGACCCTCGTCTCTCGGCGGTTAGCGCTCAGCCCCTAGCACCTCGTGTCTGGTCAAGATGGGATTCAAGTAAAGTATTAATTGTCGGTTACGGTGGCTTGGTTTGCACAACGTTTGACGTTAAAACTGGCCCTTACTCCATCTGTGTGCTTTGGAGTGAGACCAGGAACTAAATTTAGCCGGTCCTGGCTGCAGGGCGAGCATAGCTGTCGGTCCTGCCTGCGGCACTCGCCGCAGCCCGCTCTCCTTATCGGCTGACGAAGAGGGGAACTTCCTGTTGGCTTTCAGACTTTTTGAATGACATTGGACAGGTTTGCTCTGCGCTTCTCGTGATTCTTTAGACGTAAGTGCAGCGCTGCCTCGCTTCTTGTGCTTTTTTGGTTGTGGATAAATGCTACTCAGCAGCTACTCAGTTTAGCAAGGGAGCTGCACAAAAAAAAAAAAAGGGGGCTGTCAAAGTCCTTACCTGCTTTTTAGTATTTAAGCCTCTAATTGGATACAGGCTTTCAAGTTTTTCTTCTAACTCTCATGTCTAGTAACTTGATGCTTTTTTGCAATAAACAAAGTCAGAAGTCTCACTGCAGGCACTGGAAACTCCAGCCACCAATATCGGGTGACCTGCATTAGGAGCAGGGGCTTCAGTGTTGCTGACTTTCAGTGTTTTTCTAGATAGCAGCAGCAGGGCAGCAAAAAGGGCTTACGCCAGCTCTGTGTCACCAAGGAGTCCTCTCTGATCCAGTCCAACTAGCTCTACAATGCATTTGAAGAGGACTAAGTCACCTTCCCGGCTGCATTCTGATCATATCTCCAAACGTTACAGGCTGTCAGACTAGATTATATTTGTATCTTCTTGTCTGTGGTGGTAATTTTGTTCATTAATTTCCCTCTTTGACAAAAAGAGCTAATTTAATACTTGAATTTTAAAGATGCAGAGCTCTTGAATCGGTAAATTTTGAGAGAATTTCAGCACAGTACTGAAAATACTGGGTTTGGCCCCAAAACAGACATAATGAATCACAGAATCACTAAGGTTGGAAAAGACCTGTAAGATCAAGTCCAACCATCAACCCAACCCCACCATGCCCACTAAACCATGTCCCGCAGTGCCATGTCCACACGTTCCTTGAACACCTCCAGGGAGGGTGACTCCACCACCTCCCTGGGCAGCCTGTTCCGCAGCTTCACCACTCTCTCAGTAAAGACATTTTTCCTAATATCCAGCCTAAACCTCCCCTGGTGCAACTTGAGGCCATTTCCTCTTGTCCTATCACTTGTCACTTGGGAGAAGAGACCAACACCCACCTCACCACAACCCCCTTTCAGGTAGTTGTAGAGAGCGATGAGGTCTCCCCTCAGCCTCCTCTTCTCCAGACTGAACAACCCCAGCTCCCTCAGCCGCTCCTCATCAGACTTGTGCTCCAGACCCCTCACCAGCTTCGTCGCCCTTCTCTGGACATGCTCCAGCACCTCAATGTCCTTCTTGGAGTGAGGGGCCCAAAACTGAACATCGTACAGGTACAGTAACACAGTGAGGTATTACCGACTCTGACATTTCAGGAAACGATATGTAAAAGAGAAATTCCTTTCAGCACTTGCTATAGTTATCAGTGATGAAGTGACAACTGAAAAAGCAACATGATAAGTGTCCCCAGCTGCAGCCTTTCCAAGTGAGAAAGGGTGTTGCCTGTAGGGTCAAGTCAGAGCAATGCTGCACGCACCATAAAGAAAAATCATGCAGAAAATAAGAGACTTCTTTCAAGGCAATTATCTGCATTTTTATAACTCGGGCGCTCTTTTTCTGTTTCTCCAGCAATGCAATCGGTCCCCTCGTCGCGCTCTGGCTTATCTACGAGCAAGGTGGTGTAATGCAAGAGGCGTCGACTCCCGTCTGGCTGCTGTTTTATGGGGGTGTTGGAATCTGTGTGGGTCTCTGGGTCTGGGGTAGAAGAGTTATCCAGACCATGGGTAAAGACCTCACTCCAATCACACCGTCAAGGTAGGTGAACATTTGTCATTACGGTTGTGTGGACTTTGTGCGTGAACCAATCCGAGAAATTGCCGCTCCGGTATTTTGTTTGTAGTGCAGTTTGCTGGATTTGCTGTGCTTTGGTTTTGATGATAACCTGGCTTCGACGTCACCGTCTTTCTAAAAAATGAAAGAAAAAAAAAAAACGAGGAAAAGGAAAGAAAGAAAGAAAGAATGAGAAAAAGAAAGAGAGAAAGGAAAAAAAGATAACCCTGTAAACTAATAAAACTAATACCGAGTGCGTTTTGAGGCGTAGAGGTCTACGTGAACAGAGTCTTCTGCTGATGACCTAATTAACGTGGCAGAAGGTGCATTTGGAAACGGCAAGATTACAGTGGCTTTCCCAGTGCGCCTCAGACTATTAAAACCATATGTATTTATTACAGTAATTTTCGTCCTTAATGCATACTCGACCTCTGCTGGTGCTTAACCGAATTACTAATTAGGCATGATTCACCGCAGCGTAGAGTAGTAAAAGTCCCTGACGCAATGAGCCGTGGAGCCGGGTTACTACAGATGACTAGCCTGTGCTGTTCCCATTATTCAGCCCTTCCTTGTTCTCTTAACTTATTCCTATGACAAAAATCAGTCGGAGCTAAAACAGTCGAAAGAAGAAACGGGTAAGACTTTGGCACACTGCATGGTATCAGTTCGAGCTGATGCAAAGAGTGATTGTGAAGTGTTTTCTTATGCTTCCTGCAGTGGATTCACTATTGAGTTGGCTTCGGCGTTCACAGTTGTGGTAGCTTCCAATGTTGGACTTCCTGTCAGTACTACACACTGCAAGGTATGCCTTTGCCCAGCGACTGCGGTCAAGGCAGTCTGGACTATTCGTCTTAAAATTGTGCCGCTCGAGCCGGCAGATAATGGCACGGCGAGGGGAAAACAGCCACTCATGGGGCATGGTTAGGCGGAGGTGCTTCAGCGCATCTCGGTTGTGCCAGCGACATTGGAAAGTAATCAGGCTTCCAAAAAATGCATTGGAGTTGTCACGGTAAAGTTGCTGCAGTCGGGCACGGCGTGAACTCCAGAGCTGGGGTTAAAGAAAAACAGCACTTACAAAAACGTGACCTTGAGTTTAAAGCAAACGCTGGCGAGGAAGAACCTGGTTTCCTCCGACGGTGCCATTTGAACCTGGTCGGGTAGCATTTCTCCCTTGTTCAGAGGCTGCGCACCATTCATCATTTATACTTCACTTTCTTGATAAGTGCATGGCGTGGGATTTCCTGCATATAACTCTTTTACTACAGGTTTTCCATCTGTCGTCTTTTTTTTTTTTATTTCTTCACAGTGGATTTTGCATTGAAGTAATGTGTGCGCTAACGGTACTTGTAGCCTCAAATGTGGGTATTCCAATAAGCTCCACCCATTGCAAGGTATTGGAGTTTGCAGTGATCGCATCAGTAAATCACATCACTAGGACAAACCATAACAAAATACGAGAGATACTGATTGTTGCAGATTGCCTTCACTATGCGATGCGCCGTGCAGACAGCGATCGCAAAATAACGAGGACCGCTTTTAAAGCCGGTACGGCTAAGCAAAGTCAGCGTTATAAGTAATTGCACAAAAGTCTGGAACGTCTTTCACCCTTACGTGATCGCATTGAACTAATATAGACGTACTAAAATAATGTAGACTCGTAGTTTGTGTCATCCCGGTGACACCTATTTTAGAGCCACCTGTATGAAAAACACTGCTACGTCACTAAGCTAATATTTTAATGTCTCTCTTCTTTTAAACCAACTTGTCCTCACTTTTGTGCATTATAATACAGAATCTGGCCCTTGTAATTAGTCCTATGAATGAGGTTGTTGGCTTTTTTTTTTAAAAAAGACCAGTTTGAAGTATAGATATAGGCTGGGTAACGAGCAGAATTTAATTGTGTCATATGATACGCTGTGTGAGAAGACATTTATATTGCTCGTAGGCATCAGGGAGCACATGGACATTTACACTGCTGGAAGAACGCAGTGGGAATTTGGAATTTTGTTCCCCAGGAAATTCCTGAGTCAAATATCCCGTCTTTCTTTCCTTTGCTTCCCCATGGACTCCCAAGCTTTTGGACACGCAGAGCTGTCTGTATCCCTCACTCTCACTCTCCGAAATCAGAGACCCCAGAGCAGCAAAGACCCTCTGCTTGGACATACCACCAAGCCCTACAAGAGCCAGATCCCGTAGGATTCACTACTGCACCCTGGGGACCTCGGAGCCCTTCCAGCTCAGGCTGGGGCTGGGGCAGGCAGGTTTTTGGGGCTAACTGCTCCACGGCACAGCAGGCGGGCTGGCAAGAAGCCGGGCATCCTTGCCTGTGACATTGACCTGGTTTCCAGTGAAAGAGTCAATGAAATCCACACATCCTGCAAAATGCCTCAAGTTGGTTCAATCAGCCTTTTTCTAGTGAAAACCATTTCTTCAGAAAGCCTTCCTCTGTTGCAAAATCATTTCTTTCTTCTGCTGTAGAGCTCTTTGAGAAGCAGCCAAGACTGAGCTGCTCTGAAAGGCTGTTTAGATTTCTTGGCGTTGGCCGAACTCTGGTTCCTCTGAATCAAGCAGGGAGGGGAAAAATAATAACAACGTGATCCACTTCTAAAAACGCTAGCCTGAAACCACCTCCCTTTAAGCTGACTGGTATATCAAATGCGTGATGAAAAATTTGCCAGGGAGAATAATACAGCTTTGATTATCCCAGTTGCGTGCCTCAAGCGCTTCTAGCCAACCGTCGTAAAAGAGAAAATACGCTTTGGTGCAGACAAATAGACTGAATGTAGAAAGAAAATATCTTGGAAGCCATAAGCTAATGAGAGGGTGGCATTAGGAGGTATTCATTGACTCCACGCAGTTAAAAGCTTGGACGTTTCTAACTGCAGAGCAAAATAACTCTTTGCAAAATATACTTCCATAAAAGCAGTTAATGTGGTTAGTCTGTGTTTGCTCCCTGTAGTTCGCTGTATCTCATTAGGTGGATCATTCTTAATGGGAAGATCCACTTTGCAATAGGATTAGACTGTTCCAGGATGTCACATTATTATAACTGCCTCTGCATTTCAGCAAAATGAGATCCTGAGTTGAAAGATCCTAAGTGATCAACACAAGATAAAGCAAACATTTGTAGCAGATGTATTCCTTGTTTTCTTTGAGGACTAGGTGAGGGAAGAGAAGAACTATTATATATCATTTACTCCATGGGAAAACATCTCTCTGAAAGTGCTGCCAGCCATTGAGACAGAAATACCTTCTTCTTAAAAATCAGCAGAGAAATTATGTCGCCCTAGAAATCAAAAAGAAAACGGGTTCAAGGTGAGAGTAGTCCTAAGCCTCCAGCATCAGGGAGTGGGAATTATTCTTTTCCCCAACATTTGCTCCACAGCAAAATAGCATTTGCTAAAGTGGGAGCCCTACTGAAGGGGTGTCAGTCAACTGAACGTGCAGCAGCTAGATAAACCGGTGGCAAAGAAGGAGCGGCGTGATACACCTTAGGTGGAGGGAGACCTTTTTGAGGTGAAACAGTAGACTACAATGAAAAATTGAGACCACGTGTGAAGGAAAGCTCTGAGCAGCAGTTTTGAGAGCAGATGTGGCAAACTGGAGATTGGTAGCAGGAGGAAAAGCATTAGCTTCTGAGAAAGATTCATCAAGCCCGCTCACATCAGGAGTTGCATTCGGTCCTAAATCGGAGGCTTTGGTCTACATGAGGCAGCCACCACCCAATACGCCTGTTCTAAATCTACCACCCAACAGCTTTTCCACGCTCGGTGCCTGCTGAGAGCCTGAATTGCACCTTCGTCCTTGCCACGGGATCATTAAGGTTGGAAAAGACCTGTAAGATCATCAAGTCCAACCACCAACCCAACCCCACCATGCCCACTAAACCATGTCCCGCAGTGCCACGTCCACACGTTCCTTGAACACCTCCAGGGATGGTGACTCCACCACCTTCCTGGGCAGCCTGTTCCAAGGGAAAGACTTAAGCTTTTGAGCCTCCAAAGGAATTTGTGAGGCTGAACACGGTAGGCACGTTGCTCTGCCTGCACCCGTTCAGCCTCCCTCGGGCTTTAGCGCTGAAAAGCCGGTGTGGTGTGAATGCATACCTTGCCTTTCTGCTGCCCAGGTAGGCAGATGATCATATTAAATCTTACACATAGTGCCTCTTATTTATTCTAAGATATGAGATACAGAAATAAACGGGCGTTTCTCAGCTGTAACAGATTGAACGTGTTCCCGTACGGCTAAAATTAGAGCGCAGGGGTTAAATACTTTTTCGGTGGAAAAGCGACTTTGCTGAGGTCATACTGTCAGCTCCGTTTTGCTATTCTGATTTTGGGGTTTTGAGAAGTATTCTCTGTGTTGCTGTGATGAAATTATCATGTTCCATGTGTTATGATATGCCATTGCACGGGAACAAGCGAGCCGAAAGCATTTCTGTGATGCTTTAAGCAGAGCGTACTGAAGGCAAACTGCACTGGTTTCAAACCAATCTCAAAGTAGATATCATCTGAAATTCTGCAGACGGTGTAGTGTCCCTACACCCAAGTTTTAGCTACTCTCCTAACCTCTAGTCCATCAAAATCACTATTAATAAACTAAACTTTAATAATGTTTAAAACAGACTACCAATGCCATCATTGCTGATACCTTTTAAATTTCAGGAAGGACTCGGAGATTATCGTACGTAGGCTGCAGGCTCACTCAATAAGCAATGCTTCTTGTCGCAAGCATGACAGACGGATGCTAAGGACGTGCAAAACGTAAAGCAGAGCCTAACAGCTGAGCTGCTGAAAAACCAAACGCTGTTTCCTCGGGTTAACGCTTTGATATAGGCAGAAGTGTGGGGTTCCTCTTAGCTGGGCACCTCCTACATACACTTACACCTCCTAAATATAGAAGAAGATATTGTCCACTCAAGGGGTATTCAGATTAAATATTATCTAACAGATTTCCTTATTGGATCAAGCTTTAGACCGAGGCCTTTGCAGTCCTAGAATATCAAGTTTAGTTTTCCCTTGTTCTGTCAAAGGCACTTTTGCGAGTATTATTTCCCCGGCGTTACAGGGTCTTCCGCAAATAACGCTTTCCTCCAAAAAGAAATGTGAAGCAGTAGTTCAAAGTTAAACGGGTGTTAACAAAAGGTGCGGATTCGATAGCCCCGTCCTATCTCTCCCTGTTTCCCTGTCCTCCCAGCATTTCTCATTTTCCTGGCTCCGCACATGGGGAACAGCCCATCTTCTAGTCTATAGGCAGGGACTGATACTCCCGTTAAGAAAACAAGCAGGGAAGAGGAGGCAGGGATGGCATTTCAGGGAGCACAAGCCCAGCTGTGTCTTGGAAGTTTCCTTTCCTTCAAAACAGGATATTCCTTCCACATTTCTTGCTGCTTTACCGTGTGCTTTGAATAGACTTGCACCGATTTACACATTTTTTTGTTAACGGCGCGGAGGGCCACTTCCAGGGCAGAAAGAAAAACGCGGCGTTTCTGAAGTTTTGGCATCATTTTTCACCGCAAATGTTTTCCTCAGTCCAGTTCTTTCTCAAAAAAATAATACGCTGGGTTTATACCCGAGCTTATTAACTGAAAATACATCTGAAGGAAGAAAAGGTTGTAGCTTTGCCGGCGGCGCAGTGTGTTTTGTCTTCAAAAGCACTGACCTACCCAGCTGCCCTGGTAGCAGTGCCTTCGAAGGATATTTTGGTGGTTTATCCACCCCCCCACCTGAAGCCAGACCTCTTGATGCAGTTTGCATGCCCCATAGCATCAGGCTGATGTCTGTCTTTGGCCGCAGAGAGGATTTTAGCTCTGGATGCTTTGCTTGGCCGGCTGATCCGGTTTTCCTCGAAGTGTTGGGGCTGATGTACCGGGTCTAACCTCGTGCTGTCTGTCTGTCCCCTGCCAAGTTACAGGGTGGGCTCAGCTGCTTACATTGCCGCTGCTGTCCTGTTTATAGCCCGCAGTGTTGAAATATATAGGTGCTGTTTGGAGTCAGCTCCGTACGCCAGGCTATAAGCTGCGGAGGTTCAGCAGCTGCTGGGTGAACAGGCAGGACATCCCAAACCAGCAAGAGGACAGGCAGGTGGGACGGGAACCATGCTAGGTATCCCGACCTGCCCCATGCCACGCTCTCCGGCAGAGCCTTAAAACCAACTTTCCCGGTGTTTCCATGATTTAGACACGGTCTGGCCAGTCTCGGTGGACGCTTGCCCTCTCCCCTGCAGACCGAGTCAGGCGCTGGGCGGGTGGAGGGCTGCCTCGGTTGCATTCATAGCTGGTCCGGGAGGTAGCAGGGCAGAGAAAAACCCACAAACGTATTTATTCTCCTTCGTCTGACCCCAAGACCCATGAACAACAGGAGATCAGTGAAAAATAAAGTTTAAAGCACCCTGGAATTGTCTCCCTCCTGCCACCCCACCAGCACAGAGCCATCGTCATCATCAGGGGCTCCTTTATCTCAGAGCATCGCTTGGTATCAGCTGACTGGCATTGGTGTGGCCGTGGGCATGTTACGGGCGCTCGGACCCACCCCTCACATCTTGTCTCCCTCTCTCTTCCCCGCGCTCCCAAGGTCGGCTCCGTGGTGGCCGTCGGCTGGATCCGCTCCAAGAAAGCCGTCGACTGGCGCCTTTTCCGCAACATCTTCCTGGCGTGGTTTGTGACTGTGCCGGTGGCCGGCTTGTTCAGCGCTGGGGTGATGGCGCTGCTGATGTACGGGATCCTGCCTTACGTCTGAAGAGCCTCCGCCGCTGGGAAAAGGGGAAATGGCCAAGCTACTACCGAGGGGAGAAGCGTTCCCGTGAAAGCACCAGTCGGAGAGGATCCATCTTCCATATCTAACTTCTTATCTACTGTACATAACAATGTGTCATATTGGTGACATGGTGATGTGGTGCCATTTCTTATATATTAAAGAAATATATATGCATATAGTAGGTAACAATACCTAAGTTATATTATCAGTGGGGTGAAAATAATTGCCTAGAATTTAATATTTAGTAAAATTTGTACATAGTGTATCATTTTGGTGGCAATTTTTTAATCTTTTGAAGAAGAGTATGGATTAGGAAATGTTTCTTGTCCATTTGATATAAGAAGAAGCGAGGTACAGGACTGCGTAACACATGACTTTTTTTAAAGCTATTAAGATACTGGAACAAAATAAAATGTGCGGAAGTGCGTTTCATAAAATAACTTTGTTCATATCCTATTGATCTTTGTGTATCATAGCGTGATGGTTATGGCTGTGTACATACTTACGAATGGTAACTTTTAAATGGTGCATTTCCCGTATATATTTTGGATAAGGAAGTTCAGGAAGTACCAAAGAAGCAGGGGGATAGCTTGCCGCTATTATGTTCTTGTCTACACGTGTTGGGCGTGTGTTGTGTTTCCCCACCTCTAATTCAACGTTGTCTTCACCAAGCTCCCGCCAGCGAGGCTGGGATAGTACTGTTCATGTCTTAATGTAACTTTAAAAAAAAAAAAAAGCACGCAAAAAAGTTAGTTCTTGTTGCTTAGTAGGCAGACCACGGTTCTCCACGTTAGCTGATAGTAGACCGACTTCATTTTGTGGGTTGAATTCGAAGTATCTCATTGCTCGCCTTCTACCTTTCCCCTTCAACTCTCAGCTCCTGGCTGCCCTGCTATCGATTCCAGCGGGAGAACGGACCGTCGCTCTCCCCTTTTTCTGTCCATCCAACCACAACCACACACTCTCAGGTACAGGAGCGGGACCGCGGGGTGCACAGCACCCCACCCTGTAGAGAAGCGAAGGGCAGCAGTGGGTAGGAAAAGGGCTTAGCCCTGGTTTTGTGCTTGAAGGTATGGGCGCCCGCGGGAGTGCCGACCCGGGCAGGGGCTGGCGTGAGGAGCGCGGTGAGGATGCGAGCAGATTCCGGTGAGTCCCATCCCACGCCGCAGCCCGCCAGCCTCCCGCCGTGCTGCCGACCGCGAGGAGGAGGGGACGGGAACCTGGCCCTGCGTGGATGGAGGTTGCGTGGTAATCGGCGATTGGGATGAGATTTTTTTCACGGCAGCTCAGGGGGAAATGGCTAGCTACGTCCTCTGCACGGCTTTGGAAAGCACATTTGGGTGAAGGTTACTGTTTCGTGGGTGGGAGGCAAAGGGTAAGGGGTGCCCGGAGGAGGTTGGGAAGCTATTACTGTTTAAATGCTGCTAAAATTTTGATAAAACATTCTTGGTACTCCATTGTGACTTTTCCATTGGTCGTTCATACTAAATTTATAATAAAAAGATAAACAGCCCCTATCACTCTTTGCCTCTTGGGTTTTTCGAGCGTTACTCAGCCGTGCCAGCCGTAACGGGAAGGCTCCACGAGCAGCTAAAACCTACTCCTTGGCATCCGCCGCCTTTGGTTCTTTGTCCGCCGGGGTCGGCGGGGATGAAACCGCGCTCTGTGCGGCACTGACAAAACCTCCCTTCTCCCACCATCCCGGCAGCCCCAGCGCCCAACCCTCGCTCTGCCCGGGGCTTGGCTCGCGGGCGTCTCCCCGGCGAGGTTTGGGAGCTCGGGGGCTCCTTCGGATGCGTTCACCGGGCACTCGCTGGCTCCGACTGCCCCCCTAACCCTCTTTCTGGGGCTCTGTGAGCATCCCCATCGCCGCGGCACCGTTGCGCTCGCTTTCCAACCCTTCCGAAACCCTAGAGCCGTGCTATACATAGCGCTGGCAAACGGCTGGGACCGACGAGCCGCAGCTGAGCGACCAGCAAACGCACGAAGATAATTTGGGACCTGCGGAAAAGGGTGGAAGGACTCACCTTATCTTAGCACTTGGCATAAACAAATGCCTGCCCAGTGGCCCAGCAGCTTGCCACCTTGGTTTATCTACAGAGACAAAGCAGACTTCTCGTGCTCCACGGGCAGGGACCCAGCTGCAGCCCTGCCAGACGTCGGCAGCATGCGGAGCGCTGTGCCGGCTCCGGGGTGGGGGGTACGTGATAATCCCCCAGCACGTGCAGCTGGGCATCTGTCAACACACACATTTATAAATAAAACAGTTACGAGGGAAATAGCCGGCAAGGAAGCATCTCCAAAATATCCCTGCCCCAAACACAATAACCTTGAATGCGGAGGGAGATGGAAAACCCGAAGTGACTTTCTCCACGCCACAGAGGTGTCCTTTGCCACCCCAGGGAAGCAGAATCGCCGCAGGGGGAGCACAGCTGGTGAAACGCCCTGCAAAAACGGGCATGGTTACACTGTCCTTCACTCGGGCAGCAATCAAAATAGGTACAGGTCTATATTCAGAGCAAGAAACGGTGGGGTTTTTGCAGTTTTGCAGCAGCGTGGGTGCTCAGTGGGACCCGAGAGCCTCGCCTCGTGTAGCCAAGACCCATTTAGCAAGCAGATGCTGACGGAGCTCGACAGAGGCATGGGATGCTTTGCACCCCGCGGGGCTGCCCCCTCCCCTGAACTCAGTGCCATGGCAGAGGTCTTCCGCCGCGGCTCACGGCCGTCGGGGCGAGCCCTGAGCAGGGCAGAGGACTGAATTCAGGCTCGCCATCAGGCAGACGTTGCTGGGGAGGAGCGTGCGCGGGCTGCGGGGGGGCTGGATGCTCACCTTGCAGGGAAGGTGGGGGGTGAGAAACAGGCCAGGAGGTAAGAGAGACATGAGCCTGATGCAAATATTTATTACAAGTGAAAACTCTTTTAACTGAGGAAATGCAGTCTGAGTTTTGGAAACTAGTGTCTGCTGTGGCTCATGGACCGCTGGTAACATCTTTGACTCAAACCAGCCGGAGAAGGAGAGCCAGCTGGCAGGGTGTGAAGGTACTACTAGACCCTAACTGCTCTCACCAACCTCTCCGGGTGCCTCCAGCCTCCACCCCGTTTGCTTACCAGATTTCCTAGCTTGCCCTGGGACTTGCTTCATCCTTGCATGTTTGTCTGGCGGCTACCAGGCTGTTGCTGGGACTCGTTATTGCCGCCAACCCTGCTCTGCTTGCCCTACTTGGTAGCGTGCCCCATGCCGCTGAAGTTGCTGTGGCGTGGTAACCTGCACGTCCTGGTTTGTCCTCCTCAAGGGAGTGGCCCTGTTCTTCCAGCGCCCCGCTGCTGGCCTCCGACCTCCAAGGTAAGTGTCCTGTGAACTTACCTAGTGACTGGTAGTGTCTGGTCAGACTGGCTGAGCACCCCTTGGGGCAGGGGTCTGCCTATGCCACAGGTACTAAGGCTTGTCCTGGTGTTGGTAACTTCATGCTCCTTGCAGGGCCATGTGTGGTGTGAGAGCCCAGAAAATGCGGCTGGGGGGTGTGTAGGGCAGGGCAATATGAAGGCACAGGACCCTTGGTTGTTAGCAGTAGAGAGCCCTGGGTTGCTTTGCGAGAGCTCCTAGCCCAAAGCTGGGGACCTGGGTGCCCCTGGACTGCAAGGTGGCAGAGCAGGGACTTTAAGAGAGGCCACTGATACTGAAAAAGCCTTGGGCAGATACATTTTTGGGGGAACAGATAACTGTTTGAATGAGGGTCTCATGCAGTTTATGTGCTGCTACTTCTCTAGGGAAGGCAACTGATGAGAAAAAGAGGGTGTTTGAAATGTTTAAGGACCTCTGGTTTTGTGTTCTTTCTTTTGTTGAGCTTGCTTTAGTGACACTCATGAGATGGCCTGATAGATCTGATGGAGCATTGATTCCATCTCCTGGTTGCCAAAAGAAAGTCTGAATTGGAGTAAGATTTTTATTGCCACTGTGAAGCTTTGTAAGCCTTCTTCTAAGCAGTACAGCAGAACAGAAAGGAATTATAAAGAACAAACATGTGAACTGTGCTTTTTCCAGAGTTTAAAGGTGAAGTTGTACAAATAGCAGAAACTAATTAAGCTGACTGTGTGATATTTAGTTATCTTAGATCCTAGGAGAAAAATTGATTTCTGTTGCACTGAATTAAATTACATTTTCATACTGATTGACACAAGCAGACTTTGCTTCTACTTGTCTTGCAAAAGTAACTGTTATCTGACTTTAGTTCTTGAAACTAGGCTACTGAACTTTTACAGTGATGATATTTTAGCACTGTATTGATGAACAGACACTTTGTCTGGGGGTAACTTTGGTCTGAAAGATCTTATATGCACATTACATTGCTTTTCCAACTAATTGCAGTTTTCAAAAGGGCATTGTTTTTGCTAAGTGAAACAGTATTTTTAACTTGTACAAATATGCTGTGCTGTTACCAGCTTCCAGCTGCAGAAGCTTTCTGTGGGGGTAATGCCAGTAACAAAACCTTGTTTCCTTCTTTAACTGCAATCAGCTTTTAATACTAATTTGGTGCCTGGAAACCAAGCACAAACACATGTTTGAGTTGCATGGCTCCTTGCATATCCCCCAGCTGACACCAAACAACCAACTTCAGGAAAATAAGCCTCAAATTGTGACTTCTCATCTGGTAAACCCCAAATTCAAGGATGTGACATCTGCTGCTGCTTGGCAATGGGGCCACAGTGCAGGTATTTACTGTAGATCCTTATTCGTTGCTGTGCCTCCTCAGAGGGAGGAAAAGGAGCGGTAGGTGTCCAGCCGATGGCCGGTCCTCTTCATTGCTGAGTTGCAGTCAGCTCCTGGGTGGGATCTTCCTGCACAGCCGTGCAGCGCATGCCAGTTCCTTTGCTGCGAGTTGCTCATGCAGCTGCAGAATTGGAGATCCTCGTTTCTGATCTCTCACTGTAAGGACAGCTGGGGTTTTCAGCCTCGGAAAGCCAACTCCACCAACAGTCCATATCCCTCCTCCAGCACAAAGGGAGGGGATGCTTGTACCTGCGGCTAAAGTGGTCAGTGTCAGGGAAAGACAAGGAGGATGTAGTATGCTGCTCTTAAGTGAACCAGGAAGGTGGTCCTAACCAAGTGGAAAGGCACTAAGACATTTTTGGATGATGCTAAAACTGCTTTCCAACTGTGAGAGACTTTATCGCCTTTTTTGCTTGAGGGGGAACAAATATAGGGAGGTTAGTCTGAAAATTTTATCTTGCTATCTGGATGCACTTTGTAATGGATGATCCTCTCTTGATCTTGTAAGACAATTTTGAGAATCCCCTTGATTCCTAGGGAAAGCAGGCACACCTGGAACTGCCCAAGGCTTCTGGTTGGAATAATTTTCTGCATGCCTGGCTCCTTCCATTCATTCACGCTTCTCATGGATTCCTGATGATCTCTGTAATGGAAATTGCATGTGGCATGTCTTTCACACTCATGGGCTTATCAAGGTAAAGCTGACAAGTTCTCTCTTCTCAGCCTCTGACTCTGCGTGACAACCTGTAGTAAGTCTTGGCCGCTCCCAGACAGATGACGACTTCTGTTTCCCACCAGACCAGAGATGCTTTGTTACACTGATAAAGCGCCTGTCACAGAGTGCTGGGGTTAAGTGCTGCTCAAAATACACCAAAAGCAATGGGGATCTGGCACAAGAAATGATGATGAACGGGAGAAAGGAAACTTCAGGCTAGGCCCAAGCACTGTGAAGAGCTTGGTCACCTTATGGGGAGAACTGCTCAAATTCAATTCAGCAGACAAGCTTTGGATGGTAGGCAAAGGTGAATGCACCCGGTTTTCTCAGGTCACAGCTATGTGCTGTGTCTATCTGCCTTCCAAAGTTTAGTTTTCTAAGCACCGTGAACAATTTGGATACAGAAATCTGTGCCCAGAATCTTTGAGACAGCACTTCAAGAGCTGTGTTATAGAAAGGGTTTTAGGCAACCTTTATGCTTAGTTGGGTTATTGTTTCTAAGCACTGCAGGAAGAAGTTAAAAGGCTGTATCAATTTGCAGGCTGTTCTCTTACATAAAAACCTGTCCTTCCTATCCCATCTCTATCCCAAATAATGTTCATTAAGGCAGAGTTCCTCTGCCTTTATGAAGGCTGAAGTAAATGCTCTCTTGGATATCATTTGAAGAAAATCTCCTGGATTCACTGAGAATTATGACAAAGGCTTCCTACTCATTTGCTTCATTCTTTCACTTTGGGTTGTTTACATCAAATCAGTGTAAAGACACTTTGTTACAGAAAATTACTCCAGTTCCCCTTCATGCAGGAACGTATAGAGACAAAAAGTTCTACTTTGTAAGACTAAAGTTTGTAAGACCCGTTAAGGAATGCAAGGTGTTTGCAGATGGTGTTGATAAAAACTGCAAGTACTGGGATAAGCAGAAAGGGTAGAAATAAATGAGGTAGAAAGGACATCCTGACAATACCAAAATAGCCTTCAAAGATCAAGAGGTTGCGGCTGAGACAGATGAATAATGGTGGAAATACAAGCTGCTGATGCAAAACCAGAAGAGAAATGATGGCTGCAGAGGTGACAGTGGCCCTCCCCTAAATTCACCAGCTCATGTGCCCTCTGTTAGAGTAGATTCAGCTTGCAATCTGTTGCTTTTATTCTTGTGCCCACATTAGATATGGGGCAGAGGTGGCCACTGACTTTTCGGATGGGGGCCCGGGGAGGGCGCTCAGAGCAAAGCGAGCAGTCTTTCTCCTGCCCTGCGTGATCTGCCAACCCACCGGGAGCTTGCTCTCATTCTGCTCAGCCAGTTTCAGAAGTAGTACTCAGGGACTAAATTTCCACTTAATATAATTGAGAAAGGCTGTAGGGCTTTAGTGCTATCATTGTTTAGCAGTTATTTTTCCTGAAGCTGCAATTATCGCTGCCAATGCCATGGGTAATGGAGGAAGTCAGGACGGTATATGCTTCACAACCTCTCAGGAGCTACCTACCCATGACACTTACTTGTGAGGCTCCCACTCTGCTCCTCCATTGTTCCAGGGAGAATAAAAAGCAGGAGCTCTCCCGGTTTAACCCCCCAGCCCATCTTTTACCCGTATACTTGAAGGAGTGTTAGGGGAGGAGGGGAACACATTCAAAAAGTTAAACAAGGCTAATTCCAGAACAAGGGCAAGGAGTCTGCACTCATTCATTTAGCCCTCAGGGAAGCTGATGAAGTGTCAAAGTAAATGTCAAAGACAGTTAAAGTCATGGGCAGGAAAGATTGCTAGCAACTGCATTGTGGAGCAGATAAAGTTTTTTTAAAAAGATGGTGGGATTTAGGCCTTGGTAAATCCAAGGGTCATCGGGTACTCAGTCATTTGTGCTGAGATGCTTCCAGTTTTCCCCTCGAGATTCTCATTCAGAGCTTGGATCCTCGTCCTTAAACAGAAGATGCTCCTATAACAGCCAGCCACCCTCCAAAGATGTCACCCCAGTCCCTGAAACATTTGAACTTGAGATCCTGGATGTTTACATTTGCCATCAAGATTCTGCGTATGAAGAGCTAATAAAGGTTTTAATACATTCCTCATGAAGTCATAAAATCCAACTGACCAGCAAGTTGTTTCTACCTGTGGCCTGTAACCAGGTGCAGCATGTGCTGATGTGTTTACAACCATCTAGAGATAAGTGGTGTATGTGATAACACTTCATACTCATTTATTAACCCCATATAGCCCACTGGAGAATGTTCCTTTGATATGAAGTTGAATTGCAATTTTATTACTCGGAGGACACAAATTAATTTCCATTTACCATCTAGCCAAACAGAAGGTATCATTGTTTAGTTTCAGCAACAACTCATTGCTGCTTTTGAACTGAAAGGGCAAAAGAAAACCTGAATGATGCACTAACAAACCTGCCACAAACCTTCTGATAGAGAAAGAAGAAAATACTGGGCAAGGAACATTTGCTACCCTTGGAAGAAAAGGCTCAGTAAGGCAACAGCAAGTTTCTTGCCAAACTTGCTGAAAGAAAGAAAAAGTAATGAATTATCCAGACAATATCTGGGATTAAAATTGCAAAATACAGGGCTTTCTTGGTGTAATTATTTTATTATGCCCTGCTTATTCCTACTCAATACTACAGTGTTAGATTCCTTTCATCAATTAAACAGGTACATTCACGATGCAAAACAAATTAAGTGGAACAACTTTGGACGGGATTTGCTTGTTGGTTTGTCCTGCCTTCAGCCTGCAGTGTGCTGATGCAAGTGTGCCATCAAGTGGTACAGCAAGAAAGCATTTGGCAAAGAACTGATCCTCTAGCTTAAGCCTATTAAATACAGGAGACCTACTGCCCCCTGAAATGCCACCTTTTTATCTGTAAATAGCAAGTGGCAAATATTGATATGTCACCATAACACCAGGTGGGAAAGAGCTCTGTGTCTGGCGTTACTGGGCACATAACTGCAGGGGCATGTGTCTGTTAATTCAACAGGCTCTGAGGCTCTTGCACCAGGCTCATATAAAAACCTAACCTTTTCGAAGTCTGCCAAAGGCCCCAGTTACCATCCAGCGTGGTGTACATCCCACGTAATGGAACAAAGCAGCTCTTGACCCTTCTGAGGAACTGATGAGCAGCGTGACTTGTTCAGACAGATGATGCTGACTTCAATGCAGCTCGCTTCAGCCCAGAAAGGAAACTGCCACTGTCACCCGGGACCTGCTGGTAGTTCCTGGTTGGTGAAAGACCTGTATGCCTACATGGGGACACCAGGAGATCCTCCATCTCCTCCTTGCCTTACTACCAGCCACGCTGGAGCTGATGAGTTTGGCTCAGAAATGCCTGATTGGGCTCAGGGATATGAAAGAATTAATTTAGCGACATGAAGATTCTTTGTGGTGGATTTCTCAGAGACCTACAACCCTTCTATCACCAAACTACCTCAGTATCTGAAACCTGAATGTATCAATCCCTATGTTACTAAGAGGAAATGTTTTACTGTCTTTTTTTACATCCGGGTAACTTGAGCACGTACAAGGGAAAGGTCATACTTCAAGAGCTGCTAAGGTGCCCGTACTCAGTAAAAAAAAAAAACCTTTACAAATACAGTCTTAGGCGATATGCCTCAGAGCATACAAGCACATACCTTGTACAAACCCGCTGTTTCCCTAGGTGTAGTGGATGGTAAGACCAAGAGCAACACAAAGCTAATTTTCAGACTAGCCTGGTGTATGTTTGCTTTTACCTCATCTGTATGTAGCCCTTACGAGTTACCACTGCATTTTCAATTCTGGTGGAGCTAAGCAGCAGATATTCCCCTGTGCAGAGCTACTTCTGGCAATGGCACTTGTTCTAGGTTTTCAGCATTTGCTTGATGCAGCTGAGACGAACACAGCACAATTTCCATTGATTTCTTTTTTTCTCCATCTTAATTAGAACTTCCCAGTATTTGCTGAATGAAACAGGAAAAACTGAGGCAGAGCAAGCATTCAGTATTTTAATACAGCCCTGCACCGTGAATAACAATAATAGGCTGCTTGGCTGACATTCAGGTAAAGATTCTTTAAAATTATTGAGACAAAGTTACCTTCCAAACCCAGGCTGAATTTCTCTTATGGTGACCTTGAACTTCACTCTCAAACAAATATTTCCCTGGATGTTGCCTGATGCCAAACACATCTCAGTGCTGCCTGCTTCCTTTGATGAAAAAAGGTAATGCAGTTGTGTTAAGAGCGCAACTCTGCAAGACAAATAGCGTGTGGTTAGTGGGTAATCACAGCTGTGTTGAAGGAGATGTCTGAGATAACGGAATAGGAAAATGTCAAGGAAAAAGAACAATATGAGCAATAACTGAAAGATTGTTTGGAGAGCATCAGTAATTTGTGGTTAGCAATAGAGATGTTTGAATCAGGACCACAATCGTTTACTTCCTAAAAGTGAACAAAACAAACCTCCTTTCCAAAGCAGCTTGTTCTCACTGTCAAAAGCACTAGGAACCATCCAGCTTTCCTCTTTTCCACTGCTTGTGAAGACTTACACTCAGTACAGTCATGCATGGTCAGCTGCGCTGGGATAGCCGGCTGCATTTGTCTTCTCACCCACAGCCAACCTCCCCTGGCAAAAAAGCCACAGGAGAGAAAGGGGGCCCTCATTCACTCCTTGGGGAGTATCTGTAATGGTGGCATGCTGAAACATCCAGGTGTGGTATTCTCTTTACTATCAGCAGCTACATGGACCTGCAGATAGAGGAGATAAGAAAGCAAACGAAGAGAGGAAATGGCAATACACTACATGGCAAATAGAGGAACGTTGCTTCCAGTAGTTAAATGGCTAGAGGAAAAATCAGACTTTGTAAAAAAATTAAGTGACTATATTTGCATACTATGTAATTTGTAGTCCAGGAAAATTGGAAAAAAACAACGGCAGTTTCATTATTAGTATCATAAAACAAACAGTAAAACATATTGCGTACTGGCAGACTTTCTAAGCTACCAAGGAAGTGTGAGTGACAGGGAAAAGTTCGTCAGAAGACAATGGCAAAGAATGAAAGGTAATTTAGTAGGAGATGTGTACCCAATTACCTGGGAAAGCAAGGAAAGGAGGGAGGAACGGTGTTCACTAAAAATAAATACACATCTGAAAGCGTTCATTGTTACAATTGCAGCTACTCTCTCCTCACTTCAAATGCTGTTGGAAAAGTAAACCTGCTGGTGGGTGAAGGCATGGGAGGCTTGGAAAGCAATGTGAAAAGTGGAGGCTGCACCTTAAAGCGGTCAGAGAAAGCGAACCTCAGAACTTCCCAGCCTCTTCCAAGATGCTGCCTCCCCCCTCCTGTGGTGAACAGGCCTCCTGGCTTGTCACGCTCGAGTGGCTGCAGCGCTGGTTTGTGGAAAGGGCCATTTACCTTCTGCTCTTCAGCTCTTCTATTGTAACGCCCCGCCTTCCTTTCTTTCTAAAGCAAACCTTAAATGAGCTTTTCTGTTCCCCCAGCGTGCATAATGTGATGCGCAGTCCTATACACCCAGACTGGCCCGGCTCTCGCTTTCTGCAGATGTCGGTCTGGAGTTTGCTGCTACCAGCTCTGTATCAAAGAGGGGTCATCAAAGCTGGAGGCAGTGTTAGAGGCAGCATCACAGAGGTACTCATGGTCTAGTTCTATTTGCCATAAGCCTTATGCTGAGCCTGCAAAAATGAATGAAAAGACTCCCAACTCAGGGAGCTGCTTCCCAATAATGTACTATTAAACCGAGAAGCTTTTGAGCATCTCTGTTTATGTATGTAAACCTTCCTCAGGGAAAGCGGGCCCAGAGTTCAGTGAGACTAATGGTCTCTATGTAATAGGTTGAGCAACCGTGCAAAGGCTCAGAGAATCAGACCTAATGGTGTCAGAAATCTCCGTGGCAGAGAAGTGGTATCTCACAGCAGTAGGATGGAAATCATCCACCTCTCTTCACTGCCTTAAAAATTACTTAGATGAGGTTTTAATTGAATTTACCTTTCCCTTTCATCTGCTCTTCAGTCTTCTTACCGCAACTTGTAAGGCTTCTCCAATTTCCAAATTAACCAGGTTTAGGGCTCAAAAGCAGAGTCAGTCCTGCATTTTGGGGGGGGGCTTGAAAAACAAGAGACCAAGTCAGTCCTGTATCTTGGCAGTTTGAAACCAGGCTCATTTGGGCAGTTTAAGGTCTTGGAAACAGAGACTCAGTCCTGTGTTTTACCGCTTGAAACACAGAGCCAAAATCCTGTGTCGGGGCTTGGACCCAGGCTCCTTTGGGCAGTTTTAGGGTTTGAAAATGGAGCCTTAAGTCCTGCGTCGTTGGGCTCAGAAACAGACGCTAAAAGTCATGTGTTTTGGGGTGTGTGGGGGGGGCTTGGAACTAAGCTCATTTGGCCAAGTTTAGGGCCCAGAAACTGAGACTAAATTCTGTGTTTTGGGGATGAGGAAACAGAGACTAAACATTGCAGTTTTGGAGCTTAAAACCGGGCTCATTTGGCCAATTTTGGGGCTTGGAAAAGAGGGACCGTGCCCTGCGTCGGTGGGCTCAGGAGCCGAGCGCCAGCCCTGCGCTTCGGGGCTCGGAACCGGGCCCACGCTGGGCCTGATCGGGCCCAGCCCTGGAGCCCCCCGGCCGGTCCCGGGGAGGGCCCGGGGGCCAAAGGCGCTTTGAGAGCCGAGACGCCCCTTCCCCGGTTCGGGCACCGCCGGACCCGAGCCGTGGAGCAGGACCCGGGCAGACGGTGCCGGGGTCTGCGCGGAGCCGCCAGAGCCGGTTCCGTGACCCGGTTCCGTGACCCGGCCCCGGCGGGACCGCGCCCGGAGCCGCAGGGGCACCTCCAGCCCCGCGCCGGCAGCACGGAGGGGGGGGACAACGCGGGGCTCCGGGCCCGGCCCCGGGGCGCGGCTGCTCCTGCCCGCGGCACCAGGAGGCAGACGGCGAGGCCGGGCTCGGGGCTCCCGGCGCTCGGGGGAGGCCGGCCCCGCCGCTGCTCCGGGCAGAGGAGTCCTCCGGCTCCGCCCGCGCGGGGAGAGACGGACGCCGGCCCCGGCAGGGCCCAGGCCCGGCCTCAGCAGAAGCTCCGGGGCTGCGGCCCCGCGTCCCGAGCGATGGCGCCGCCCGGCGCCGCGCTACCGGCGCCGCCGCCATCCTTGCCGGGGCCGGAAGGGGAGCTGAGGGCGGGGCCTCAGGGCGCCTGCGCGGGGCGGGGCCTCAGGGCGCCTGCGCGGGGCGGGGCCGGGCGGCTGCGAGCCCCGGCGGCGCCGTGGCCCCGCCCCTTCTCCCCCCGTGGCCCCGCGCCGGGCCGGGGGGTCCCCGGACCGGGGGGCGGGGAAGGGGCCGCGGCCGCGGGGGGTCTCGGAAGCGCCGGTGCTCGGGCGGCCGCGCTGCCGGTGGCTCCGCGGAGCAGCCGGCGGGGCTCGGGGAGCAAAGCCCGGGGGGCCCGAGCAGCGCCCGGGGCTCCCGGGCCCGTCCCCGCCACCACGGGCGGGGCGGGGGGGACCGGGGCTCAGCCCCGGGGGCTCGGCCGGGTGCTGGTGGGGCTCCGCAGCGCGGACCGAGTCCGGCGTGTGCCAGGCTTGAAAAACGGAGCCCGAGTCCTGCGGGTTTGGGCTCGGAAAGGGAGGCAGAGCCGTCCGCCCGGGGGGCACATCCAGGGGCCCGGTGGGCCGCTGGTGCGGGGGGTGGTGGTGGTGGTGGGGTTTTGGGGGGGTGGGAAGGGTGCCAACCTTCGGTGGGGGTCCGTGTCGGTCCCCAGAGCGGGGGAGACCGGTGTGCACGAGGCCGAACTCAACACCCGAGATGATAGTCAGTCTCTGGGAGAAAAGGCGCTTCCACAGATGGCCGTCGCTCCCCATCGAGGCCGCCTTCACCGTGTCACCACCGGCGCCGCAGGAGCCGGTGCGGATCCCTGGAGCGACCTCTGCTCCCACCGCAGCACGTTTTGAGCTGAAAAAGGTGGTTTTCAGTAAAAGCAGGGCTTCGCGCAGGGCCCAGAGTCGCCCCGAGGCCCTGTCATGGCGGCACCCAACGCTGCCGGCTCCGGCCCTCGGGCATTGCCTGCGAGGGTGACGCAGGGAGGGCTGAAGGGCTGAACCCCAGTGGAAACCAGTTTGCCCCAGCAGCAGCAGCTCCCGCACGCACCAGTTTGAGCGCTCCCCGGCTCCAACAGAGCCAGGGCCAGGCCCGAGGGGTTTGTCCTGCCGGCAGCCGCTCCGGGGAAGAGCTGGGGAGAAGAAACCAGCTGGGAGGAGGGAGCCCGGAGGGGTCACCGCCTGCCCCGGGAGACCCCAGCCCTGCCAGGTCCCTGTCTTCCCCAGGGGACATGTCCCCCTGGCACAAATATTTATTTTCTGTGCATCTGATAATGTTTCATATATGTCTATTACATAGACAGGAGAGGAAAAAGACAGGAGGCAATGTTTTCCTGACAGCCCAAAAATATCCAAGAGGGATAAACTGTTAACAAGAGCCACTGATAGGTGAAATTAGCTGGACAATTTACTGGGATGTGGTACTTCGGGGAATCCCATGCGCTGCTAAGAATCCTTATGGTGTTTAGGAGGCGTGGGGTGGGATCCTTGTGCCTATCAGTGTCAGACTGATGTGGTCATGGGGCTCTTCGCTTTTTCTTTCGATCCTTCACCTGCAGGGTGGATCAGAATTATAAAGATGGGTGGTTAAGAGCTGATGCTCGACCTGCTGGTCACTGCGGGAAGCGCTCCATCACTGAAAGGCTGTGGCTTTAAACAACGGGTTGCCTCCCTGCCAGAATCACAGAATCATTAAGGTTGGAAAAGACCTGTAAGATCATCACCAATCCCACCATGCCCACTAAACCATGTCCCGCAGTGCCATGTCCGCACGTTCCTTGAACACCTCCGGGGATGGTGACTCCACCACCTCCCTGGGCAGCCTGTTCCAGTGTCTCACCACTCTCTCAGTAAAGAAGTTTTTCCTAATATCCAGCCTGAACCTCCCCTGGGGCAACTTGAGGCCATTTCCTCTTGTCCTGTCGCTGTCACTTGGGAGAAGAGACCAACACTCACCTCACCACAACCCCCTTTCAGGCAGTTGTAGAGAGCGATAAGGTCTCCCCTCAGCCTCCTCTTCTCCAGACTGAACAACCCCAGCTCCCTCAGCCGCTCCTCATCAGACTTGTGCTCCAGACCCCTCACCAGCTTTGTCGCCCTTCTCTGGACACTCTGGTGCTCCAGCACCTCAGAATCAAATTAGAAGCACTGATTTACCAGGGGACAGATCACTGAGCAACAGAGTCCCCTTGGAAAAGCGTATTTTGGGAAAAAACCCAACCCTTATGAAACTGGGGCTAGGACAAATATCTTATTCTTTATGCCTAGGATTTTTATGAATAACTTTAAATGACAAAGATTTTCCAATGGAGCAAGTATTACTTGTTATCAACACCTTCTCCAGTTAGTAAATCACGAACACTAAGAAAATAAGTATTCTCTTAGAAACAGCTTGGCAACATGCGTCTCATTTCAAAACAGCCATAGAAACGTAAATTCGAGAGCGTGTTTGATTCTGTCATACCTGAGTCACTTTGAAGACGAAAAGAAACCCTCCCAGCCCTACTCAGTTCGTTGTGTCTCCTGTAGCATTCAGAGACAGCGGTGGCAGCAGATGGGATTAGATTCAAAAAGATGGTGTCAATTAATTTCACATTTCTGCAAACATACAGTCCAATCGGGTGAAGCCCTCGAGCGCCTGGAAAGCGATCATCTGTCCTACTTCCGTCACAGCATCGGGACTCCCCTGAAAAGATAATACCGCACAGCTCCCAGCGCTGCAGCTGCAGTTGGGATGCCTTTTTAACAAAGCATTATGCTGTGACAAATGAACCCCTGCTCTATTTCATCAGGTAGTAAACATTACCTGTTTCTTCAGTCTGTTCTGGCAGACTTTTTTTTGCTTCATATCAGACCCTCTGGCACCATTTTTTAATTTATTCCAGTCAAATCCCACTGGCTGATACTCTGAGGGTTTATCGCTTTACCTAATAGCAGATCTTGATATTCAAGCTTGTTTTTGAGCCAGAACCATATCTTTGACTGAGGCATCCATGCGCAAGGTAATGATTTTTCCATTAGTGCACTAAAACTCTTGAATATAATTTCTAGGATGGAAAGATCTGGAAAGATCACTGGAAGATCCAAAACAGGCAACTGCCCAGGGTGTAACTGCTGTTGGATGCTAGCCTTCTCCTTTTTGCAGAGCTCACGCCGTCCTGCCAACAGCTGCCCAGGCAGATGGGGTTCAGGCTCTGAACATGCCTCTGTGCGTGCCCGGCGGGTTCAGCAGCTGAGCGGGTGTTTTCCAGTGGGATAGTTGGGGAACATTCATGCCAGTAGAAGCACTCACTCTTCTTACCAGAACTGAGACTAGGACTCTGGACGGCGATGCTCACTTCCCAGCTCTCCCGTAGACTCCTCTGATCTCAGATCTCCCGCCTATGACCATTCCGTATCTCCCCAAGAAAAATACTGTTTTCAACCCCCTGCCTTTTTTCATTATTTCCTTAGATACAAGCCTTTAGAAACAGACACGACTTCTGTTTCGACAGGATTTTACAGCATCAGATGCATAGAGGTTTGCAGATACTAATGGAAAGTAAATAATAACATATGCTGCCTCCATGAACAGCCTTTGTGGACTCTGCCACTCTGCTGATAACTGATCACCGATCACCCTGCAATAACATTGCTGGTGTTGACATAGTATCACATGTCTGATAAGTTATTTGGAAGTGAATTTCTTAAATTAAATCTTTTCAGTGTGTTTTCTTCAGCCATGAAGAAGGTACGCACATGTTTTTAAAGACAGCGTGCATGCATGTCTTAACCACACCTACCAACAAGCTCAGAGTACAGGTCTGCATTGCTGGTCTATGTTTTCCAGAGAACTCAGCGCTCTGAAGAGACCATCACAGAGATGGAAAACTTCTACATGCAGATTGAAGCAGCGTGAACTTGCCGGTCGCAGCATGCCATCCCACTCAGCTTTGAGATTCCCTTAAATGACCTATTTTATATCGGCCCCTCTTCCTTCCACCTTTACAAGCCTTTCTCCTTCAACAGAGGTAAGGAGGAATTAATCAGAGTTATGAGATACGCTTAGCCAAAGTTCTAGTCTTTGGGCTCACCCTCCTTTAAAGCGGAATTTGGACTCCGTGTTTGCCGAAGCCTGTCTTTTTTGGCTCACTGGATGATGAAGTACATCAAATAATGCCACCTGTGACAGTTGCTTTGTGGATTATGGATTTACTGACTAGGAACAGGGTTTGGGTCATTTAGTCCAACTGCAGAAGCCCTACAATAAGCCCTGAGGCGATAGCAGTTGTGGTTTTCCTGGTGGCTTGGATTATATGAGAGAGCTGACAAGGTTTCCCTTATGCCATGGCTCTGGCGAAAGGCTGTTTCAGCCCAGGCATCTGCGTGCTGCTGAACTGCACGTGGAAGGGGAGGAAGGTGCTGTAACTCTTGAGCAATTTCTGTTAAACTGAAAAGGGAAGTGTTGCTCACATCACTGGCCACGAGATTATCAGCTTTTATGGTCACAAGTAATCGCGTGTGCAGCCCAGGATGCTGGGGGCACATTGCTACAATATACACTTTATTGAGCAAACCAAAAGCAAGCAAGCAGAATTGAGCAATAACTTAAGAGCCTAATCATTGAACTCCCTTCTTTCTTCCATTGCAACGATGCTAACGCAGATTGTATCAGCTTGGTTGTTCAATAGGAAATAATATCACTCCTGCCTCCAAGCCAGAGAAATCAGGTATTTGGAAAACAGTATTAAACAAATTATAAACTGTGTTATCTCAGAAATGGATCTTTCAGTTAAACCAGCCAAAGTCAGAGCAAAGATGAGGTTAGATAATCTCTTTGCGTGATACACAGCCCTGCAACGTGTTAACAACCAGAACAGGGGAAACGAGCAAAAAGGCAATCTCTGCAGACTACTTAACGTGCCCCACCCCCCCCGCACTGATGTCTCTGGAAGAGCGCAAGCGAAACTCGGCTCAGCTTTTAGTTGTAGCTGTACCAGCAAACTGGATGAAATCTGCTTCAGAGCCAGAGGCCGGTCTTCCCCTCTTGCAGGCAACCACCCCATAGCATCTCTTTTGGGAATAATCAAGCTTTATCCTAAAAGCTGTTTACAGTTCTTGGCATCACTGATGCTACTGCTTCAGAATCTTACTCAAATGAGGGTTTGAAATTTTTCCTAATATCTGGACTAAAGTTACTAACGTACAGTTTTTACCTAATGACCCTTTAGCCAACATCACCTTTTCACTTAGTTTTCCCCCTATGCTTTGCCCTATAACTTCATTTTACCTTCACAAACAAACCAGCTTCTGTAAGATCTTCTTTTTCATGAAATCGCCTCTGTACCAGATTGAGTTTGTTATTTTTATCCATATATATAAAAAAAAGATGAACAAAATTCGGTGCAATGCTGTGACTTGTTACATGTCTATAGTAAAAATACATTGCCCAAAACATCCTAGGTTTGTATTTTCTGACAGCCACATCTTATTCTTGGCTCCCGTTTCTCCCGTGTTCAGCTAAAACTCCAGCTATCCTCCTTTGCCACTTTCAGCAGATGAGCTCTTAGACTGTCGCCTTAGGAATTCAGAACTACCTCATCTTGCACATCATACTATGAAATTTACTCCCACCCCTTTTTTTTTTTTTTAACTTAACTCGGCCTTAACTCCGAGGCATTCTTGCATAATCCTTCCTATTGCTTCTTTAAGTTTATCACATGCCTAATTCTCATGCTACCATCACTACTGCAAATCTAAACAAGGTAAGTGTACAGACCCTACTGTGAAGAATTCTCCTATAAAACTTCTTCCAGTCTGACAGCTTTTCTTCGTTTCCCTTGTCTCTGTTTGAGTGACTACCCTTCTTCTTCCCATATTGCATAAATACTGTACTGATGTACAGGTAGGCTAGATCTGCCACATTTCTCCTGGCTATGAAATAGGTTATCAAAAAATATATGGCTCTAAGAAATAAACTCACATCGTATTTAACCTAGTTTTGTGAATAAGTTTTCTATTATAGAAATAACACATAGAGCATGCGCGTGGGAAGTCTCAAGTAAGCAATTTTAGAAAGCACAGCAGCTTCTAGCTAACTCTAAGGAGTCTGGGCTTCAGGCGATCAGTTCAACGGCTTCACTGTTCAAAAGGCAAAATAGGAAATGCAAGCAAAAGATACAAGTGTGCTAAACTTCCTGGAAAAGCCAAATACAGGAAATGGCTTAAAGTTATTTTTGTTTCTTAAAGGAGAAGACTCACATATGAAAGTGTCAAGGCCCC
The DNA here is from genome assembly GCF_030936135.1 of Gavia stellata. Classification (NCBI taxonomy): domain Eukaryota; kingdom Metazoa; phylum Chordata; class Aves; order Gaviiformes; family Gaviidae; genus Gavia; species Gavia stellata. Next base: position 59,734,418 of record NC_082598.1, on the reverse strand, counting down.
AGGCACTAGGCTCAGAAAGCTGAGCTTGCTGAAGATGAGCTCAAAAGTAAGCCACGAGGCACATCATAAATAATTGAAATTCCTTGTATGACACTCTGCGTCCAGCACAAGTTAACGCTACTGCAGAGCTTGGTTCCCGCTCCGCGCTTACCACGAGCAAACAGGGAGCCCCTCTGAGGAACAGAAATGGCTTTTCTGAGACCAAGCAGGAACATACCTTAGCATGTTAAAAGTCCAAAAGTATTCAAAAAATGCTCTGAAGTAGTTAATTTTTGGAGAAAATAGTGATTGAAGTGATGCAGAGAGGCCGCCTCTCAGTACCAGGACCAATCTGCAGTTTGGCTCGCACACGTCCAGGCTGTACATTGCCGAGACGAGCTGGAGAGCTTTTGAGAGACCGTACACAACACCCCTGACATACCCAAACCAAATAAAAGCTCGATTTCGTTACGCAACCAATAGCTCTTCAGGCCACCCAGAACTCAGTAGTCAGTCCCAGCCCTATTTTAAGTCACCTACAGCTGATTTTGTTCTAAGCTGACAAATAACACACTTGCATGAGTTGTACCTAATGGCTTTCTGATGTTGCTGCTTTTCAGTGCTGAACACCCCTCTTTGTGATCCTTAAAGTCATTCGATAATTCCTTCCCATCTTCCCGTCAGCTTTTGCGTCTGCAAGACACTTTTCAAGATCAGTTCTATGTGACTATGATAAAGAGAGAGGTGCACAATCCCATACTTACAGCTGGGCCGGGGACCAGAGCGGGAGCCAGGGAAATGCCAGGCACAGCTCAAGGAAGGAGGTGGCCCCTTCCCAGATGCGTATGATGAAGGACCTGTGTTTCAAGAAATAAGATCCTACATAAATTAAGAAATTGCATGCCGGATCTTTTAAAAAGTCCCTTGTGAAGACATTTCAAACTGGGTTTTGTAGTGCTGACCTTCGAAATACTACAGTAGTTTCCATTCCTGTGTATATTACTACAAGGAGAATATGAAGAGGACACTCCCAAAAGAAACAAATCCAAGGTTTAATAAATTTTTTGCCTGTGACAGCTCATTGTCCAGACGGGAAGGTAACAGATATTACACATCTGTGAACTGCAACGCTAGAATGGTTTTGCAAATTTTCGCTGTTAATAAAATCACTGAAGCAGGAAGAGATGAACAAAGATAATCATCCCAATGTATGGCACCATCAACTGTTACATTTTTCAGTGGAGTGCTCCAGTGCTTTTTAGAGTAATAATGGCATGGACTCTTGTGCCTGTGTACATCTTCGATACAGCAAGCTCCATTTCTCCTCCTCAAGATTAAACACTTTTCAGAGTTCAGCGATGAAACAACGTTGATGCAGAAACACACAGAAGACACCCACACGCGTTCAGCTGGCATCAGGCGCTAGCTGCTGAAACACAGCCCCCGCTAAGAAACAGGCTGTAACACAGCTCTTCAGGCAAGGGTCGGACATGGGGAAACCCTGGGATGTCCCGGGAGGAGCGTTGTTTAAAGACTCACTGTGTTTTCATTTTACAAAAGAATAGTTCAAATGCTAATTCTTTATTTGAGAGAGAAACTATTCTATGTATTTCTTATAAAAAGCCCAAAAGGAGAAAGGCAGAAGCCTACGCTTAGTTTTTAAAGTTCGGCGTCTGTTCTATTTTAGCCCATGCAACTACGTGCTTGGCAAAGGATTCCTCCCAAACCATCGTCAGAAATCTAGGCAAAGTCTTTACAGTCCCGTAAAGAGCCAAAATTATCCTTGCCCACCGGCACAGAGACAGAGGAGAGGCAGTGTGCGACTCCCCTGTTTAAGGTCACTGGAGATGCAGGTGACAAAACACATTAGCCTTCGAAACAGCCCCCTCATGAAACAGCCCCAACAGGCTTTGTCCTAGAGTGCAGAAAAGCTGGGATGCAGGTTTGCTTCAAACCCGCCACAGTGTAAGCCTCGCTGGAAATGCACCTCGGATCCCAGGCTGACAGAGAGGCGACACAAGGACATTTTTCAGGGCAGGACTAGGAAGGGCAGGACCGTTGCCCTCTGTCTCTGTCAACAGCAGCATGGAACGAGTTTTCTGCAGGACCGACAATGGGATTGAATAAAAACATAGCACAAAAATGTCAAGATGGAAAATGTCATAGCTCAACACTACTCAGGAGATAAAAATGAACTCTAATCTTCATTGAATACAAACACAAAAAAAACCCACCAGGGATGTAGCAAATAAATTATTAACAGTGCTGAAAGTAGGGGGAATGAAAGATTTCACTACTTCAGTGTTTTACGGGAAACTCCAAAAAAACCTTTGCTTCTTATCAGTGAAACATCTTAATTCTGGCACACTTCTTCATGACTTTGTGTTGCAGGGAAGCTTATCGCAGGCTGAAAACCCCCTTTGAATCTTGACAGTGGTTTTGCAGAGAGGGGTTTCTGGATGGATTCTTAAAGGAGAATAAGGGGACAAGACCAGTTAGAGCAGAACCAAGAGCTGTGCCGGAGGTGAGATATGCTCCTTCCATTACGACTTGAGTTTGGCCCTGGGGACTTTGTCTGAAAGCGGTACAATCGGGCATGCAGGACAAATTCTTCCTTTAGAGACTCCTAAGTGGGGGTTATTTAGGACACAGCAGCAGGCCCAAATAAGCTCCGTTGAAACCCGCTTTTAAATTTTACTCATCAAAACAAGCAAAAAGAAACAATATATATATAACAATTGAGAAGCCCAGCTGATTCAGAGTTAAATGGTTTCTGAGTTTCCTATCTATTAGATAGAGAAGGAGAGCTGACTCCGAGTTAAGGGGTTTCTGAGTTTCCCCAGGAGATCTCTGAAGCACTTAGGAAGGAAAAAGCAGCCTGCACTGTCATGGCACTGGAAGCAAGTGCCTTCTATCTGGGAATAACTACACTTTTTTCCCTCTGCTGTCTGTATTACACAGGGATTTGGAGGGGAAAAAATAAAGGTGGCAATCAGCAAGCTTTCAGAAAAGATGGGAGAAGGGTAGCGACAAAAAGGAGCTGTGCTACCAGTCTCAAAATTTAAGTGGAGGATTTAAAAATGCATTGAATTATTTTTTTTTTTTTTTTTTAGTAACAATGGAAGAACAGAGCATTAATGGCAGAGCAGTTACTCATGAAGCCCTGAATTCTTTTTACGGTTTCTTCAGCTTTTTTCCTAGAGTTCCTTGCAAAACACTGTCATTACAACACATGGCTTAGTCTCCTGGGAAACTCCAGTGTAGCCACCACTGCACAAGTAAATTCTATTAATCTCAAGCCTTAACTATACTTTAAAACCTACCTGCTGCTTAGCACAGAAATCTCCCCAGCTGGTAAAGCCCTGCTGACAAGACAGGCAGGTCTCAACAATGACAAAACCCATGCCAAGTGCAGGGTCGAAACACTAAATTGTCCAACAGTCCCATCTCCACTGAGGTATATGCATGGCAAGGAACAGACTCTCCCCAAAACATATGTTTTAAAAAACCCCAAAAAGCTAGGCTAATGCATTAGAACAAGAAAAAACAGAGACTGTGAAGGAAAGCTAAAAAATACAGCAATTTGTTTATACCTGTGGAAGACCTCGGGATAAGAATTTGTTAACTAAGAGCCAAGTTAACCCCATTGCTAGCAGAGCTCAGCCAAATACTTTCTTATCTAATCACAGATGGAATGACGAAACTAGGAATCAAAATGAAAAACATTTTTATTCAAACACTTGCATGCCTTTGGTTCTCTTATCTACTAAGCATCAAAAATGGGCAATAGACTCTTAAACCTTTTTTCCTCTCTGCAACAGGAAGATTCACAGAGAGACTTACTGAAGTAAGCTTAAAGGCATAGAAATGTTTGTTCTCTCAGGAAAACCGCATCATCATGCTTTTCCTAATCTTACCAGGAGAAGGACATGACCGCAGTATGCCCGAGTATATTTCCACTCTTTAACAAGAAGCGAAGGACAGTTACGTAGGTGCTGAGCTGTGTGGAGATAGGCAGAGTCTGTTCAGCAGCAGAAAGTCCTGAGCTCAAGAGACTGAAATGTCCAAGGAAATTAGGTACTTGGCTAATGTCAGCTCTCACTAGGCACCTAACGATGCATGAATACAGAAAGTGACAGCAAAGGAACTGCTGGAGACCTGCTTTAAGGCTTTCTGACACCAGCCAGGTAGCATTACAGCTGCACCAGTCTTTCCGTGTGAGCTGCCGTCCCGTGTGCACGGGCTAGCTTCACCCCCGCTGCTAATAGCTATTGACAGAGGAACAGCTTTCAAGAATTTTGGACTGGTGTTAACAAGCTTTTAGAAAGAAGGTGAATGAAAGAACGATTTAAAAGGATAAGCAGGTAAAATGTTCAAGATAAGGAATTAACAAGCCAAAGCACTTCAGAACTCAAATCTCATTCAAGTCAAGAAGAGACTTCTCAATGTCTGACACTTTACAGAACAGGATTTTGGTTGCCAAAGCATTTTCCTTACCTAATAATTCATCTTCTTGCTACAGACTTCTTGTACCTGGGAAGTATGTTCCAGCTAGCTTGAGGAAGATCGCTACATTAAAAACCAGAGAATTTATTTGTGAATTAGGACAGAAAAATGGTCACTTTCCACCACCCACTCTGGACAGCATGCAAATCCACGTCTCTTGTACCTTCGGCACCCACACATCGGTTAGCAGCTTCCTCCTCTATGAGGAAGCCCTTGACAGTTTGCCAGTGGCTAAGGTGGCTCCCTTCTCACATATATTAAACCCTCATCCAAATGAGGACTGGAAGATGAGCCCTTTTCCCTTGTAATGCTTTAAAATGCAATTAACAGTAAATAGTATATCTGAAATATGCCTAGAGAGACACAGACAGGTTCCAGAAGCAGAAACATTTTTGCTGCAAGCAACATTACAGAATCAGTACGGTTGGAAAAGACCTGTAAGATCATCAAGTCCAACCATCAACCAACCCCACCATGCCCACTAAACCATGTCCTGCAGTGCCACATCCACCACCTCCCTGGGCAGCCTGTTCCAGTGCTTCACCGCTCTCTCAGCAAAGGAATTTTTCCTAATATCCAGCCTAAACCTCCCCTGGCGCAACTTGAGGCCATTTCCTCTTGTCCTACCAAGAGCAGCTCCCATCATCAGAAGGGCTTGGTCCACTTGGGGGTGGGGGAGAGTTGTTTTCAATAAATTCTTTGGGAAAAAGGATATATTATCTCAGCTGCTTCACTTCCACATTAATTGGAAAATATATATAAGCTGGGGCTGATATAAAGACTTCTGACAACTGCAAACAAGACACAAGAACATTATCTGGCTAGTACAAGACTAAAATTTTAAAAGACTACAAGCTTGCACACAAGTTTAAAACACTCTTGTACAGGAGTCCAATTCCCCTTTCCCATCCCCTTTTGGTTCCTCTGTGTAAAACCGAGCTGATGAAAGCTCAGTTGCTTCAGAGTGAGCGCAGAAGGAATACTGATGATTTTATATGCATTTGGAGACATTCTCAGAAGAAACTGAAGGGTTGGCAGGAGTTAAAGGAAGTCAGTAGTCTGCCTGCATAAGCTTGAAACAACCCTAAGCCACATGCTGCTTGACCCATCTAGTCTCAAAATCCTGGTGACAATCTACCGACAGTTCTTTACCCTACACATTTGCAACATTCTCTTGGACCTTTGGTGACTGCATATCGCAGTTTGGTAACTATCATCTAAAACAACAGATAAGCACTATAAAAAAGAAGTGACTACCCAACGTATGCATATTTTTTAAAATCCTCTCTCAAATTTCCTTCTCTCTGGCGTTAAGCAGGCACACAGTAAAACAAACAAAATATCCAACTGAAAGTAGATTTTCTGTCTAGGCAGCTTTTAAGAAGACTAAACGATGCAAAAGCCCGAACCCTTGGCTGAGAGAGAGACCGTTTTAGTGAACAGCCCTAGAGAAGGCAACACTACAGAGTGAAAGGAGGAAAGTAAAAAGGGGCTGAAGCTGTCAGTTGTGGCGGAGGGGAGAGGCTAAGAAATAAACTTCCAAAACCTACAGTAAAGCCCAGGATGGAAAAAGAGTCAAAGCCAGGTTGTTCTTGAATTTGCACGCACCCTATAAAAGGCCTGACCAAGGTACTTTATCAGAAATAAAACCTGAAGGCTTGAATTTATTCAAGCAGCGAGCCTTACTTTTGTGCACAACCACCAATATGAGTCTGAAGGACCAAAATTCAACTTTGCTACTTTTAGAAAACCTATACTGCTTAACTCACTGCGCATCCTTAGCAACGCAGGTATGTTTGAAGTGTCTGTTGGATCTGGCAGAACGAACACCCTTCTGACCTGCAGAAAAAAAAAGAATGAACAGTTTGAAGTGGATTTGTTTTGAACCATATGCTGTTCTACGCATATTTAAAACAAATGAAAACTCCCAAACCTTTCTGTAGCACAGCAATTGTCAGTTCGAAGGATTTTTCACACCCCTGACCACATCTGGTTCCTTCAGAGGCTGCTCTGGATGCAAAACAGATATGCTATGAAATAAAAGCTACTTTAAACCATAATGTTGCCATTATTTGTTAACATCTAGCTCTACTACTTTTTAAATTCAGTGTAACTTGCTGCACACTCAACCATAGAGACCTGATGCAGTTTATTCAGCTCTTGTACTGCAGTTATTTCTCCACAAGCTGCAAGTTAACTGATTTCAGTGGATAGCTGAACACTGTCCCATTTCATCTGGGCCTACCGTGAAATTTTGAAAGGAGTCAAGTAACCTTGAACAAAGCACCACAAAGAATTCACAGTTCTCATTGATGACAATACTTTTTATTAGAAAGAATAACAAAGTGCTTTCCATAGGATTCATTTAATACAGAGTTTTTAAGAAATATGATTTTTCCTTTTTGTACGGACAGTTTCGATGTGATGACTTTTCAGTGCAAACGGGGTTCTCCAAGATTCTCCTACATGTAGTTTCTTCTCTGTACACAGTAGTTCAAACATTTATGCATTTGGCAGGTGTGAAACAGTACTGAGGAGTCCATCCTTTAAAAAACAGAGGTTATGTAAAAAGTTTTCAATATGTTACACTGACCAACAGGAATTACATCATTTGTTGTTTAACACAGGTTTAAGGGATGTAATTCCTTCAATACAGTCCTACACACAGATGCATAAAGTTGCTTTCAGTTCTATCAAGAATAATAATCATATATACCAATATAAATAACATTATGAATTTTTACTATATAGACGAGTGTGAAATTGTCTTTTTTTTTTTTAATTAACCTTCTGCTTTTGAGCTAGGGACATCCTTTGAATGCTTGGTGCTTCCTCCGCCTTGGAACTACATCTGGATGGAAGGAAGAACACAATTCAAGGACCGTTCACCCATTCCCCCCTCACTTTTGGCACATGTTTAAAACCAAATTTCTTTTGACACATAAATGCATCATTTTCATGCATTCCATGTCATTTTCCACTTGTTATGTCTGATTCTATCCCAGTCCCCTTTTTTCCTTAACTCCTCTTTCCTTTCCTGCAAATGACAGGGAGATAGTATAGCAATAGCACAGAATTAGGACAGATGATTCAGTGCAAATTCTTACAGACAATGGAATGTATGAAACCAAACAGGCAAGGGGTATCTTCCAAGCAATACATTATTTTTCATTTTCAGCCAACCTAACTGCATTAGGAGGGATATTTTTACAGATCTTTTTAAAATGAAAAACTTCTATGAAGGGCAAGACGTAGTAAGTTACCCTTAAGAGAAACCATATAAAACATTCACCATAAACAATCTTAGTCCAAAAGCTACCTTTCCCCTAGAGTACACGTATACAAATGTCAAAAGAACAACTGAAACGACTTCATGAGTGAAACAGTCGTAGTTATGCACATAAGAAAAGGGTACATGCATATGAACAGTTTCCTTACTGAACTTGTCAGTCACACCCTTGGTTCACTGTTCTCCATTCCTTATGTACAGATCCAAATCACCACTCCAGGAAATACTACATGCCATCTCACAGCACAGTGTCTTTACACAAGAGTACTACTGCAACAAGGATATCATAGAAACACTTTTTCCTACAGGATGAAAGGAATTGGATAAGATCCTCTGAACAGTAACTTGACTGTGGGAAGAAAGGAAGGATTTTTTTTGTTAATGACTAGATGCTTTTGTAGTACAGCCCTTATACGGGAGAAGAATACACATAAACCCACCATTGTATCTATACAAATATGCAAAGGTGTAAACAGATGTTCTGCTTTCTAAGGGACTTGAAACAAACCCAAAGTTTACCCCTAGGCACTTGTGAGTACAGAGCTCCCGCCTCTGAGTTCAGCCTGTACTTGCTGTTTGCTTTGGGACTTCCAGTTGTGAATAACAAACCCCTGTATCCAGGAACACCTCCTGTTGTCAAACGTTTCCCTGCCATCAGCGTAACTATTTAACTAGATGCCAGTCAGCACAGGTTGCCATCTAAACACACAGCTGGGCCTCAGTCCCGCTCCCCTGCAGTACCACCAGCAGAGCCTCTCGGATCCACAGTCACAGTCATCCAAAGGTCTGGAGAGGAGACCCGGCTCCTCAGAAGGTAACTACGCATTCATTAGAAAAGCACAGAGACACATCTGCCGATGGCATTTAGGCACATAAAGGCTTTAAAGGAGCTGGGCCTTCACGTTTGATGCCCTAAATAACAATTATTTCACTAATGTCTGTAAGGACTGGGGCCAAGGGTCCTGGAAATGGAGGCCAGCAACCAACGTGATCCATGTAGGCATAAAATCAGCCTTGAGAATCCAGTTGCAGGATGGGGACCATAGAGAAGCTCCCCTTAACTTCAGAAGTCTCTGAATAAGACAGCATTTTCCACCAGTCTATCGCTGATCTCTGCTAGTATAAAAACGTTTAGGAAAAAAGTCACTGCAAAAGGTTTTTCTGTAAATTTCACATTTTCTATTACATTTCTTTAAGTAAAGGTATAATTTCACTCTACCACAGATGAAGTCAATTTTGCAATTAAGTTTCTTACTAAGAGTGACATACAGCAAATATTAAATTGGTAGCCTATTTAGTAAAGATTCTGTCTCATTTTACCATTTCTCTTTAAATGAGCACATTCACTTGGAAATACTCAATACACCCCTGGTGTGGCTCCTAGGGAGCCAGAGTGAATTTCACACCTACTCTTGAACGTATATGTCCTATTCTCCAATTTGTGTTGTCCATGACATGCACCTATAGATAGGCATTTTTGTTGCCTAGCGTGGAAATGAATCAGTTAAGCCTACTAATTAAAATGACCACCTGATTTCAACTACATTCTTGCCTTGCGTGAGGAAACAGGTCTGATTTGCTTATGTACGCAAAGCTGCTAGCTGATGTTGGGTCCATACAGCAGCAAATCAGGGAAGCGTTAAAGAGAGCTGGTCTGTTATCTGTCTGGTTGTTCAGACACTTCACACAGGACCCAGAGGAAGCAGACAATATTCTAGCATTGCCATCTGGAATGGCAATTCTCCAACACTGCAGCTGTAACTACCTACAAAGTCCATGAATGATCTAAATATTTATCTTCAGAAGGAGGGCTGGGGGAAAGAGCAAATATAAAAAAGAAAAAAAGAAAGAAAAATAGCAGCAGGAGCCAAGTACATTTCCAAAAACAAGGCAGAGCTACATTAGACCATTCAGCCATTATAGGACTGCGATTCGTCCTAAACAACAGCTGAAGCCTTGTGTGAAGTCGTTAATATTAGTATAAAAGCATTTTGCTGGCATAGCTTGTTTCCTGGGGGAAAGCTTACTATAAACTATACTAACCAAAGATACTTTTGTGTTGGGAAGTCGTATTCACCTTACGATCGTTTGTCATTGTAGGTTAGTTAGCAAACCTCCCTCGTGCAGATTCAGCTTTTCTAAAAAAAACTAGCAAATTATGCAGATTGAGGGAAGAAACAGCATACGAGCCCCCACAACGGTGAAATAAGACACTCGCATCGAGTGCCCTCTTAAAACCAGACAGGAAATTTTCACTATACAAAGCAAGAACATTGCAGGAGGGACAAAAAGCCAATCCTTGGACTAAGGCCCCAAGAAGGCAGAAAACAGTACACTGGACATAATTATGTTACAAACATCTCCTTTTTCGCCCTTCAAAGATGTAGTAGGGCACTGCTGACTTTGCTTAAAATGCATAATTTTAGCCCCCCCTCACCCCAAATGTTGGAAATTCAGCAAAATACAATTTGAAGCATTGCAGCTTTTGATATGCTGCCCATTTACTTAAACACATAAATCCACTGACATACTGGCAGTGTTGAAATACATAATCCAAAGAGCATCTATAAAATTTTACTGTTGTACATAAATAATGACAAGGCACAGAACAGCAACCAGTCCAAGAGCTTGTAGGCCAAGAAACCAGAGCATAACCCAGAAGAATATAATTATTACAGGTTCTACTATCCGTTCTCCAAAGTACATCCTTGTGAAGCCTATTCTGATAAGGCTTTTGTTTAGTTCGCCAAAGAGAGTCCCCATCTTTTTATAGTCATCTATCACAGGTTCTGCGGTGTGGTTTCTTTGTTCTTGCTGGACCTGCGGACAGAAGACAAAATTAGGAAATAGGTTGTACAATCAGTTCTAATTACTTTGATTCTGAACAACTCTCAGCTGTTTCTCTTTGAATGTGTAAAAATACGATATACACGCAATAAAGCTACTCCTTAAGTCGAGAAATTGAAAAGGTTATGTAGCTTGTGACTTCGGTACAATGTTTAGGGTTACAGTCACTTGTCCAAACTTGGGACATCTGAAGTGACGCTACAAACACGTGACAGCCTGTCTCTCCTCCAGACGCCACTCTAGAGGGGTAAAGCTCTCCTGTAGGTTGTACATCTTACCTGTCTGTGCAACGTGGATTTCAGGGCAACCAAAACGGAATTAGATGCCTGTAATTTCAGGGAGGGGATTTGACTGAAGTAGATTTGTTATAAATTATTTCCAGAATATCTTCAGAACCACAAGAACAATACAAAACTAGTAAGCACCAACTATAAAGCATTTTGCACCAAAGCACAGGGAACTGAAGGGCTACTGTCACCACTGAAAGAGGGGCACTGGATTCGACCAAGAAAGCGGCAAACGTCCATCCCTATGTTGGCACAGAGAGCTGTGAAAGTCAGGCAAAGGAAGACAAAACCAAGGACTGCACCGATGCAAAGCGGTGGTACAAAGAAGCAAAGGGGAGGGGAAACAAGTTCTGCACTTTTCCCAAAAAGAGAAATGATGGGGCAAACGCATAGGAAGGCAGAAGCACATCTTTAGATGAAGATGCCATGCTTAAATATCACAGAATGATGGGGGTTGGAAGGACCTCTGGAGATCATCTAGTCCAACCCCCTCGCCAGAGCAGGGTCACCCAGAGCAGGTTGCACAGGAATGTGTCCAGGTGAGTTTTGAGTATCTCCAGAGAAGGAGACTCCACAACCTCTCTGGGCAGCCTGTTCCAGTGCTCTGCCACCCTCAAAAGAAAGAAGTTGCTCCTCACATTTAGGTGGAACTTCCTGTGACCAAGTTTGTGCCTGTTACCTCTCATCCTCTCACTGGGCAGCACTGAAAAAAGACTGGACCCATCCTCCTGGCACCCACCCCTTCAGTATTTATAAGCATTGATAAGATCCCCCCTCAGTCTTCTCTTCTCCAGACTAAAAAGACCCAAGTCTCTCAGCCTTTCCTCATAAGAAAGATGTCCCAGTCCCCTAACCCCCTTCATAGCCCTTTGCTGTACCCTCTCCAGCAGCTCCCTGTCCTTCTTGAACCGGGGAGACCAGAACTGGACACAGTACTCCAGATGTGGCCTCACCAGGGCAGAGTAGAGGGGGAGGATAACCTCCCTCACCCTGCTTGCCACACTCTTTTTAATCACTGCAGAAAACATGCGACTGTTTCAACATATAAACTGTAACTAGATTATAGCTTGGAAATTCCATCTCTCCTTTCCCAGCGTCCAGAGATCCTTTGCACAAAACCTTATTGCCATGTGTTTGGGTATAACAGGGCGAACGCGCTTTTAAGATGAACATGTGTTTTCTAATCCTTCCATTAGGCAGCAATGAAAACACATGCAGCAGCTACTCATCAATATTTCAGTCAACTGATCAATAGGTCCAACAAATTGCCTGCAAACTCTATGTGCAATTAGTCTACTCCTGGATCCAAAGCAAACGTGTACCTTTAGTTCTGTCTTGAAGGATGAAAGCTATTCTGCATCCCTGGTTACACGGCACCGTCTCGGTGGAGAAACAAAAATTCCCTCCCACAGCAGTGCCAGGCTCTCCATTAGATAGCAAGTAATAAAGTGAATTCCCATTCCCACAAGAAAACGTCCAGCAAAGAGCAAAGGAAGCTAGTTTATTTTTTTTCTAGGTCAGACTTTAGGCCACTGTGCAGAACCTTCTGACTGAATGAAGGTTGGGTGAAGCACCACAGCTGCTACTGAAAAAAAACCCAGCAAAACCGCCACAGTCCCTCAGCTGTGTCTGCTTGGGTATTGTTTTATTCGCTTATTCATGAAGAATTTGGTTTAAGCTGCAGTACTGAATCCCAGAAAGGGAGGGGTGCAGGAAGCATAAACAGTAATGAATATTGTATTCAGTTTTTCTGCAGTTCTACAGAAGAGCCTGAACGTGAAGAACTGCAGTACTGGAGGTTATGTACTGACAGCCACCGCCTCATCCGTTTTCAGCCCGCTTCTCTGGCCCAGGTCGTTTTCTCCCCCTCACTGGATATGGAAACCCCAGTTTTCAACATTTTGGCTTTAAGTGTGCTTTATTTAATTCAAATAAATGTTGACTCCTCTTTAATTCCAGTGTTTCATGATGAGACTCCCTGAAGAAAGGCAGAGCCTTTTGTGAGCCCCTGCGGACTCGGCAGGGCAGGGTGCTTGCCACCCCGGGGAACACAGTTATTACAGGAACTCTCATCCCTCTATTCCCAAAGAGCACAGGGAGACAAACAAAACTATTAGCCTAAGTGGTATATCGATTGCAGCAATTAGGGAGAAGAGAAAGGGTGTGCTGGGAAGGGAAAATATATTTATTTGCTTCCTGCACGCAGAGATCACAGGGATCACGTGCCTACGGGGTGATGGCAGAGGGGAGCAGAGCGCAGAGACCACTTCTGAGAGAAACAGTTAATGCGTGCAGGAGAAATCGCCACATTTTCTAGCAAAGTAGCTTAGGTTTTGACCCAGCGGCCAGTGCAACCAGGAGGAAAAACCAAACAAATTAATTCCTTGCCTCTGGGTAATTAATGGTACTCAGCAACGTGCTGGAAGCCTTCGCATGGAGCAAGCAGAGTGCGGCACTCGCAAGGAGGCCGCCAGCGGGCACGTTTCCACGAGCTCCCTCTCACCGGGCCAGCTAAGCACAACGAACTGTATGTGTCCATGCTGACGTCTCTCCTGGTATGAGGCAGCTGTAAGACACGGGATTTCCCTAGCAGCCCCGTTCTGCCTTGATAAGCTCACAGCAAGCAGTTGCACACAGCCTCTCAAGCAGGGTACAGAGTAAATTCCACCCTACTTAGGCTGTCCAGGTCTTTTTTTATTTATGGTTTGTTGTGGTTTGTTTTTTTTTTTTAAGCAAGACTATCTCACCCTCTCCTTCTCAAACAAAAGCAGATTCATGAATCTCTAAAGTGATTACGCAAAGCAAGCTTCTAGGCAGGGAGACTGACAAGTGTGTGTTTAATGACAAAACAAGTGTCATGTTATTTTTCCAAATATTTTCAAGAGCTTACAAAACCTTTGAGAACAATCATGGGAATTCTCAAGATTTCAAAGTCTGCTTCAGTTAATTCAGGCTGAGTATGTCTTGCTTCAGGCAACTCAGCAAAAAACCAAGTGAAGCTGAAAACAGATGATCGGCCTTAAAAGACAGATGGCATATTTTTCTTTACTATTGCATAATATTTCACATGCTGGACAAATACGTTTCTATAGAGGTGTAGCTAAAATAGAACCATTAGGGCAAACACCAGTAATGTTACAATACTCAAAATTGCTAAAAAATATTAAATGAGCTTTAACATTGCAGCTAGGAGCTCTCTCACTAACGTTCAGGGCGATAGTAAAACAGCATAGAGTCCCGCGTATGTGCCAGTAGCTCCCAAACCATACCCTCAGAACCAAATACTTCTTTTTTTTTTTTCCCCCCAAAGTACTTTTCTAAATGTTTTTAGAAACTGGCTGTCTTCAGCAAGCACACAGTTCCCAGCTGACTCTTGATTTCCATAGGACTATTTTCATACTAAATCTTTTTCTGAATCAGCCTGAAGCTAGACAGACACTACCAGAACAGAAAAACACGGACAGAGAAATGTACCCATTCTGAGCAACCCCCCCATCTCACAACAAAACAGAGCTTCCTCATTTAAAAGCAAAAGAAGTTTCTGTTTCAAAGTTGCTCGCTTTAAAAATCAACAACCCAGCCTTGGCCTCACAACTTAGAAGAATTTTTTTGTGTATCAAGAGGGAGCAGAGGGAGCTTCTTTACCTGCACTAGCCCGAGGGAAAGCGTGCTTTCAAGGCCTTTGCAGCAGCTCTTCTCATTGCTAACACATGCTGTGCGGGGGGCACCCCCAGACTTCACCTGCCACAATGCAGGAGGGAACACGAGAGAGGTCTGCTTCATCTGCAGTAGTTTGTTTGCCTTTCCTCACTCTTTGAAAGACAGGAGCAGTGAAGAAATTCAGAGGGGCCAGGGGAGCATTTGTTTCCCAACCTAACGTTTCTTATCAAATTGCTGGAATGAATTACTCCTTACTGCAATTTAAATTAATTTTAAATCTAAGTGATCTTATTGTAGACACACTGGGATCATCAATGCCCTTAAAGCAAATTACACTAGCAGATTCCTTTATACAAATGTAGAACCACGGTGTATGACTTCATTGCCTCAATTTTCCTTTCATTTTATATTCCTTAAATGCTTTCATACAGTGTAATAATTTTTTTTTTCATTTAAAAATATTTCATAGCATCATAGAATGGTTTGGGTTGGAAGGGACCTGTAAAGGTCATCTAGTCCAACACCCCCTGCAATGAGCAGGGACATCTTCAACTAGATCAGGTTGCTCAGAGCCCCATCCAACCCGACCTTGAACGTTTCCAGGGATGGGGCATCTACCACCTCTCTGGGCAACCTGTGCCAGTGTTTCACCACCCTCATTGTAAAACATTTCTTCCTTATATCTAGTCTGAATCTACCCTCTTTTAGTTTAAAACCATGACCCCTTGTCCTATCACTACAGGCCCTGCTAAAAAGTCTGGCTCCATCTTTCTTATAAGCCCCCTTTAAGTAGTGAAAAGCCACAGTAAGGTCTCCCCAGAGCCTTGCCTTCTCCAGGCTGAACAACCCCAACCCTCTCAGCCTGTGCTCATAGGAGAGGTGTTCCAGCCCTCGGATCACTTTTGTGGCCTCCTCTGGACCCACTCCAACAGGTCCATGTCTTTCCTGCACTGAGGACTCCGGAGCTGGACGCAGTACTCCATACTCCATTTCATATTTGGTTTCTATTTTTGACTTTATATTACTTAAAACTAAAAATAGAGCTATCATATGGGACAGAAGGGGAATTGTCTGATCTGTCCCGTTGCTCAGCACGTATGCACAAACTTTCTTCACAAGCCTACTGCAGTACCCGAAGGTTCCCATCAAGAACCCCGTTTTCTCTTGTCTTTTCAGATGTTTGGTGTTACAAAATTTCCCTTCCTATTCAAAATGGCACATTTTCATCAGCAAAGCTGTTGTCTGCTGTCTCCCACTGTTTACTGGCAGAAAGGCAGAACTTGAAGATCCAAACTCTGAAAAACTTTACTACAGAAATTTTGTAACCGAATTTACCCAGCTGTTATGGCCAAATGGCTTAGGGGCTTGGATGCTTTAAGGAGAGCCGTGACGTGCCCTCTCAGAAGCAGGATGCCATAAAAGGACCTTTTTTCAGAATGAAAGTTTCCGAGGAGGTCACAGAAGAGACACTAAGCGCAAGTTCTGTCCACTTCCAGCACAGCTGGTGCTCCTACATCCCTGAAGTGCTTCCGAAAAAAAAATCTCCCATGTAATTGAATGTTTTCCCGGACTAGCTTTATAACAACAGAGAAGGTTGTCAACTCAGCCTACTGAAACCAACAAACATCTGGCTGTAATGTTCATCATCAACATAACACACAAAATTATGTGTGTTCTGACCACTAACTACCCTTGCTTATGGCAAACTTCCACCGCGTTCACTCAAACTCACTGCTGCCTAAATTCAGGAAAGCACATGGTAAGTCACGATGGGAGGCCACTCCACACCAGTCTGCCAGCAGGAACTTTTTCTTGCTTACCCCCTTCCCATCAAGGGAAGAAACCATCTTTGCAATGATTCACATGCTACTCGCTAGGAGAGGAGGATGAAGTTAGCACTGAACTTTTCGCAGCCGTTTAAGGCTGATCCCTGCCTGCACCTCCTAAGTATAATGTAGCCAGTTCAAGGTCTTCTCCCCTCAAACTGCTGGAAGCACACAGTTCCTGCCCCCGACCATTTACAGATCACATCAAGTAACTTTGCCAAGCCCTTGGAGGATGCACAACACAAATGCATCCGAAGGAGACACGAACTTACCCAACACGCTTGGGAAGTTACTTTCTTGTGGCTAATTGAAGAGAGCATGGAAACACAGATTTACCATTTCTTCTTTCTGCTATCAGCAACGCCAGATCACTGAAGGACAGCATCAATGATGTCCTTCTACACAGTATCAATGATGTCCTTCTACAAAGACTAGAAGTCCTTACACAGCATCTCCAACAAGCTCTGCCTGGAGGTCCCTCAAGCTTCTCCTAGGGCACTGCTGCAGCACCTTCCTCAGCAAGCGATGGAGCCCGGCACCCACGCTCAGAGCACCCCGCACTTGCTGGACGTTGTGGATTTGCCGGCCATGTGCAGATCACACACGACAAACTACTGCAACATCTGTGTGCAGGTGAATCTCTACATGCTCAGGATTGCCACCCTCGCCAGAACAACTTGGGCCTCCCAGGGCTCATCCCTGGAAAGAAGAAAGTGGTCCAAAAGGAGCGATCCAAGCTGCTCTGGCAGCTGCAGGCAGTGCCTCCTGGAAGAAAGACAGCCCTGCTTCATCACATACCTCGCTGCTGCAAGGCAAGCGTGATGGGAGAGGTGCTATGGGGCTTCAGATTCAGGATAAAAAAAAAATCCATTCAACTACTCTGAAGGTATGGGATTCTTCAAAACAAACCAAATAACATTCCTCTTCCTATTTTCCATGATTAATGAATTGAAGATACCCCAACAGTTGTCCGTTGCTGAGACAACTTGAAAAATTCCCACCCCGCACTCAACTTGACAACAGCACCAGGCCGAGCACAAGTCTATCCGCTTCCCTTTTCTCACATCAACTGCCCAAAAGGCTGTGACACAAATGTGAACTCCAGCAATGGAGGAGAAAAGTCCAATGGATTGGGAAAATAACTGCTCTCCAAGTAAAAGCTTGTGATTTTACAAAGAAATGCTGCTGGGCAACGGCGGCAAAGAGAGAGGGGAGTAGGAAACAGGCATCCATAAAGTTCATCTCCAACGCAGAAAAGCCGCAGCATTTCCTAATTGTTTGTAACATGCCTCACAACACAACCAGTCCCATTTATCGTCACAAAAGAAAGAAAAAGACATGGCATATTTATGGGAATTATTTCCACATTAGATAGAAAAGAAACCCCTTTTGAGTTTAGCAGCAAACACGTGTTTAACGATATCTAAATGATATGTTAAAAAAAGCGTCATAAAGAAACACAGGGATATCATGTTTACATACCCACCCGCACATTTTTCTTATTTTCAAGTAAAAAGTTTCCACTGCAGTATTTAACTGCTCACTGTCTATTTTACTCCAGCCAAGGTTATTTTTACTCCAGGGAACAGGTGGTGTGTCCGATAGCTGAAGCCCACAGACACTTAAATGTCAAAAAAGCCACTGAGGTGTGACTTTAGGAACATGCTTACTTACTGAAAAATACTCCCGTATTTTTGAAAGCTGGAACATTAATGCTCAGAAGAGAGCACCTCACAAAGTCATCTCTTTTTAGAGGATGCAAACTAAAACTGAAAATACTTCATGCTCAGTCTTACAGAAAAATATGAGAAGAAAGTGAGCAGATGAGAGAGACCAGGAGGGAAGAAACCACAAGTTCCCCCCCCCGCCCCCCAAAATAAGAGACCAACTTCTGTTGGGTGCAGATGGGGACATGTACCAGCCAACACCCAGCTAAAGATATTCGATAGTAAGCTAAGTCCTGGAGGAACGAATTATCCAGTCTTGCCAGTACTCAGACATCTGACCGCCCAGTGTGTTGCCATGGGCAGGTTTTGGAGATTTGCAGCGAACGGCAAGTTCCCAGGTCGTGGCCTCCCCTTCCTCCGAACCACAGCCTTGCCCCGTCGCAGGGCACCGGCACGAAACCCTGCCACACACGGGTCGGCCGGGCGCAGGCTTGTTGCCTCCTGCTCCGCCGCATACGCAAACCAGGCAGTTTCGTTACTAGTAGCAGCTGGTATGTGACCAGGATATCACCCTGCTTTCTCATACTTACAAAGATTTCTTAGGTCTAATTAAAAGAAAGTGGAAATTTCCCCAAGAAGGGCAACTAATTTTATTGGAAACGTTTCTGATTTTCTGCCTCTTCTACTATAGCGGGAAGAGAATGGTATCCCTTCGCATCCTTTGCTAGCATGAAACTAATGATTAGTATTTGACCTTGTCAATGTAAGCAGTAAAAAGACCTTGATACTCAGCCAACAGACTATTAAGACAACAAAATTAATTTCAACTGTCTGGAGGAAAAAAAACCAAAACAAAAACCAGGTTCATTTCTCCAGGCTAATTTTAATCTGTTATTTAAATATGAAAAGATGAATGGATTAGGAAATGAGAAAGAAAAATCATACCTCACACTTCCAGATGAAAAACAAGACAGAGAAAAACTAAGTTTAACTTGTTCCTTTGGGGAAAAAAGAAGCAAATGCAAGAAAGCTAGAAAAATTCTTAATACCAGAAGTACTTTATAACAGCTACCAATAAAAGTGACATACTTTTAAAAAAATTGTAAAACAAAGATTAGGTTAACATTCATTTCACATCAAGAATCTAGACACCATTTATAAAATAGAAACAAGATGTTTCTATAGAAACAAGCAACAACATAAGAAAAGCAACGGCACTGTATTCCCTTTAGTCAGCTTTTACGGCAACTCAAGTTTAGGCTCAACAGTTGCTGGAACAAACTTCGAAATACCAGGAGCAGTTTTGTGGTAAGGAGATGAAAAGGCTTTTCCAGATACTGAATTTGTGCCTGTGCAGAGCAGAGAAGGCTTCAACAGAGGCATCCCTCGATAAACCGTCTTGGAGTCCCACAATTTCAGGAGTAAATTTCCCCAGGAATATGACCCCAGATGAGAAACTGTCCCAGACAAGAACCCAGCATGGGAGGGTCCAAGGGAGAGGAAACCTGCCTCCCCTCCACATTAAGATCTGCTGCTTATCCCCCCCCATTTTAGGCTGCTGTCTGCACTCTCTCTTATGCTTCTCCCCCCCCCCCCATTTTAGGCTGCACTCTCCCTTATGCTCCTGCTACTGTCCCTATAACTCGATCCCATCCACGCTGCAATTTTACATAGAGACTAGATCAAAAGCAATTTGTAACCCATCTTTTCCTTACACCTGCAACACTTAATTTCCATAGGATTTTGTTTTTCAAGGTTCCCCCACTAAATTGGTCCCCCACTAAATCGGTCAGCTTGACACAGCAAAAGGCTTGCAATCCACCGTACGTTCAGCGTGGTATTGACGCAGTGGCTTGCTGAAAAGCAACAGCCGTTAATTTCACCTTTTAAGGAGAGGAAATTTGTATTCGCTTCTATCTCCAGAATACTTTTTTCTTTGAGAAAATAGGATCTTCACATTATTAAGGCAGAGCATGCTATCCTATCTATTGTAGGTGCTACAGGTATGCCTGACGGGTTTTTTTTTGTTCTACTTCAAATGCTGTCAAGCCTCAGAAAACCCACTAATGCTTTTTAGAAAGTTATTATCACGTATTGTTATGTAGCTATGAACCTCTGCAGCAGAGTTAAATCATTTGTAGTGCCAGAACAAATTTGGGATTAAGCCTTCCCTGTCAGCTATTACTATTTTCGGTTTGGAAACAAATTCCAACAACTGCATGCAGGAGAAACCTACAATTTTCAGATTATCTCAGTATGGAATAAATTAGAAATAGGTTTCTAGCCTTAGGCACCATAGTTTCCACACATACAAGTTTATTTTAAAACATTCTTGGCCTCTACTGACTTATGACTGAAGTGATACTGTTCCAGGCAACACGACACACATCCATGCTACGATCCAATGAAACATTTACAAGAGGGCTACCACAAGGCCGTTGGTATTATCCTCGAGTTTTGTTTCAGCTCATTCTTTCCATGCTGGAGAAATACTAGTGATACTGGAAACTTACTCAAAAGGTTCAGGACTTGAACTTAGCTAAGACTCCCATACCTCTTCAACATAACTCTCAATGGGAAACACCAAAAACCTTTTGTGACAGCTTCTCTAAATCTGAACCCATCTATCATTAAGATCAAATACTCCACTTATACAGATAAAACCCTGTTCAAAATAATAATAAAACATCCCAAAGGGCTACAAACTCAGGTTAATGAAAAGGTGATTGTCTAAGCTAATTTACCTACTTGCAAATACACGTATCACATAGTAACTCTGCATTTAGACGTTTTCTAGGAGAAGCGTTGGTTTGAGCTTAGCTGTCGGACAGCACTTTGGATGCTCTGTACCCTAAACCAGCATGAGGTGGAGATCCTGGCCTCACTGAAGCAACTGGGAATTTTGCCATTGCCTTCAACTTAGATTACAAGATACTGAAACCCATCACAGCCCAGACAGACAACTTTCAGTACAGAAGAGAGCCACAGTGCCACGGCTTTCAGGAACTCTGTCTGCTGTAACACAGCTTGGCTTCGAAGTCCCTAAGGATGGCCCGGCTGTTGTGCCTCTTGCTAACACCACCTCATGCCCTACTGTAATGCAGGACTTTTGCCTCGCCTTTTGTTACGACACACTCGCACGCATTCCACTTTTCTATTCTTATTTCGTGCTTTAATTTATAGGTGTTGATGAGATTTAGACTGTAGTAATATGACAAAGGCTAACCTATTTTAGAAAGTGGGTTAGGGAAAGAGATTTGAGGTCCTTAACTCTAGCAATGTTGAAAATACAGGACAACTTGTGTGTCTGACTAATAACTTATTAACAGTTAGGAAAAAATTGTGAACTCGCAGGGCGAAGCAGCAACCTACTCCCATGGCTTCAGGCGCAGCTGAATCTGTCGGTGCCTTCACATACCACTTGTGAACACCAGCAACACAATATAGCAGAGGTGGAAGAAACTACCCAGCTTCTGCACTGCTTTGAAGACTAAAGTAAGGGTAATTATTCTCATCTTCGCATGCAAACCTACAAAGGATATTAATCACATTATCATCCAGTTCTGCTTTTAAATCTAATCACTGAAGCAGGTAATTCTACAGTCTATTGCAATAATGAATTCGAAAGGCTATATACAACATTTAGTAACATATCCTTCTATTCTTTTAAAAACGTACATGTCAGTAATTTCATTAAGCATGTCCTTGCTGACATAATAATAAGCTTCAATAGAAAATCAAAGCCAGAGGGTTTCGCATTAAATAAATAGATTTATTTCCTACAAAGTACTCTCTTTCAAAAAAATATTAAAGGGTGTATACATTATTGTTTAGGTCCTGCTTGTCAGGAAGGTATTCTTTTAGCATTACGTTACTAGGTATGATCTTACACAAACTGAGTTTGGAGGAAATGGGGAAAAAAAAACAACACATCACACCCAGGTTGCCAGCCCCACATCCTCACCTAAAAAAAGCTCTCAAAAAGGCCAAAGGCTTTGCTGTCACGCAGGCTTTACTTTTCACCAGCTGAGAGAAGTAAGAATTTACACCGTGAAAGCAGATTTTGACCCACTTCTTTTGCATCGCATGTAACACTAAGGTGGCACGCATATTTACCCTTCAGAATCGAACACGACACAGGAGAACGCAGGCTGAGGACCAGCAGTTCCGTTAACAGTGCAAACACCTTCAGCAAACACAGCAACAACGCTAGGCCTCCATGGGGGACTCCAGGTAAGGGCTTGGCCTGGAAACAAGATTCCTGCCCGCTGGAACGGCAGGGTTCAGCAAGAGCCCCTCCATGAGAGCAGAAAGGGCAGGGGGAACTGGTTATTTTGAGAGAAATCTGGACACGCTCGTGAAAGCAAAAAAGTGACAGCATGTGACTAGGCTTGGTGACCCAGGAGCCCTTCCAAATCACGCTACATGTCCGGGCTACTCCTGAACAAGAGAATGTGGGACTTTTTGTCAAAGTTTGCAGCTAGTGTATGTACCGCTAAATCCTTACCTAGCTTTAGTCTTCCCTATACGTAAAAATAAAATACTCGTATTTATTTATCAAATTATGATTATTTTTACTGTTATTATATACAATATTCACATTCTAGATGTATATTAAATAAAAGACAACCATTACTCCTTATTTCCAAATCTAGTTTATTGTTTGTCCAGCTGCTGGCACCTCAATATGCAGAAAAAACACTCCACATGACAGTGAAACATCTGCAGTCAACAGGAAGGATATTCTCTTTCTCCCTCATGGCCTATTTAAAATTTCTGCCTTGCTACCCTAACGTTATGCCCCAACTTGTCCGAAAGGGCCACGATCGCTACCTGTGCCTGAGAAGAGTGGGAAGAGAGTTTCTCTGCCAAGCGTCCCTGCGGCCACTCAAGCGGTACCTTTACCAACTTCATTTTAAAATGCGCATAGGCAAGACTGGAAAGCAGTTCTTCAGTCCGCACCATCCCCTGAAACCACACCAACACACTTGTCACTAGGAGAGAAGCAGTGGTAACCTGCTGGCAGCTCACTCCTCAGCCAGGAGTTACAACCGGTTTGAGAGCAGTAACATCCGAGATGATCTGACTCCCCTTTTTCACCTCTCTTTCCAGGGAAGGAAGACAGCAGCC
Source organism: Gavia stellata (assembly GCF_030936135.1). Classification (NCBI taxonomy): domain Eukaryota; kingdom Metazoa; phylum Chordata; class Aves; order Gaviiformes; family Gaviidae; genus Gavia; species Gavia stellata. The sequence continues at coordinate 59,711,227 of NC_082598.1, read as the reverse complement.
AGACTCTCCTCCTGCAATATCCTTGCAGATGGGCTTGTGGACACAGAGAGGGGAACTGCTGTGCCTCTTAGAGCATCCAGCCGCACCCTACATTTAGGTACGTGCCCTTCTCTGTCCCTTTTTTTTTTTTAGAGAAAGGGACAAGGAAGATGCACTGACTTACGTAAACGGTCACTGAGTGAATTCTCAGGTACCAGCATCTTTCAGAAGTGACCTGCTTCTAGCTGTAACGTCAGGCAAGTACAACCAGACACTTTCAAATACGAAGCTATTCTAGCTGTGAAAGGGCTCACTTATGGTTGAGCACAGTCACAACCAACTTCTAAGACTTTTCAACAGAAATAATTAACAAATTTAAAAGACAAAACTGCCTGGAAATTACTTTGGGATGCACTCCAGCAGCTCTGTTTGCCCCTGTGCAATTATCAGTGCTACTGCATTTCTCCCAGCCGCTGAAGGGATCATTACAGAAGTATTGAATATGGAAAAGGTTGTGCTCTTTTTTTCTTTAAATGAAATATCAATAAAGGTGCATGAAGAACACTGCCTTTGTCTAAGCATGGGGACAACGCTGCCTGCAAAACAAAGAGTGCGTGGAAAGCCATTTTCTAATTAACAATAGGGAAATGTAGCCGGCTCCTTTCCTTTCCCAAGCAAAAAGCCCACTTCCATCCACCATGCCATAAAAATACATACCCTAAAGAAAGCAGCCCAGTTAAAAAAGGAGTCGATTTTCTTTTTTTCTCCCATTGCAATACAGTCAATTTCATAAGTAATAAAGACACTGAAAGCTTAAAATATTGCAGGGAACACGCCTAAGTAGCAACGGCACCCCAGTTCTTTCCAGCCAGACGTTCACCACGTGGATGCTGGGCAGGGACCAGCCTTGTACATCCGCTCCCATCCTTTTCCACGGGGAATAAGCGTCTCGGAGGGAAGAACGAGGGCCGGGGGGGGTGGTACACGGGGACACTCCAGCATCACGCACGGGCAGCCCCAGCAGCTCGGCTGGGTTGCATAAGCCCCGCTGCAATGGAGCGCTACCCGGGAGAGGCTCGCACCATCGGCGGGCTCTAACGGCAACGCCGCGGGAGATGAATCAAAAGGCGTTTACGGTTTTCTCTTGAGTGACGGCGGGGGCAGCCCCGGGGCCGGGGCGGGACGCCGTGGGCGTCCCCCCCCCCCCCCGCCACGGCGTCCCGCCCCGGCCCCGGGTCAGCCCTGAGGGAGCAGCCCGCCATTCCCCACCCCTCAGCCGCTGACACCCGCCGGCTCCTCCGGGGCGCCCCGGCTCAGCCCTGAGGGAACAACCCGCCATTCCCCACCCCTCAGCCGGTGACACCCTCCCGCTCCTCCGGGCCCCCCGGCTCAGCCCTGAGGGAGCAGCCCGCCATTCCCCACCCCTCAGCCGGTGACACCCTCCCGCTCCTCCGGGCCCCCCGGCTCAGCCCTGAGGGAGCAGCCCGCCATTCCCCACCCCTCAGCCGCTGACACCCGCCGGCTCCTCCGGGCCCTCCGGCTCAGCCCTGAGGGAGCAGCCCGCCATTCCCCACCCCTCAGCCGCTGACACCCGCCGGCTCCTCCGGGCCCTCCGGCTCAGCCCTGAGGGAGCAGCCCGCCATTCCCCACCCCTCAGCCGCTGACACCCACCTGCTCCTCCGGGCGCCGCCGGTGCCGGGCGGACGCCGCCCCCGCTTCCCGCTCGCATTCCCCGAGCGGCGGCGGTGGCTGCGGTAGTAGCTCAGCCGCCGAGCCCATGGCTCCTCCGCGCCGAATCCGCCGCTACCGCCTTGGCGGGGCGGGACCGTCACGGGGTCCGGGGAGCGGCGGGAGGGCGGGGAGCGGGAAGGCGGCCCCGCGGCGGGGGTGTGGGGGCCGGCGGGAGGGAGCCGCTTGCTGCTGGGTCCCGCCTCAGGCGGGAGCCGCCGAGGGCCTGCGGCCGGAGAGCTGCTTGCTGCTGATTAAAGCAAAAAAAAAAAAACCCAACGACCCGCTTGCCCAAGCTTTTAAGACCAGGAAACGCCGGGTGTTAATAAAGGGTTACTTTTAGCACCGCTCCCTGTTGGTGTGTCTCTGGGGAGGAACGCCTGCCTGGCAGCCTCTTGGCAGCGTGAGATGTGATATTCGCTGTTCTTCCCCAGAGAAAGAGAAAACACCGGCCTCGCTCTTCCGAAACTGTCCGAATCCGCTCCTCTCATCTTTAAAACCAGCTGATGCACACCTGGAAGGAGGAAACGCAACAGCAAACCCAGAAGATAAGGCTTAGCGTCCAGCAAAGCTCAGGGGGGACGTGACTGAAGCGTCAACGAGGACGTGCCACGCACAGGGGTGCGCCTGGCTCCCGCTCCTCGTCCTGGAGCTCCGCCGTACCCCCGCGGAGAAGGACCTCTCCTCGGCCAGCCCCGCGGACCTTACCGGTGCTGGCCACCCCGGTACAGCACGGCGAGGAGCGGGCCTGAATGCGTGGCTGGATTTTGGTGCCTGGCATTCCCAAGCTGTGGTGGGACAGGGGAGCAGCACCTGCGTGCGTCTTTTCTCCTCATCCAGAAGCCAGTTGATGCGTTAATTGCGGCAAGTCTGCTTCTGCAAGGCTCGGCTCGCTTTTGTTTCCACAGGCAATTATCAGAGGCGCTAACAGGTTGTGTGACAGTAGGATTCTACAGAAATCGGACATTCATATGAATTTTATATGGCTTTCTGCTGGTTGGGCATGGGTCCCACTGTTGTTTAGAGGGAATTCTACCTGCTTTGTGCTTTTCCTGTCGCTATTGTTGGGCAACGAACAGCAGTAGTGGTAGCAAACCTAAACCCATTCCAGTCCTACTGGTATGGGGAGATACTGGACACCAGGCAAAATTCTATGGATTTCACCACCGAGGGCCGTGGGGATGTATTTCTGCGCGCAATGCGACTGCTCAGCAGCAGCTCTGTAAAACATCCCTGGGGCTCTCTGCTCTTCGGGTGATTTGTGAAGAAATGAAGTGCCACACGTAGTGCTGACATTCGGTAAACTCTCTCTGGAAAAAAGGTCTTAAATAAAGCATTGATTAGGTGTCCTTTTCAGTGAGATTTTTATTACGCTTAAATCCATAAACCTTTGCTGGTTCGTGGATCACAAAAACGTGTATTAGACTTTTTCTTAGACAAAGTTGATGCTGAGGTCACTGTTGCTCTTTACAGCACAGCCTCTGATCCCTGCTGCCTCTCGGGGACCAGCAACCATTGTGCCAGGAGTACTATAACGTGTGCTGGCTGGCTTGGTGCTGTGCTTTCCTCCTCACCTATCTGCAGTCCTACTGGTTTGACATTAATCTCCTCATAGAGGAAGATTCTTCCATAGCTTCCGCAGCGAAGCAAAGCTAATCGTATTTCAAAAAAAGCCACGCTCCTCCCTACTGCAGCCATCCGCCTTTGCCTGCCTCTTCACACCCTGAGCAACAGGCAATGCCACAATCACATCACAACCTCCAGCTCGTCTTAGAATCAACTCTCCTAGGCTTCGTGTGCTCTGAGCGCTGGCGCCTGGGCCTGTGAATGTAGCTGAGCTGCTGCAAAACTGCTCTGAGTGACGGGTGTTTCCCCTTTGTTTCACTGAGACAGTAGTAGCTTCATAAGGATTTAATGGCAAGAATGAGTTGAAGGATTTATCTCGCCAAAAGACATCCCCGCAATGTGTCAACTTTCAAGATCACTGCCTGAGTGAAATTTCCCACACTCCAAGCCCTCTGGACATGGCTGACCTGCCCATATTGCCTTCTCCCAGTATCAATAATTTCAGAAAAGGCCAGGATAAATCCCAGCGTGACTTCGTCATAGGCAAAAAAGCCACGTGCCAAAAGAAATTGCAGAGGTGCAAGTTAAAGGGCAGATTTCTGCAAAAGAATTCTTTGTTTTGCACAGGGCAACTTGTGGTCAATTCCTGATGCATGTACAGACAAAATATCTCCCAAGGGAGAAAGAGAGGTCTTCTTACACGACTCTGTCATTTGGGGGTCACTAAGGAGAGTCAGAATCTCATGATAAAAATCTGTAATTAAAGGGTTTTCTGGACAAACAGGTGCTTGCAGTAGGAGGAAGACTGAATGCTGCAGCTTTGCTCAGAGCTAGGACAGCCTGAGCCTTTCTGAAACCCTCTCGAGATCGCAAAACATAGAAACAGCTGGACTGAGCGAGTCTAAAACTGCCTCAAGATGGGTATCTGCTCTCTAACCGCGGCCAATAGTAGGTGCTGGGGAAAGAGTAACAGATGACGCAGCAATACTTCTCAAAAGTATTCTTTTGGAGGTTCAAAGACCTGAGCCCAGGCGCCGAGTTGGATAGTAAGGGCAGTATTTCAGTGGTGGCATCAAAGGCAGCCGAGGGGAGGCATGCTGCCACGGGTTTCAAATGTGGCCAAGTCATACAGAGTGCTTGTATTGGTTTTGTTGCCCAAGGGAATGTATCCCTTTCATCCTGTACTTTTTTTTTTTTTTCCCATGTCCCTCGCATTCATTAGTGCCTCCTTAGGCTGCTGCCATGGCTGGGGCATGGAGCCCTGTCTCCAGGGACGTCAGCTGCTCCTGCCCACAGGCAGGACTTTCCCATCCCAGCTACCGGCCTGAGGGCACAAAGCCGAAGCCTGCCAGAGTGCAGGCTGTGGTTTGATGATACACTAAAAGCAGTTTTAGGCCATTTAATTCTGGACTGAAAAGGTCAAAGCCATGTAAAACAGAGACAGCGTGCTGCTTCAAACAGGTCAACAATTTTTGGTTGGTTAGCACTGTGTATAGAGGTCTTACGCCAAAGCAGGTACTGCGCGTGCAGAAAGCTGTCACCAACACCAGCCTAAAATCGGGCCTCCTATACTAGCCGATTCAACAGAAACACGACTGCGTGCCTGCATCTTCTCCAGACCAAGTTGGGCCTTTGGGGTTATTGTCAACGCAAAACTTACCCTTGTGGGGACGCAGAAAGGACAGGGATAAGATACAACGGACGTGCTGAGTTCTCACCTGCTTCCTACCTGCCGTTTCCCATCAGTGGCAACTCAGCTAACTTCCTCTAATAAGTATGTAGTTAAGGACTGCAGAAAAAAAAAAAGACGACCTTTTTTTTCGCTTTATATGCATCTAACAGATGTAACTGACTTCAGTATGAGATTCACTCAGATTGCTGAGTGCACAGTTTAATCCCAAATCTTTCCCAACTCCAGAGTTCATCTAAATATTAAAAGGCTTGGAAAAAACCAGAGGTTCTTTAAACCTCTGGTAATGGAAACTTTTGTCATAACTGGAAAGAGGTCAATATGGTTTTGTACAGTATAATGGATTTACTGATGAATGGAATATTGCAAACCCTCTGATGGGTTTTATCTACTTTATATTTCAGATGTTAATATAAGTAAATTCTCTAAACTCCCAGACAATTTGTCCAGTATGACCATGCAGCTTATGGCGGTCATTGGAGCTCTTACATGGATTTTTGAAGTAAAGCTGTTAAATTCTGTCATTTCCTTAGATCCCTCAAGCATATTAAGAAATAAAAGAAATGGCTTTTCCAACACTGGATACAAAGTGAACTGGGAGGAATTGGAATTCAAAACATGAAAATATATTAGAGTATACTGAATAAAAATGGAATGAAACAATTAATTTGGTTCCTTTTTCTTCCGTGTATAATGACAAAAGGCATTGAAGATCAGCCCCCATTAGCAATCCCTATTCTCCAATAGTTGATCTATATCATGCAATCTCATTTAAGGGCCAAAGCAAAATATACATGGGCTCATATATACAGGCTCAGAAAGAGAGAAACGAACCGGTAATGGAGAAGTTCTATTACAAAAGGTCACCTGGAGCACTCCCGGGCATTGGAGGGTGGTTTTCTGCAGTACCTTTTCTAATGCATTCGCCAGTCTAATTTTTTTTTTTTTTTATGTCTCAAGTGAATTCTGCCATTTCCCTTGGATATTATTTCACAGTATAGAAAAGTCTGACAAAAGGCTCCCCCACTGGCTATCAAGTCTAAATTTTCCCTTTTTTATTTCATTCTATTATTAGGTTAGGTTAATTTATCATCCTTGATAAAAGCCTGATTTTCTGCACAGCCTGCTTGCATGATCAGTATTTGCCTCTAACCCTATTAGGATTAGTAGGTTTGCAAAACAGAACCTTAATTTTGCTTACTTCAATCGCTCTGATCTTTCTTAATTTATGACCCTTCTTCTTGACGACCCTCTGAGAAGAGAGTTTTGATTTTTTTTTTCTTGCCATGAGCCATTTATAAGCATTTACTCCACTGCAGTATAAGCTTAAAGCAGCCAAAAAAAAAGCTTTGAAAATGTATAGACAGTCCGAATTCACAGCGGTGTATTTATTTATCTGGTTATCACCGCAGGACACTGGAAGCATGGGTCCAATTTGCTGCTTGCTGCCGCTCACAAAGCTCTTGTGCTTCCAGCAGTTCTCCCCAGTAATACAGCCTTTTCTTTTCGCAGTCCTCTTTGCTGTCTTCAATAGCAATAAAATTGTTCTCTCACTTCATCTGTAAGTTGAACTGTCTGACGGGTTACTAATATGATGCTTCGGCATCCATTTGTGTGCCATACCAGTTTCCCAAGGCTCTCCGTGCCTCTCCCTTCCTCACCCACCCCAGGGGCCCGTTGCCCTCCCACTGCTGTCCCTGCCGACCGCGCAGGGTCCGTGCTGTGGGCCTGGGTAGAAGCACGTCGGCCACGTGTTATAAAGGGCTCATGATCGTTCCTGGCCTAGTCCCACAAACAGTTGGGTTGCCACTAAACCGGGATGGTGCTTTGAGTCACAGGAACAGAAACAAATGGCTTGAGGCATGAGAAGGAGAAGGGAGAGGGAACACTTCACATCATGGGTCTATGACCTCGTCGCCAATGTTTAATTATGCTTCCTCTCCTCCACTGAGATCCTCTTTGTGTTTACATGAAAAAATTGCTTTTTTTTTCTTTTTTAATTTTTTCATTTCGAGGACAAGGATATTTAGGCTATGGGCATTTTAACAGGTATGGGCTAGTAATGTAAAATTTTCTAGGCTAAAATAAAACCCAAGCTTTCCTTAATGGTGCACCTTGTGTTGTCATTTGTCCAAGTGCAAGTAAGGACTGGCCAGAATAGTAGGGTACTGTATGGGGGGGTTGTGTGTGCGCGCGTGTTAAAGCTCATGTGGACAAATTAATTATGGTTTTAAGCAATTCTGAGTTTACAAAGCTTAACTACAGAAAGAACAAAGGGGATGCTAGATATGTGGCAGCAGAAGAGGTCTTTTCCTTAAAACTAGGAAAGATTACATTAATTCCTGATTAAAATCCCGAGCATCCAGGCGAGCAAAAGGGATTGCGGTAACCCGATATTCTCAAAGAAACAGCAATGAATTTATATGAGCGCGAGGTAGACAGGATAAAATGAAGAGGAATGGCCCTACTCAAAGTACTTCTTTGAGGTAGCTTCTTGGCACCCCAGGGTGGGCAGACGAACAGACACTGGGAGAAGGACTGACAAAAAACCCACACAATTCATGTTTTGTTTTTAGCCTGGCTGGGCCTTTTTTTTTTTTTTTTTTTCTTTTGCCTGCAGTAGAGACAGTATTTTATTTTCTGACAATAGCAGCCTGTGAGAAAGCTCCGTGTGTGCGCGCACGCGTGTAAGACTCAAGCCAGGCCTGAGGAGTCAGGGCTACGCTGGGTAACGACTTCAGTTTACGTGGCCCCAGTTTCATTTTCTGTAATTAATTTAATGTAACTACAAATCTGATAAAGTTCATCCAAGTGAGTCATTAAAGACACAGAAAGGCCTAAGTGATATGCTTTAAACTTAATTTCTTTTTTTTAACACAACCTAGTTATTTGAAGCTCTCACATACTCTTGTGCTTCAGGGAAGGGAGTAATAAATTAGGATCTTTTATCTTCTACTAATTTAAAGTTTTCCGTACAATTATGTGAATAATTCATAATGGGTAATTTATCTGATGAATTTTACCTCTCTTCTTTGCTAACTGTCCCGAAGCAGAGCAAGTTTTCCTCAAGTGTGTTTGTTTTTAAAAGTTATTTGTTAAGTCTTTCATTTAAATAAAGTTCTGAGTCTGCAGCTCCTCCACGAATAAATCCCTGTGAATGTCTGACAGTCATCTTGTGAGGCAGGGAGGTAGAGCAGGGTATGTTTCCCTGACCGGGGTCTCTTGCTTACTGCGGACCCCAGTTGGAGTGCTCCGGGGGTCTATCCTGGCTCGTGCGCCCATATTTCCTTCCCAGAAGAACCAGATGTGGGGAGGAAAAAAGTAAAGTGATAAAAACCTCATCTTGTCAGCCTGAGGACGTACCTGGGAAGTGATCTGCATCCCAGTTGCACCATTGACTATTTGGATAAAATTTCTGTTATGAAAGGTAAAGATTGTGAATTCAGTGGCTGTTTCTGAGTTTCTGCCTAACATTTGCCTTGCCTAATGCTGCAGTACCCTTGGAAAGAGGATGCAAGAGTCAAGAACGTAGTCGAGGAGTGTTCAGACACCTAAGGATGCAGATAATGCCACACTGGGATGTTTAAAAGTGGCCCGAGATGTTTGTGAAAAGCCCAGGGAACACCAGCTTGTACCTTTGGGCACCCGAATAACCTTTAAATCTGCTTAAAAGTAATATGAACCCTCATCCTTTGAAATTCTCCTGCTGTTTCTTCAAGCCCCAGCTATCTACATTTCAATATGACTGAACCAGGCACTTCCTAAGGGCCAAATGATAACACTTCGTTCTTGGACAAGAGGACATGATTACAGATCAAGTCTTTAATAATTTAAACTACAGAGAGCGCTAAAATCTCAGAATTCTCTACTGGATTGAAAGAAACAATACAAAGCAATGCAGCAGAGACCTGTTGTGATGATAGGCTATACTTTAACTAAATGGCAAGACTTAATTAACACTGCCCCAGCCCGGGTTCAGAGTAAACTAAAGCCTACTCTATGATTAACTCCTCTGTGCTTTAGTAAGAGAAAGGGAGACTGCCAATGGAAGCATCTGGCACCTTTCAGAATTTAATTAAAGAAATGCAAAGAAGCTACTATTGCTACTACAATTTCTCCTCGGGGCAACAAAAGACAAACAGAGTAAGTGGGAAAGGAGAAACTCAGAAATATGAAGGAAAAAAACCCAAACAAATCCCAAATAATTGAGTTTTTCATGGCTGTCAAGTTTTCTGTTCCTCACCTCCTGAGCAAGTTAGCTTAAATATTATCTATTAAGATACTGAGAAAAGTGAATGAGTTCTGCTTTGAAATGACTACAATTTTTTTTTAAACTTTGTTTTTCCTTCCACATCAGTGTCGGAGAGCTAGTAGAAAAGATTATTATGAACTTACGTTAGAGAAACAGCTATTAAGTCTTTAAGAGCCACTCAGGGATCGTGATTTGGCTTCAGTAGAGGTTGTACTTAGACACAATGAAAAGACTTACCATGCCTAGATGACTTATCGTCTAATTATGGAGAGCTGATGTAGTTCATAAAAAAAATAACTGAAGCCTTTTAGCTTTTGAAATACCCTAGGATTGTTTGTCTTTTCAGTTTATTTTTGTACTTCGTATTCAGGAGATACATCCAAACAGAATGGAGCATATTTATCACTACTGAAGAATTGTAAGTCTGCTCCAGTGCTGCATGTCTCTTTTGCTTGTTAAAAAAAGGAAATAAAATGACTAATTCCAAGGGGAAAAACAATGGAAAAGGAAGTTACTGAAAAGGTTTTCTGAAAGCTAAGTTTCACGCTCTTATTCAGGTCCTCATTCCTCCCTTTTTAATTACTAAAATGACATAGGTCTCTAACTCTAAAAAATATCAGAACATAATAGTACTAGAGTAAAGCTATTTCATTTATTTTTCATGGGGTTTCCACTCTGGACAGCTCTCCTGGAGCATTCCTAGTAAAATAGCTTATTCCAGTCCAGCCTCATGCAGACCAGCCTGTCAGACCAGCTTTGCTGATCTAACAGATGCTAAAATAGCCGTTCAGTTTAGACAAACTCAGCACAGTGATTTTACGAGACAGAAGCTCCTTAAATTAAGACACCTAGTCAAGAAGGAGGCAAGCTGTTGAACCCATGCCTGTTGTTAATGCAAAGTTTTGTTTAAACTGTGTGATGAGGAGCGGCTGAGGGAACTGGGGTTGTTCAGTCTGGAGAAGAGGAGGCTGAGGGGAGACCTCATCGCTCTCTACAACCACCTGAAAGGGGGTTGTGGTGAGGTGGGTGTTGGTCTCTTCTCCCAAGAAACAAGCGACAGGACAAGAGGAAATGGCCTCAAGTTGCACCAGGGGAGGTTCAGGCTGGATATTAGGAAAAACTTCTTTACTGAGAGAGTGGTGGAACACTGGAACAGGCTGCCCAGGGAGGTGGTGGAGTCACCGTCACTGGAGGTATTTAAAAGACGTGTGGATGAGACGCTTAGGGACATGATTTAGTGGTCGACTCGGCAGTGTTAGGTTTACGGTTGGACTTGACGATCTTAAAGGTCTTTTCCAACCTAAATGATTCTATGATTCTATGACCTTCTTGGATGCATTTAGCTTTTCCTTCTAAGTGCAGTTCCAGCATGACCCGAAAGCCAGCTGCCAGGAAGAAATGTGCTGCTTACGCTCAGCGTGGCTACAGCAACAGCAATCAGAGGAGCAGTAGGCACCAGCACCATATTTTGAGGCTTGAAGGAAATGTTTGGTGCATGAGAGGAGAACTGACACTAAAAGCTACAGATGTCACACAAGTCTAACGTGATGTTACGCCTTTGACACTGCAACTGATTATTTGGAAAGTGCTACTTTATCTGCAATACTACATAGGAACCTCAACCTGAATTCACTGACTATAGAAATTCCCAGTCTGTTTCATCACTGTCGTATGAGTGAGGGTATGACCAAGCAAAAGAAGAAGGAGAACTTCTTTTCTTTGTCGCTCCAAAGCAGCAAAGCCTGACTCTAAAGCAAAAAATCCTTTATTTTGGAAGTATTTTTCTATGGAGAAAATGTCAGAAATTTTAAGAAACAGTTATGCTGAAATGTTTCTAAATATATTATTTAATAAAGCTTCTGATCTTTATATTTGGAAAGGCAAGTGCTGTGAAATTAAACTAAACCCCATTTAAATTCAAATTACTTGCTCAATTCAATGCCTTTCCTGCTTCTTTTCTTCATTTTGAATTTCTTATTGTTACATGATCCTTAGTTTTTCAATTAGAATTCCCTGTCCTTCCTATCTGATTGGCTTTTTTCTCTTGATGTCAGCTGAGAGATTTTGTAGGTTGATGAACTTTATAGAGAGGCATTTCTGCAAACCACGGTATAAAATTATGAGGTTGCGTGCTAAAAAGCTGCACCAAACTTGGACTATGGTTTTCGTTGTTTTACGCAATTGGTTAGTAATGGCTATGGTATACGTGTGATTCTATGAAACACCACTGAAACCTTTAAAATAGCAATCAAATAGTGCGTGTTGCTATAAGAAACCTTTTACTGATCAAAGCAGCCAAAAATACAGACATTATGAGACTTACTGCTGTATTGAGTTCACAAATGCTCAATACTGACACACCTCTAGTCCTGTAAAAAATAAGTCTAAGCTTAAACTTTGCTTTTAGTCCTTGGTGTGGAGAATGTGAAAAAACGCATTGTCATTTGCGGCTCTGGGATTGAAGGTGGAACAAGTATTCACCAGTCTTTTCCCTTTGAAGTGAGGTCTGGAAGGGAACATATGTGCCTGGAGCAGTACGTCAAGGAAATTGGTCTGTGACTCCTCAGAAGTCTTGTTCCTCTGAGATCCTGGGTCAAGAGTCTGGCACTGGCTGGCACTAGGAGGACTCCCGAAACATGAAGGGGACCGCCTGCTTCTCATCAACTTAAAATGTTGTTTCTGTGTGTCCGTGTCCCAGCCTCATACTTACTCTCTTTTGTCACCTATCTCTCCTCCCTACTGAGCACATTCTCATCCCTGCCCTTTTTTTCTCTTTCTTCTTTGGAGATACAATCACAAAACTCTGAAACTTCTTTTCTTTTTCATAGCTCAGAGATTTGTTTCGTGTCTGCAGTTAATCAGACGCCTGTTCAGGGACCAAGTTCTTTGGCGTATCAGAAATACAGGCTGAGGGAGCTAAAAAAAAATGAAAAAAAGGTTACTCTCCTAGTTTTGATCACCATGGAAACAATCATAAAGTATAGTCTCATTCTCAGTTTTAGAGTACCATTTCTGTAGTACTTTTTGGAGTGAATTTGGTAAAGGTAAGAACATTTCCCCATTAATTCCTTTTGTAAAGCATTCCAATATTAATTCTGGGTTGAGGGAGAAGGAGAAGTAGGGTGGAACTAGCAGGATGGGAGGTGTGGACGGAGGTGGAGATGACAGCAAAGAGAAGGTTAGAAATTGTTCCTTTGCAGAATGGTTTTACATCAGGAGATGTTCCTCTGAGATGCATAATGAAGATCTGTGCAGGGACCCTCAAACACTTTCAATGTGGCCGGATAGTTAGACTAATACAACTACATCTTGGGGATCTAAGGCAAAGCAGATAGAGCAAATTTTAAGAGAAGTAGCTTATCTCTGTAGGCAAGACCCGAGCGTCAGTTTTCATTTCAGTATTTAAGAACTCAGCGAAAACTCATCATGAGAACACTAGAGAAGTGTTTCAGATCAGAAATAGCAACCGCATGATTCAGTATGCTCTTAATGTTTCTGGGAATTGCTTATTACTTGAGCTGCTTGTTTCTACAACTGTACACTAATTGGATCTATCATTTCCAGTTCAGTATGTGCTCCCAGTGACAGTACGGGGTCAGGCAGATTCCTACCGCATAGTGTAGATTAGCACACAATTGCATTTCTTTGTAGAAAAGCTGATTTAAGCAAATGCCCTGGAAACAGTTCTCCTTAAAGGAAACAAATTGGTCGTAGTAAATGGGACTTTTATGCCAGTTTTGTGCATTGACAACATGAAGCCTTTTATTGCTTCTAAGAGAGAGAACTAGATACCTTAGATACTGTTTCCTTGTAGGTGCTCTTAGAATCATTACTTGTCTACCCAAAGCCTTTTTCCAGCCCACTTACAAGCTATTGGCATTAAAACCTGCCTTTTCAGCAGAGCAACCAGGGGTTCAGAAAACATTCAATAATTGCACATGTATTGCAGTAAGGAGACAAAAACTTTCATTATTTTAACAAGCAGTAATGTGTACAGAGGTGCTTTCAGCAGCCTCTGAGAAGCCTGGAAAGTAAATGGAGTAGCAAAGCACAAGTGGTTCTAAATCACCCTTGATGCAAATCAACAGAAATAGAAAGTCAAAATGTGGACTGGCTAGTCGGGAAATGAAACCTCTTCTCCAGTTCCATGTCATCAATATGGGGGGGGGGGGTGTTGGAACTAGATGATCTTTAAGGTCCCTTCCAACCCAAACCATTCTATGATTCTATGATATTGCCTAATCTCCAGCTGAGACGGTGTCAGAGACCTGCCCTAGCACAAAGGCCTTGGCAGATCTCTGGGATCTCACTGTATTGCTTCTGGGCAAGCCATCACTGTCAGAGAGCTGCTAGGGAAAGGAGGAAATGATTGAAAGGGCTTAGAGGTAAGGCCCGAAGTTGTCTTTCCGGGAGCGTTTTGGTTGGGGATAGTGGGGTGCCCTGACTGCTGCCACATAAGGGGGATCTGTTCCACTGGGGAAACAGTTTCAGCTTCTGTCAGCATATTGCACATCACGTACACCTTACATTCCTGCATTTACCAAAACATACATAATAATGGAAACTGAGCAGAATAAATAATTTCTAAACAGCATTAAATTACAGTTTTTGCACAGGTGACTGTTAAAAGGACAGTTTCCAAACTCAAACAGAGCTGCCCCTACCAGAGAGAATTTTTTTCCTCGTTTACACTATACTAATGCCTTTACACTGTACGAATGTCTGCAGCCTAACTTCCGGCTGGTATGGTGGAAAAGGAGCATCAGACAATGTGTGTGTTGGACTAAAACTGCATCGAAATAAAGGTTTATGAGTTCTATACTAGGATGTTTTCCGCCAGGGCAGGAAGCTCTTGCAGAGTGAATTGTAGTGCCTATTTGGCTTATCCAGCATCCAAAATTCTGAGTTTGTGCCACTCAGTGACTGCCCCCTTTTCCATTTCCCTTCTCTGTTGCATTAGATATAAATCACTCACCATCACTCATATAGCTCTTCTAACAAATCGGAGAGAAGAAAAATAGGCTGTCCTGCACACTGCAAATAGATTTTGTTTTGCTAACACTTCCACCTCATTGAGGCCAAATGGCTTTTCTTTTAAGTCAATGACAGAAATCCCATTCCCTTCACTGAGATCAAAGTCCCCTTCCCAGAAGGTAGATTTCTAGAAACAGACAGGACCTTGCTCAATAATACTTTGCACCTCCTATCATCATAACCTGAAGTCTGTTGGGCCTTCCAGGTAACCCGCTGGACACGACGACATTGTTTTTTTCTGGTCCACACCTAATTTGCGTACTAAAATTTCTCCTTCCAGCAAGACCTGAGCTACAGAAGCCTCTAGGGAGGAGACCTAAATCAATTAAATGCCTCTATCTGCATCTAGCTGTACATATAGATATGTTGGTTTTAAAAAAATTTTTAGAAGTAGTCAAGGTGCACATCTATTGTTCCTTGTTACCGTAACTCCTGCAGTCACAAAGAGTGCAGACAGTTGTAGGAGGAGCAGCTTCTGTGGCAGGCATGTAAAATGCCAAGAATTAAAAGTCATGTAGTGTGAGTAGCTGGAAATTCATCTTCCTGAGGAGGAATCCTTTCCTCCAACTAGCTGTTGTCACTGTCAGCTGCAGAAGTAGTTTTTACTACTGGTGTTTTCCTCTAAGCTTCTGCAAGAACCTGATTTTTTTGCTAAGTCGTATATTGCTGCTAGAATCCATGGCATGGGGTTTGGAGGAACTGGGAAAACATGGAACTCCTGAATGATTTACACTTGTTCAAACTCAATACACTCATGGGCTCAAGGCTGAACTTAGCCAGCTACAGGAACTACAGCAATGAATGGGAAATAGATGCCTGAGGGCTTGCTGCATCTGATTCTGTAACACTGAGCAAGGGAAACTCTATTCACCGCTAAGCCCGTGAATGTTTGGGCCACAAGAGCTTTGTAGGAAGATGCAAGAAACTCCTCACTGGACATTTATAACACAATCTACCCCAAGAATGTTTCTTTCTAACGATTTGAACGGATAGATATCTCAAACATGATGGCTGAAGTCCTTCTTTACAGCTCATTTTTACAGTAATTCTATCTCAAACCACAACTATGTTAAAATGGAGATCCTGTTGACATTAAGACTGCACTCAATCGCTAGTAGTGCTCAACAGGAATATTAGTGTCCTTCAACATGGAAATTTCTCTGGTCTTCACCATATTTGGCAACACTCTTACTGTGTGGACATAGAATATACATAATGTGGTTTCTAAAAAATGAATGAAAATAGTATTTTAACATACATAACTACTATATCTCTGTATCGATATATAAAACACAGTGAAGTTGTGCAGCAACTCATTTAGATGTTAGCCACTAGGCGGTAGTATAAGATTAAGTCATGTAAAAATAACCGGTAGTTTTGTATTCGTTTCGCAGCAAACTTCAAAACACATGCCTGCTCCGTAAGAAATTTTGTAAAACGTTTTCATGCTTCTTTATCAAATCAGCAAGACACTTTGAACAAAACTATGTCTCACAAGAGTCCACAATTATTTGAATTATTTGAAGCCAACTAACCACAAGGACAAAGGGTACATAGAAAACCCCGTCTTTTTCCCTCACCTTATCTGTTTGTGATTAGTAAGGTTCAAAAAATGCAGTTTAGCCATTGGGAATCTTATTTCGATTGAAGAACTACAACATGATCAACTTCTTTACACTGTGCCATCAGTCTCGCGCTGGAGTTGAACTGGATGGGCTAACTACAGGGTAAGTTCCACTTTTCACAGAATCACAGAATGGCCGAGGTTGGAAGACTCCTCTGGAGGTCATCTAGTCCATGCCCCCTCCTCAAGCAGGGCCACCTAGAGCAGGCTGCCCAGGACCACGTCCAGATGGCTTTGGAGTATCTCCAAGGATGGAGACTGCACAACCTCTCTGGGCGACCTGTGCTAGTGTTTGACCACCCTCCAAGTAAAAAGGGTTTTTCTTGTCTTCAGATTTCATGGGTTTTAATCTGTGTCCATGGCCTCTTGTTCCGTCGGTGAGCATGACTGAAATGAGCTTGGCTCCCTCTCCTTTGTTCCCTCCCATCGGGTGTTTATACATTTTAATAAGATCCCCTTTAGTATCTTAATTTCATTTTTGCTAGTGTTTCAGATGAATATGGAAATTTCAAGTTGGGTCTAATATGACAAATTAATTTTATAGGGTTAGAAGCACAAAAAGGAAGATTATATGACTACAGGATGTTTTAATAGCAGAATACAATACCGGGTATATTTTGGGAAACTCCCGGCTGTAACAGAGCAAGTCAGCCTGGTTCGCTTCCTCTGCTGTGTTGGATTTCAGCACGCTCATGTAATAAGGTGGTTGATTGCCTTCATTGACTGCTCAAAAGGTTATGCCAAAGTGACTTCGGGTAAGTAACAAAAAGGCTAGGTATGCAGCATTTTGGCTTTTTTTTCACGCAGAGGAAACAATCAGATCTTTCTCCAGTACCACCTGGGAGACCTGAATTCATGTTTTTTTTAGATCCTCATCTAATGTTCTTTTGTTCTACCAGGTATGTATAGTTCCTTCTAAAATACCTGGGTTATTGTTTAGTGTAGCACTGTACTGCACACTCTCCCTTGGATTTATTTTTTATTGATGGGTGAATGCAGGGAGATCACCAGGAAGAAAGCCTTTTTTAGATTTTTCATAATTTAAAAATATTTTCTCTGGTGGGAAGGGGAATACAGTTCATTATTAGGAAGACAAAGAAGTTTTCCTCAATTTATAACTCTTTTGCTAAGAAAAGACTAACTTTCCTTTGCAGTATATTTTTCAAATTTTTTTTTTTTGGTAGTGGTTGCCAACATCCTTATCAAGTGCATTTGGTAGAGTGCTGTGTGGATTCAGAGTATTGTAAAATGAATTTTAAACCAGGACTAGACATAAGCCATAACGTCCAAAGTGAAACAGTAAGGTGTTTTAATCTCAGGGTTTGTTTTAGCCTGTAACACAGAGAGGAGCCAAAAGCTACATGAGATTGTGGCCTTACCCTTTTTGAAGAATAAATTCTATAAATGTTCTCATTTGACTGGAGTTCTGCCCTTTAAATACAAACAAATTCATGAAAGTTCATGCTCTTTAATTCTGAAGTCTAAACATTGCTATGCATAACCTAGCGAGCATGAAAAGTGTAATTATACTCCAACTAAAACTACCTCAGTCTCACAAAACCTTTCCCACAGATACTAATTTCTACTAGCTTATTTGCAACCTAAATTGGAACTATCCTTGATGAACGTTTGCAAAACCAACCAGGGTTCTGTCCATTTTTATTTTAGCACAACATTTTTGAATGATGGGACCTGATCCCTTAAGGAAAATGGAAAGACTCCCAGCACCTCTAACAGTGCAGGATGAGATCATACAGGCTAATACGGAGAAGACTTTTTTCCATCTCCTTTCATCCATTTTAAGCCTGATGCAAGTCCTGAATCCTCAAGACCCGCTTCCTTTTTCTTTTCTATTCTTTCTGGAGAAGCTTCATCCCATCCACTCCTCTCTCTCTGTTGAACCGCAACATGAAGATAGATACTGCAGTGAGTACTGCGGGGGAGCAGAATTCTAAAACAAAATAAAATGCTGCTGTTTGCTTTTCTGTTTTTCTCATGAAGAAATTTTAATTAGCATAGGTCACGGTGTGAAGAACAAATGCATGATGCTGCAGTTCCCTTTGCAGTGTGATAGTATAGCTATTTCCTGGTTTTGTAGGTATTGATATATTACATAAAAAGGCTTGAGGTTCTTTCCGTAAAATAACAACATTAAAGCCTTGCATCTTAATATATTACCTTGAAAACTCAAAGAGTCAATAGTTATTTTAGGAGGCTATCCAAAGGTTAACCAGATAAATCTAATATTATGGTCATAAATAATCCAAACAATGACCAGCCGCAGAAACAGATGGTGCTTCTGGAAAGGCCCAAACCATTTCCACCCTTAATTCAATGTAAACCTCCTGTTTGGAGCTCTGCAGTTGAGGTCTTCCGTGCCTGCCTTTAAATGCATTGTTTCTTCAAAGGTGAGATTTGTGACCCAATGCGTGAAGCTTCTTTAACCAGAAACTATGCCAAGCCCCTGCACGCATGACTGATAGAAGAATTTGGCTAGTTCTCCTGAAATCAGAGAGACTGTTCATGGAACTACAGTTACACAAATTGCAACCGAAAATAACCAGCCCTGTCAGCCTTCATTTCTCCTGCTGTTTGCTTACCATTTGTAGCACCGATCAGGACCTGCTAATGGCATTGGATTGTCTTAGTTTAACTTATTATTACAGATTACTCCACGACTGAAAACAATACATTTTGATACCCACTTTTGATCTTTCCCTAGCTTTGTTCTAGTACAACGTCATTTACTTCGCTTACCGGATTTGTCAGAACCAGATGTTTGGTGCTTGAAAGATACCGAGTTACTGAAGTGACTGCTCTGAAACAAGTCACCGGAGTGAAATAACTTAAAAAACACAGCTCTGCAGGGGTTGGCTTCTTAGACAGCATGCGGGTTACCTGAATGAGGATGAACCCAATAAAGGAGCGTGCAGATCCGGCAGTGGCGGTGTCCTCCAGCAGACTTACTCCCAGTTATAGAGCTTTTTTTTTGGCCGGTTCCTGTCAGGAAAAAAATAAATTTAAAAAAAAAGGTGGCTGTAGGCTTAACACTAGGATGTGTTCACTGGGCAAGTTCTTGCCAAAAGCCCTCTTTACGGAAAAAAAAAATCATTACATCATAATAATTTTAAAGAATTATGTGAAATAAGTGCAGGATATGCTCACTCCGTGGAATTTATTAGTTCCTGTGCTTCATCAATCTTTCAGTCTCTTCTGCAACAGCTTATTTTTTACTTCCGTGGTACAGAGGTCTGCCATGCAGAAGGAGGTACAATTATCCAAAGTGGGAAAAAATGTCTGGGCATTTATGAACTAGATACATGGAGACAGAAAAAAATCATACAAAGATTAATCCAAAGAAGTGGTGCAATAATTACAACTCTGGGGCAGCACAAGGTAGGGCTTAAAAGCACTTCCTCCTCTTTTAAAAATATATTGGAACAAAAATTTAAGAGTGAGTTGCATAAATTTAGTCCTGCTCTAAAGTGGTTGATTATGGTTATCTTTGATCTCATTCAAGAGCCAGGAATCAGCTGTATTTATTTATTTGATTGGCTTGTACACATTCAGGATATTTATAACCATTGATAAAATATGCAATTCAGTGGACAGAGATGTTTCATACAGAATAATGCCTAACGAGTCACTGAAAAGGAGGGAAAAATCTTTTTTGTACCCGCTTACAGAGTCAAGGTAACATGGCCACGTTTGCAGCTCCGAAGGCTACATAATGTTTAATTCATGTCGCTATGGAGTGTCAGGACCATCTCTTGAATAAGTTAAAAGTAAATACCTTTCAGGACAAAGAAGTTAATATGTTTTACAGAACATGAGCAGGGGGAGGAACAGAGAGAGAGAGAGAAAGAAAGCATATGTGAAGGGAATAAATCTGTCTAGACCCCTGGAGTAGTCCAGAGGAGATAAGTTTTAAAAGCCCGCATAAGAACAGCTTCCAAATATTTGTGTAAAAGGCCTCTGTCACTAAGCATCTGAACTTTAAAACAATATTAAATAAATAAACCTCCACAATATTTTAAAAGAGGAGGAACTGAGCTACAGGGACACTAAAAGCCTGATTTCCCTTTCCCATCAGGTAGGCTTATACCATTAGAGAGCCATGGATGTGAGAGAACAGACTTCACGTTCGCAGCAAGATGAGTGGGAGATGCGAGCAGCCCCCAGCTCGTGCCGAACCCTAGTTCGCTTGGGGGGCAGCCGAGAGCGCCAGAAATGGGACCCAGCGTTGTGTACATGGAAACCATTGTGCCCCTCAAAGCCTGAGCTGTCGAGCGACGTTTCTCTGCTACCCCGCACATGCTTATCGGCTTCTATTGGCCAAGTATTATCCATTGCTGCTGCAGTTCTTGCCACTTATATCACTGTTCATTATTTTGCTTTGAGTTAGTGATGCAGAATTACATTCCAGCATACAGCATGAAATACTTGTTGTCCCTTTGAAGCAACACCTCGAGATGAAAACCGTGATCTGGTGGCTGTGTGGACAATGAGTTCCTCCGAGAATTGAATGAGGTGGATTTTCTCGACAAGAATTATTAACTCCCAGATGCTTCAGGGCAAAATGCGATTACTGTGTCTTGCTGCACATCTTGGAGCTTAACGAGGCATTTGGTGTTGGGAGGATGAGTAATTTCTGTTACAGGAGTGACTTTGTTGAGGGCTTTCTAAATTGATGGGAGCTTTCCTAGGCAGTCGGTACGTTATTACCAAGTTCACTTCAGAGCCTTGCACAGTAGTGCCTTATCTCGAGTTACGCTCCTGTGCTCTACTGTAATATAAATATTTCCTAACAATATAGCGGTAGGTCAGAATGATTCAGAGCATTGGTGGCATCCTGAGGCAGGCCCAGCATTTTCTCTGTATCGTGGGAGCTGGTGCTGAGAGAGGACATGGTCTGGTTTGCCCGAGTTGCTTTCAGAGAGTCTGTTAATTCTCCCGTGCTTTGGGTTTCTCTTGTTCCTGATGGTTACGCAGCACAGTTGATCCAAAGAAGTGAATTTTAGTTACTGAGGATTGTTTTCTTTTGCAAGGTTACTTATATATCGATATGTTTATACCTAAATTTAAACACATATATGTATTTATAAAAATACGTAAATGTACGTATGTAGAAATATAGATACGTATCTGTTTCTTCGATGGCCTAAGGAAAAGGAGAAGGAATAGGAAGAAGAAATAACAAAAGAAGCACAAAAACTTCAAAGAATGATGAAAGATCAGTTTCTGGTTTACCGAAGGTCAACTTTATCGTGATGACAGTGAAGACTTTGCAGTAGCAGGAACCATCGGGCTTTTGTTTCATTAAGTGAGTGACTATAGTTTAAAGATTTTAAATAGCACATTTTCCTCGATATTCTTCCAACACCGAGGTAAGCCCGACAGACAGGCCAGTGAGAAGAGTGTTAGCATGTCTATGAGGGAAGAGAACTGTGTGCTACTTGCAACCTTACCTTTCCACTAGCCAGTCCAAGCAGAAGCAGCTTAGAGAGTTTTCAGTATCAGCACATCACTCCTGCATCTCCCTAGCTGTTAGTATTACTGAAAATATTTAATTGTTGCTGCTACTTCCACACAAAATGTGAACATGACTGTGCTTTTCATTAAAATGGAAAAAAATGAACAAAGACCAAGCAGGGACAGCTTCTGCCAAGTAGCATAGCTTAAAATACGTTAAGCAGATATAATATGTTTGCAAAAAATTATTCCAGCTTTAACCCCAAACTAATTTCAGTGATGTTTTTCACAAACAGTTGTGCCAGCATTCCCATGAACAATCTTACGTGTCAATCCTATTTTCTGACAAATGATGACCATAGGACTATCTCAAAGGTATTTTGAGGTTTCCTCCTGCTTGTAAATATTTCTATCACCTAAACAAGGACTGCACAATACAATAGAGGTGTCAAGTTAGCACGAGCATTTACAGATGCAACCAGTACAGCTATCTCACAATTATCTTTGGTTAAAAAAACAACAAGAAAGATCCAGTTGAAAATTAGACCAGAAAAGAATTTTCTTCTAGTGTAGCTTCATTAATTCAACGGAATTACATTGAAATTACTAAGTTCAGCCCAATCATCATACACTTAGAACAGAAATCGCACTTCCCACACTTCTGCCTGTGTCAGAGTTACAGCTGAAACAATTACTGCATGAGATGATTTTTAACTTCCACAAAAGCTGTGCTTACTGATTCAGCACTACATTTTAAGTTTACAAATCCAGTGTCAGAAATCAATGGCATAACGTTCTTATGGTAATCTAGGGAAAAGCCTTTTCTAAACCTAATGTACATCGTATTTATTCCTAAAATCTCATCAGCTAATCCCTTCGAAATAAACTGTTGTGCTATAAATGTCATGTATTTTCCTGTCTGTGTTTTCAATTCAAATGAATGCTTCCTTTTCGGAATTCTCCCACAGAGTATCTTTTACCTCTCTGGAGCCAAAGAAAAAGCATTAATCTTCCAGGAAGATGGAACACTCCTGTGCAGTGTTCGTAATGAAAAGTATGTCTGCATGTATTACACACCTTCGGCCGGCTACGCATTGTGCACGGGTCATGTACGTTGTTGTCAACAGACTTACTCTGGGGAGCCAGTCTGCTACAGAAGGTCTGGTTGTGTATGATGTTCACAAGCAACCCTAAACCGTACCAAATTAATCTGGCAGGGATTCTATTTGTATAGTTCAATGGAGTTTGGGTTTGTTTATACAAGATTGGATAGAAAACCCCAATTAAAAAATAGATCTATCATCTTCTTCGTTGCACTGTTCCTGAAAAGAGAATAGGTAAGCAATAACTCTAGCATCATTTCAACCCAAATCACTAACAGTATCTTTTATATACATGCGTAAGCTTTCTGTGGCAAACACTTGCCACTTATTTTTCGTGCCGAAGATCGCTGCAATCTACTACCACAAGGGACTATTTTTTCCCTAGTGCAGCTACGTCTCAGTCACCTGTTTACTTCATGGATGAGTCTGGGAGAATTAAAACTCGGACAAGGAACAGGTTTACAGATGGCTACACTTGCACTGAAGGTATTTTGAAAAATATATATGTGTGCACACGCACACTTAGTCACACAAACCTTTTCATTTAGGACTCTGCAAGGAAACTCCCAGCAATCCTCAGGGATGATGCCATTTGCACACCTTGCCTCGCAATGCCCACGCATGAAGTGGCCCACGGGCTGGCCGCCTGGTAGTGCAAGCACTCGACCTAGCTGTTAAGCTATCGTGGCTCTCAGGAAGGCAGGACCTACCACAACAAGGTACAAGAGGAAATTGTACCTTAGGACAAGAGGAAATGGCCTCAAGTTGCGCCAGGGGAGGTTCAGGCTGGATATTAGGAAAAATTCTTTACTGAGAGAGTGGTGAGACACTGGAACAGGCTGCCCAGGGAAGTGTGGGAGTCACCATCACTGGAGGTGTTCAAGGAACCTGTGGACGAGGCATTGTGGGACATGGTTTAGTGGGCATGGTGGTGTTAGTTGATGGTTGGACTTGATGATCTTACAGGTCTTCTCCAACGTTAGTGATTCTGTGATTCTGTGAACATATCAGATGATTTTTCCATCAAGACTGGTATTTTTCACTCGCAAGTAGTAAATATTCAATGTCCCTGAGAAAAGTAGAAAATCCCATCGGACTAATATGGCGTAGAAATAGAAGAACATACCAGGCTGATGCTGAAATTCAACTGCCTTTCTAAGCATGCTAAACTCTGTGATTACAGGCACTTGCACCGGTCAGTTCTTTTGAAAATTTAGTTATACAGCTTAGCCAATGGACTCCCCGTGAGAACAATCTCACTGAGATTTTCTCACAAAGGGCGAAGATGATCTACCATTCCCTTTGTCACTTACCAACTGCAGAAACAAATTCAGATCCAGTGCTAAAACTTTATTCTTTTATTAATGTTCATTCAAATGGAGAATCTTGCTTTGGGTACACCTCTAAATGGAAAAGTTAGTCAAACAACTAGGACCCCTGTGAAGAGTCATCAGTGTTGAGTGTGGTTGAGTGTTGAGTAATGGCGCTTCACAGAGCTGCTTCATCGTCCGCCAGCAGCTGTGAGAGCCTGCCTTTAAAAATGACTTTGCACCACTGATCTAAAACCCTGCAGGAACCAATGGGAATGGAAGATTTAGTGCAAGAAGTCAGATTCTTCGTTGTTTGACAGTAAAAGGGCACTCGGCTCTAATAATTTTCCTAATGGCTTAACTTGCCAGTTGTAGTGCGTTACAAAACTAAACTACTCAGAGAGTGATTGCCAAAATTAACAAACTATGAGACCACTCACTTTTGATAGAGAGAATTGAAACTCCGCTTGCAGTAGAAGTTCAGACAATTAAAATGTGCATTCCAGATAGGACCACAACATTAGCATCGCTTCTTTGTGCTAGCTTAGAAGCCTGTCTTTTAAAATAAATTATGTATCCATCAGAGGAGTCAGTTCTGAACCTTGTCCCATTTCTAAATTCCTCTCTGTCAGGCGGCTCAGAAGCCTGAACGCTCTCATTTCAGATTTGGCCAAAAATAATGGAAATACAACAGATAAAATAAAGCTTAGTGGTATATTTGAGTAGAAAATGGCCTCATATAAAATGAGGTCAGCTTGGCTTATGTTATACTCGGAGCATAAGTGAACATGCTGAACTTTTTCAGTTGTTCTTTTTTTTCATGCTGTTCTTTATATAGTATGAAAGGCATTTATGATATATATTGTCATTTCAAGTATTCTTGCCAAGCAGTTTCTTAGTCTTTTCATAAATTTAAAGGAACTATATAACAGTTCGGCACATTTAATAAACATACTTTATATGGAAATAACTTTTTGGATAGTAGCAAGATACAGTTTATCTTAGAAAGTTCTGCTTTAGCTTTGCAAAAGCAAGCTAATCATAATCTGATTTAAGACCTTATGCTAATGATAACTTAAATGCAAATGCAAGCATAAATTATCTGCACTGATAGTCCCTCACTGCACTTTAAAGGCTGCGGATAAATCTGGAATGTGCTCAGAGACAATGTTTTAGTGAGAACTGAGAAATATTTAAAAAAATATCCAAGTTTGTAACAGCGATGGGCTAAAAGTGTACTATGCTGCCATGGGACACAGAATATAAGATGATTTAGACAAAGAAGTGAAATATGGCCTGCAGTGCAGCAGGGGAAAAAGAAGTACACTCACTTCAATTCTCTCGTGAGCTCTTTGGTGAAAAGAAATGTAAGTAAGTGTCTTATTTGGCACAGGATTTCACGGAAACTAAATTCACCCAGTTTGTAGTGGGTGAGATTGCCCAACTGCAGGGAAGAAGGCCTGACAGAGAGCGCAGCAGCGGCAAGGTCTCACGCGATGCTGGCTGTCTTCTCGAAGCCCCGTGCAGCAATGCTTGTGCAAGGAATCATTTCCTGGCATTGCCGCTGCCACAGCAAGGTCGAAGCTCTCACCCTGTAACTGCTGTGACCCCGGAGATGCATCCTCGAAGGATGCTTTCTGAAGGGGATCATTCACGAAATGGGACAGGAGCTATGAAACGGCAGCAGAAGGAGCAAAGCTGCGTATTCCCGACTGACTGTTCCTAGGAAAGGATCAGAGAAGATGGAAACAACAAAGACTTGTAGCTCTCCTCCTCTTTATCAATAAATGCAGTCATTGCTTATTATTTACAGGATGGACCAGAGTATACTGGGCATTGTGTCTTGGATGGGCCACATTCTTATGGCTTCTTTTAATCTGCTGCAATTTATTTTGAAGTGTCGTGCTCAAATATCACTGTATGTTTTGCTTCCTGCCTTGTTGCATTTCCAAGGCTTGATTAAGCAGGTTGTAATCCTTTAGAAGATATCTACTCAAGGCTTAGTGAATGCCACAACATCTTGCTCTCTTAGGTACTCATGCAATGCTTGCAGATTTCTAATACTCATTTTCTAACCCCCAGCAAAAAGTAGAAGTGCTTTTTCTGGATCATTCTTCCTCTCATCCCTTTTCCCGCAGACCTTTTGTGAAAATCTCTTTACAAGAGAGTACTGGGCTTAGCTACACTTCTTTGTGAACTTGGTAAAAGGGAAGGGAGGGCTTTGCAGTATGCACCACTGCAAAACATTCCGCTGTGTGATTTTGATATGCCTTAATTAATCAACACTCTTGGTTAGAAATTAAGCGAAATCTAAGGGTTACTCAGAGTACACCACTTCCATAGGGATTTGTATCCTACTGCTTCAAGGAGGAAATTCCCTTCCTCAATTTTCACGAAGACCTCCCACCAGGTGTCCCTCTTTCCCCACCAAAGTGGCGACAAAAGACCATTTAACCGGCAATTTAAACCCCTCTGTAGTAATTCAGTTCTTCATTACGCTATATATCCTGTAAAATTAGTTACCGTACTTGCACTTTGACACAGATAGTAGCTGCTTTTGGGCACGATGTAGTAATAGCCTCAGCCTGTAGGAAGAGTACGCAATCTCAAAGTGCGCTTTACATTTGGAGAGCTTGCGCCAGGCAGAGCAGACACCTCCCTGCCTATCTCACAGCGCATGGGAGATGATGGGGTACCTCAGGGACCTGTTTTCCAGCCCCGGCAATTGCATGCAAACTGACCGGGATTGATTTTAGTCACGTATTTTTAGGGAAGTGAAAGAAGGACAAATCTTTTGGCCTACTCATTAGGAAGTTTTGATTTCGGCACAGAAAAGCACAAGAAGCGTGCTGAGCTCGTGCATCTTTACGTAGTTTTAAAAAGCTGAATAAGAAATAAGAAACGAAATCTCAGGGGCAGAACTATCATCTTTGATACTTCACAGGAGTACTATTTGGAATATTTCTTCTGATACGTCATTGGCATTTGTTTTAGTATTTACTGTACCATGGAATATGACAAGCTAGTTGCTATTCCCACTTATCCCTTTGCTAGCATAAATTGGGCTTTCTGATCTTAAATAAAATTATGCTTTCTAACTATTAAGGGAGCAATGCAGAAATGAGAGAATATGGGCTGAGGACAGAGGGGTGTACAGTTTGACGTAACAAAGCCAAAATATTTCAGAAAGAGACTTCAAGAAGTAACAACGTGCAACTGAAATGGGCATTGCCATGAGGGGGGAATTTTGGAAGTGCCCTTTTATTAACACGCTTGCCAGCACGTACGTCACTAGCCATGACGGTGCACAAATGAGCCTGAAAAATTTTGGTTGCACTTCTCAGCCAGATTCAATTTCATCCACGGCTGCAACAATCCAAATCACTCTTTCAGATATAGCCATCTCTCTTTCTCTTCATACACCTGTTTCCACTCATTCTGACAGTTTAGTAGTTAATGTGGAAAGGGCAGCAGGGCCTGACCATAAGATCATGCTTACATTCCGCAGAGTCCGAGACGAACAGGAGAAATGAGTCCATGACACCTATTTCATAACGCACAGAGAATAATGGGATATTTCTGGTGCTCGAGTTCTAGACGTTGACAATTAAACGTGAACTCTCATAAGAAGAAGTGTGCTTATTTGCTATTTTGCCAACGGAACTGTGAGGCAAGATGCAGTGGATTTATTCTTCTGGCACTGCTAGTCACAACGTGAGCCAAGCCCAGAACCTCAGTATCACATGGGGTAAAGTGGTTTGAGGGAGTTGAGAGCCCATGACGAACCTAGCCAGTTTTTAGACAGGGTTGGGAATAGAATAGTATGTGCGAGCCACAGATGGTGGATTAACCCATTTTTCCTGTTTTCCTGTAAGCTGGAACCTCTGTGTTCCAGGTGGGATCAGCACTGTAAGTACATCCCCCCCCAAAAAAAACCCAAAAAACCAAAACCCCACCCAAACCACAACAACAACAAAATCCCAAAAAACCCAACCCCAAAAATCTGGGAGCGTGAAGACAGTGAAGTGTCTTTACTTTCTCTGCATCCCAGCTGCTTATGTATATAGCAGAATTAAGGATATTTCTTTCAACCCACCTTTTCTCACGTTTACACTGTCCTTGTACATGCCTTAACACAGAGGAGGTCTCCATCTGATAAACACATCGGATGGTTCAAGTCATAGTAATAACAAACAGTGGGGACAGCTTGACTGACATAATCTATTTACAGACTCAAGGTGTAAGGAGCAATCTTGCAGGGTGCTTATCTGCCAAATCAATGGCCAACGGTACTGGGCATAGATAGTATTTTACAGGCTTAACCTCGTAGTTCTCTTCTCACTTTCTTCCTGCAGAATTCTGTCGTGTAAAACCTGACTAAACTTGAAAGGCTACATGAGGAATAAAAAGGGGAAATCTGGCTAATAAAAGGATTTACTTCAGCTATTAAAAATAAATAAATTCCCAAACCTCCACTGCAATTGAAATGGACATTTCAAATATTCTAAGATAGACAACTACTCAGTTGTAGCTCTAATGATTACAATATGAGCTTATGATTTGTATAAAAAGTAGCATAATTACTGTGACTATCCTACTGGATTTTGCAATAAGGAAAGAAGGAATTTTCGTGCTTTCTAGGTTAAGGATAAACGTAATTGATTTATGATTAACATGAAGGTCTGGGCTTATCTTCCAAATATATTGTATTTCACAGAGAAATGAGGATAAAGACATTTTTCTCATTGCTATTGAAACAGGGTATTTGCAAGCCAGAGCAGCTAGAAGCAATACTGATGAGAGCTCCTACTAGATGAAGACTTGACATCGTTCATGCTAAATTCAAGTCCATCTGTTGTATGGCAGGAGAAAGATGAATGGGAGGTCAAAAGTCTAAAGAATAACACGAACAAGGTTTTTAAAGGACATATTTATAAAGTAACACAATTAGGAGAACACAGGTCCACATCTTCCTGTCAGTTCACTACAAATTAATTAAGCAACACTGATTGCTAGGCATTTCTTGGGAGCTAATGGGAGTCAGAGGTTAATAGTCCGAGCTTGTGCCCCAGACCACCAGTTCTTGCCAACTTCGCACGCCACTGAAGTGCCCCCGACCAAGGCTCTCATTGCAGTTTAGGTTAAAAGAAAAAAAGGGTGCAGATATATTCTAAATTTGGGAAAGCTGTATCAATCACGGGGCAATAGTTATTCCGAAAGGGATGTAGGTATGATCCTGAGAAACATCAAGATCCACCAATTCCCATCAATCCCCCTGGAACTGTGTTCCTCAGCAGCTGACAGAGGCTCTGGCAAGTCTCACTGAGTCACACCCTCAATCTCCTGACTTGGGTAGTCCAATTCCGATAATGACACAGAAGATGACTACATCTTCAGGCATTTCAGGCATCCTCAGCTACCATGAATACTGCAATCAAATCACAGCAGTGGGTCAAACCTGACACTCTGCACTCATCTCCAGAAACTCTTGCGTTAACACGCAACCCTCTCCAAAAAGGTCTCTTGCAAGGCCATGCAAAATCAGACTGCTTCCGAGAAAGTAAGGAAAAAGTTCCAGAGACTTTGGTGAGTGCTGGAAAAGGTCTGTCCCCTCGTTAAACCCGGTGGCTTACCTTTTAAACATCTCTCTTGGAGCACTGAATAATTTTGCAGCATCCTGCCTTGTTCAGCAGCATGGACGACTCCTTGCAGGTGTAAAATGGGTGAAAAAATAAGTGTGAATCCACTGTTAGAGCAGGATAAATATGATTCTGACCATCCTATGTGACAGGATGAAAAAAGCAACTAGTTGTAATCTCTGTGTACATCTGATCCCTTACTCTCCTCAAAGGTGAGCCATGTCATCCGCGGCAGGATAGCCACTCCATGTCTGTATGGCTGGCTGAAGTGCCAGGCAGCTACAGAGTTCCCTGGAATTAACGATTCCCGTTCAGGAATGTCCAAATTCCAGGCACTAGTTTAACCCTGACTAAACTGCCAGTCTGACTCTCGCTGGCATTGACAACGGTGTTGGCTACGGCTCATTTCTTTCAGATTTCCCCTGAAGCGTCCCTGCTCCCCCCCATCCCGGGATGATTCCCGGCAGTGTATAGAAAGCAGCAATTTCACGAGGTTGTTCTAAACACTGGTCCTTATATCTAAAATCTCTCTCCTGTTAGCTTTGCTAAAACACATGGCACTCAAGCCCTGGGTGCTTTCTAAATGGCTATCAATGGACTCTGCACTTCAAGGGCAAATGTAGAAAGAACAAACCGAACACATATATCATATACCTTTTAGGGCTGAGACATTAAAAAGCAGAAGCCTAATCTTTGGAATTTTTCAGTATAAATAACTGAGCCTGTTTATTCAACTCCTGAAAATGTCTTCCACAGTCTCACATGAAATCTTCTCTAGCTAGTGCTTTGAGGAAAAAAACTTCTCAACACACTATCATTTTCATGGTTTTCAATTTCTCAAAAGCAAACGCAGCCTATTAAGAAAAGTTATTCCAGCGTATTGCTCTGTTTTAAAACACAAGGAGAAGTACAAGACACAGTGAGAGAACATTCTGCTCTCTCAAAAAATTAATTCTTTGATACAATTCATCTTGTCCGCAGTTGTTGCTTTTATTAAGAAAGACCTTCCTGACTGCTCCAGTTTGACATAAAAAAAATCAAAGTGGTAGCCACAAAACCCCACAGAGATGGTGGCAGCTTGCTCTGTCTGTTCCTTATCTCCGGAAGAATTGAAATTATGGCCGCTGGGTAAGGGTAAAAAGCCATATGTAATGCACTTTACTGAACGTTGATCTCTGCATATTTTTCAGATGTCACTAGACAATGCTTGCACAGTGTTTTAAGAGCGCAAAGTACGGCTTGAAAAGTTGATAGCATTTATTAAGTGCTAAGACCTCTCTAAGCTAGTACACAACGAAATGGAGAAACTCTTTCTTTAGAAGAGTTGTACATGTATTCAATTTTAAGAGCAGAGTAGACACACTAAAATATATGTGATTATTTAAACATTTCTAGCTAACGATGTCGCCCTACAGAATAACAGGAAAGGAGACTTTATAAACTGCAAGCTACAGCCAGCCAACAGTGCGTGCTCTGCCGTTTACAGCCTCTCTCTTTATTCATTAATAAGATACATAAGCTTTAACCTATGGTCTTAAGCCGAGCTCCGTGGCATTTTGCTTGAGTAAACACTGCAAGGTTGCAGCCCAAACAGAGAACACTTGGGCATTGCTCCTGCTGCTGCAGGTGGGCCTTGCTGACCGTCAGTGGGGTAACTCGTCACCATCACTGGAGGGGTTCAAGGAACGTGTAGACATGGCACTGCGGGACATGGTTTAGTGGGCACAGTGGTGGTGGGCTGATGGTTGGACTTGATGATCTTACAGGTCTTTTCCAACCTTAGTGATTCTGTGATTCTGTGAACTCAGCCAGGTAGAGCTGACTCTGTCTGTGCTTGCAGAGAAACTCCAAAATGCTCCTGAAGATAAACCTGATTTTTCTTTAACTTTGCAGATGTCAGGGAATTTTCTGAGCAAAGGAGATGCGTCCCTTCACCTGGCGACTCAATACACGGGATACGACCATAGCTGCTCCAAACACTAGTAACAGCCGACCCCAAATGAGCACGGAGAGAGCCAAGGGAGCCGGCTTTTGTGGACGCCTCCACATCACAGTCAAGTGTGAAGAATGACAGATAGTTGTACTCCCAGCTGAAGTGAGCTTCACACAACTGTGATTTCTGAAGTATTGAATATTTCGTTATGGAGTACGCAGTTATTGGTAAAACCTGGTAGACAGAATATAAACTCTTAAAATATAAAAATGGAATTGGTCAGATTTGGGTTTCCCTTCTACTTCCATGGTTAATGTAAGCTAAACAGTAATGTTATGGTTTTCAGCTTAATAAATGCATTGACGTACAAAGTCTCTATAAGATGAATGTGTTCCACGTTCTCGTATGCAGCAGGGTGTATATTCTTTAAAGCTGCTGGTACATACTCTATGATTTTGCTCTGGGAAAGAAGATGTGAAGTAGCAAGAAAAATAAGGGATGACTTTGGGCTTGTAATAGTCCTGTTAATTCTAACACCAGCGGGTGTTATGCTTTGCTTTTCTACTCATACTCCTGAGAAAAAACTCTGTTATTCAAAATATTGTGCCATGGTTTAGCATGGAATGATAGATTTATTACTCGCTGCCCATTTTGTCTTTTTTTTTTGGATGAAATTCCAATTCTTCCCTTATTATTAGAAAGTGTGGCCAGGAATCTAAGGAAGGACTGGTGCCCAGGAACTGAATTAGAATTAGGATTCTGTGCCTATGACTTCTTTCGTCTTCTATCTATGCCTTTAGGGAAATCTCTACTTTACTTTCCCTATGCATAAAGGCCTACATATCCGCAATTTTTAATTAGATGGAGTACAACACCTTCAGGATTGTTAAGTGCCAAGCATTATTATAATCTATGACCTTCAGCTAATGAAGGAGTGCCCTGCTTTCACATAAAGCATGTCAGGTATTAGATCATGATACTGCACGAGCGCTCTGTCCTTCTGACACAAGCTGTTCATGACCCAGTATGTTGGTAAATCCTTGCTTACACACATACGCGACACCGTTGAAGTTTGTCAAGATACACTGTTTGCTGCAAGTCAAGGGTGTGCATGTTGTAATGTTTATATTCAGCTTATGCAAAATCAAAGCCTTTTACAAGAAGCCCTGCGACGGATTTCAAAGTAAAGGATTATGATAACCTCTAATTTAACGTATCTCAAATTACAAGATCAAATGCAGATTCGGACATGTTGGAAGAGAAGTTCTGCACTGCTGATGATAGCTAAAAGAATTTAAATAATGTGCTCTGATATGGCCTTGGGACCTCTTACAATTTCCATGGAAAGTAACTAATTTTTCTTTATTTCTGTCCCTTTTTCATAGTTAAAAGATTTTTTTCCTTCTCCCCTAAAGCTCATAATGCGGTGAAGAAGCTGTCGGGAACAGTTAAATCAGTGTATAAATCCCCAGGAGAAAGAGTCCATCACACATTTTGCATATCTCAGGGGTTCAAGGACAGTGGGCAGGAATCTGATCTGTGTTACAACAATTTAAAACCAGACTGATTTCAGTGAACTCACTGGCGTTCCTCCAGATGTCAGTTAGAATAACAGAGAGCAGAGTGTGGCTCAGGAAGTGAAAAATAAAACAGAAGACCTGTGTCTTTCACCATTGATGCTGTAACTTGTGACAGAAACCTTCTCTGAAGCAGCAATGTGCTGGTGTTCCAACCATGCTGAATTCATTTACTTTGGCAGTTTCTTGATTATTCCACTGTCTATTTATTTGAAATGGAAACCAAGCCATGTTGCCTGCTCCTTCTCCCGGCATATGATTACACAATACATCTTCCATTTTTTGCAATCAATCACTCCCAGTGCTATTTTCCCATTGTGTACCACAGTACCTGGCTTTTGGAGAGGTTTCCATCTGAACATGAGTGTAAAGGGAAAACTTAAAAATAAGAGAAAGTGTCTATGCATTTGCAATGTGTGAAGAATGTCTACGTTGTTCCATGCTCGGTCATTTACTGACAGCTGATTTGGAACATATGCTTCTCAGACATTCAGCATGCTTCTCAATTTTGGGTGTCAGAGCCAGAGATTTTAGTGTCAGATAAGCAAACCTTGTTTTTCAGAAAGAGTCAGGACCTGTCATTACTATAGCCATCTCCTAGTTGGCTAGGCACAACCTCCGTAACGTGGCTGTTCAATATCAGAGACAGATGAACCAAATGTTTGGTATTCTCTGGATTCTATTCAAATTGTTCTGCAGTCAAATAAAGTAAAAACTAAAATAAGGTAGATAAAAGACAAGTCACATCTGATGAATTATACGCAACCCTTGTTAAAATGCATTTCAAATGGAAAGGAAATGCATTAGAAGAATGTTTTGGTTTTTAAAAAAGGTAATTTGATCTAATTAAAATATTTTTTCTCTCCTCTAAGTTCAGAGCTTCCACATGTTGGTCACTAGAGCATCCTTAGACAAGTTATTTTATGCTTATTATACAGATGTAGAGACTGAGGTATGTAGATGAAAAAAAAAAGCCCCGGATCAACCAGCAGGCCAGTGGAAGAGCAAGGAATAAGGTTTAAGAGACAGGAATAAAACTGAGCAAAGGCCATATTTGAAACCAAAAAAGGTCTCAGATAGTGAAGCTATGAGTTTCAGGTGGCCACTGGCTTCATGCAAATGCCGACAAAGTTCCCTTCCCCGTTGAGGCACAGCTATGCCTGCCAACATCAAAGGGAGGGCACAGATTCTGTCAGCAGCTGATTTACCTTGAGCCGGTGCTTCATCCATCTAGACAAAAGCTGCGGCAGAGCTACCTAATTGATCAACTGATCACTCAGGAAAAGCGCTTCTGTCACCAAGAGTCTGGCGTTCTCAAAGGGTTGGGATTTCCTCTCTTATTCCACTAACCCTCTCTTCTCTTGTCTCCTAGACGGCTGGTGTTGCTCCCCACTGGCCATGCTGACCCTTCGGTCCTTTCATGGCACAGTATTGGCCAGTGTCCCTTCCCTGTCACCCTCTCCTTGTGCCTCTTTGTTGTCTGGATTCCTACCACTGACTCAAGCCGCTGTTACTGTCTCCTCTTTCTTCACCCATTTCGTGCAGTAACATAGAGACTGACCCTCTGCCCAGCACCATTTGTTTGTTCGCCGCGTTTTACTTAGTCCCTCTGTACCTCCACTCATTTAGCTGATAGAGAACCGATCCTTTAAGGGAGGAGCACTGTCTGGTTTCAAAGCTCTTGGGGACTGCCATCGTATGGCGGCACTATTCAATGCCTCAGACAGGGGCGATGGAGGCTTCTTGCATCACTCAACTTCTGCGTACAGCGGCCACAACCTGGTCTCTGGCTGCAGAGTCATCAAACCTTCACAAGTGTTGCAATCACAAATCACCGTGGAGCTAATTTTTCTAAAGCTGGGCCCACATCCAACAGCTCTCTTCTTTGACAGTTACAATTGCAGGGGTTGCACACGCACACGTACTCCAACTGTGGGCGTAAAAGGCACCTCAGACAGAACAAGTGAGATCATTTTTCTGGAGGAGACTACAAACCCCACAGACTTGAAGGGAGCAACCTGGCAGACACCTGACACGTGCACCGGCCTCATCGGGCTCAGCAGAAAAGATCTGCAGTTTTGCTGCCTGAGTTCCTGAAAATGAAGGGGCAGAGCCCGGGCAAATGTAACTCGGGACAGTGTTGTTGCACCGGTGAGAGCTACATTACCACGCTTCCCAGAGGAGCTAGTTTTACGTCTTCGCTGCAGTGTTAAACCAGGTGAGCAAGTCAAATGAATAATATCACAGAATCACAGAATCAGTACGGTTGGAAAAGACCTGTAAGATCATCGAGTCCAACCTGGAACTTGAATATGAGAACTTGAAAAGGAAAACTAACCAACCAAGAGGAGGAATGACTTTAAAATGTGTTTGTGGTTAATCCCGTCTATGCTCTTATCAGGGAAGACTGCCACAGCTGCAGGGTATGTACATCTCAACCCACTGACGTGCTTAACTGGAAGTGAAAAAGCAAGGGGTGAAACCTCCGCTGAACTGGCATCTAAATTACACCTTATTAAACAGAAAGGTGACATGAGGAGCATATGAGTTGGGACTTGCTTTTTTCAGCATCTGAGCATTCATTTGTAAAACTGGTTCTCTCGTTATTGTGTCAAAATGAGAGATTCCCAGCAGGGTGGTTGACAGGTTAGACAAAGAGTCCTGTTCAGTAATAAAATAGTTACGCAGGTGTTCTCCAGTTTTCCCTCCAGCATTTGCACAAAGCATATGAACTGTGCTCGGGCCTGATACACTCTTGCCCTATCTAGGATTTGATAATTATTGCTATGGAAGCGGAGAAGGAGAGATGTTTGGACTAGCACTAGAATACGCGAAAGAAAGTAAGAGGGTCAATAATATTTTGCTTCTCAGGAAGGCTGGTGACAAGTTCACTGGATCCGTTCGCTGCAGCAAGTGCTGGTAATGTTTTCTGCATTAAGCACTGACTTCAGAGATTCGGTCTATCAGAAACATCATAATTTTTCTTGAGATACATATGACCATCACGTGCCACAGGTACAGGCCAGAACTGAACTGGGGATGGCACAGAGGCAAGTGCAGACCATCCACAGCCAAAGCTGTTCCCTTCTTTTATGTCCTCCTCCTACTTGGTAAGTATTGCTTGTAGCCTGATTTTCTTTCGCATAATTACAAGCCACACCTAGCGCAGACAAGAATTTGGCTGACTTAAGGCGTATTGCAGTTAAAGTTGCAGGCTCCCTCAGATGGGCTTTGGAAATAACCATTTCTCGAGATAAGCATTCAGCTGAAGAAGTTCTAAAAAAAAAGTCTGAAGTTGCCTGACATGTGGGTTTCATCAGTTCTTGGGTTCTTTGAGAGTACTGTGCGCTGTTACAGCAAATTATTCAAAGCCATTCTCTTCTCAAAGCAATGTAGATGAGGAATAACTTGACTGACGTGGACGGAGCTATCCAGGAGCAAAGCAGGCGTACAAGAAGTGGACCAATTGGCGTGACTTGGGACAACTTACACATAAAAAAAAGCTCCCCTCGAACAAATACTGAACAAGGCCCTGAATAACTGAGCTAGTCTGTTCTGCTTTGAATAGTAGATTCGATGAGGTGATTCTGGAGGTCCCCGCTACCTAAATTATTCTATGATCTGTGAAAAGTATGCTATTTGTTAGAGACAGAAGATGATGTTGCTGTTCTTCACCAATACAATACAAAGCCACATCTGTTAGCATCCTGCTTCACAGATACCTTTGGAACTGTTACCAAGTTACTAAATACCATTAGGTATTTTTTTTGATCAGCAATATCTTGTGCTTATTAGCCGTTTATTCACTAAACAATAGCTTCTCAGTCCCGTTAGTCTGTGCATAGACGCAGCCGAAGCACTAGGCCTTTCCAGCAAGCAGATCCCTTATGAAGTGTTGCCCGTACTGGTGTCTAGCGTAGTGTGGTGCCGCTCAAGTACCAGTTCACACTCGGTGGTTATTTGGAAGGCAACTGTGAAACAGTCAATCCGTAAAGATGAGAAGTGCATTGTTTATCAAATCATTGGGGTGATCTCAGAGAAACACTTTGGGGAAGGGAGAAGCTTCCTATCCTCCTCTGCTTTCATCCAAGTGCTTCTTTTTAGATATTATCAAACAGTTCATTCCTTTCTCCTCACCTTGTTGATGGCGATACATCTCTTACAGACTTAGGATGATTCCTCCTTTCCTCTCAGGTCTCCAGTGGCCCTAAAATTTAGCCATTACTACTCAGCCGAGCAAGGCCTACGCTGACTACCAAGACCATCGCAAACCCAGCCAGAGCAAATCATCGCAATGTAGGAACCAGGAATTAAAAACTACAAGCTTTTTAGCATCTGCAGTGCTCTGTCCTCATCAGTCCAGGATATGGGAAAACGCCTGGCCCCGTGACTTCGGTTCAGACCTGCAGTACAGACCATAGCCGCGGAAAGTAAAGCAATTCACTGGGAAGATCTTTGTATCTAGCTCACGTGTTTTGAATTTCATTGCCTTTGGTGTTTGCCACTCTGCTGAAGATGCAGTTCTGTAAAAAGGGAATGCCTGCTGACACACCAAGAGGATAGGTGGCCTACCAGTAATGCAGTAGATACCAAAAGGCGACCTTATAATTACGTCACGTTCTTCTGAGAAATGTCGAATATGATGCTTTTGCAAGCACTCTTAATTATGACACTACCCAATGCTCTTTCTTACCCTATACCATTCTCTAACAGAGATAGCTACAAACAAATGATACATCATTTCTGTCTGAAAAAAAAATCTGGTGGTTGTGCAAAAACTACCGTTAACGGGACAGACACTCTCACATACAATTTGAAATGCAAAAGGGAAGAAATTGCTCGTTCCTGCTTTCAAAACCTATATTTATATTGCATTTATATTTGCAACCCTATCAGCTCAGGTAGCAAGAAACATAACTCTCCCTGAATATCTGCAGGGGAATACTTATCTGTATTCGATGATCACAGGACTGGGAATGCCAACACTTACTTTCTTGAATGCCAAGAACCTTTAACTGTCAGCAAAGCAAATAAAATAAATTATACATGTGTGCTGGAGGAGAGGTGTGTAAGGGAGAAATGGATATAGTGCTTACAGTTCATACTGGAAGCAATGGTAAATCCGGATGGACGACTAACAGAATTTGTGAAAACATTTCTGAAGTAATCATCTTCTTTGGTACACATCTCCCCCAGGAGACGAGGCCAGCTAGCCAAGAGGGAAAATAGGGACTCAATACACAGTGTAGAAGAGGCAGGGAAGTATTTTGATATAATGCTGGTGAACTTCTGCTCCTCCAGCTAACCCAAGTAAAGCCAGACCTGCGCCTGGGATAACTGGCAAAGATTGGGAACTACATAACCAGCAGC
Source organism: Gavia stellata (assembly GCF_030936135.1). Classification (NCBI taxonomy): domain Eukaryota; kingdom Metazoa; phylum Chordata; class Aves; order Gaviiformes; family Gaviidae; genus Gavia; species Gavia stellata. The sequence goes on along the minus strand of NC_082598.1, from coordinate 59,672,950 downwards.
TGGGAGAAGACCAACATATAGTGACAATTCCAGGAGAACAAAGAAAGACATTTGTTAGGCATTAATGGGATTGCTATAAATTAACAGGCAGTAATAAAAGTTCAGACAGAAGGTGCAAATGCCCGGGGGGAGGAGCAGTTGATCCAGTATTACAGTGTAGTAGCCACCAACACGTCTTGTGCATGTCCACATCACAGCGTACAAAGGACAAGCTGCAATAATTTAACACAAACGGGCCCAAATTAATTTAAAGAATTTCATGAAGTCCTAGACAGTCACAAAGGAAAAAGTTATGAAAGTAAATGGTGATGGATGAAAGAATAATCTAAGACAGGAACAGAATGGTAAATCTTCCATGTTGCAAGATACCAAGCAATGGGACGTATCAAGAATTTAATTTGATGGATTTAGTAAGGATTTACTTTCCATTTCTGCGAACACAAAGAATCACAGGGCCACTGATACTGCTTAGATGCCCAATTAAACATCAGCCTAGAAAACATAATCATACAGACATCTGGTGAGAAATTTTTAAGTACTCAGTAATGGTTTAAACCCTGTGTAACCACCGCTGATCTTTGACTAAAATGAAACAAGCCAGCTCTGAAGACTTTTAAACTGGCATCAATCACGCCCACAATTACTGCAACTCCCCCCCCTCCCCCCCCCCCATAAAATTGTTGGTACAAAATTAGAGACTAGTTACGACCAAGCTGAAAAATCAGAACCTACTTATATGTTTTCATAACTTTCAGCTATAAAAATCTACAATTATTCCGTGTACCCATTCACTACTGTTACTCATTTTAAATATTTAAATTACTCCCCAAATTAACAGTTACCTGAAGAGAAATAACAGCATCATTGATGAGACACTGTATACCTTTTTCAAGGACATTTATTACATATTTTAGGAATTAAACATTTCTCTGTTTCTAAATATTTTTCCACATTGGTCTACAACACAAAACTCTGTATGGGTATAAACCATAGCTTTGATGTAAAATTAATTTGTTCATAAAATTCAGGTATGGTTTATTATTGCAGCTGAAGTGTCTGCCTAAAGGAAAATTAATATATTAAATATTTTTCCATAGAATAGTCTCCATAAACTAGAATTGTTTGAAATAAGCCTGATCCTAAGGAGATGTGAAGGAGGTGCTATTTTTAACACGAGAAGCAAATCATAGCTTCCAGTGTTTGACTTCCCAAATCCCTTTTAAGTTTCTCATTGAGTTTCAGATTGGTCTGTTTACTAGATCTTTTTCTCTAGTAAACTTGTATTTTATATATTTGGTGTGTTTGTGACATGACTTTCTGATCTTTCTTAATTCCAGTCCAAACCAGTGAGGCATTCTGGCAACCTGAAAATGAATTTAAATGATCCTGGCCTTCATTTATATGAGTATTGTAAATAAATATTTATGCCTTGATAAAACAAGGCACTTAGCTACGTACGTAATTTAATCACATCCCTATTTCCCGAAATATAAACTCTCAATTACACGGAAAGGATCTGAGACCCTTTTCCCAAGTCGTTTTTACCTGTTTCTTTTGTTACTTTGACATTTATGCACGTACTGGAAAATTTTTGCAAAACAGTTCAACGCCTGGTCTTCACGGGGTGATCCACAGAGTGACAGCACAGGGCTGCTACGGACACCTTGGAGAGACAAGTCTAGTGCCTTTGCAGGGCTCTGAACAGCAGCGAGGGGAGATTACTGCAGATAATTGCGCATCTCCCCAGGCTGGGGAGTAGCAACCAAGCCCTGGGCCTGAATTTAGCCGCCTACCCAAGTACTTGAGTTTCTTTCCACTGGTTGACTATTGTCGACGTTGAGTTACAAGCCCGTTCCCTCTCTGCAGTATCAGCTCACGGATTTGCTTTCATGTTTGTGCCGCCTTGCTAGGGAGCACCTGTCTGTGCCGCTTCCCTCATTTCCTTGAAAAGGAGACTAATAGATAGCAGCCTGCCTCTGGGGCGCACTGCAGGACGTTCCTCTTTTGCACAACGCTTAGATCTTGTACGAGCCTGATTTAATGCCGTCAGACCCAACAGAACCCATTCCCGTTAACATTTGTAGCGTCTTGGAACGTATGACAGAAAAAGTCCAGTTCTCAGCCCCACCGGCGCTGCTGCCGAACTCCTCCGCTTACAGTAGCGCAACAGCTCTGCGTTTACACCCGCGAGTTAAGAGCAGGAAACAACAGTATTTGTTTGTTGTCTGAGCCGCCACTGTTTCCATTTCCAAAACTCACAGGAGAGTGCGATCTGGCCAAAAGCGTCTTTTAAGAAAAATCTGCTACGCCAGGGTTCCAGAATTTAAGAAAAATGTGATAAAGCGCTCAGATCTCCAACAGTAGTTTGGTCGTGCCCAGTTTTTCTTACCTTCCAACACAGATGCCTTAAGAGGTCTGTATCTGATCTAATACAATGTTTGGAGAATACGATATGCCGGCAAAGAAGCAATTTTCTGCTAAGATTGGTGCCAAATATTTAGATTATTCATCATTTGAGAAGTATACATAGTACATATGCATCTGATGTCAGAACTAAAGCATAAGTTATGCAAAGCACAATAGCTTTGAAAATATATTGCCTCCTATTAAGAAAAAGAATAACCCTACACAATTTCAGAGACCTTTTTTCTGCAAACCTTAAAAAAACCCCTGGACAAATTGCCAAGTTTACAAATATGCACACACATTCCACATATGGATATGCTTTAGTAATCATTTTTACAAACCTTTTAGGCTACACATGGCTCTAATAAATAACCCATTCACAAACAATATATTATCATCAAAAAAAAAGGAAAAACCCCAAACCCTTTTCATATACAGCCCAACAGTTCTAGCCTTCACTTTCAACCCCCAGCTTCATGATCAATCATTACGTCAGTGTTCATTTTTCATGGTTTGGTGTTGAACAATAAATGGAAAAGAAAATGACTGAAATAATTAATATTGTCTCTGACAATGAGCAAAGCTCAAGAAAGAGCTCGCGCGCGACAGCTGAGGACAGTCTGCCCTCTGTAAGTTGCAAATGTAATAAAATCTGAACTTTTTTTCTCTTTTCTTTTTGAACGAAGTTCACACGGGCCAAACTGCACGATGGGAAGGCTCACATGTCAGTCCCTTTGTGTAAATAGTAAACAGCTGCAGTCAAAAGTTTTATCCCTTGAAGGACAATACTTATTAGCTCAAGGTTAAGAGCCTTGCAGAAGGTCAGCCTAGCTACTGCAGAGCTGTGAAATATCATCCTTCGGCTATCTGCTGACACGCAGCCGAGGGCCGAGTTATGCCATACGGACGATGCAAGCTTCATTGCTCAGAAGATGACAAAAAGTTGTCTTCCCCAACCCCCAAATTATTGGGGCAGTAACTGCTTCCGACTGGTAAGACCCTTTCGCAGTCTCCATCCCATGAGTCGCCTTCACGCCCGAGTCCCTCTTACCTCTATCACAAATGGATGCTTCTTGCGTACGTGAGAGCCGGACAAAGACCTTTTGTCTCTGCGGCCTCTTTTGTGCAGGGATGGATGCAAGCCAGGAGGAGCGGCAGAAGACTCCGGGAGAACATATAACCAAGCGGCTCAAGTTGTTCTCTCCCTGGGCGTGAGATCCTGTGTATCAATCCATACACAGGCAGGCCTCCTAACAGGGAACAACAGTAGTGCTAACGGCAACTGGGTAATTATGCCTTTCTGGGTGTTATTTTCTGCAACTGGGGTGCCCTTACGGGAGGGACTGACAAAGCCTTTCCGTCCTGCGGATGTGGAGCTGAAGCAGGAGACAGTGCTGGGATGGAGGGAGGTGAGGGCCGTAGGAGAGCAAGTGTGGAGGACCTGTTGTCTGAGCTGGGAGGTAACGGCATGGTCTTGACCGCGCTGTCTGCGTTTCCCCCGGTGTGGTGATGCGGGTGGTGGGGAGAGAGAGGTGACGCACTCCCCCACCTTTCTCCATTTAAATCTGTGCCGGATATATCTAGCCAAAGTGCAATACATCATATTCGTTCACGGCTTGTGTTAATACTCCTTCTGCTAAACCCTGCATTAAAATAATAGGAGGGCATAATCTAATTTTTTTTTCCTCGTTGTTATTATTTTTTGCTTACATTTAACGAGGATTCTGACTTCTCAGATTTGTCAGAGTTAACAAGAACATGCACCTTTTCCTTGTCATGTAGGACTCAAACATCTCATCTCAGTCTAAACATGCCCAATTTTTGTTTTCTTCTAGTACCAACACATTAGACATCCTGCCTCTCCCAAGGTATGAAAGATGTATTTACCTTGGCAAAGAAACCGTTTTGAGCCTGACTGATGCCAGACCCTAGGCAGCACTGATTATTTCTCCTTTTGGTGGTATGCAAAAGTCTTTCATCAAAATTAAGGCCCAGGGCATTCAAATCCTGATATATTTTAGCTGAATGTGACCACGGCTACGTTTCTGGCACACTGAGCAGCTTTTGTCACAAAAATCGAAGGTTTTGCGTGGCTCTATTTTCAGTCTGTATCATCATTGTTTATCTAGTGCCTAACAACAGGGCATACCCGCCTATGAAACTCCGCATGCTGAAGGGTACAGAGACCACTTTGGCTTTCTGCAGGTTGTTGCAAACTACTCCAGTACTCATTTCATATACAAATGCTGCTTGTTTGATTGATGAAATATAGCTCTGAATGCGGAAGGCAGGTACACAATAAAAGTGATAAATTAATACAATTCTAATAAAAAAAAAATCTGCACCGTACGTCTTCCTATCTCAGATCTGATGGCACGACACCACTTCCCAGGCAAAAGAGAAGGCAAAAAGGTGTCTTGAGCTGGCAACAGGTTTCAGTTCGCTCAGACTAACACCATCCTGATGACCCTCCTCTAAGAACATCTTGACTTTAGACTGGGGTCCTGAGCGCTGTAGCTGATCTCATCTTTCTCCCAAGAAAAAGCAGCAGTGTCTAATCCAAACCGACTTCTAGTGAGTGAATCAAAAGCACAAAGGATGAGTTTTTGTTAATGGGTGAGTAGTACCGACCCCTCCTGTAAGCTTGACGGGGATGATAAAGGACCTCCCTCTTGCCAGCAGCTATGGCAGGGCCTCCTTGTCCTCCACGAAAAGAGGTTTGAAGGATCTCGTCTCAAGTTCTGATTGCCCTAAGTGGCATTGCAATAACTGTAGATAGTCTCCCATTACTTGGCCGGTGAGAAATAACTCCAGCAAACCCAGCAGCGCCGAGCACTGGAGCACTTAACCCTGCCCGCTACTCTCAGTGCATGGGCTCACTACGGCTCGGAGACGCAGAATTAACAGGCTCCCCGCAGCTAACAGCACCAAGCAGGTGGGCAGCCACATGTCGCTCCAGCCTGCATTTCCAAGTGACCTTCACTAGCAGCCCCGTGCGCAACATATTGCATTAATCCTTTCTGGAGGTCACAAAATCATGGCTAAGTGTGCTGCGGTACGGATCCAAGAGAAACAGTTGCAAATGCCTAGCCAGATGCAGATGGAAAAATGTGCTTTTCATGTAGCCTGTTCAGAAGACTGAATAATTTATTAGTGCATCACATGCTATTTTTCGGAACTATGCCACTTTGAAGGAAATCATATATTTTAAATTATAAGCAGGTCCGACTAACAAAGTGGATCACAAATGCCAAAGCAGACAAACCACTGTGTGTCCGCCAATTCCACGTCAAGTGACTTTGATTACATCATTGCCAACAGATAGCTTAGAGAAACGGCACATCACGGTAATGAAACAATCACTGCCGCTCGGTTCAAACATACCTTGGTGCGCTCAAACCTCGCTACAAAGGCCTTGAGGTAACCCTTCCCGGAGTGCCCCCAGCACCTCCACCCAGCCTCTCGGTAACAGACTATCAAAGGCTGCGGAGCGGACTAATTCCAGTGGCTTTTCTGGAGCTGAGCGAGGCTGACAAATGGAATACCGCTCGCCTGTCTCACTGTGGGTATTGTTTTCTGCACCGTAATGCGGCACAGGTGTTGCAGGCCAGGAAGGAGACGCGCTGGCAGAAGCGTGATAAGGAAACTCGTGAAGGAAACCGTGCCACGGAAAGGCGGGGAGAGGCGGCGAGGCGACGGGCCCCCCGGCCCCTGGGGGTACTGCTGGGCCCTGGCATTCCCCCAAGACTCACAGCGTATCTCTAGGTGCCATATGGTTTGAGGATGAACTTCCTGCGCTTCTAAGGGGTGGAAGAGAAGGAGGAAGCGTCTACGGATGGGGAGAATAATTGCTTCCCCCTTCCGCTCCTTCTCCCCCTGTGCCCCGAGCATCAACTTTACCGCAGCGTAAGAACGAGGTGCGGTCTGATCTGCAAGGAGGCATTTGTAGATAAAACCTCGACCGAAATGCATGGGAGAGCAGAGAGTAAAAAGGAGACGGGGTAGCACCCCAAAAGCACATGGCGTATCTCACAACAGCGACAGCCTTCCTGGTGACGCATGGTAAAATGGACAGTGAGTTCAGGGGGCCTCAGGTCATCAGAATCAGTTTTATTCTGGTTTCAAGAAGAATCCGTCCTCCCTTTGCACCACACTGGTTTTGTAGTTGTGTGGGAGTCTGTGCCTTTGCGGCCGTACATGCAGCGACAGAAGATTTGTTACTATCTGCAGCCCAGCCTGCCTTATCATAGAGCTTTTACCGCACAGAACCGTGTCAGAAAATCTGACAGTCCTCACCGAAAATTATCACAGCACACGATGAGCATCATTTGTGATTGGAGCGGGACGTGCAAAATGGAGGCAATTTTGTTTGCACGTTTCACAGCGTGTAAGGACATGTGTTATTTCTATTACATTAGTTAGAATTCAATTAAATTTTCAGTAGTGAGCACAGGGTGCTGAGTCAAAAACCAAAGGAAAAAAGAAAGGAAAGATAAAAGGGCTTGAAGTCTGCAAAAGCACTAGTCTATGGAAACTCCACCTAGAGGCAGATTTTCAGACCCATCTGCCAAAAAAAAAAAAAGCAGCACAATACGGGCTCAGTTGTGGCCGTGGCACGGGTAACAAAGATGCTCTGTACATGCACAGGTTGATGCATTGCTCCCTACCCTCGTTATACCCCAGTCTTCAGATCACATATGCGACTCCAGACAATATTTTTTCATTAGCAATCTGGATATGGTTACACGGAGAGCTTCAGCCATGTGCTAATGAAAAACAAAGAAACCCTGCTGGTGGTCAAAAGTAAAGTGGTTCTCAGGAAATTAGAAGTTATATGCAGTAGTGTCTGTGTCACACGCTTGTCTAACTTCTCCGAAGAAACTTCTTGACAAGCACAGGTGTAGTTCTCTCTTGTGTGGCCATTTATTTTTGATACCAGGGCCGGAATCGTACCTGGAAGGTTGTTATTAGTCTCTAGCTTGGGCTGAACTGGCAGGATCTGGCCCTTATTCTAGGATGAATGTCCCTATTTGAAGTGATGATCATTCATTCCTTTATTTCTGTAGGTAGCCTGAAATGCGGAATGGCAATGTTAAAATCCTATCTCAGTGAATACATTCAATCAAATTACCTTCAACTTAAAACTAATAAAATTATCCTTATCAAATAGTAGCTCATAAAAGAAGGTTATATCCTTTTAGATATTTTGATACAGAATTAGCAATTCAATCTCAAAGTTTGAACTCATCTTTTCACAAAAGCTGCAGTAGGATAGCTCAGCTATTTTGGTGTGCTTGCAATGTCACTGGAGGTGATCTTTCTGGGTCAGACTTTTAGAGCTGTTCAAATGCTTAATTTCCAATGAAGTCAACCTTCAAAAAGCTGGCCCACTTTTTTCCAAATTAAAGTGGGGGGAAAAAAAAAAGAAAGAAAAAAAGAGAAGCTTATTTGAGAAGCGTTTAAATGTCAAATGAAACACGGTAATGCCGACTATAGACCTCTTCCTCTTCTCTTCGACTGCTCTGTTTCAGCATTCTACCCTAGATGACAGCCTTAGCCTCGGGGCTGCTCCGCGCTCCCCTCTGAGCAGGACTATCCGCTCAAGCTTGCACCAGTGCGTTGCATTGCACTCCCACCGTTTGCCTACCTCTCCAGATAACAAGTTGGGTTTGGAATTTACATTGGCAAAGGCCATGTATTCTGCATGGCATACTTAAATATACATGTCCCAATCGGCCTTTTGCTTGGCATTTACGTTAATACAAGTCAGAGGATTTCTCTGAAGTCCCACCAGAGTCAGGGAAGAGTAAGAGGAGTTAAGCTCTTCATCCATACCTGGTACAAAAGAGGTTTTGTATCAGACCGGGGAAAACAGACTCATAGGAAAGACAGTGCAGTAAATCCATAACACGTTTTCAGTTTTAGTTTTGAGTTTCCTTTTTTTTGCCTTCTTTCAGCTCCTCCAAGAGCCATACCAAGCCCCTTCCATTGACATCTGTGGAACTTACTTATTGCAGAAGTCAAAGTAAATCTGTGGCCCACAAGGACAATTGTCATCTGAAGGGCACTTTCCAGCATATCCCAAATTAAAAGATCTGTGAACTTAACAGTTCTCCACACTTTGTCACGTCAAGCTGATGAAAGGAAATCCCTCTTCCTACTTGGTTTTCTAAATATTTCTGTGCGAAGCCTTTTACGGCAAGGAAGTATTTCTAAGCTAGGTGCATGTAAACTTTTAAGCACAAGGAATTAAATCACACTGTTACGTCCTTACAAAATACCGCCGATTTTTATATTGATTTCCCATCTCTCTTCCTTCCTCCTCCCTTCCTTTGTCCTCCTGTTTTCCGGATTCTTTGGGAGACTGAACATAAAGGATTTTTATGGAATCATCAGCTATGTCACAGATTCACTGTATTATTGGCAAAAGCCATATTGAAAAGGCTTTTGAAAAATAACTCCTTTCCAGTGGATTCAGCTTTCCAAACTCCAAATGTTCACATCTCTATTTACCGTTACTTTAAATAGCTTCATTTCTGTGGATGGCTGATGAGCTTCCCAGCTGGAATATAAAACTTTATGTAGCTCTTGAGGTGCTCCTTTTGCTCTTTATGAAGAATAGAGGAAGAAAAATAGCTTTCAACTGGTGGGATTTTATGAAAAATAACTGTTAACAAAATGGAAATATTTTCAGACAAACTGACCAGCTGAAGATTTTTGGCTGTCAACTATTTGGTTTGCGTTGGTGAAAGTTTTTAATTAAAGATCAGACTGTTTTTGTGCACCAAGAAAAGCAGCAGCATGACAGTACCTGATGGATTAAATGAGTGCATAGTATGCTCTGTTGTTTCACTGCGTTTTTCTTCAATCACTTAAAGCACAGCTGCTGCATGCCTAAGAGTTGTGAGGAACATGCTCTGCCCTTGCAAACATATTATTCTCATTCTTAAACAGCAAGGGGAAAAAAAAAAAAAAAAAAGTCCTGTTTCTCCTGTATTCCAGCAGCTTTTGATTGAAGAGCCAGAAAAATACTTTGTCATTGCAGCTTTGGCTACAACCCAAGCATTGAAGTCGATGGAAACACTCGCAGAAGTCCAGCCTGGGATTCCACCCCCCATTATAAGGGCCCTCGTTTTACAAATTGGATTTTTGGGTAGATTTTCTTTGGAGAGTTCTAAAGATTTCCTGAAATTCTTGAACAAATTTAAAAGCGAGAAGTGAGGAACTGCATTGTGGTGGAGTGCTTGTCTTCTAGTTTAGATAGAGCAACTAAGGCAGAAAGATGTCGTCTGGCTAAAAGTTGTGTCTAAGTGTCATGGGTAAAGGGCTTGCTCCAAAGACCACTGAAGTAAAAAAAAAAACAAACCACCTCTTAGTGTCTTCAGTGCAGTTCGGAGCAGGACCCAAGCATGAGGAAAAAATACTAGAGTTGCAGACTAATCGTCTCTTCGCGTTTGGGATTAAACTCTGTTCCGTATGAGACTGCTAAGGTCCATAATAAATAGTTAGAGGCTACCACAGAGATGGGAAAGCAAGGGAGATTAGGGGGGACTCTTTTATTTCATTTGTTCGTAGCACAGTCTGCAAGACAACAACAGAAAGGGGAAACAACTTTGTATTTATTATTATGGCTGAGCTGCATGTAATAAATTATGGAAGAAAAAAAGACTGAGGGATAATTGACTGAAAAAACAAATGTCAGTTAAAGTAAACACAGCAGTTTCCACTGAACCTATTTGTAAAAATGTCAAAGGAGTTGAGTTGTTTTCCTTCACAATATTTGTGCTGGTATAAAGGGACCGTGGTTTAATTAAATTTCCCCACCGAGAGTAGGTATTCCACTAGATGTCACTTTGAGACTTCGCTAAGATGAAGGACAGCATCCTGATGAACATGCAGCATCCCCCGGACAGCTGAGAGCTGTCTTGGGCAGCAGCCCCTACTCAGGAATGTGCTGCTGGGGTGTATTGAGCACAAGGAGGTGGGTTACAGATGCATCACCACCTGCCAGGAGAAGAGCTGCCAACTCTGCAAATGCACGCTAGCAAAGATTAGCCAGCCAGGAGACACTTCTCGTACTGCTCTCAAGGGAAGGAGCGAGGAGACCACTGTCTTTGCCAACAATCCACCCTGTCCTCCTGCAGTGACACAGTGGGAAGAGGGTCAGGCTTGGTTCAGTTTTGGGCCCTCACTACAAGAAGGACATTGAGGTGCTGGAACGCGTCCAGAGAAGGGCGACGAAGCTGGTGAGGGGTCTGGAGCACAAGTCTTATGAGGAGCGGCTGAGGGAACTGGGGTTGTTCAGTCTGCAGAAGAGGAAGCTGAGGGGAGACCTTATCGCTCTCTACAACTACCTGAAAGGGGGTTGTGGGGAGGTGGGTGTTGGTCTCTTCTCCCAAGTGAAGAGTGACAGGACAAGAGGAAATGGCCTCAAGTTGCGCCAGGGGAGGTTCAGGCTGGATATTAGGAAAAAGTTCTTTACTGAGAGAGTAGTGAAACATTGGAACAGGCTGCCCAGGGAGGTGGTAGAGTCACCCTCCCTGGAGGTATTCAAGGAGCGTGTGGATGTGGCATTGTGGGATGTGGTTTAATGGGCATGGTGGTGTTGGGTTGATGGTTGGACTTGATGATCTTACAGGTCTTTTCCAACCATAGTGATTCTGTATTCTGTGATTCTGGTAGGAAGAAGAATGGCTCTTGGGCAGCTCCCCTGAGCTTCCACAGGGGCTTTGATGGATCCAAGCAGAGCGCTGTTCCAGCAACTGCCCCAAACATCTCTCATCCCTCAGCAACAGGGACAAGGTACTGGCCCTGATGTGGCCATTTCTTCCCAGAGCACCTTACAGGCAACACGAAGCAAATTAAAACCATCTCGAAAAAAGGGAAGCAGATGACTGAACCTTGTCAAACTGCCCTGTTCTTTTGGAAATCAACCGTTATTTAATATACCAAACAAAGGATGTCAAGGTTTCCCTAAATATCGTATGCTGAATATTGAATAGCAATAGGGAAAGTAAAATACAGCATGCTTGTTCTTTTAAAGGCAGGTGAAAAGTGAAAGACGTGTCTCTGTTCCCTGTAAGGCAATAAAAGAGTCATCACAGTGGCAGAACCTTGCCTTTTTAGTCCAGTCTAAAGAGGCTTAATATTAATCAAAAAAGGGAGAGCAAACCCAAACAAAACCCAGTTCATACCCTCTAACAATGCTGGCACACAAATGTCTCTGCGTGGAGCAAGACCTTGTGTTTGCACCTACACTCAGCTGCGATAATCACACAGAATAGGCCGCTGGGACACAAAAAGCCAGGAAATGTTTAAAAAAAAAAAAAAAAGAAAAAGGCAAAAAGCACAAAGAAGTATGTCTGCGCATTAAATACGCTCTACCACGTCTACTGCCAAGGGTGCCTGTCCAAAGCTCCAGCAAGCTGCATACTGTTTGTGTTGTCAACAAGCAGCAGCTTTTGTACCTATGCACGTTTGTTTACAAAATATATGAAAACAATGGAGCTCAATTAAAAGTAGATTAGCCACACATGTACCAAAGGAATGTGTACTTAACTGACTATGGCGAATCTGGCTCCAGTTCAATCCCCTGGAGAGGCTGCTCTGGCATGTCTGCTGAGGCCTTATTGGTATCCCATCTAGGCGCAGCGGTGGTTATGGCTCCTCTAGAATATATTAAATGGATCGTATAATAACCATTGGGCAGATGTTGCAATAGCAGAAGTTTGCTGCAAACGCGCAGATGGGGTGGCAGATTATCCTGGGAAGGGAACCATGCGTCGATGGGTTCATTTCCATTATTGCTTGGCAACGCACCACATGCGTCACGAGGCAGGCTGGAAAACCCCTTTCAAGGAACCAAAATGAAAGCTTACACAGGGAGATGATTTATAGAGGAATACTGTCAACCCTGCAAGCCTACGGAGAGAATGTCCGAGGGAGTTTCTACTTCTGACTTTATTAATGAGAAGGAAAGAGAGCGCAAGCAAGCAAAACAGCAGGTTACGAAAGTAGATCTGAAAAATTATAGAATTAAATACATCTCCTGCCAAAGACTTCAGGTCCTCAGTAACTCTGAGTCCTTCTACGCAATAATCTGAATTAGAGCTGTGTCCAACCCAGCCCCTTTGATCTAAGCAATTCCTTCAGTCAGAATATTCTAAATTAAAGATTTTCAAATAAATCCAAGCTTTATGCTGACTTGGGTCAAAATCTTTCCATAGTTCCTGATGGAAGCCTGGTTTAGGATTAGCAGCTACTGGTTTGAGATAGCCAAAAGCCACTTCAGTGATTCTTTTTTTTTCAGATTCTCTTGCAAAAGGCTCAGAGAAGAGTTATATTCCTCTTTCTTTTTTAAAAAATTCAAATATATGGAAGAATATTAATATGATTTTTAGAAGTATTTTACTCATCAAATCCACAACTTTCATTACTCAGAAATATATTATTAGGACAATAATTCCAGTGACACATTGATATAAAAATTACAGAAACTGTACATGAGTCAGATAATCATCCCACAAAACATTTTTGCCTTTTTTTAAAAAAAAAAAAAGATCTCTTGAGGAGCTGACTTCACATGTGAAAAAGTTCTGTCAGCCATAATTAATTGCTTTGTTGCTTCTGCTGATGAGCACAGCTCCCTAAATGATCATGAGGCCACGGATCTGTGTGGCACTGCAGAAGTATTTCTGGTATGTGACAGCCGGTTTGCTGGGGAACCCATCCCATTTTTTGACAATAATATTACGACACACACCTGCAATGCTGTATTTGAAGCACTCCACAAAGAATTAACTAACCAGTTTAGCAACCCTACCACAATGGTTTTTATTTGTCCACCCAACTAAAGCAGGTGAGTCAAGGAGAGGCTAGGGGATACTCCCCAAAAGAACAATTCAGTGGTAGTTAGATGGATAACCAGAAACTCATACTACTGATACGCTTTTCTAACGACTAAAATGAATTCTCTTTTCTTCTGGAGGTAACTTAACTAAACTCCAATACTTTAATTTAACTAAACTCCAATAATTAGCCAATATTTCGTCTAATAAAAGCTACTGAAATTCTGCCATTACCTTTGGTAAAAGTCCTGTAGGCTCTATAGAGAAAGAAATAAAAGTTTTTGGACAAAAACCCAAACCCCACCTTTCAAAGAAATGTTCAGTTACCCCATCAATGTACTTACAGATGTACTTTCATCTTCTAAAATTCAATAGCTTTGGTTAGCATTTCTATAACACAGCAAGAAAATGATGTGGAGGAAATCCAGGCTCCATTTAAGTCAATGGAAATTTACAGGCTTCAGTGGAGCCAGGATTTTACTGTACTGGGTTTTGGAATAACATCTCTAGGCATGTATTAAATTTGCATACAGATTGTTGGGTCCACATCCTGCACCTTCTATAGTACTTTCCTACAAACACTCAGTTTCCTTGGCTTTTGGCACAAAAAGCAGATACAGTTTTTTGGGGTGTGGTGTGCGTGGGAAATCCAGCACATTTGTTTAGCAAGCTATACGGACACGCTCCCATTTTCCGATTAGAAATAGTCCCATTATTTGACAGGACTGGCTATGTATATATAGAGATGGTGAAATTAGAACCTTTATGAAATGAAGTAAAACGTTTCTTTGTGCATCACCGTTTTTAGAGAAGCAATGCATGCATCTTTGGTGTTATCTGTCCTGTTCTCAGTTGCTGAAGAGGTTGATCAAGCTCCCGCCGGAATCTAAAGGTAAAGGACTGGACCCTAAATCAGATCTGGGCTTTTCTGAAATAGTTACAAATGTCAACAACCAACCTCCACCTCTTTCTCTGAAGTATTTCTGTAGCAATGATGGTATGCTTTCAGCTCAGTTTCTTCTATTTACATAGACGTTCTGTATAAAATTCAAGATTCCTTAACACGTTTTTACACACACAGCTTCTTTCTACCACCATATCAAAATAATAATATAAAAAATAGCATTCCTTTTCATACAGTGGGAGATAAAGTGGATGAATTGAAAGCACTTTTACAAGTCTGCTTTTCCCCCCCTCTCTTCCTCTTCCCATCAAGGGCTGCAGAT